>NC_051252.2:25640499-26279730 GCF_015237465.2 Chelonia mydas | reverse complement strand
ATATATCAATACAATCGATGTTTGTTTTCTTGTAAGTGAACCTAAAAGTCAGACCTGAATAGGTGTGTGTGACTTGTATATATCTTAGTGAAAGTGAACAATATACAGCCTCTTTGCTGTAAAAATGAATGATATTGCATGTGTGCATGTGAAACTGTTTTCCATGAAAAGGGCTCTTTGTTTTGTGATGATTAAATGATTAATGATTGCAGAGCTGTGATGTGAATCACTAACAGCAGTTCAGGACATGGCTTAAAATCAATAAGAAAATTGTTCTCACTTTTATCACCAGGGTGTAAATCAGTTTGGCTTTTATTTTAAATACTTTTTAAGCTACTGCATATCCGAATAACCTCTAAAGATCACATGAGTTCTTGAGGTTTAGTTCTAAAAATACAAGCTTCCATACAATGTAGCTTAAGAATTTTTTGTTTTACAGTATTTGTGTCTATTGGTGGACGTACTGGCCATATAGCTATTGAAATCATTGTGATTTGGGCAGCCATTGAAGACAATTCAGCCTCAATCTATGATAACAACATAAACAAGTGAAAACCTTGTGTTGATATATTCAAAAATTCATGCTATTTAAAACTTTTCATATTCTTCATTATTTCCTTTCAGTTATTACAAGGAGTAATACTTGAGTAGAGTATACTGTGGCTTTTGTTTTCCTTTGCTTCCAAATTTAATCCATTTAAAATTGCATTGCACATTCTTAAGACTTCACAAAAACCACCTCAAGATGAAAAAGAAATAATGTTTGGAAACAATTATGTTAGATCTAATTTCAACTAAGTTTATGTTAATGCAGTAAGTGGTTTGCTTACAAGTCAGCTGATGAATATGAGGGAAGACCATGGTGTCTTTTTCATATTATGAGGGAAGACCATGGTGTCTTTTTCATATTATGCCAGGGAATACTCAATAGAGTGGCATAAGAGTTTTATCCACATGGGCTTCAGTGGCTACATTATTCACGTATGGCTAATGACACTAAAATGAGTCTGTATGCAGTGACTTACCTGGTATAGTTTGGGTGGGCCTTCCACATCTGCCCTGCAGAGGCCTTGCGGAGGAGTTTCCAGAGGGGTGGGAGGAACATACTGCATAGGAAATACTTGCTTCCACTCATTGTAACTGTAGGTGCAGGGTTTTGTTTCAACAAGGAAGCAAGGGGAGCATGAAGTCCTTATTTTAACCATCTATCATTCTTAGTCTTTCAGTAGGCAAATGAAAGGAACAACTACCTGCTTGTGGCAGTGTAGGCCTGGATCATATGTGGAGTACACAGAGAAACTCTGAGGATCATCATGTGGTGTGGGAGGAGCAAGGCATTTTCTTTGCCCTACACAGCTCTACCCCCAAATGTCATAGATGCTGGATAAACAAAAAAGCAGTTCAGGCTGCACAGAGGCCCTGGGCATCTGCATCAGCTTTAGACCCTCTAGACCCACTTGCCCTCCACCAGCCATCATAGCGCAGTTGCCGTTGTGCTGCCAGGACCTGTTCTAGCCATTGCTGCCACTGGAAGCCTGTCATCTACCTCATTTAGATAATACCAGGGAGTTTCCCCCAGCAGGGAGGCAGCTGCCGAGCAATGAGGCAGCTGCCGAACAATTAGCCAAGCCCCAGGATTCATAAATGTTTTGCTGGGTTTTTCCACTAATGGGCATATACCTTTCCCCAGCTGTAGAGATGCCTCAGAGAGCATAAGGAGGGTGACCAGATAGCAACTGTGAAAAAAATGAGACAGGGCGTGGGAGGTAATAGGTGCCTATATAAGAAAAAGTCCCCCCAAAAGGGGCTGTCCCTCTAAAAATGGGACATCTGGTCACCGTAGGCATAAGTGATGATGATGCCATAGAGATAGCAAGGCCCACATCTAGGAGATCTTCATATAGGTTCCCATCCACATTGCTGTAACCTTGCCGCAGATTTTCTTTTCACTCCCTTCTCCCCCCACAACTTTATGAAGATTGCTTTACTGGTTAAACCAGCTCAATGGATTAAGAAAGCTTCAGTAGATGGCAAGGCACCTTTTTGTGGGACCATTCCACATCTCTCTACAAAGTTGTTGCCTAGTATTTTCTAGCTGAGAAACAAAGAACCAGTCCCCTCCTGTTAACAAAGTTGCTGAGATTTTTACCAGTAGGAAGTTTGCACATCTGTTTCTTTGTTTCTCTTTTTGCCACATGTACCGTAGTCGAGATCATGTGAGTTGCGCTATAAATGTCTAATATTAACAGCCTGATTTTCCACATTTTTTTAACATGAATTACAAGGAATTATTTCTCTTTTCTTTTTGAAAATCATTAATATTTTAAACCATTTAACAAAATACTGTCTGCCACAAATGCACAACTTCGATGTTTCATTTTGATAACCTTCTCACATCTGATTTGGATCAGAACCAACTGGCTTTCAGGTTTCTTTTCAAAATGACATTTCATCTAAAATTTCATGGGGGTTTAAAAATTCAGCACAACAAAAGGAAATTCTAACATTTTACCATTTGATTTTCTCAAATAAGCAGTAGCTCTGCAGAAGTATTTTACCACCAGGTATTGTTTGGATTTAATTCAAATGTGATGTTCCCCGACTGGGAAAGAGAGATGGAGCTTAGTTAATATCACTCTTTCCTCATTATTCAAAATAAACTTTAATGCAAAGCAGTGGTAGCAGACAAGGGAGAATGGAAGGCAAATTTGTTCTCTTTCTTAGTAGTCCAGATAAGATGCATTTGTATGTTTTGGCTCTCAGTAGCAGAAATAGGAATTGCTATATAAATGTCAGCTTGAGCTGAGAGATCCAACAATTCACTCCCCACCCCCAACCTCTTAATTCTGATTATTACCAGACAAGAACCAGCCCCTCTCTGAATGCTGCTTTCAGAATGGTTTCATTTTGGGGCGGGGGAGGGGAAGTGGACTCACTTTACCAATGGAAAGGCTGTTACCTTGCAACAGCTGTTTATAGTTAACTACAACCCATACTTAAAGCATTTAAAGTCTGCTTCTTGTTTAGTTCTTATGTGTTTGGGAAAGGCTTTGGGGGAGATTTAACCCATTGTCGTCCCTCATGACAACATGACACAGTTGAATCAAGAGCTGGAAATTGCTTCATGTTTGATGTGGCACAGCCAAACCCTGTGAATAAGTAATGACTGCTCTTTGTTTTCCTGGCTTGGTAGTTAAAGGCTAATGAGAGGTTAAAATTTCTAGAACTAAGTCAGCAAAAGCCTTGCCAACAACATTTACACAAACCCAAATGACATACAACATAAAGCATTTTAGAATTAAATCATATGGGAATTTGGTGAAGGGAGAGAGAGAAAAAGAAATCCAGACTTTTTTTTTCTTTTTTTTTTCTGGCCTTCTCCTTTTTTTTCAGCATTCACAAGGGTTCTTTTTCAGGTTTTTCTTCTGTTTCATTTCAAAGTATCCCTTGCTCACAAACAAAGCAATTGTTGTTTAGGATTTGCAATGTTAAAAGGAAAAAAAAACAAAACTTGCCAGCAGTTGAACTTCAGTTCTCATCTGTTGTGTCTGACAACTCTCAACGGAGAATACAAGGACTAGTCAAACTGCTACATACTATTGGGCTGAAGAATAAGAATATGTAAAGTGCAAGATGAAGAGATGGAGACTTCTTGTAAACAAAATGCGTTGCTAACGGGATACAGCAAAGGAAAGGAAAAAACGTATGTGCAAATTATTTTTTCTCAGTCCGACCTTCAGAAAGCAGACTAGTGTAGCTGGCCACATGTAGCCTTTGCTAACACTTAACTAATTTTTCATTAACTACTCAGCAGGGGTGAGCACAGCAGGAGACATTGGGATTTTAATGCTGACCTCAACTCAGAGGACTTGAGAAAACTGAACCCTACCCATACTTTAAAGAACACAGGTTGTCTGGAGTGTCTACTGCCACTAGGCTCCAACAGTGGACTCTTCTAGTCCAGCTGTGGGGAAGTAGCTTAACTGTTCCTGCTGATCACATTCCAGAAATGTGACCATACAGATTCCAGAAATGGTCTTTTCAGTGAAACAACCCATAACTAGAGCTCAAACAAACAACTGATTTTCTAGTTTGGTTGCTGAACTAAAAAATCCCTCCCCAAAATTTGGTTGGAGCTGACATGAAATGGAAATGTTTTGGTTCAGGTAGAACAAAAACATTTTGTTTGACCCAAAACAAAACACATGATTTCATTTTGTTTTCACTATTATATATTTTTTAAATCTAGATAAATTTTGAAATGAAATATTTCAGAACAAGAAGTCAATCAGTTTCGCTTGACTAAACAAAAATAAGCCATTCTTAAAACCTAAATAAATGTGTTCACATAGGGGGGTTGTTCTGATTTAAGTTAAACTGGTGCAGCTCTTTCATATATACAGGGCCTTATAGGAAGTCAGTGGAGGCACCCCAGCCCAGTGGAGGCACCCCAGCCCTGACACCCACCCCCCTACTTCTCAGAGCCCAGGAATCCAGAGGGAGAAACAGCCTGATGCTCAGTCCCAGGATTGCACAGTTTCCTGGTGCCACCCTCTCCTTCCATCACAGCATGCTGGAACTGCAGCTGCCGGGAATCCTATAGCTCTCTCCCCTTCCCCACAGCAGTGTCTTCTATGTGCAAACGGGGCTCTGCTGGGTCTAGCAGCCCCTTGTATTGGCCAGTAGCACTGCAGTCCATTTCTGCAAAATTCTCCATTGTGCAGTGGTGCAGAATTCCCTCAGGAGTAAATAATTATGTGTGTGTGGCACTTGCACACACAATATTTTACATTCATAGTTCTAGGTCAATACTTTCTACCCAGATGAACATATAGTAATAAAAACCTCAGACAAGTGATATTTAATAAGATTGTAGCCATTTCCTGTATTGTGTCCTGAATATGTCTTTTGCAGTTTTTGAATATATTAACTTAATTACAGTATTCAAGTAATTTATAACATTCTTTAGTGCTTTGTCCCCACTCCACCACAGCTACTTGACAAAATGCCACAGACCAGGGTTTTGAGCTAAAAGATTAAGTTACACAGTACTTTATTCCCCTTCCCCTGCTCCTCTGAATAGTGTTGTACTTTAATTAGCAATGTTCATTAATCAAAGCTGCCTTTTTTAAGCTGGCCGATGCTTGTGTGTCACTTTTACAGTTCATTCTTTATGAAAAATACTTAATATATGCTAGTAAAAATGTTGTGAGTACTCTGAAATTATAATTATTGTTGTGTAAAAAAGTTTCCCTCTTGGGTCCTTGAATTTACACTGATGGTTTTCTTAGGATATCACAATGGTGGAATTGGTCGTCCTGTGATCAGCTGGCTGCGTGTACGTTGTCTAATCATATCACAATGGAAGATAAGAAAGTAAAGGCTGCAAGACATCTAACAAAATATACTGATAGCTAAAATATACTGGAGTCATGTGCCCAAGAAGTGTGTCATTTTCTGGATTTTGAAAATCATCCTAATTGTTTTGTGTCACTCAAAGAGCCTGACCTAAAGGAATACTGAGACCCTACAACTTGTATTGATTTGAGAGGGAATACTTGGTGCTCAGCTTTTGTTGAGACCGAAATCAAGTGTTCTGAAACGTGAGACCATCCAGCTAACCAAGTGTATACAAATTAATCCATAGTAAATACAGTCTATATAACTGCCAAAATATCACTTGCAAAACAGGTCTGCACCTGTTTGCATGCAGAGAAGAAACCCACCTTTCCACATGGAGTGGAAATATCACATGCAAGTAGACACTTAGACATGCTTATAGGTAACCTTTATGCCTAAATGTCTGTTAGCATACACAATTATATGTTTACAGGTGTAAATCTGAGTGGAGTTTACAAATCTTGCAGTCACGCTTTCAAAGACTACTTTCAAAATTTGATGACAAAATGTTCATGTACATATAATCCTTCTACCAGTCACAGTTGGCAGCAACAAATGCTGGGTTCAGTATCTAGGGGTTCCGTTCCAACAATACAACACAAAATCAGCTCGAGCCCCCACTCCGTGACCTGGGACAATTACACACTACCCTCTGGGAGCCTCTAAGAGGCAATGCTTCTCCTCTCGCAAGCACAGAGTCTGAGTGTAGTAAAAACTTTTAATAAAAGGAGGGAAATAATACAGCATTAATTTGGGGAAACACCACAACTAGGGTTTATAAACATAAACCATTATCAGAAGACCCACCCCCAAGTAAGTTGGGCAGTGTCCTTTTCCCCTCAAAAAGAAAAGGAGTACTTGTGGCACCTTAGAGACTAACCAATTTATTTGAGCATAAGCTTTCGTGAGCTACAGCTCACTTCATCGGATGCATAAAGTGGAAAATACAGTGAGGAGATTTATATACACACAGACCATGAAAAAACCCCTCAGGTTCTTAAGTCCAGCAACCCAAAAGTCCCTTTAATGTGCCCGACCCTTCTCTGCACCCCAATCATAGTTGCTGTCCTTGGCCAACAACTCATAGTTGCTGACACTGCTGGCCGCTTGCCACACCTCTCCACCAGCCACCCGGCTGGCCACTCGCCAAGATGTCTTCAGGACTCCACACAGCTCTCACTGATTTCAGCTGTTAGCGGGGGAGCCTCACTGCTGGTGCCCACTGGGCAGTCTCTTGCAATAGAGACACTGTCCAAAAGTAGGTCTAATACTTAGACCTAGGTAGCAGTGATTTCAGCTCTTCAGAGTGTAACAAGACTCTCAACTGAGTCTAAATTAGCTCTTTTATTATACTATGGAGAGAGGAAGGGTCAAATGGGCCCACACCATCAGGTACAAGTACCTGTCCCCACCCTTTCTCAATTCACTGGGCTTTGGAACCCATGTCCCCTGCCTAACAAGTGCAGTTTAGTTCAGGGTGAATCCCTCCATCGGGGTATGCCAAGTACAGTTCTGTTGCCCTTGATTCACCCAAGGATAACAACTCTTTATTACTCCTACCCCAATAACAAAGAGACTGGGGATTCCACACCAGCCAAAAGGGACCATTTGGCAAGCAATCCCATCATGCTGAGCACCTAGCCAAAGTGGGTGTACCCATGCAAACGAGATCAGCTCCTGAATCCTTTTCCACAGTTCACCACAGGGGAGAGCTCATTCAGACTTGGTTTACATATACAAGCACTCCAGAAATCACACAACTGATAAATTAAAATTCTTTTGACAATGGCTGGGAACCAAAGATATCTCATTGCAGCAATGTGAAAAAACAAACAACCAAACAAAAAACATACATACAATATTGCCACTCCTATTTGTGAGGCATTAGCTTATTTCACATAACCTCTTATGAGCAGATGATCACAGCTGTATATCAAGTGTATTCAGCTTCTCCCACAACCCAACCCTCCCACCTACTTTTCCTCCAGTGACCCCATATACCAAATTCATTTTTGCTCTATCCCAGATTCTCTTGTGCTGTTTTAGCCAACAAAATTGAGCCAAAATGCCATAATGAATAATAATTTGTTCGTTCTTAAAGCTTCAGTACCATGTAGGATGAAGTATCTATTAACCAAAGGCTTTTCTAAAGTGATCATCGTAGTATTTACATTGAAATTAGCACATTATTATGCTATTAAAATATATATTTTAAAGTATAATATATATACTGTTACTGAAAGTTTAATGAATTGCCTATTCCTTCCAAATGTTATATAGTCAGTCAGCCTAATTACTGAATCTATTTTCTTCACAACTAAAGGACTAAAATACAATTTTTGAATGGTTTCCATAGGAACTTTGATGACACCCAGAAAACAACTTCACAACCCACTTTGGGGTGATAACCTGAAGGCTGAGAACCACAGCTTTATAGAATTAGTATCTCACCACTTGGCAGCTTTTGCATCAAATGAAAACAGAGTGTTTCTAATTAAAGAAAACATTGATGTTTTTGTTACAAAACAAAAACATGTCTAAAGAAAAGTGAACAAGGATAATCAGGTAGGCTACAACTCATACCTTGAAATGGAAAGGCCTTGCTGTCCTTTGTTGTGTTATTCTTGGGTTGCTCCCTTGTGTCATATGGCCACTCTTTGTCTTACTAGCTTTTGGTCTTCCTTTCATGTGGTGAAATTCTTTAGGTCTTCCCAATACAGAAATAACCATGGTCTTCTCAAATTCCTGTCCAAAAGTGGATCTAGAAGAGGTGAAAGTCAGATTTATGGCCCAGTTACATTTGATCTAAGTATCTATTTTAAGCAACATTCAAATGGTTGATTCAAGAGGCCAATGAACATAAGCCTGGGATATAATACTACAATGTTATCCTTTAAAGCTAAGATGATAAAACAGAACAAGGGTAAGAGGTTTTTTTCTACAATAACGTAAATGTAAACATTGCATTGGTATCAAGAGCAAATTAAAAACAATGGAAATTTGTTCCAGATATTCCTTCCAGATAAGATGTAGATTGCAAAAGAGAAGTATTGGGTGTTGTAACGAGGAATTGGGGATGTCAGATGCTCAGAATACAGCATATGAGCTCTCTTTGGGAGGGGACAAAGCTGCCAGAAATTTCTTCCAGGGAGTGGGGTTACAAGTTGGACATTTTTGCTTTGTTTTAAATTATAATATTTAGGTGCAGATATCAGATTGTCCAGTTTTTGACTGGAGGAATCCACAGAATAGGCTGCCCGAATGAGAATGTGTGGAACTGAGAATCACTATACAGAGAATGAAGGGATGACACCCAGATCCGCAAGACTGAGGCCACCTCAGAGACTAATAGAAAATTCTTAGTGAGTTATTTTATTTATTTGTACGTATACTGTTGTGTCTTATGTATGTTCATGTTTATTTGTAAAGGTGAGATGTGAGGATCTCTCTTTAAAAGAGCCATGCTTGGGAGTCAGCTCCACCTAGTCTGACAGATGGTCCCAGACTTAATTCTAATAAAGAACCATCTCTCTCAGCTTTGTCAAAGGCTCCTTCCTAAGAACTCATGAATATTATACTGATGACTGTTGGACTACTGATTTTACTACATATTGTTACTGGGAATTTGTTTGCTCAATCTGAATAAACCAATACCAGAGCTAATCTAAAATCCTTAATAGTCAATGGAAAGATTTCTATTAACTTCAGTGGGGTTCAGAGCTGATCCTTTAGTTGCATATACCGTAGTACCGTGTTATTCACTATGCACTGTCTATAATTTATTATTGTTATTGTTATTTGTTGTTGGTTTTTTTGTATTCTTTGTCCCTCACACAATGTCCTGATTCTGCAGCATTAACATGAAAAAGGAATGAGCGCAATAAGTCTCTCCCTGCTGCCCTTACCCTGACCCACAACAATTGATGTACCATTTCAGAAATGGCACTCTCCCTCAAAAAAATGTTTTGTGCTGTAAACAATGAACTTAGGCCCCAGCGTTTTCATTGAAGTTATGCCTAATGAACACTATCTTTGTTCACATGCAGAGATCTGAAACCAATATAACTGGCTTGGCAGTCACAGAAGCATTCTATTTATTCGGAAAAAGCCAAGAAGAAAGGGGAACAACTTGTAGCAATTAGAAGATTCTGGTGGCAACTCCTGCTGGTAGAAGACTGCAGTGGCCATCCTGATCTCATCCACAGGGCATATTTGATTGTTCTTTACAATACCGGATGGTCTCCAAGAACATAAGTTTACAGTCATACTGAAATAATCAGAAACAAAGTGTCCTAATGTAATAATAATACCACCTCATAAATTTACTTTGAGATATACTGATTAAAAGAAAGTAATGAATAATCACACTGAAGTCAATAGACTTATCCTGGTGTGAAGCCAACATAAATTAAAGGAGAATCAGAACCACTGAGTATGTGAAACATTGTTTTCACATTCCTTTACATTCTCTAACCTCACTGATGTGCAGTGTTTTGCTTGCAGTTTTACAAAAGTGAGTCCAAATTCTGTTCACAGTTGCATCAGTGAAACTCCAGAGCAGCTCCACTGACATGTGTGGAGTTAATACAGATTTATGTCAATGTAACTGAGAGAAGGATCTAGCCCAAAGTGTTTGGTGATTAACTGCATTATTAATCAGTCACACATCTTTTTTGTTTCTCTGAATCACACAATGATGTGGGTTGCAAGAATATAGGTCACACAAAGAGTTTGAAATGTCAAACATTTTTTTAGCCACATATGGAAGACTTTATTAAAAGTTTAATGCAGATGCAGTTTAAGGCAAAGATGACACATTACACCGTTTGAAAATGATTATTGATTTATTAAGATTTATACGAAGACGTAGGTAATGGTGGAAACTAGTTGTACCATCTTATAATGTAACCACAGTCTTTTCCACTTTCCATTTGGGAAATGGACAGAATATATGTATTGCTGTAACACAGTGGAAAACAAGATTTTCTTAATGTAAGAAAGACTTTGTAAAGTTTAGTGCAGAGGGTACCTGTGACCTTACACTCCATATTCTTTATGGAAATATGCTTATGATACAGATATGGCATAACTGAGATATACTTTATGCAAGACAGCTCATATAAGATATCATTGGAAAGGTTATCGTTTACTGAATGTGATCATCCAATTTGTATGCCTGTAACGTTTCTGTATCTGAAGTTAGGAATATTGACCATGTATCTATTTCAAATGTGCTACTTTGGGTGACCCCCACAACTAGCCCTTCAGGTACAACAATCAAAAGCCAGATGGGGCTAATGGCCCATTAGAAAAGACAATGGACTGTGAAAGAGTTTAGTCTTCCTGTGGATGCTCCAGACAGCCTGTGAGTAATGACTGCTACAACCCTGCAGAGACATGGGTCTGAGTCACCTGCTACTTGACCCCGCACCCCCATCCCCTTGGAATGCCAGTATTTTTCCACTGGAAAACAAAGGGTTCCCATCATACACAAAAGCTATATAAGGCAGGAGAGTGACATCATTGTGGTTCTCCTCTGCGTCCCTGCCCAAAGAGACACTGGGGAACACTTGAAAAGAAGAACTCAACTGAGGGGAGAAGAGTTGAGCCCAGGCTGGAAGGTTGTCTAGTCTGTGAGTAATAATACCTGAAGTTTCAAGCTGCAGGCCAATGCAGCTGGCTTTCAAGAATCTGTAATCTGTCTGAAACAACTTTTAGGGTGAAAAATTACGATTTGTATCCAATTTCTTTAGTGAATCAAGCTTAGTTTGCGTGTTTTGTTTTATTTGCTTAGTAATCTGCTTTGTTCTGTTTTCTATCCCTTTAACCACTTAAAGTCTGCCTTTTATAGTTAATAAATTTGTTTTGTTTATTATTAAACCCAGTTTGTGCAATTTCTACCTGAGGGAGGGGGGAGCAAGAAGATGTACATATCTCTCTTCACATTGAGGAAGACGGTGAATTTTTATGAGCTTGCACTGCACAGATTTTTCTATACAGTGCAAGACAATATACCTTTGGGTGTGTACTCCAAGGGAGGTGGGCACCTGAGTGCTGGAGCAAGTCCCTTAAACTGAGTCTTCCCAGAGCTGATCTCAGTGTCTGTGTCTTTCTGCAGCTGGGTGTGGCCCTGCCTGTGTATGTGCTAGCGGAGGCTTAAGAGCCTGGTCCAGCAAGACAAGGGGCCCATTCTGGCAGAAAAGGCGAGCTCAGTGGTATCTTAACACATCAGGTGGCACCTTAAAGGGAGGCAACCCATCACAGTACCATAGCTGTAGATTGCCACAAGAACAGCAGCAAAAAACATCCCATGATTCTAAATTGTAAAAATGATTTAGCACAGTTCTTGAGGGAATCACAAGCACAATAGGCACAAAGAGTGAAAAGTGCCGAGTTAAGACAAACTTGTATTTTGTAGCCAAAGATGACTACTTGCAATCATACAGATATGGCTTTCATTGTCATGCTTATGCAAACTATAATAAATCTACAAATTATTCTTCTTCCTTACCACTTCCCTATTTGTGTTTGGTGACTTTTATATTCCACTTCCAAAACTCATGAGCATACACCAGGCTGTCATGCAAATTGGTCTCTCTAATTCCTCTGATGCCAAGTTCACGTACCCACAGATGAGGGTAGTGCCCTGGCCCCACTGTGCACCGCTGCCACCCCAGACCTGGTCCAGGTAAGCAGCACCGGGCCTGAGCCCACACCCTGAACCCGTTCTTCACCCCGCACCCCAACCCCCTGCACTGAGCATCCTGCTGCACCTCACACCCTTTCTGAACCCCAACCCCCTGCCCTGAGCCCCCTCCTGCACTCCGCATCCCCTCCTGCACCCCAACCACCTTCCCTGAGCCTCCTCGCACACCCCACACCACTCCTCTGCCCCAACCCCTTGTCCTGAGCCCCTTCCTGCACCCCCTCCACACCCCACACTCCCTCCTGCACCCCAATCCCCTGCCCCAGCCCTACATTCATGGGCTTGCAATTTCCCCACCCAGATGTGACCCTTGGGCCAAAAAGTCTGCCCACCCCTGCTCTAAGGCCTTCTGAAAACTATGTTGCAACTGTTCAAAATTGGCTTGCACAGTCTCACAATCTTTCATACATAGCACTAAGCCATCAACAAACTGTATGTTCCAAAGTAGCTCCCTTCATATATTCTCACTTATTACACCCATGATAACCAGAAACAAAAGGGACTCAATGCTGACTGCCTGATGCAGGCTATCAACTGTAAATTCAGTACTGGAGCTCCATTTAGTGTTGACTATGGTAGTCACTCCCTAATACATATCCTGGATAAAACTGTTATACCCTTTTAGCACACTTCCTGGTCACAAATGGCACCTAACTAGTTTTCATGGTATCCAATCATATGCCTTCACCAGGTCTACAGAGACCATACCCAGTTGCCATCTCTTTTCTCTGAACTTCTCCATGAGGATTCATAGCACAAACATGTCAGCAATCGTTCTCTGTCCGAGCACTAATCCATACTGACCTGTCCACTGAAATCCTTGCCCCATTGAAGTGAATGGGAGTTTTTCTATTTAAGTCAATAGGGCCAAGATTTCACCCAGAGTGTCCACTAATAGGAGACAGATCCTTTGATTGGTATTAGCTGTGTGGAGAAGACTCTCCGCACATATTACTCCTTCCTGTTGTGATGGACGTGTGTGCTTTAAAGGGCATTCTTGAAGTTGGGGCAACTGGGGAAAATCCTAACAGCAAGACTCCAATTGTGCCTCAGCCAGAGATACACGAGTTCTGACTGCAGTGTCAACAGCCATTTGTGGCAGGCAGCCTCCTTCCCCCTGACAGAATGTGCCCAAGACCTATCAGAGAAGCGATCACAACTTCAGGGGAGGTCCCCACACCCCAAATTCCTCCCATGAGTAGGTCTGCATTAAGGGTTGTTCTGAGCCAAGGAATTGCACATTAGCAATCCTGTAAACCCACTGGTAAATAACTTCATAGGAAGCTCAGAAAGACCTAGTTTGGTATGTGCTTTGAAACTTTTCATTTACTTGCGTGTTCCCCGAGAAATCCCCCTTCAGCTTAAAACATACACAAATAAATTCTTAGTCCATTCTTAATATGCATTGCAAGAAATACTATAATGGTAGCTGTCGCCAAAGCACACTGAGACTAATGTATGTCCTACCCACCAGAGTGTATTCATATTATGACATTTTGGTAAGCATTTTTCCTGTTATTGTTTAATCTGCAGCCAGCGCATATTGTGAATGAGCCCTGCTAGATCTCATAACTAAGCAGAGCCAAGCTATATTATTATTTGCCTAGGAAATAAATAGCCATTTATAATCCCATAATACTTTTTCTCAGAGTTAGAGTGTTTCCTTTCAGGGACTGGACAAATTTAAATGCATGCAGTTTCAACTGGATATGGTACTCTTCCTGTCTTAAACCATTGTGTTGTGTTAGTGTGCTATTAAATAGCCATTATAGCCCACAATAAAGGTGGGTAATGCATTCCTTATTAAAGCTTACAGAAATATTTCAAATTCATTAAAATTTCATTTACAACAATAAGAGAAAAAAAGTGTGGGAAAATTTTTTACAGTTTTACAACCATCAATATTTCAATGGAAAAATGGGAAAACATTTAACAAGTTTCACCAAAATATTTACTGGGTTTTGGCCTGCTATAATCCCTATCTAGGAATTTTATATTTTTGACAGGGTACAAGGTTTATTAATTAATGGTTGTGAAGTCCTTTCAAATTCTTGGATGATATAACACAAAATATTATTTCACACTGCTAAATCATTGAAAATTACATTTATGAACAACCCTGTTTTATTGGTTTCAGAGTAACAGCCGTGTTAGTCTGTATTTGCAAAAAGAAAAGGAGTACTTGTGGCACCTTAGAGACTAAACAATTTATTTGAGCATAAGCTTTTGTGAGCTACAGCTCACTTTATTGGTGGGTAAAATTCTTCTTAAGATGGAATGAACCATGTATGTCATGTTTTCAACTGAGTGAGTAATTAACCATTCACTACTATTAGCAATTTGCTAAGGTTCATGGTGGATTCTCCATCACTGACAGTTTATAAATCAATATGGGATGTTTTCTAAATGCTTCTAATGCTTTAAGAATTATTTGGGCGAAGTTCTCTGGCCTGTGTTATATAGGAGTCACACTAGATGATCCCAATGGTGCCTTGTGGCCTTGGAATCTATGAATCTGTACCAATCTGCAGAACATATGGCATTCTGCTTTGCCATTCTCCCTCCCCCTCCTCCCATCCCTGTTCATCATTATTTATAATTATCCTCATTATTATTTCTAATTGAGACACATTTTTCCTCATCCACAACTCTCTAAATTATGCTAAAATGAGTATGCACATACACAGATTTAAGAGTACCTGTGAACACAGCAGGTGGTTTGATACTTCATTTGTGCAAAAATACATCTCCTCCCCAATGACCCATGGAAATGTTATGGTTAGTTGAAGCTTTAGGCCATTCGCTCTCAGGAAAGTGTCCTAATATATTACATAGATACATAGTAATGGTTTGTTTGCTCCTCCTCATTGTTTCTGCCAACACATACATTTGTGTAAGAAATGTATTGTTTCAAACAGGAACACTACGCCTTGTTTGCACAAACACAGTGTTTTTTTCTCTCTACATGCTGTCTTTCAAGCTATGCAAATTGAATAATGAGACTTTATTCCCTCCCTGGCCCCAAAATTCTGGCAGGATTCATTTAATTTCCATGTAAAATGTAATCGGTTTGATAATAGGTCACTCAGAAATATTCTGCTTGCAGGATCTCCTGCTGTTATGCTAATTGCATGATAACACAGTATACAACCAAGGCCCATGAACATTATTAGATCATGCATTTCATTTTGGTAAGCTGTGCGGTAGGGTGTTAAAGAAAGTGTCAGTTAATACTACAGATACAGCTAAGTTAAAAAACTAAAAAAATGTATCTATAATAAACAAAATTCTGGTCATATCTGCAGACTTAATAACATTTATTAGAGCAGCATTGAGTTGTTCACCAAAACTTCTTTTTTCATGAATATGAAATTGCTTGCTAAATTCACATTGAACACAGGGCCTGAAATCCGAAGTAGTCTAGGCCACAAAACCAGAAACATTCAAATGACTCCAAGCGAGGAGTTGTAAGGTAATATTCAGTACAAGATAGATAGCAAAGTGAGCGGAGGAGGATGATTTTCAGGTTGTAACCACACATGGAAGAGAAGTAAGGCAGGAGATTATGGTCACATGCAAGAACTTTAACATTTAAGGTTTATGGATTTTGTTGAAAAATTTAACTTTTCTACTTATATATCATTTGTGAATGAAAATTAGCCCATTCCCCTCTAAAACTGGCTAATTTCTAACCTCTACTTCCAAACTAACTTTCAGAACTGTGTTCAAATAAATATCAACATATATATTGAAATATGCAAATTTATAATGTACACATTGTTCAGTATAAAATCCGAGGATCATGAAATTTGGCAGGGAGGGAGTGAAGGTAGGGAATGGAAATCTGCAGATATGCAAGCAGGTAAGAAACACTTCATACAAAATGCACCTTCTCAGAACTCCATTCTGCATCAAACAATACTAAATTCAATGGGATCTGCACAGGTACCACTTCTTATAGGACTGTTCGTAAGATTGTGGGCTATATCTGTATTTATGGCATCACAGCTGCAATTGTCCAGCCCTCATTGTTTTATATGTTCCCCAGTGATCTCAGAAAATGTTGAGAAAAACTTCAGTTAAGGAATAAGCCTACAGTTGCTTTTAAGTTTGCAGGAATCACCCCCAACTGGGAAGTATCTTGAAAAGAGAAACATCTTTTATATAAAGATATTTATTGCTCTCATTATAGATAGGGTTTCTATAATCCTGAAAAATAACTACAAATTTTAATAGGTTCTTCCAGGATTTAACCAGTCAGAAAAATGGAATATAAATTCACATTTTTCTGGCCGAAGATCTGACCTCACTCTTTGTTCACCTCTACTGGCCTGAGGCAAGCCCAAGGCAACAAAAATTTCCCAAGTAAGGATGAGGGATGGAATGAGTTAATAAGAAGATTGATGTCAATCTAGGAAGAAGATAATATTAGAGATTGTTTATGAAAGAGAAAAATTGTCATTCCATTTCCAGTGTTGTACAGAACAATGCCTCTGGACTGATTTGATCAGTTTATGGAATTCTAATCAGCTGTTGCTAATGGTGAATCATAAAACAAGTGCATAAAGATTTAATCTGTCAAAAGGAGAGCCACAAAGGAGAGTGCAATAGTTCATTCTGTCTGTGACATCCTACGTCTTTCTCTTGGGTTCAGAAATATTTAAATAGAGTGGTGTCAAGTGTATCCTGATGGATTGTAAGGCCTTACTTTTTTTTTTAAAAAACTACTTAACTAAAAAAAGTCACATTGGAAATGAAAATACTTTTCAGTCCAACTACAGCATTTTTTTAAAGGGGTGGTGGCGATAACACTCTTGATATACTCAGCTTTAAGAGTAAGTATTCTTAGTACATCTTGTGGAGCAGTTGATTTCCCCAAAGGGAAATCTACTTCAAAAACTTGATAGCTTGCCTGCTGTGTTTTCCTAGAGATTTCATAGAATCATAGAATATCAGGGCTGGAAGGGACCTCAGGAGGTCATCTAGTCCAACCCTCTGCTCAAAGCAGGACCAATCCCCAAATAAATCATCCCAGCCAGGGCTTTGTCAAGCCTGATCTTAAAAACTTCTAATGAAGGAGATTCCACCACCTCCCTTAGTAACGCATTCCAGTGTTTCACCACCCTCCTACTGAAAAAGTTTTTCCTAATAGCCAACCTAAACCTCCCCCACTGCAACTTGAGACCATTACTCCTTGTTCTGTCATCTGCTACCACTGAGAACAGTCTAGAGCCATCCTCTTTGGAACCCCCTTTCAGGTAGTTGAAAGCAGCTATCAAATCCCCCCTCATTCTCCTCTTCCGCAGACTAAACAATCCCAGTTCCCTCAGCCTCTCCCCATAAGTCATGTGTTCCAGTCCCCTAATCATTTTTGTTGCCCTTCGCTGGACTCTTTCCAATTTTTCCACATCCTTCTTGTAGTGTTGGGCCCAAAACTGGACACAGTACTCCAGATGAGGCCTCACCAATGTCGAATAGAGGGGAACGATCACGTCCCTCGATCTGCTGGCAATGCCCCTACTTATACATCCCAAAATGCCATTGGCCTTCTTGGCAGCAAGGGCACACTGTTGACTCATATCCAGCTTCTTGTCCACTGTAACCTCTAGGTCCTTTTCTGCAGAACTGCTGCCTAGCCATTCGGTCCCTAGTCTTTAGCGGTGCATGGGATTCTTCCGTCCTAAGTGCAGGACTCTGCACTTGTCCTTGTTGAACCTCATCAGATTTCTTTTGCCCCAATCCTGTAATTTGTCTAGGGCCCTCTGTATCCTATCCCTACCCTCCAGCATATCTACCTCTCCTCCCAGTTTAGTGTCATCTGCAAACTTGCTGAGGGTGCAATCCACACCATCCTCCAGATCATTTATGAAGATATTGAACAAAACCGGCCCCAGGACCGAACCTTGGGGCACTTCACTTGATACCGGCTGCCAACTAGACATGGAGCCATTGATCACTACCCATTGAGCCCGACAATCTAGCCAACTTTCTATCCACCTTATGGTCCATTCATCCAGCCCATACTTCTTTAACTTGCTGGCAAGAATACTGTGGGAGACCGTGTCAAAAGCTTTGCTAAAGTCAAGGAACAACAGGTCCACTGCTTTCCCCTCATCCATAGAGCCAGTTATCTCATCACAGAAGGCAATTAGATTAGTCAGGCATGACTTGCCCTTGGTGAATCCATGCTGACTGTTCCTGATCACTTTCCTCTCCTCTAAGTGCTTCAGAATTGATTCCTTGAGGACCTGCTCCATGATTTTTCCAGGGACTGAGGTGAGGCTGACTGGCCTGTAGTTCCCAGGCTCCTCCTTCTTCCCTTTTTTAAAGATGGGCACTACATTAGCCTTTTTCCAGTCGTCCGGGACTTCCCCCGATCGCAATGAGTTTTCAAAGATAATGGCCAATGGCTCTGCAATCACATCCGCCAACTCCTTTAGCACACTCGGATGCAGCACATCCAGCCCCACGGACTTGTGCTCATCCAGCTTTTCTAAATAGTCCTGAACCACTTCTTTCTCCACAAAGGGCTGGTCACCTCCTCCCCATGCTGTGCTGCCCAGTGCAGTAGTCTGGGAGCTGACCTTGTTCGTGAAGACAGAGCGGAAAAAAGCATTGAGTACATTAGCTTTTTCCACATCCTCTGTCACTAGGTTGCCTCCCTCATTCAGTATGGGGCCCGCACTTTCCTTGACTTTCTTCTTGTTGCTAACATACCTGAAGAAACCCTTCTTGTTACTCTTAACATCTTTTGCTAGCTGCAACTCCAGGTGTGATTTGGCCTTCCTGATTTCACTCCTGCATGCCCGAGAAATATCTTTATACTCTTCCCTGGTCATTTGTCCAATCTTCCACTTCTTGTCAGCTTCTTTTTTGTGTTTAAGATCAGCAAGGATTTCACTGTTAAGCCAAGTTGGTCGCCTGCCATATTTACTATTCTTTCTACACATCGGGATGGTTTGTCCCTGTAACCTCAATAAGGATCCTTTAAAATACAGCCAGCTCTCCTGAACTCCTTTCCCCCTCGTGGTATTCTCCCAGGGGATCCTGCCCATCAGTTCCCTGAGGGAGTCAAAGTCTGCAAAGTCTGCAATTTCTCCAGCATGGAGGTCTTCAGAACATGCCCTCCTTTCGGATGTAGAATTCTCCAACAAAATGAAATACTCACCATGTTTCAAAGACACCTGGAGAGATATTTTGATGGTTTAGTGAGTAAACATTTGGAAAATCCAGGTTTAGGATAGACCCTCATGACTGAAAAGCTTGGACATGCACCATACAAGTGATTCTTTCTGTCTGGAAATGTAGCACATTATCAGCATAGAAAAGCTATTACATTGCCATTGCTGTAGTATATAATTTCCCATATTTCTACCAACCAGTCCTGTTTCCATCTTTTTTTTGTTCCAGATTGATCTGAATAACTACAACTCAAGAAAATACCTAAATAAAACAGGATATATTAAAAATACAGAGACCACCAAAGCCCGATAGTGTTCTGTACTTCAATTTAAAGTTGATATACTGAACTGTATGTTGGCTGTCAGTGGGAATATAATATCAAGGCTTGAAGTAAGAACATGACTGTACAATTCCTCAGATGGCTGTTCCCTATACGTTGTAAAACCAATACTTCTTACCTTCCCACAAACATTTAATGTCGGTATAGCTCAACAGGTGGATAAGTGTGTCAAGATCTCATCCCATTAGCAGAAAGCGTTAAAGGCCTTCTAGGGAAGTTCCTCCCAGGTTATGTCCTGTTTGTATATGTAGATATTTTGTTCATATCAGTTCATCTCTGACCTCTTCACCTCCTCTCCCCTTTGAAAGAGTTCTTTCTTACGTTTAGTTTCTTTATCCATTTCATTTTGCCAAAGTGGCTGAGGTGTTTTACAATGGAAGTCTTTTGAAAGTTTGTACTTTTTTATTTTTGTATTATTTATATCTATCTACATATATCACACACACTGTATCCACCCAGAGTTGCTTTCTATATAGTGTCTCAAGATAATAGTACTTCCAGAAAAAACAAAAGCTTCCCTGAGATCAGTTTGTCTGTCATGTTTTTTTCTTTGCAAGTATTCCTTCCAGAAATGACTATGCTAACCATACGGTCAGTTACCCCACATACAGATCATGACATCACTATCACAATCTCTGGATACACTCCATGTTAGGTTGTACTTTTACGCATTTGAGCACAGCTACTGAAGATGCCTTTCCCTTTGTAAATTCAGTATTTACCACCTCACAAACAAACACTGAAGTCTGAGTATATAGATGAAATAGATGGATAAGCAAGCTGAAATCTCCTGCTATTATCTCTTAAGCAAAATGCCTCTCTCTGGTGTTACCAAACTCCCAACTATATTTCCTTTACTCATGAAATCTGAATAAAAATACAGAAAATAGAAAAAGATCTGAAGCAGCTGCCTATAAAGTGAGGCTTTAGTTTAGAAACATGTACTTGACCTGAAAGACAAGGGCTTACATCAAAATATTTGAAAATTTTCATGGCACACAGAAGAATATGACAGGATTTTATGTGAATTCACAGTTCATAGGTATGGCTTGTCAGGTCTGTATCAATGTCCTTTCAGCATTACATACAATCTTTACTAAATCATTTTCACCAGTAAATCTCTCTCTCTCTGATATATATATAGTCGGTTACTACAAACAATTGCATTCACAATTATGCTTATTTAGCAACTTTTTGCTCTGAAATACCTGGGAGCTTTCAGTTTATTAGTGTTTGTGTAAACCTGTCTTGTTTCTGTAGGTGACTTACAGTATCTGCTCTGATTATTCTTTAACACCTCAAGTTTTATTACCTGCGAAGATTGTCGGTCCTTCATCAGTTGAGACTGAGGTGATCACAACACGTCTTCCAATCTTCTCTCGCTCTGGCCCTTCGCCGTGCTTGTCCATATCTCCTTGTTAGGAAATCATCCCACCTCTTTGGAGGCCGACCGTGTGGCTGTTTCTGTTCTCGCGGATACCACTTGCATATAGCTGTGGTCCATCTGTTGTCGCCGAGTCGGGCCACATGTCCCACTCTCCGTGTTTTGCTGAGCTTGCTTTCAACAATGACGTCTAGCACTCCAGACTGCTGCCTAATTATTTCATTGGGGATGTGATCACGGAGCAAAATGCCCAAAAATGTTCATTCCATCACTCTCTGTGTGACAGACAGTTGATGTTCTTCAATCTTTGTCAGCGACCATGTTTCGTTGCCATATAACATCGCTGGAAGCACGGTAGAGTTAAAAAGATTTGCACGAGTTTATTACCTATTCAACCATATTTAATAGGTTTAAAAATCAATATCAAATAATATAACAAGGAATAGGACTCAGCTATCAACCATGTCACACACTATAAGATTGAAAGTTTTACTTGAATATGCATTGTATTGTACTAGTTCACTATAAAAATCCCTTGGATGCATGCATTTTTATGACTCAGCAATGGCAAGGATGGATTTATTACGTAACTGCAACAGCAGTCATCATTAGATGCCAAGCAGGAATATAGTGAAAATCTAGGATTTGACGTTTTTGACTCTTATAAAAAGTTTACAGGACACATTTTTCCTGAGGCACTGTTTGCAGTGCCTGCATCTTCAAAGCTGTCCTGTGCCTCAATAAAATCTATGTTCAAAAAAGATGAATTCAGACTGGAACAGGTGCAGAGAAAGGCTACTTCAATGACCAAGGGAATAAAGAGCCTAACTTATGAGAGGAGACTATAAGATCTTGTCATGTTTAGCCAAGCAAAACAAAGGCTGAGGGAGATACAATTGCTCTAGATTTATATATCCCGGGCTAACCACTAGGACAGGAGAAGAGCTGTTTACAAGTTAAAGAACACTTTTGGCAGAAGAACAAATGGGTGTAAAGTGGCCATGAATAAATTTATGCTTGAAATTAGAAGGTTTCTAACTATCAGAGGAGTGGTATGGGAGTATTGGGCGTGTATAACCTAACTAGCTTCAAAATCCTAATTAGCTCTAAAATGGAGCTTGATAAATTTATGAATGTCATTATATGATGTGGCTGCCTGTGATAACAGTGGACTGAACTCGATAACCCAGAAAGTCCCATCCAGCCATGTGTTCCGATATTCTTCTAGCTCTGAAGAAGGAACTTTATCACAGTAAGGAAAACAGAATAATCTCTAAAGCAACTCAGTCTCTCTCTCTGCTTCACTATTGGGCTCCTACCTCAAACCTTCCTCAGCCAGTCTTTCTGCTACTGATTTAATGAAACGGTATGTATATTCTCATGCACCCTTATGTCCACATTCAGTTTAAAGATCAGATTTAGGGTGTGACCAATTATTTGGGGACTCCATTATCTTTTTGAAACACGTAGTTGACAGACAACTTTGTGCTGGAGCATTGGAGATGTTGGCAACATGGGACATGAAATCTCCTTAGACAATTCTTGGAAACTTCATCACCAGTTTGGACTGGGTCTCTGACAGCTCTTCTAAGCAGCTCTTTCTGCTAGCAGGTCTGGAGACTTTCAGGATACCAACTATGGCCTTATCCCTGGATTCAAAGCTGTTAATTTTCATGAATGCACTTCTTCTGTATTTCAGACTCAAAGGCAAAAGGTATTTTGTCCCATGCTCAGTCTCAACGCATGCAATGTTATCTCATTAGATGTGCAAGGGACACCAGCTCCAATCTAGCACCAAACATCAAGTTGCTGTGTAGTCTTTTACCACTTATATCTGTTTTCTGAACAGCTTATGTCTGCCATGTAACAGTCCTGTTTATGTCATTGAACTCTGGATTGAATTCAGCAGTCACCTTACACCAAGTCTCAATGTGATCCCACAAATTTCACTGCTAAAAGGAACAACGTGCTAACTTTGGTGAGCAGACTTCAAGAGCTAAACCTCAAATCATACTATGTTCAACAATTTGCAAGGGATGGTTTGTGTGTCTGGGAGCGACCAGTCTTGTACCACCATGGGTACAATATCTGATATATCTCACCTATGTTAAAACCATCAGTGTTACACACAATTCTGAAAACAGTGTATTTTACATTCAGCGCCTTTTCCAAAGCTGTTCTTGTTACTCTTTGAAAAGGAGCATCCAATCAAACTCAAGTCTTCCCTCAACGACTGTACTAGCAAACAGAAATAGGTTCATTTTTTTCCCATTTGCCTCATGGTTTTGAGCACAACCTTGTGATTTTTTTTTCCTTTATGTAACGAATTAGTTATATTAAAAGAGTTACAGATATTTTCCTGAATTTGTGAGATTCTTTAAACTTTATTACTACAATTATCTCATAACTTTAAGATGCCATCATTTGTCTAATCTCGAACGACAGGAACCTTATGTTACTTGGATATTTTTATACCATTCTTACATCTCAAGCCCTGCAAAAATATTTTATCTGGTTCAGTGCTGCTGTTCAATTTATAAACACCATTTGCAGTGTATAAAATTTTCAGATATCCTAATCTTGAAGAAATTTGTCATAATTTCTATTATATTTTGTTAAAAGTTTTCCAACCACCACCAGGAATAGTTACAGTATCTGTCAGAAAATGCATTCATCAGAGATGTGCAGACCATCGTGGGAATAATTTAAGATAATCTTTATGGAAAACTTGTATTGCAGCAAGATGCTAGGTTGTATTAACAGAAGGCTCTAGCATGAAAAACAAACAATATGATATTATTAAAATATTTGGGCCCTAATTAGATTTCATTTGGAATTTAATATGGGATACAGAGTATTAATCACCACTCCCTAGATTCATTGGGTAATCTTGCAATAACTACTCTAGTTATTTGTCACCATTACACATACAGATAGAAATTTATTGCTTTAACAAATCAGTTAATTATTAAAAATACAGGAGAATTTCATTCTATCTGGCCTGCACATATCTATGTTGATATCCTGTTTCCCTCCCACCTCAAGAGGGGGATTTAGGAATGGATTTTCCTAAAGCTGTGTTTGCAGAAGTCCAGGATCTGCACACAGACACAGGAGACAAATCTCTGAACTGAACACGAATATGCAGATTTTGCATGTATGCAATATACTGAAAATCAGTCCCCTAATGTTACCACGGAATGAGGCTAGTAATCTCAGAGTCGGATTTCTTCTCTCCTCTTTGCTCTCTTTATTTCTATCCATGGCTGATAAGTTTCTACCACTTCCTCCCCCCAACAATGTCAGCTCCACACATTTCCCACCCCTTGCTATCCAATACTCCCACTGCCACCTCCCCTTCTGTGCAGAGCGTGGAGGGGTGATGACGAGGTGCTTAGGCTTTGCCCTCTATGGTGTTAATTTTGATGGAATAAATTGGCTAAAGGTGTTAATAGAATGCAGTCACTGTCCAACATTAAACTATGTTAAACAAATTCTGGGGCTGGGTATGCAGAGACCTCAGCTCGCTTAACACCATGGCAAAAACACCATTAATTTTTTTTAACCTTGTATTAAATATACAGAAAAGAAGGAAAAACAGTTAAAGCGTTTGAAATGTAAATGATTAAATAAGGCTTTTATTTTCCTTCCTGGTTTCCTTTCCCTTTAGCTATAGTTTTTAGAAGGAAACTCACCCCCCCCACCCCTGTTGTTTGAGAGTCTCTCAGATGGTATAAAGTAACTGTCATAACAATGGAGTTTGAGATTCAGCAGGACCTGCCAAGGGTGGTGATGTCATCTGGATCCCTCTCTTTCTGGCCAGGACACCACTCAGGACCAGGATGATCCTGGGGTTCTAAGAAACGGTGGGGCTGGTAGCAGTAGCGTAGCCAGGGGAGGAGTGAGGGGGGGAGCGCTCCAGGTCTTTGGCGGCGGGGGCCTTCACTCATGCCGGGTCCTCGGCGGTATTTCGGCGGCGGGGGCCTTCAGTGCCGCCGAGGACACAGGGCACCGCTCAGTGAGTACAAGCGAGTGGCACCTTTTTTTTTTTTTTTTTTTTATGTCCGCTGCCCCTGTTCGCTCCACCTTGCTACGCCACTGGCTGGTAGCCATGATGGTGGCACTTTCTCCAGTAGCCTCCCTCTGTTCTGTCTTTTTTTTAAAAAAAAACTTTTCCCACAAACTCTCTTTCTCTTAAAGGACCCACCATAAAAAGAGTGATGGGTGGAATAGCCCAGCCCCTCATTATTTCATCTGCCAATTGGGACTAACATCCAACATACCAATTTTGGCTCATTAACTTCTGGCTTCACATCGCCTGTTTTTAACAAGCATAATTCCAACACAGTCCTTGAACTCTATTCGCTTGGCCTTTTTGTTCAGACTAATTTAGTTATTATGTCTCACTTCTAATTTAGTTATTCTTAAGGCTCAGATTTTGTCGTGGATATTTTTAGTAAAAATCACACATAGGTTATGGGCAATAAACAAAAATTCACAGAAGCCCATGACCTGTCCGTGATTTTTAAGCCCATGACAGGGACATTTTTAATAAAAATCTCAGATCAAACACAATGGGGAGGGAGGAGGGTTCAGCACTCACAGCAACTGGGGGCTTTGGGGTCCCCTCGCTGCCCATCGCAGCTGAAATGCTGAGGGGTCTCCTCCCCTCCCCATGGCTGGGCAGCTGCTTAGGGACCCTCTCTGTGGCTGGGCAGCTGCAGGGAGCCCTGCCGAAAGTGGGAGCTCCAGAGTCGAGCAGCAGGGAGCTGCAGGTTCCCACAGCCACCCAGAGGGGCTGGGAGCTCCAGGTTTCCCCTGCTGCCCTTGGCGGCTGGAAGCTACAGAGTCCTGCCACCACCCGCAGAGGCTGGAAGCTAAGGGGGACCCCTGCTGCCAGGGGCTAGGAGCTGCTGGGGGCCCGTCGCCAGCAGTGGTTGAGATCTGCAGGGTTGTCTGCTGACAGCTCCAGCACTGGTGCAGAAAATGTCACGGGGTCTCTGGAAGTCACGGATTTTATGACTTCTGTGATCTCTGTGATGTAATCGTAGTCTTGGTTATAAGGTCTCCCTTGCATACCTTTTCCCAATCAACATTTGTTATTATAGGCTACTGTAACATTTTATGAACTTTCTCATTTTTTTTAAAACAGTTGAGCTCACAATTCAAGGAAATCTGTAGGCCCAATTGTTACAACACCTGCCTCCAAAGCCTGTAGTCATGATGTGGGGCGGCAGGGGTCTTATTCTCATTAGGCCCCTGCATGGCTGTGTAGAACGGGCTCACAATGTCACACACACACACACAAAATTCCAGGTACTCAAAAGTAAGCGAAGTGAAATAGCAGAAGATTTTCCCCACAATCAGCACTGTCTCCGCTAGAAGACTGACCTTACACCACTAATATCACTTCCAAAAGCACTCGGGTGCTCTTGGAAGTCTGTCATCCAAATATTGAGCTGACAAAATCCTGCTTAGCTTAAAAGATTTAACAGGTGCACTGCCCAAGGTAGTACAGCTGAATTTCCATACCAAGTAACACATCTTGACATGTATCATTAGCAGCAGATTAGAGGCTTCAAACTGATTTCCAAAACAAATATGCCATATAAAACAGTATTTGATCCCCTGAAAATTAAGAGCCAAAATCTTTATTTCTGTTTGAGGGTAGCATAGCTGTTGTCTTGGCTTGTATCTGTGAAGTCTTATACTCTCAGCTTATATCCAGACTGTTCCCAATAAATATTCATGAAAGAAAGTTAAAGAAATAATGCACTGTCAATTCCTAAGTGAGTGTGTTTTAGACCAATTATTTATCCCATTAACCTCTGATAATTTATAACAAACTATCATATCATTAACATTAACACAAGTCAATAGCTGCAGTCAGTACATTTTCAGCCCTATGCCCACAGTGTCCTCAGACTTCAAGAGCATGATTAATAGGACATTCTCATATAAAGTGTGCTGATAAATATTTTTGACTTTTACCACATATTAAGTTTAGTTGATCTCAGCAGTAGGCAGCTTTTCCCTATCATAGCCCTACCCAATGCTAAATGATCTGCACTGAGAATCAGGATTTCCAGATGTGATATGTTCCTGTGTTTCATACTTGAATGGAAACAGTTCATAAGAATCAAGTATTTCCAGAGATCTTTTTTAAATTAGTATTTTTATGTATCCATTTTCTAAAAATCAAACCTTAATTCAAAAACACAACTACCCTTGTCCATTATAGAAATAACCTTCATAATGCTAACCAACATGCTCCTTCCTCATTGCAGAAAAAGGTCTCCAGTAGCAACAGTAGCGTAAGCCCTATTTCCCGCTACATCATTACTCAGAAGGAGCTGAGAACTCTGCCACCCAGCACCCTAAATACCTTGGATGGGATTTTCATAAGCACCCAGCACTGACCTAATTCTGTTCCCATTGACTTCAATGACAGAGGGTTGAGCCACCACTGAGCGTTTTTCAAAAGTCCACTCTTTGTTGCCTACAAAGTCTCGTTGCAACCACTTTAATACTAATCTCTTATATGCACAGATAATCTAAGAAAGAAAATATTCATCTGAAGTCCAGGCACTTGTCATTTCCACCCTCAGAAAGGAAGAGGGAGGAGAGGGAACCAGAGAATTTAGAAAATAAAAAGGGCTAAATGATTATTTCCATGATTCTTGATTTTCTCCATTGCAATCCTTTATTAGGTGTACTCATAGCCGAGATTCAAGTAAAGTAGTTGAAGGTAGAGACAGAACTGCTTTTCATAAACAACTCTTTAATGTATACGTTTAATGGGGCGGGGCTTCCTTATATTGCTAAAAATCGGATGCTCCAGGTCCACCAACTGTAAGGTAGTAATGCTACGTATTACAATAAAATGATTATCTATCATGTTAAATTAATAACCTTGCCATGCACCGATTGATGTCAGCACTATAAACAATAATGAAACCCTCCAGAGCAAATATTTGATAGATTAATTTACATAGTAGAAGAGTAAAGTTAGCATACATCAGTGTTCTGTGTTCCAGAGGACATACATGGATTTGGTTCTTCACACTGCACCTATGTTATGTACGATATTGTCAATCTGAAGAACAAGAAGTGCATACAAATATATGCATATGTGCCACACAAAGTAGTTGATCAGGTTTTTAAACAACAGGAGTGACTTTCTAGAAAAGAGCCCTCAAGAAAAACATTTTTAATGTTAAACTGGTAGGATCCATCTTTTTCAAGTAGGACAGGGAATCTCTAATGTAACAGTTGTACACACAGCACACAAAATTAATAACTTATTTACTAACTCACTGAGAACTACCATTTATTAGTGCAAACAACTTGCTTTTTCTTTTCTGCAAAACTATTTTAAGCCCACAAAAGGATGTTTTTGCTGTTACAGTACCGATCAAATGTGGATTCCCCATTAGCTCTGTATAGCAATTGGGAAGCTAATATGAAATTTAAAAGAAAGGAAAATTCTTTACACCTATGTTTTGCCCTTGGCTTGACTCTCCTTCCTTCTGAAGCATTATACTAAGCTTTCAATCAAACTTGTTACAACAAAGCACTTACACTATAATCTTCTGTTGGGAAAAAATGATAACTAGTTTTCTTTAGCTTATACTTTTGGAAAAATCTCAAAATGATTCGTTCAATATATCTTCCTGAAAGCCAAACTGAATAAAAACCCTGCAACACCATAAAGTAATCAGCACAGATCCAGGATGCTTCTTTTAAACTTTGAATGAATTATAGAATCTTACATTTTATAATTCTATTCAGACTTTAAAAGCATAATATCATGTTTATAATCTAATAGCACATTAAACCATTCAAAATATTCATGGTATTTCTGAAGACACCATTAACTAAATGTTCCAGGGACTCTATAGTATGTTAAACTGATCCCTACAAAGACCTTAGCCTGATGTGCAATGAATATTATTTTTCATACAATATAATTTTTGAATAGGCAATACTTTTTATTCATATATTTTGAAAAAAGCCTATGATTTTAATATGTTCTACTTTCTGAACATTTGTCTATATATCAGCAACATATTATGTACCATAATATATGTGACTATGAGCCCAAAGGTAGTTTCTGCTATCTTTCATTATTACTTTTGAGAACCTCTGGGTACACCTAATGAAAGTCTGTCTTCAGACAATAAAGATTATGTGAATCACTAAAATGATAAAGGTTTGGCATTCATGCATTGTTTAAGGGACAACGCCAACCCCACAAGCTATAGAACAATGGCTTAGCCTGCAGGAACTGCAAGCTTGATCATGCAGGCTGCAGAAGAGGGAAAGTGCTAGCAATCAGCTCTAATCTCCTATGCAGAGGCTTCTCTACAGAGCAGAGAAATGCTGAGCTAAGTGAATAAACCTCTTTACCCACATTGCGCTAAGAACTGGTGAGCTGAGGGGCAAACACTGGTCTGAAAGAGGAGTGGAGAGAAAATACCCATTGCCCTGGCCATGCCGTACAGTAAATGGTACATAGTGACCTTTTGAAGGATCTCCTGTTAAAAGATTAATTGTTTAATTCAGTGTGTTTAAAAGCTGTATTTAACTGTTATAGAGATGGGGACAGTCATGATTGCCAACCATTGACACAGAAATAGATCAGACAGGTGAGAAGGCATTACCCAACAAAGGCAATCACTGCTTCATGACACATACTGGGCATGATGTTCTTAACAACCCACCAGCCTGCAGCACTTGTTCTCCTCCTCTTATTCATGTTCCACTAAGGGTAACACCCAGCAACCCTACTGGTGTTCTTTTCACCCTCCTCTGCACCCTGCAGATTCAGGCCTGATTGGTGAATCCTCTTAAAAACTTCAAATAATAATAATATAGATATATGTGTAACTGGGGGGCCAATACTCCTGGAAATGAGAAGGAAGAGCAGATATGATCCACTGCTCCCTCCAAGCAAGGTATTGGACCAGAATGTCCACAGGGCATACAAGACAACAGAGGCCCTATCCCTCTCATGTTCTTCAGGTGCAGTGAACAGTGCAAAGCCACCAAAGGAGCTGTGTAGCATTGCCTACTGGAGGTTCAGGCATACACTGCAGGGATTCTACTGAATAGCCATACCCACCTGTAAGGAGACCTTCTCTGTGGCATTTTGGGTTCTTGTCCAAATTGAATGAAGGGAAGCAGGGATAGGATTTTCCTCAAGTTCTAGAAGTCTGCAAGTAATTTGGTCATATGACTATTTGACCAAATAGAAAAGCCTCTTAGAAGCCATATTTTAATTTCTCCTTTTCCCAGTGCGGTTGGAACGAACAAAAACAAGAATTTTCCTTCTATCCCTGAAGTAGTAATTGTAGAGTAAGTTAGAAGGAAATGAGCATTTTTTCCCACTGAAAGGGAGATTTTTTTTTTTGCCAGGGTTTGTGCCACATCTTGATCAACAAAACTATTTTTATCCATTTAGAAACAAATTGCATATGAAAAATCCTGACTGTATTTCTACAATAGTGGTGGAGGTGGGAGTGCTTTGGCCAAAATAGCTTGCTCAGCATGAATACCACCTTCGCTTTTAATTCGGAAAATGCTAATACGACTGATGAAATCAATTTTAAATACAAAAATATCACTTGAGTCTGACTGTTTTCGCTTCTAGAGAAGACTAATTTCATTATATACTATGATTTTCCGTAGGATATTACAAGTCAAGAAAGCACCCTGTACATCAACTTTTCCGCTCAGAATCTGCAATCTGTTCTATGTGACTGCATTCTGCTTTAAAGGGACCAGTTCTTGAAGGCGGTTGGAAGGAGCTGAAAATACTCATAATCTGAGAGGACACATCCAGCATTATGTATGGGTGAAGCCCAAAAGTGACCTAGTAAGTAATACTGTATTAAAGAACTCTGGTTTATTTAGTTCTATTTGAGTTTTCTTAATATTCAAAAGTTACTCAAATAAAACTGTTTCAGATATATTTCATTGCAAACCTACCTGTCTTTGAATTTCAAAGAAATAATACCCATGCTTTAAGAAAATGATGACTCACTGGCAACCACCCCGCAACTTATTAAAACAAATAAACCCATATCAGTGGAAAAATTTAAATCTAACCAATAGAAAAGCCTCTTTCACCTTTCAACATTTCCCCACCCCCACTCCAAAAAACAACACAACAACAACAAAACCAACAGAATCACTTATCAGATAAATGGCATTTTACAGCAAGCCTGAAGGTCATCAGATTCAGGCTATTTTGGAGCCAAGGGGAGCACAATGTTCCTGGGTTCTGAAGCCCACACATAGAAGGCCTTGCTGCTGTCCCACCTCTTATATATAATGAAGGGAATCCAGCTTAAGCACCTCCACAACTGTGGCCATATGCTATGAGAGAGGAGTGGTCTCTCTAGGATGCAGGTCTCAAGTCAGTTAAACTGTCTTCATTTTAAAAAAATGTGAAGATCCTGCTCATCTAGGACTAATACTGTTACAAGGATATATTTTTATTTAGTTGTTTTTCTTTCTTCCTTCTTAATTTCTGGACTTTTTTTTTAAACAAATGTTTAGGAAAACCAAGAGAGTTCTAAGAACACCTTACTCGGTGTAGTATTCATGACTACTCCGCTCCCCTCCCCCCCCCCCACTCCATAGTGCCCTGGAGACACGGTAGCATGCTAGACTTTAAATAGTATATATTTTTTTTTTTTTTGCTAAACAGCTTCACCCAGCCTTTCAACCCCTGTGTTCAATATAGTTATAACCTGATGTCTCTAAGGTGCCACAAGTACTTCTTTTCTTTTTGCGAATACAGACTAACACGGCTGCTACTCTGAAACCTGATGTGGAGATTCTTGTTAGCACTTTTTTCTCTCCTAAACACCTACTGAAGAAATATTCTCAAACCACTTCACAGAACACTTAGTTATAATATAAAAACTTTGTACACACAATGACTACTGTGCTTCAGAGAAAAGAAGAAATTATATAGTCACATAGGGATAAAATCATCATGTTAGAGTTTGGTTTAAGGAAATGGCTGGTTCATTTCTTGGGCATGGCAATGCTAAAGCCCCATATTTCCTGTTTAGGATGATAGCTTCTTTTAATAGAAGGCAACTCTAGTCTTTAATAAGACATTGTAATACTTGCTAACCTCAAGGTCTTTTTACATACGCATAATGCATAAACAGCTTACCAAAATAATAAAAATGTGCTTGAACAGGAGGTGTATTCAAACTAGGCAACTCTATGAAATAAAATAAGTGCAACTTAAGAACATTTCACACTGCACACGTTAGCCATTTAGTATTGGTGAAATATTTAATATTTTTTCAGAGAGACACTTTAGTTTGGAAGATAATGGTCCCTTTTTAATTACCTTGAAGACTTTGTTTTCTCACTTAATAAAATAAATGGTATTGTGTAGGAGTTTTTCCAATGTCCTTTCGCTTTTAGCTATTCATTGGCAAATGTATGCAAGCTACTTGTGAAAAGTTACAACCTTTGTTTCTCTTGAAAGAAGCCTGTCCTCCTGGGTTTATAAAAACTGGAGGAATCTCTAGCTGGTCTTAAAGGACTAGTAGCATACTTTGCTTTATGTACTTTCAGTGGATAGCTAACACAATACAAATAATAATTAAAATTTAAACTCATATTAGGAACATCTGCAACTATCTTAAAGGTTAGAGGCTTTTATTATTGTGCTTTGAAAATATTGTGATTAACAGAACTGAAAAAACTGAGCAAGGCTATTGGAAGGCAAAACTCTCTTTGACTTCAGCGGGGCCAAGATTTCACCCAGTCTGTAACTATATGTGTGGCTCAGCTGTTGTTCCTATGCATATGGGTGCTCTTGACCCACTTTCCAGGCAGTGTTCATTTGTCTCTGAAACCAACGCCTAGTCCTCCAGCAATGTTCTTCCTTTTCTTTCCCCCAAAGAGACTCAGTTGTTCAGCCCTTCTCCTACAGAGCTGAATGGTCATACACTTTCACAATAGGCCAGATACCAATGGAGTGAAAGCCATACGTAACCCTCCTGAAACAGAAGGAATGGAATGTGTGTTTGGTGCTGTATCAAAAATCAAGTGTTCCCAGAGCACACCTGTTACTGTAAAATGGGTTATTAACTCCTCAGGAATTAGATGTAGCCAACGGGGCTTTCCTTAAGTAGCAAATCTTTATCATCAAAAAAATCCCAAGAGCACCCATAAGTAGAAACATATACAACATCCCTGCCATTTGGGAGCATCAGCCAGACCTCAGGGCTGAGCATGGAGCCCTGACCTCCCCCATCAGTTCCTATCCCCCTGGCTCTCTCCCTGAGCAGCTGGGAGAGAAGAGGGGAAAGTGGAGCTGGAGTTAACTCCTCATGACTCTGGTTAACTCCAGCTGGTGCTGCTACTGACATGCCTACACTACAGTTGCATTATCAATATTTATTCCAGAACAGAAGAGTTACTGAGGTTTTAGTTGCTCCTGATACAAGCCTTGACAATGCACCTGTAGCTGTTACAAGTGAGAACTGTTCATAAATCAGCTGTGATCTGAGATCATGAGTAACTCAAGAGTAACTCTAAGTAACTCCCATATCAAAGAACTATTTGGTACCTCCATTACTTACTGCTATCAATATAGCCAGAGCTGGTCAAATGAAACTTTTACAACCCTCCACCCTTGTAGTGGGCCCTCAAGGCATCCTGTCAGTAATGTAATTATACTGTACCATCTCCTCAAAAGTCTGTACAGTTTGTACTTTTAAGTGAACATGCACTGCTACTTTAAAGATTACACATCATGGAAGTGTTCTTATTCAATGATTTCCCATGCACTGGGAGAATTTGCATTGCTTTAGGTGATTTCGACTTTGAAGAACTTTGAAATCACAGAGAAGCTGTCCCTAACTAAAATTTTTACATCACTAGGTAACCGCTCTCCCTTTGAGAGTTTTCATGTTATTGTGTAATTCCCTCTTTGAAGACTTACATATTGATGGAGTGCCTTTGAAGATTTACACATTGTTGGGATGGGAGTAGCCCTTTGAAAAACGTTCAGATGTCGGACCTACCTTCAGAAAAGTTTGCATCACTAGGGCACTGCCTTTCTAAAGATAGTTTCATTTTTAACTTTCATTTTAATAAAATAATCATCTTTTATTTAATGTAGATAAATGTCTTTTTGTATGAGTCTTGAAAAGTAACTGGCAACCCTCTCCAAGCATTTTCGGTTTCCAAAAGTCTCATCTAGCATTACTACAACGTACCATGAACTGGCAGATCATTCCAAATATTAACATACACATGCAACTATCCCATCTCTCACTGAAATAATGTCACACTTGAGGTTTAAGAGGAAACCTTTCATGTGAGAAAGATGAAAGGTTTTTGCTGATGTGTAGTGTCTCCTGTGCTACCAAGAGGAGCATTAACATAAAGCTGGAAACCAGAGGGTTCAGAAGTTTAATATTAGATTATGGAGGCTTTGACTCTAATGGTACCAGTTAAATTTTCCCAAGTTAATAGGGACCAAATGTTGGCATCTAGTAGATCCAGTTCTTAGAGATCAGGTATAAAGGTACAAGTCCACCAACACATTTGGCTCCTTTGTTGGTGATCTCACCAGAAGGCCAAGTAATTATAGGTAAGGTATCTAAATTAACCTCTCATTCCTAGAAACTGAGGTCCTAAAAAAGGCATGAGGTACCCTGGTGGGACATTGTGAAGATTAGGAAGCTTGTACCATGGTTGTCCATGCGGAATCAGGGTTAATAATTTACACTGGAAAAAACTTCTTTGTGCAAGATTCTTACAATGATTTTCTATACATCATCATCAAAATCAAGTCCCCGTGAATTAACAATCACTGAACAAGGTTGTAAATCTTCACTTTGAGGAGCACTAAATACCCTTATGAGTAAACATAAAAATAAGCTAAGAACACAGCCAAAGGTATACACCATACTTGGTTTGTAAGAGATATGATTCTGTAACTATGACACATTTAATAACCAGTCCTGTTCTAATTATGCCCTTTGCTCCTAGTGACGAGTTTGATCTTTGCCCAGATTTTGTAAACAGACACTTCATCTAAAATATGCACTACTATGAATCTAAAATATGAATCTACTATTAAATCATTTTTATTAGCAGTTTTAGAAATACTTACACAGGAATACCTACACCTAAAGGCCTATAACTGGGAAGAGTTAAAGAAGAGCTCTGATTCACCATAAAAAGTCTGGCAAGAGCTCACCATGACTATAAGTGGGGAGTCACACCATAATTGCTGCATAAGGTAGAATCCTTTTTAAAGGTTAACAGATCCCTCACTTATCATTATGTTTGTATCACAATTGGAATATAGTCGGAATCCCCCAGCTCCCTTTGCCCAATCTCTTTATATTCCCTGTGGGAACTTGGTCAGACAGCAGCTGCACTAATACTAACAATGAAAAAAATCATTAAGCCTCCTCCATTTATGAGTCTGTCCATTGTTGAGCACAACAACATGATAACTGTTTAGGTACAACAAATTCCAGACATCATCTTCAAATGTCACACAATCCACCAAAACTCCATGATTGCTACACTAGATTTCTTCTGAACATTAATATTAAAGTTTTAGTAGGTTGGGAAAACAATAGCAACATTTCAGTTTACACTCTAGGCAATATAACCTACTACAAAATTATTTGACTATATAGTATTTTAATGATAAATCCAAAGGATTTTCATTCTACTTACAGTTATGTAGGAGCATCCACTAATACTTCTAAAGCCAAGTCACCCAGCATTTCCAGTATGTATTATTATTTCCAATGCTTTGGATCTTGACTTTAATGTTCTGTATGTGGTAAATACAAAAGTGAATTTTGTTTGCTGCTGAAATTTCGAAAAATAAAATGTGTTGGCTCATTTTGCAAGTATGCAAATAATCTGTTTACAGGTCTCAGAAGCTTTTTATTGTTCTTCTAGAAGTTTAAAATGTTTATTTAAAAAGTACAGTTGCTTTTGTAAGAAGTTACAGAGTTTTCACACATACACACCCCTCAATAGTGTGTGTACATAGGGCATTACATGGACCTAAATTAGGGATGCTTGAAATGGGTCTGGGTAAAAAACAAACAAACAAACAAACAGAACCAGCTGGCATTTTCACATCCAAACACCCTGACATTTGAAAAGTTTAGCGGAATTTTAAGACTCAGATTTTCAAAGCTGCCCAAAGATTTGATTAAAATTAACAGGAATTAAGTGTCCAAATCATTTAGATTGCATTTAAAATCTCAGTCTAAAAGTAACATGTGCATGTATGCTGCTGTATCTCCTTTGGTGTCTTCTGGGACTGCAAATGGAAATGCAAGAAAGAAAATCTCATAAAGGTAGCCTATGTGACTGAAGCAGAATCATTTACTAGAAAACCCTGGTCATATTTTCAGTATAAATTCCATACCAAAGAAGTTAAAGATAAGACTTGAAATGTTGGATGTATATTTGAAATTAACCAAACCTGTAACCCATTTGGGGTTCACCCATCACTATTCAAATTTTTTTTAGTGGAAGGGTGTGTGTGTGTGTGTGCTGGGGGAGGGAGGAGATGAGCATGTGCCATGACAAAAGTTCCATTAAATAAAGAGAGGTAGACTGAGCTGAAAAGGTCTGCCCTTGCAGATCCTTTTGCAGGGCTGCTAATATACACTGGAAAAAAACTCCTTGTGCTAGATTCTTACTACAATGATTTTCCATACATCATCATAAAAAGAAATCAAGTCTCCATGAATTAATTGCTGTGAAAAACAAGGTTTCTTTTAAATGATGGCTATGAGATCACTTTGGTACAGTAAGTGCCAGCAGTGCAGTAAAAAATAATTTCCTGAAGTCTTCTGAAAGCTTCCTATTGCAATACAAAGGAAGTAATTCTTATTGGGGGTGGGGTGAAAACCAGCTGTAACAATCTCCATTCATTAGCAGGAAGCTAAACATTTGTGGTGATGCATTATATTAAGTAACTACTGCTCAGCTCCAATTGAAAATATTTAGCCTTTTACTCTATTAAGCAATAGTTGGATATTTATTCTGTTTATGCTCTTTCTCAAGAGGCAAAATAAACCTTTCCACCCACATTTATAAAACATATTTGGCTGTTAGAGCCAAATTCTGGCTCTTTGGCATTATTCCCCAAATGGGTGCAAATGACATAACCGCTTCTTAAACAGCATTATTTTACCTTTATTTACTGTCCAGCCATATGTCCTCTCTCTGTCCTATATGGTCACCTATACAGAAAACTCCATGTCAAATACAACTGCAATCCCAGAGAACGGGCCACCGGGAGGAAACACTCAACCCATACACCCAGATCCTTAATCCCTATCATAGAATGCCTCTCCATGATTGTATGTGAAGAGAAGCTATTGGGTGATATGATGGCCTTATTTACTTCAGTGAGGACACGATTTCACCCACATCCTGTCAGCTCCAGGAGGAGGAGGAAGATCTGGGACTGAGACATAAGCAATAGTCCCCACCATTTCCTTTCAGTAGAGTGTTTCCCCCACCCCATGTGAAAAGGATAGCTAGAATGTGTCCTTTCATTTGCGATTTTTTCTATTGCCTCTAATCTTTCACAGTCACAGTCAGTAGGTTAACATCCTGTCGTAAGACCATTTTTGCTATTATAAGATGGAGATGCAATTTCTTTGGTATAAGAGGAAATAAAGAGAGAGAGAGATCAAAACAATAAGGTAGGGTAAGAGGTGGGAAACACGGTGAGAGGATTGAAAGCGTGATGTCTAGACTGATCAATGAGAATAAAACAACTAATTGGCCAGCTTTGCTCTAGCCATACCCATCATTCCTCATCCCCCACACACTTTGCATTACAAAGAACCCACTGTGTTTGCTTCTTGTGGAGAGTGGCACAGCTTTACCTTATGAGAGCCAAATGTAAGTGAGGTGCTAGGAAAGTTCAGTGTAGCCATTCAAACAAGGCCAACACCAAGGGCCAATACCTTCAAAGGTCTCCTGTTTTATCCCACTAACAAAAGAACCAAAAATATTTAAACTATGAAAACCTGCCAATTGGATTTATAGCAGAAGTGAGTTGAAGATGGCATTAGCACTGCACAAAGGCTTGTGCCAAAATTCTTCAGTTGTGAGTCATAAGATTTCAGGCCCCTCCCACAGCATCTTGCTTTGAGTATTTGGATCAATTTAAAAGAAAGACACAAAGCAAAATGCCACCACAATTGCAGAGCTTCATCCAGTTCCCCACTGAAATGATAAATTGCACACAATTTTTGACACAAACTATAAATTGGGCAAGGTTCCCTCATAAGATTTGTGGACCTTAGCGAATCAATGAACACAGCTGGAGATTTGAGTTTGTAATAAAACATAAAACAAGGTGAATTGCAGAGGTTTTTTGGAGACATTTCACACAACTCTGGTTTCTCTTACTCAGATTCCACGTGGTCCTTTGGGTTGTAAAAAATAATATGTCAATATAAAGAGAGAATATACTCTATGCAGAGAAATCTACTAATTTAGAAAGCTTAGGGCTAGATTGTACCCTAATGCCCAAGGCAAGAACAGGGCAAAATGAGCAGCTACCCCCGTTCACACACTCCTTTGCACAGGGCCAAACACAGGCCCTGTCCCCCGACTAGTTCCACTGGTGACACTAGCCTCCTAGAAACAGCTGCAAAGCGTACAACCACTCATTCCCTCCCCATAAGCTAAGAAGTCCTGGCTGAAAAAAAAGTGCTGGAGCTGACCCTAGAGAGTTCATTCCTCCGAGCTCCATGAGAAACTGTGGAGGAGTCACCATTCTGGGGCTCCACAGCAATATGACTCACACAAGGGGACACTGGCTCTTTAAGAGGGAAGGAACCAATGCCTGATCAGGTGACACCCCCTCCCCCAAATAGGCTTTGAGCCAGCACCTGGGCCCTAGTGGAGGGGCTCCCTGAACTAGGACAGGAAGGAGCTGGTGAGAGCTGCCTGAGCCCACAGGAGAGATAGAAGGAGCAGCAAAGAGTTACCTGGGAGAAGCCTGCAGAGAGCAGAAAGTTCTGCAAGCCGTCCCTGGGAAAGAGGGAGGAAATGCCAGAAAGCTGGCAGAGGGAGACGCCTGCTGACCTTCCTGAGCCAGAGAGCTGTGGCCAGAGAAGGCACAGTGCAGCAGAGATAGATGCCTGCTGGCTCTCTGAGCTGGAGAGCTTAAGACAGATGGCCAGAGAGGGCCGAAGGCTGGGGTAACACATGGTCAGAGACGAAGGAGCAATGTTTGGGAGGTGAGCGTGGTAAGAGATACAGTACTGGAGCTACAGAGAGTCTGAGAGTGGTAAGAAACACCAGGGCTTTATGTTGATGCACAGTTGGGGATTTGGTTCATTATGGTTTATAGTCAAAGGGTTTTATTTTATAAAACATTAACCCCACAAGGGCTATTTGTTCTCAAAGGTTGTTTGGACTATTTCCCCCAAATCAACAAAGGAGAAAATGAGGCCGTAGTCTCACTTTCTGGTGATGCCGAATTGTGAGGTGGCTTGTTGCAGGACGCCGCCCCAGAAAGGGGCCACTTCACCACAGACTCCTCATGTTATCACTCAGCGTTCCCTGATCTTCCCTGCTTGAGCCTTTCACTCAGCCAGCGTCACATTTTCTTCACACTCTATTTGTGGGCAGAGGCGACAAGCGTTGCCATACCTTCCCTCAGACTGCCCCCAACCTTGGAATCTCCCCCGTTTTTGAGGGCATTCCGTCCCATCTTCCTTCAGACTACTCCAAATCCCTCAAGCAATGACCCAGTCACAAAACTGATCATAATATTTCTTGTCAAATTCAATTTAGCGCATGGATCTTTCAGGATAGCGAGCATGTTTCATTTTCATTCATATAAAGTACCATACACATCTTCAGCACAATGCTCCCATTTTAAATAATAACCTTAATACATTCACTAGCTCTTGTGTTCGGTGTTTAAATAGCAACATCTTCAAAAGCAAATGTCCGTTCACTGCAGGATGCAATGGGAGATTATGAATCTTGATTGCTATTACTCTCCCTCATATTCCAGTCATCATGCATCACCCACAACGCAGGCTGTTATCCACTGTTGGAGTTTGCAATAACTGAAACTATGCTTCAATGACTCTTACAGTTATTTATAACGATGCATGCATGTTATTTAGATGTAATGATTCTTTAGTTATACAATAGGCAGTACGCTCCCAAAATATCTGTCAGAGTTTCAGGTGCAAGGTCTCCTACACTGCCCTTCATACATTACTAGTGCTTAGAAAAAGGTGCCTTTAAAACAGCAAATGCACAAATGATAGGACAGATTGTTTTCCCATAAAATGCCCACAAAATAATACATGCAACCCATATTCTAAATGACAAGAGGCCCTTGTACAGACAGTTCTTGCTACAAGTACTAATAATCTGCAGAGGGAAACAAAGCAACTGACCTTTGTCAGAGCAGGGGGTCACACAGAGACCACGCCCTTGACCCTAGAATATCTCACCATGCTCCTTTAATACAGAGTTTGAATAACCCATCCATAGATTTTGAGTGAATTTGGGTAGATAAGTCCCACCCTACTATTTTGTTTTTAAGAATTGTGGTTCTGATGACTTGGAACAGATGTTTCAAATGAACAAGAGCTTAATACATTTAATAATATGTCATCCTAGAGCTTTATGACTAAAGTATAACAGAGGAAACAGATTTGATTCCAAATTGCTGTTTGTCTGAGTGAGGCTAACGTGAAAACGTAAGTAATTCAGGATTTGGCCTTTGTTAAACTGCATTAAGAAACTGGCGTCTGTGTATGTACACATCGTATTTTACATGTTCTTTTCTTCCCACCTTACTCCCTTATTCTTGCTCTGAAAAACTATAACTGACATATATGGATGCAAACACAGCACATATAGATGTAAAGAGGGGGTGATTATGCAGAGATGTTTTCTATTAACCTGGGTGTCTCCTGTCACTCCTTGCTTTCCTCCTTCCCATACAGTATGTTCACCAACAAGAAATTAGGGCATTTGGAGTTATGTTGTGCTGGCAATGGCTACAAACTATTGGACCTCAATTGGAGCTTGTTTAGGCAATGCAGAATGGTGTCTTACCTTTCCAGTTTTCCTACCATGAAATGGAATCATTCTGAAAATATATCCTAGACACTGAATTACCTCTTTCATTGAAGAGAGTGTTATTTATGACAGGTTATGTTAGTCAGGATGGAGATAGAGCTTAAACTACATAATGGTACCTTTGATTTTAAATTAAATGTCAAGCATAGTTATACAATGGCAAGCTAGCTCCAGCTGTCTGGCAGAAGTGCATTGCATGAGAAATGTAAGGGGTAAAGGTAAAAGGGGGGAATAATGCCCACATATCTCAGAATGATTTACTCTACAATAGAGACAGACAAGTATTGCTATTCCCAATCCATCCTGATGCCCTGCAATAATGTGACCTGACTGGTCCCTGAAAAACACAGGTCAACATGAAGGAGAAAAAATGAAATGAGAAGGGAAAGATTTACAAACCTGTGACAGCTTCCCAATTCATCTCTGTGTACAAGAGTAAATTCCATATTCAACTTTAGACCTTCTATTGTATCTGATCATTTCCACTATTTAACCAAGTTATTGTGGGAACCGTGGAGTGCAAGGCAACAGCCAAATAATGTAGCAAGGAAAGTTATGGGCCCGGTCTCTAATATCTAACATCTACAATACCCCTGTGAGGAACTGGAGTACCATTATCTCCATTTTACAGTGAGAGTCACAAGGTGATTTTTCCAACGTCACACAGGAAGTCCATGGCAGAGCAGAAAATTGAACTAAAGTCTCAAGCTCCTAGCACCCTAAGCATGGGACCATCCTTCCTCTCTAAAGGGAGGTGAAATGACTCACCCAGTGTCAAAAAGCAGTTTATTTGGAGAACTGGGAATAGAAATCCATGTCTCTGCCTAGTGCTCTGTTCTCTCTTGGAGCACATTACATAAAACAATCCAGTCTCCAAACTGGTAACATTTTACATTCACTTTGCACAGATGAAAATGACTAAACAAAATGCAAAGTAGTTGAGACTCAGACTTTCTCTATTCTCAAGCCACGTTAAATTTTGCATTTTATTTATTGAAGCAGATCCCATTAGTCTTGTGGCCGAAGGTAAACAGGACAACCCCTATGAGATGGAGAACACTAGATAAAGACAAAAAGCTGGGCTGCCCCTTTCAGGCTATCGAATGCATGGCTGAAGGCTGGTAGTGGCAGGATATAGACATTCAATACGGAGACTCATCGTTCAGGAAGATAGGAGGACCCTGGACTATCAGTCACAAACAAGATGACACACAGCGGGGACCATCAAAAATTAAACATTTGTCAACAACTACCATACAGTAACTACTGTTGTTTCCTATTCTAGCGATAAGAAAAAAACATTGTACCGCAACCACCACTGTGTGGAAAGTATTGGCAACTGCTGACTTCCTAATGGCTACCAAGACTGCTACTCATTCCACTGACTGGGTATTCTGTTCATCCATCACTGTTCATAACCATTCATCTGAAGCACTATACAGTATATGATTCCTGAGAAATGAGTGGCCAGGATCATCTGTTGGGGTTAATCAGTGCAGTGTCATGGAGATCTCTAAAAAGAGAAAAGGAGGACTTGTGGCACCTTAGAGACTAACAAATTTATTTGAGCATAAGCTTTCGTGAGCTCTGGAGATCTCTGGAGCTACAGCAATTTATACCGACTGAACAGTCATTCCAGGATACTTCACATTTTACAGATAAAGACAGTGCTATCATTTATCCAGATTTGACAGCAGGAATTACACTGGTCTGGCCCTTTCTCCAGCCTTCTCAGGGAGGGGGAAGAGGAGGATTTCATCAGCTTAGCAAACAGAAATGAAAGATTCACATGGTCATCATGACTGACTGTACAGATTTGATAGTCTGGAGAGTCAGCAGAGCAGCTTAAGTTTGAAACATATGGCTTTTACAGCATCAGTTAATTTGGGCCTTTTTTTACTATGAAAACACTGAAAGCTCCTGTCATTTTTAAACTTATGACATTATCATGAAGTTCAGTAATGACCAAATAATGCATATTACCTGACTAATTAGAAACCAATTTTCTGAAAAGGCTGAATTTCTGAGGAACGTGACAATAGATCCTTTAATCTTAATAAACTCTTTCAGTATCTACTACTGACAAATCCATTCCCACCAGTCAGGGTCGACAATTTAGTGTAACCTCACCTCTGCTTGATGAATTCTTCCTTATGTCACAAGAATGCACATACAGATGCTGTTGTGTTGCTTATCCAGACACTATTGATTTCTAATCGGAGCCAAGTACTTTGTGAATATTTTTGAAGCTGGAGCTAGATACCCATTTACTGAAGAAAGACTCCCCTCTCCCCCACCAAACCCTCTTACCCCATTTACCTGTAGCAACCCAAGGAGCAGCAGATTACGGTGGTAGCATAGCTGCACTTTGTACTATTTCTTGTATCGATCACAATGTATCTTATTCTTTCCTTGCTTCCAGAAGTATGTTTCCATTGACCTGAGTGCAGTCCCTCCTAACTGAAGTAAGTGAGATCAGTACCATTTCAGGATTAGATAAGAACTTTGGCCAGGATATACACTTTATTCTATTTTATTTAGTTCTGCTTACATGTAGTACTGCATAAACAGTAATATTATAATACTGCCCCTTATAGAAGAGCTCTGTACACTTTAATGGAAAATTATACCATTTTTGGACCATCTCATAGATTTCTGTAACACGATGAAAGAGGGGAAAATGTTTAGGAAAGATCTAATTTCTTTATTGGATTCTAATGGATTTTAGATTACTCTCAATTGCTCTTAAATTTCTATAGAATTCTATTGGATAAAGCTGGAATTTTCAAAGGAAGGCAAGACCTTGTCTAGGTTCAGAGACCCACCTCACATTGAAATTCAATGTGAGTTGAGTGCCTAAGTCACTTAGGTCTCCTTTAGCAATTCCAGTCTAAATCCCCATCAGATTCGACAGGATTGAAAGCAGAACAGTATTTTCAGGAATAGACTTCTATAGTAAGCTATAAGGTTTATCCTAATACTTTTTACTAAGACAGGTAAGTTTTCATATAGTTGCACAGATAGCATAATGCAGGGTTGTTTGTTTGTTTGTTTGTTTGTTTTTTGTTTTGTTTTTTACAGAGTTCATAAACTCCCAGAATTTAACCAAATTTTTCATTGCATAAATGCTTCTGAAATAGTGGCTAGTATAGTAGTTAGTTGAGAAATACATGTCTTAAGTGACCAAGGAACATTATTATTAGAGCGGGCTGGAAAATGAGCTGTAATCCAAAAGCTGTAGCTCACGAAAGCTTATGCTCAAATACATTTGTTAGTCTCTAAGGTGCCACAAGTACTCCTTTTCTTTTTGTGGATACAGACTAACACGGCTGCTACTCTGAATCCAAAAGCTGTAATCAAAAAATATTTTAGCTGAAAATCAAATTATTTTAATTTTGAAATATCACTTTAAAGCCTCATGGGAATTGTAATGCACCACAGTCTTCTCTCTCAGTGAGGGGAGGTGGTATATTATGGTAATTGCATGGCCATGATGTATAGAGTCTAGAGGGGGAGCCTGGCCCATAGAGAATGGGGAACTACAACTCCCCTGAGGAACTACATAGGTTTTTTTTTTCAAATTCGTCCAAAAACTAAACAGGTTTTTGGGAGAGGGGGGTTGGGGGGGGCACAATTTGGTTTTTGAAGATACTAAATAAACAAACAGTTTTCAATTGAAAAACAGTTTTAATGGAAAACATTCAGGCTGTATTGTGCACTTTCTATAGGATATGGCATTGGTGAGTGATTTGACACACTAGTCCCACCAACTCAGTTTTGAACCAATGCCCCAGTGTGTAGCAGCGGGATTTTTGCCTTCTTACTGAGGTGACAAACCATTTGTTGTTTAATTATCTTATCCCAAAGTTGATAAGGGGTGTTTTCCCAGAGTCTTGGACAAATTCTGTCTTGGGTTATTAAATTATGCCTGCTCTAACTCCACCTGAGTTGTTCTTCTTTGCTTCCTGTCCTAAACTGTTTTAGGATATTGATGTGCAGTTAAAAAGCTATTGAGCACCTCAGGAGGTGGCAGAAGTGATCTCTGTGTATCCATTCATTACCCCTCAGGGTGTTGGGAGACTTAATTAACTAATGTTTATATAGTGCTTTGAGAAATTGAGATACTCAGATGAAGAAAGCTACATTAATCTAAAGTATTATTTTTATTACAACATAGGTGCCTTCTTTAAAAAAAGAATCAATACAATGGTGTTTCTAGAGGCTAATAGAGACCAGTCTATGAAAGGATAAAATAACTTTAGCCTTTATAAGCTCAGGCCATTCAACTGCTCCCTCCATAATAACTTCTGGCAATAGCAGAGACTCCTAGATATTTATACAGTTAATCCTACTTTATCCAACAGCCTTGATAGCTGACATAATTTTGCAGGAAAGTGTGAGGCACTCTTAGACATACTGTGGTAAGAAACATCGATAAGTTTTTTCTCCTTGCCAGACCCTATGACAGGGCACATTATTGTTAGCCATTGTTTACCTTTGAAACAACGGCTGTAGCCATGATGACTCAGGCTGGATAGGTTATTGGTCGTATCATTAAATCTCATCTCCACTGCAGAACCAGTGCTATGTAACACAATTATATAGCGTTAACTCTGCATCCTGAGTGAATCTCCCCAGTAGATAAGTAATTTCAAAGAGAGCAGATAGAGCTGAAGATGTTTGTTTGAAATCAAAGCTAAATGTGCCTAACATCAAGGAAGGAAAGCTCTTTATTTTCACCTAGATGAGGAATACCAACCCAGCCTGAATTAAGTTTTCATATTAAAGATTTTTCTGAACTCCCATAAGAATAAATTTATCATTATATAGCTGTATTACATAAACTATGTAGGAGATTAAAGTACATAGACGAGGCTGATGCCACTCAACAGCAGGTAGAATGCGTTTGTTATATAAAAAAATCCACTAGCATGTGGGTTTCTTTCATTTCAGCTAATCACACAAACACGTTATGTGTAAAACATCCCCTCCACACACACACACACACACACACACTATTTATTTATCACAAAGACTGTGCGTCAGTAGGGTCTCTACAGACAGTAAGAAGACAAAGCGTCTGTCCTGGAGAACAAGAAAAGCATGCATGTTGTAGACCATAGGGTTAGCTTGCCTTTATTATATTCACTGTCTTTATTATATTCATCAGCAATGCAAAGAACCTACAGGCCTGTATCCTGTAAGACATTAGCTTCATCAGTTAGCATAAGGCTTGAGGTTTATGAGCTTTGGCATAGATAAACAGCCCAACGGTAACCCCTACATTTGGAGCCTCTGGAAATAGAGTATAAGGCAAAATTTTGTCCATAATGACATCAGCCAACCACAGAAACATGAGGTAACACCAGCTTTGGGAAACTTTGGAAAGAACATCCAACCACAAGAGTACCATGGCGACAAATTGTTGTATATGATAAGTTGAGATCATTGATATACTACCCTATAGGTGAAGGGCACTTAACAATTTTAGGGTGAGAAAATACAAATAAGGAAGAGGGGAGAAACCCCTACTGTATATGCATCAGACACAATGCACGGTGCCAAAATGATGGCCACTGGGGATGAGAGGGAAGGTGATGAGGAAGATGATGGCTCAAATTTCAGGTTGCTCTGCAAGGAATAGTGAGAGTATATGTATGTTCAGATTTACATTCTGTAGTCTATCTACCTTACTGAGTTAGAGTGTTTGTAACTTTATAAAATGTATTAATAAATTATACATAAATAGAGAAGAGTTGTGAGTGTTGCAATCGTACACAATGGGTTCCCAACTATATAGTAATTTTAATACTACTGGGCCTGATCTTGGGACAAAATCGTGTTAAGAATTCCCAGTTATCACTTTGAAGGTTAAGTAATCAATATAATTAATACATAATCTATAGATTGGGCTACAATGTAAATCTCTTTGATGTCAATAGACCATACTTAAGTGAAGTCTATTTAGGTTCAACCAAAGATAGAGGAATTGAAGACAGAATGCAACAAAAAGAAAAAAGGTGATTTGGTGGTGAATATTAGCAGAGATCTAATTAGTGCAGGGACTTTTATTTGTGTTTATTCTTAAATTATCTATAGTAAATTTTGTTAATATAATATTCCTTTGGGGAGAAAATTGTGAACTAGAGTTCAGAGATCACTTCTCAAATGTATTTAAAGAGGAACTTGAAGAAAATGGTGGATAACAGTGATCACTTCACTTAGAAATTTACATTTCTGTCCATGCACGGAGACAAGCTGGGCTTCAAATAATCTACACTCAGGAAGTGCCACCATTTCCCACATAATTTTGGAATTGTTTAGAGTAATTGCAGGGCTGCAAAATCATCAACAACTTTGTGCCTGGTGATTTAACTCATTCTGAAAAAAACCCTTCAGATTTTTGTGATTAACAATTAGTCTATTATAAAATAATCTAACAGCAAATGATTAAAAGTTTAAATTCACTTACCGTGAATTTTTTTTGGAGTTGCACAAACTGCTTGGTTCATTAATAATTTGGCTTCTTATAAAAATGGCCCTGTCCCTCCATCACATTTATACTATTCACTGTTGTATAGTCCTCAGTGGATTTACTATACCAGAAGTTAAGCTACTATAAGAACTGACGATGGTTTTCAGGCTGAAAATCGGTGTATACTACTTTCAGCAGGCAGTTGGCATTTCATTATTTAGGGATGACATGTCATTACTGTGATACATCTAAAGGTTAAAATTCTTGCACACAGCTGAAAATTTTAAGTGGTATACAGCATGGAAAGCCACTATCATTATTTATAATGGCTTTCCCAACCGCAAAATGCAATGGATTGCACAAATTAAATGTTTGTTGGGAGAAAACTTCCTCTAATAATAACAAAGAAAACAGCAAACTCTAGGTGGTTAGCCCAAAACTAATTGTAGTGCAGCTTGAAATGGGCCAAGAAGAAAATATAGCCCTTCACTGCTACTCAGAAGTAGTCTTGCCAGCTTAGTGTCCATAAGAGTAGAGGTTCGGAGTCTGCACAATGCTCAGGAGAAAAAAAACCCATAGACTTAGTAACCTTTACAATGCTTTATAATCCATTTATATTCCTCTTACAGTGCTCACTATTTTTACTCAGAGTGAGCATGCTTCATTGTCCTCATCTTCCACTTCAAACCCTTGCTAATTTTACTTCTTTGAGGGTGTAGATAGGGGAATATGCCATTGAAGGGGATACAGTGAAGCAAATAAAGTTTGCCTCTATCTATAGAATAGGATTGGTTCCACTGAAGGAAAATGATGCACTATCCTCAAACACATTTTAACATGTGTGCACAACAGGAGCATCTTAGCAAATATATTAGGTTATGTTATGGGAGACCATGGTGAGATGCTTACCTTAACATGAAATCGGGTAGGTAGAAGCATACGTCACAGACTCGGTTGCAAAGCAAGCCTTAATGGTGAAGATTGTTTAAAAACAACACGCTTTTAGGTCAAGTATGAAGCATATAATTCTTTGACTTTGAATTAACCTATTGAGTGAAATTAATCCCCTGGCAGAGGGAGGACCCATACAAGGCTGCCACATTGCATAAACCCCACAATACTTCCTTGGGATAGGTGGAGTGACTCATAAAAGAAAGCTTAATACCGTAAGCAATCTACAACCTACAGTTTACCCCACGTTCTCCAAGGAATAGGGTGTGAAAAGCCAACTCCACATTGCGAATGGGAATTCTATATGCTGGCATGATCAGATGATCAGGTATATGTTGAGGAAAAAAAATAAATGGGAGCCTTGGGAATACGTTCAGGGTCAGAGATTGGCCTCATGTTCAGACCTATAATGTATTGTTCGCTATTCAGTATTATAGAAGTGTTGATTGTCCATGCTGAGCTGTATTCTGTTACAAGAGTTGCCTGCACAAAAGAAAATAGCTGCACCACACATTCTGGCTGCTGCAAAAAGCTATTAACTGTCTCCCCCGCCAAACACACCTTCTCTCTACTACAGATGAGACTGGACTTAACTAGCCAACATGCCTTAGGACCTCCAAGTATCTAAAACAATCTCAAGTGGGTTGAATGTCATCATGAGCCCACAACTTCCAGGAGGATGACCAACTCAAACACCTACCTGTCTTTCAATCAATTATTTGATAGTGGGTTCTCTTTTTTCACATGGTGTTTCAAAACAGTATTGGTTTGTACAAGTAATAAAAACATGTTGGACTGAGAGAAATTGCTACTTTTTCCTTTTAACATTGAGAGCTATCATCTCGTTACTTAGTAATTTAACATTTATGAATGTTTAAAATATTTTTAAATAGGGCAATATATTTTAGCAAGAGGCTTTTTAGAAGTCAAAATACCGCAGTTGTTCTACAGAAACTTCAGGTCTGTTTTGACACATGAGAAGTGCAATAAAACTGTGCTGTCACTTGTTTACAGCGTGAGTGGCAATGCTACTTTGAAGTCCTAAGAAAAAGGTGTTAGACAACTGGCAGCCCAGAGGATGCACACGTTTTATTATACTGTGTAAAGAAACTGTCTGCTGTCCTCAAAAGCTATGGGCCAGATTGTCAGCTCATGTAAATTGAGATAGATCATTGACAGCAATGGGACTATTCTGATTTACACCTAGTAATAATCTGGCCCCATGTCATTACCAATGTCATCATTCAGTGGTCTCTAATTTACTGTTGACATTTGCTTCAAGACCTCGGTATTGGCCTACACCTACAGATCTGTTAGATCTTGCTCAGTTGTACTACAACAGTGGATCAAATAGGGTAGGGACTTCTGCCTCTTGGGGGGCGGGGGGAAACAAACATAATATGAGACTGCATCTCCATACTTCAGCAGGCAGAAGAGGGAGTCCCATTCCCAGCCAGCGGTTGGAGGAAAAAGGGTAGTTTCCTCCACCCCAGCTACCTCCCAAACCTGTCTTTCAAATTAAAATCCTGATTATGCAAGCTGCTCCATGCTCATGAAAGCCTATGCTCATGCAGACTCCTGTGGACTTGTAGGGGTCATGCAGGAGTTTGCTAACCTGGAGCAGCTTGCAGAATTGGATATAAGTCAGATCCTGAGGCCTTTAATAGCCCAAACATCAAAGTCAACAGGTGTTTTGCCCAACTAAGAAATGCAACAGTTAACCTTTAATGAAGCAAGGCATTTCAGTGCATCATAAGAGGCGGCAGAGGACAAAACTTTTGCTCTCTAAGAGTAGACTGAGTGGAGTCCTACCTACCTATTCCCACTAGGAGGTGAAGCCCTCAATCTTCTAGTAGTTTGCCAGCTCGGATTTTAGTAAAAACAAGAGTGTTTATCACTATTCCAGAGGAAGATACTGAAATCCTGAATTATCCCAAGAAAGCTAATGTTAGCCCATATAAATAATAGCTTCCTCCACAGGCATGCCAGTGATTTGGGGGCGGGGGGGGGCGGGGGGAGTTTGATGTCTTACCCCAAAGAAACGTTTGTGCTTTAAAAAAGCCCACATACATCATTTTGTGTATCAGAGTTTGAAAACAAGATAAATCCACTGATTAAAAATACATCTGCTTTAAACTCTACTCAGGAGTTGGGTAGGGGGCGGGGAGAAAAAAAAAGACTATACATAAAAATAGCAGGACTTTTCATCTCTCAGTGGGGTTCCAATTCTTTAGACTCAGCCATCCAGAAAAAAAAATAGTAATATTATACTTTTGTACAACAGAATGTTTTTTCCTCTCTTGAATGAGCATTGGGTCTTTATTTAGAACTGTGAAGGGGATACAACTGACTTGTGGCATTTCTGAAAAATCTGCAGTAGTTGTAGCCTTAGATTCTACAAATCAAAAGAAAACAAAACCCACATCCCAGTACAGCAGATCACTGTCTCATTGGGGTAGATGCACAGTATCTAGTGGATCAAGCAGTTGTGTGTTTACTTTGAAAAACAAATTCAAGCAGTTCCTTTACATTAAAAAAGGCAAAGAAGATATTTGATTTACATATAACAAAATAGCCATTTTTGTCCTGCATTGTTCATTGGGGAAGTTATCATTTAAAATGTGACAGTTAAAAGCTTTTAATTAATGTCATTTGTAGAGCACATTTAAAAATTGACCATCTGAGAGATGTTTCATGAAAAGAAAGATTGTTTGTATTTCAAAAAGCATAAAGGTCTAGCCAACTATATGTTTTTTTCTCAGCTTTTCAATTAAAATATTACAAAGGCAGTACCAAAGTCTGACCTGACTTTCCCATGAAACTCACTGAAGTCAGGAATTTATCTTCTCTAAAGACACTACAGGTCAAATTTGTACAAGTGATCAGCACCCCAATCCAGGCTACATTTTCAGCTGTGTTCCCATTTAGGCACCTAATGAAGCAACCAGATTTTCAGACATGCTCAGCACTCAGCAGCTTCCGCTGACAACGAGAGCTGCTGGGTTGTGAGCTTTGGACCTATGTTAACTGGATCCCTACTCTCAGAACTTGGTACCTTAGCACGAGAGAGGCTGAAACGCTCTTAGAACTCAAAAGGTTTTTGAGGTTGAGGAGTTCAGCTCCATTCTGAGATGAATGGCCAGAGCCTTAGGGCCTCCCTCCAGAATATCCCACTTCAGTTCCTTCCACCAACACTCGGCTTCTCTTGCCCTGATGTCTACTTATGGGTCTGTACTGCCCCACAGCTTTCAGTTTAAAGCCTTTTTATTGATTTGCCTTTTTCCATGTTGATTCCCTGGCCCCCCATAGTGGCTCCTGGTAATGCTGACCAGGGCATGCTGGTACTCATGTGTCAGTTTTGGTACATCTCTGCCTCTTTTCTTTGGCTGTTGATATTCTTTCAGTGCTTAGTGCATTCTTGATGCTTCACTGATAGCATCAGCTTCCCCTCAGTGTGATATGCTTTGATGAAGTATCCACCTTAACCATCTCAGTCAGTCATCCCTGCAGACCCCTTCTCTGTACATAGCGTTTCTTTTCCTACGCTTTGGTTTCTTCTCTACTGGAATCAACTGAAGAAACATTAGTGCATAAATTGTCCCTCAGCATCTAATATTCCTATATTCCCTCAGATCTCCAGTCCACAGGAGAGGTATGGTAGTTTTTTCAGTACAAGACTGATAGAGGCTACAAAGCTTAAAGCAAGTGGTGGTGACATAGAGATCCACCAGGAAACCCAAGTGTCAGTGAGCTCCTGTCTCAATGAAGTGTAATGCATGTCAGAATGTCAGTGGGAGTTGCTGTGATATTTGAGAGCCAAAGACTGGCAGCAATGGAGCGCAGGCATACCATGGAGCTGAAACAGTGATATACTCCATGCACCAAGAGTAATGGTGCAGCATTACCGCAGCACAGAGAGTGTGTTGGTATTGTTGAGTAGGCAACATTGGTACAGAACTGGAGTTTGGCAGCAGTGAGCCATTGTATTGTAGGCAAGCTTATCTCAGCCTGGGCAGGGAGAGAATAAATCCTTAATTTATAAAATCTCTTAAGCAACATACTGGATGGTCCGTTTCCCATTTCCTCGTCTGGGAGAAAGTAAGGAGCATGCTTCCTCTTCCTCAGAGTATCTCTCCCTTAGCTTCAGGCACCTTCTCTTTACAGGATACTCCTGCTCTAATGACCCCTATTTAACTTTTTCTCTGAATGCTTATTGTGGCATAGATATGATATTCCTCATCTCACAATACTTGCATTGCTTTCTAAATCTCCCACTAACTCCTGAAAACACACACTTGAAGGCACTAGCCAGGTGGAGAAGATGGCGGGGGGCGGGGAAAGATGTTTGTAGGTCAAACCAGTTAGGAGATAGGATAAGCCAGAAAGTGCATGAGAGATTTTCAGAGAGAGAATCAGCAACAGGGACATACTTTTTCTGCGTTTTTCTAAATTTCCTAGGGAAAAAAAAAAACCTATCAGGATGAAATTTCACATATCACATCTCAAGCGGATTGATGTCTTTTTAAGAAGTTAGGAGGATTGAAAAAGCTTCCCATTAAAGTCTGATATCTTCAACCTTTATTATGGCGTGGTGACTCGTGCTCCATAACATTTCATTTGTCAAGTTGTATTTAGACATGACCTGCATTCTAGATCAAGTTTGTTATCCTACTCAAATGACCTGCCTTTCTAAAGCCATGTTTTCTTCAGAGAGGACTCCACATTAAAATGACCCTCTCCTATCACTTTTTATGATACCACTATGACTCCTAATCTGAGATGAAGAAAAAAAATTATTCAGGTCAAATAGATAGATACAATTTGTAATGACTTAAATGGGCACCAAGCACGAGTATCTAAGGGCAGAATTTAACTATATATGAACATGAATTTGGTAAATACTGCTTTTAAAAAAAATATGAACAAAAACACACCAGTTGTTTGCAGCCACCCATGGTGAAACTGGTATTCTCAAATGCAAATGCTCCTGACATATCTGTTATGCTTCCCCCATTTCCAAACAGAATGCTTATGTGTTCTAAGCCTCGACACTTTTTAGCTTTTTAGAACATGCTTTAGGAAATTATGAAGCTTCTAGAACAGTGATTTTATGTTTCCAGACAACACCAAACCTCATTCTCACTTCGTCTCTTAAAAACTGGTTGGAGTAAAAGTGATTTTGAGTAATGTTTTTTCCTTCCCCCTGCTAGTCAATTAAATTATAAGGAATTGGCAGAAGAAGGGTAAAAGCCAGAAGGAAAAGCAGCAAGGTAATTATAAGTTGTATCATTGACATCAGTAGCTGGTCAAGCAGTGAACTTAAGAAGTCCTAAAAATTTTCTGAAACCCTTTGATTTTCTGGTTTCTGTCATCCTTGCAAGTTAAACCTAGAATTGGTCTTGAGGTTAGTATCGACCTGCCAAAATATCCGGGGCCAAATTGTGCCCTTGACAATGAAAGCTGCACATGTGCATTTGAGAGTACAGAAGTACACTATAAATGGATTTTGTAACTGGAAACTGAGTTGAGGCCTAAACAACTCTACTGCAGTGTGGGCAACGAATATAACTATTACATATAGGAGACTTCGAGTCACCAAAAGAATAATTTCCTGCAGATCTTTCTGAAGCACTAAGTTTAAGGGATTACCATGCATGGTATATTAGATTGCCTTGTACATTCATTGTGGATGTAGACAACCATAGATACTGCATAAGTGAAATGACACCATCACAAATATATGGATGGATAATTCATATGCTATATCAGGTGATTTAGCTACTGGAAAACCTTATCAGTTTTGTGAAGAATGAGGCCATTTTGATCACATATGCCTATTTTTCTTTTTCATTTAAGAAAAAGTACACCATATGTGTCAAATAAATGAAAATATCTTGCAGACTTTTTGACTTTTACACAGCACTGCATGGAAAAGTTTAGCAGAGATTCTGGTTTAGCTGAGATTCTGATTCTTTGGCCAATCTCCAGGTTTAGAATTTACCCTACATGGGTTTGGACACATTTTGGAAACCGATTTTACTCACTTGAAAATTATTTCTATTGTAAGAAAATGCCTGTTAATCAAAACTATATAGCTTAAGCCTGCACATTGGTTTGTGCCTGTCTGACTCTTTAAATAATAAAAAAAAGATTTTGCTACTATTTCCTGACAGAAAATCTGATTGCAGTACATATTGCTACTTTATCGTTTCTCACAGCTGCCACTGTGATTGCAGCTCCAGAGATGGTTCAATGTCACGTTTCATTTTATGTTTCCCATTTTTTGCATTTGTGAAACAGGGGCCGGGGGAGGGGGAGGAGTTGAGCAGATATGGGAATTTAAGATGGAAGATGTTAATGTAACTATATTTTTCAGCTGTTATTTTGTTATCTAGTGCAGCAACAGGAAGAGATGTCCAGCAGCAGGCTGAAGCCATATGGACACCTAATACTGACAGATATCGAATGGCTGGCACTATCTAAATTGATTAGCACCTCAAGCCCCAATCTTGTTTCTGTAAGTTGAGGACTTCTTCCTTGTTCAACCCCCACAAGAAGCCAACTCATTTTACTAAATGGGTCTATAAAGTTTTATGAATACAGTTAATCATCAATAAAAATAAACCCTGATCACCCTGACCCATGCGTGCAGTAAAATGAAAGAAGCAATGCCATGTAAGTTTTCTGTTAGAGGAATCACACCACCCATAGCTGCTGACCTCCCTGTGGGAGCACGTTTGCTTGCATCTGTGCATTCCTGCACTCCCATGGGTGGCTTATGCCAATATTCATTCTACGTGGCTGGACACACAACCTAAATGGCAGCCTTGGGATGTGGTACTGGGTAAACACTAGAGGTTTTGGATATTGTTAAAGATTATGAAACCTACCCGAGTAGCGAGCTTTAAATTTTTGGCTGATGTGTTGAAAATTGCCTCTCTTGCTATGTAATTCGGCAAATGTATGACTAGAGAAACCAATTAATTTTAGACACATCGTGGGCTAGATTTTCAGAAGACCTCAGCTCCTATTTAGGCACTTAAATAAGGATCTTTTTTAAGAGTTCTGTATCCAATGTACTGAACTATTGTGAACATCTGGCTCAGTGTATGTACAAACTACCCAAACTGTACTTGATGTCCATAAATATTACATCTGGAACCTCCGCATTTCTAGTTTATGACTAAACCTGGTAGAAAAATCAAATTTTATATTTGTGAAATGTTTCCAAGAAAATGATTTTGTTCTTTATTTTCACGGAAAGTTAAAAAGGAAATTGACAAAGGTATTCTAGAACAGAACAAAACATTGTTTAATTTCAAGTTGACATTTAGATTTTCTTTTGTTTTTCAAAAACCAGATCATGAAAATGTCAATTTAATCAAGACAAAACTAAAACTTTAATTTCAATTTTTTTTCAATGAAAGTGTTATTGAAATTTTATTTTTTGTGAAACATCAGATTTTGAGAAAACTATTTTTCAAAGAAAAATATTAGGTACAGATAATTTTGATCAGTTCTGTTTATGACAGGGATGGAAATATCAATACAGTCAGGAGCTGAATGCACCAAACATTAACTTGTGTAGTGGGAATTGTGTCTGTATTTCCCTGTTTACAGCTCTGACAATTTACCTGCTTGCACTTGAGTAAAGTGATACAATACAAAATATGCAGTATGGTTGCATATCAGATACTATTTCTAATCCGTATTTAGCAGACAAATTAACTCAAAGACTAATTCTTCTATGCTGGTGCCACCCTTATCAAAAGGTTTTGAATGGAAATTCACCAACAAGTGATGGTGTCTTCAGGTAAACCTGGTTCTTATCTCAAATGGATCTCAACACAGTCCTTCAAACTGATATGTCTAATTGCCATTTTGGAAAAACCAGTCATTTTCCACCACCGCATCCCCCAATACATGGATATTTATGGAGTGCTGAGATAAAAGAAAACAGTGAAGATGATGAATCTGCTTGTCCTGATAAAAGTAGAAGACAATGAAAATTTACGATAAGCTGTTATATAAAATTTCTGCAGCATGCTATAAAAATATAATAGAGAGGGTTGTTCTTTTTTCCTTGCACGTTCAAAAACAGCCATTCACCATATGAACATCAATACATTTAAGAGACTTTTCTCACTTACAAATAGTAATAGGACAAAGTTAAGCACTCTCTTAAAAGCAATAATTTACCAGCCTCAATTGTAAGAGGAAAGAAAAGTCTAGCAGAACAGATTGAGATTTCAATTTAGCAAAGCACTTAAGCATATGCTAGCTTTGAGCATGACTTCAGTGGGACTATTGATATGTTTAAGCTTAGGCGCATGCTTAAGCACCTTGTTGAATCAGGGACTGAAACAGCATTTCTTTAACTGTCATCATCAGTCTTTGGAGTGGCTATTTAATTTACATAAAGTAACTGGCCTTTGTGCTAGCCCTGCATAAGGCACAGGTTTGGGACAAGAGTGAGTACACTGGGATTCTCCTTACTCTCCTTCACAAATGAATTGCTACTCAATATGGGGCTTGATCTTGAGCCAGATTATGCTGCCTTTATTCATGTGAAGTAGTGCCTTACTCCTGGAGTTAAGCCACTGATTTAAAGGGCACTACTTCAAGAACATTACTCCTCAAGCACAGCAAGGTGACAGCCCTTGCACGAAGAAAAGGAGTACTAGGGGCACCTTAGCGTCTAACCAATTTATTTGAGCATAAGCTTTCATGAGATACAGCTCACTTCATTGGATGCATGCAGTGGAAAATACAGTGAGGAGATTTATATACACACAGAACATGAAAAAATGGGTGTTATCATACACATTGTAAGGAGAGTGATCACTTAAGATGAGCTATTACCAGCAGAAGAGCGGGGTTGGGGTGGGGGACCTTTTGTAGTGATAATCAAGGTGGGCTATTGCCAGCAGTTAACAGGAACGTCTGAGGAGCAGTGGGGGGTTGGGAGGGGAAATAAACATGGGGAAATAGTTTAACTTTGTGTAATGACACATCCACTCCTAGTCTCTATTCAAGCCTAAGTTAATTATATCCAGTTTGCAAATTAATTCCAATTCAGCAGTCTCTCACTGGAGTCTGTTTTTGAAGTCTTTTTGTTGTAATATTGCCACTTTTAGGTCTGTAATCAAGTGACCAGAGAGATTGAAGTGTTCTCCAACTGGTTTATGGATGTTATAATTCTAGACATCTGATTTGTGTCCATTTATTCTTTTACGTAGAGACTGTCCAGTTTGACCAATGTACATGGCAGAGGGGCATTGCTGGCACATGATGGCGTATATCACACTGGTAGACGTGCAGGTGAACGAGCCTCTGATAGTGTGGCTGATGTAATTAGGCCCTGTGATGGTGTCCCCTGAATAGATATGTGGACACAGTTGGCAACGGGCTTTGTTGCAAGGATAGGTTCCTGGGTTAGTGGTTCTGTTGTGTGGTGTCTGGTTGCTGGTGAGTATTTGCTTCAGGTTGCGGAGCTGTCTGTAGGCAAGGACTGGCCTGTCTCCCAAGATTTGTGAGAGTGATGGGTCATCCTTCAGGATAGGTTGTAGATCCTTGATGCTGCGTTGGAGAGGTTTTACTTGGGGGCTGAAGGTGATGGCTAGTGGCATTCTGTTATTATCTTTGTTGGGCCTGTCCTGTAGTAGCCCTTGCACGAAGCACTCAGCAAACTGCATGACTGGGACCCTGAGAGGTGCTTAGAATATCCAATTAATTCATTTCATTGGAAGCTGCAAAATCTCATTATGACACTGGAGAGGCCCTACGGTCCCAATCCTCCAACGTGCCAAGAGCTTCTGGTCAAGTAAAGAGTACCCTCAAATCCCATTGAAGTTGTGTGCCTGGCTTTTCCCTGGGAGTGCCCAGCACTCGGCAGCGTTGAGCCCTATGTTTGCAAATCCATGACAAACATGTTTAATGATGGTTTATGTATTCAGGTTTCTCCCCAGAACTGCAAAATCTTGAATATATTCTTTGTAGGGTGACCAGACGTCCCGATAAAATCGGGACTGTCCCAATTTTTAGTTCTTTGTCCCGCGTCCTGACCAATGCACGCCATTTGTCCCAAGATTGCCGCTTTGCCTTTTTTTTTTTTTTTTTTGCTTCCCCCATGTGTCCTGATATTTTCTCCATTTCATCTGGTCACCCTAATTCTTTGTGAGAGATGTACCCATCTGTAAACTCTCCCATTTCTGACCCCAGTCCTACTACCACTTGGGTCACCAGCAGCTCTAGATAGCCTTTATACAGAAAATATAGGTATCAGAGTAGCGGAGTGTTGCATTATGCCAAAGTTAAGAAAATGCCTAGAATTCCCTGGTGCAATGAGTGTTTCATTCCTAACACAGCTTCAGCATCTGTCTGCTTATTTCAAAACTCTCCAGTCATACCAGTGTAATTCCAGAGGAGATCTTCACACACACACACACACACACACATAAATATATCCCGGTATATGGCTGATATAACATTTGTCAGTAAATAAGGGCATGAACCAGGCATTGGAAACTGCAAGTGCCAGGGGGGAGGGGGAAGAAAAGATAAGATACATTTTGTGATTGTCTCTTATAACCTGGCTTTTGTTTGCTAAAGATGGCAAGTTTAGGCTGTCTGAGACAGTTATAAAAATATAACGTATCAGATTCCCATGGCTCTCTTGTTCATTAAAGCTTTTCTTCTTTAAGAAATATGCCCTGCTCTAAAACGCATTAGAAATAAGGATTGTATTTCAACTGAAGCCAGAGTGAGCAGAAAAAACTTTCCTAATTATGTTACTAATTACTTGAACAGTCCTCCATTTGACAATATAATTGTACCAAAACAGAGTGGAATGTCTTCATTACACTGGAAAGAAGAAGAATATGTGGGTTTTTCTCCCTTAGAATTTATATACTATGATCCAGACACAGAAACATTACCTGAACTTAAGGAGGTCGGACAAACTTTCTAAAAATATCCGTTTTTCAGCACAAGTATGTATGTTACATAATAGCTCATATCCTATGTGTTTTCCAGTATGTCTGTCTCTCACCCCAGCTCCACGGCACAGTCTGAGAGCAAGCTAACATCAAATCCGAGCAGCAACAGTGTATTTAAATCTTTGCTGCTGGTCCTCCCTTTTCAGTGCTGTGCTGCCCGTTTGCTATTTATAGTCCATAGAAGTCAATGGAAAGTCATAGTATTTCTGATGTATCCAGCAGCAATTAGAGGTGCAGTCTACCAATATACCTGAAGATTTCAGCAGCCGTAATAGGCAAGTATCAGAGCAAAACACTGTGATAAAGAGGCAGCTAATGACATGCAAAGGTACCATGACAGCCATCATGTAACAGTCATTAGCCAGCCCCAAACATCCTAAAATCATTGTAATAATACCAAGCTTTTTAAAAAAAAATCGTCAAAGCACTAAATATTAATCCTCACAACATTCCTGCGAGGTAAGCATTAGCCCATTTTTACAGAGGGGCAATTGAGACACAAAGGTTTGCTGTCAAATCTACCTCATACTGAAATCAGGAGAAAACTTTTATTCACTTCACCAGTGCAAAGAGGGTAAAGGCCCTAAGTAATTTACTAACAGCCACAAAGCATGTTGGTATCAGAGGCAGGATTAGAACTCAGGAGTTTCTCGACCAGTCTTGGGCTCATGCCACTAGATCATGTCTTTGTCAACAACATGTTCTACCCTTGTACAATGTCTAGCAAAGAGCCTTAGTCATTATTTGGACTTCTAGATGCTACCAGAACAAACAATAATCATCTTCTAAGACAACATGAAGGGGAAATAGGGGGAGATGCAAAGAATTCATGAAAAGAGCAGAAAGAAATAGCAGTTTCCCTGCTGCAGAGTGCTATCAGTCTACAGCTGAGGATACAGGCAAGAATAGCCTTGACTGCTGTGCAAACAGATTTTGTTGGGAGTGCTGATGTATACAATTAGGTTTGTGAAGTGCCTCTGGTTCTCTAGAGAGAACTTTTAAAAAAAATGCAAAATATATTTCATCTTTACTTCGCTAGTTATAGTGTTTTGAACTGTCTGCAATGAAAACAAAATCTGTGAGCAAGTTTCCAAAAGAGAACAAAATCTTATTTCTCTTTGATAGTAGAACAATGCTGAATGTTCTGACCTTGTGGATTCAAGGAAAGCATAAAAAAGTGTTATGGAATAATTTGTGATGCTGTGCGGATCTTACCATACACACTGTTATATACCACCCTCTCAGTGTGCACAGTTTAAGTCAGATTAACTGCAATGGTAAACGTATAGAAAACAGATATTTTATATACTTTGCATTGGGCTAAGTGTGGTGACCTCCTGCAGAGGCATGTGATAAATTATGTTTGTCAAGCAACAGTTAATAATGTTCGTCAGGTAACAGTGATAACTTCACCTGCACTCTGACTCCTAATTTAAATAGGACTACCTCCAATATTCCAAACCACTGAGCAAAACCAAAAAACACCCCTCCCACCCCCCAAATAAACCACCACCATCTTTAAAAAATATTTAGCTGGCAGGTAAATATTTCCTACGTTCCTCTCCGAAAAGCAAGGCTAGAAATAGACATTTCAGACCAGAGGAAGGGGTTGATTCCCAGTGTGAAAGAACACTCATCTGGATAACTCATTTATGGCTTCAGCCTTCAGGAGTAATGAGGTCCACCCCAATAAAAGCATTATCCCACACTCCTCCCTTATCATATGTACTTTTCCTCTTATCTTACCAGGTCCTCTGATATTTCTTACCTTTTATGGCACACTATGAAGAGCATGTGTAACTTTACACCTTGCAGTTTTGCGCTGTTTTATTTAGTCAATTCTTCACAATTTGTGTTGACATTTTCGGGCAAGCAAAGCAAGGTCCTAAACTCAACTTGATTGCATTTCTCTAACGGACTGTCCATCTGTGACACAATTCAGCTGGTCTCCCACCCTGCTGGCTATTTCCTTACAGCAATTGAGCAACCAAGTAAAATTAACTAAATATCTGATCATCTCACTCATTGGGCTTCAGTAAAGTGAGAACAGAAGCATGGAAATGTGTTTGTACCATGCACTAAATCAGACTTGCCAACAAGCTCTCATCCCTCACAAACTCACAGGGCATCCTCTTTTTCTTTTTGATTCTTGAAACAAACAGTTTGGAGCCCCCACAAGTTATTTTTCCCCCTATACAGGTTTAGCAATATTGAAAGCAACTGAGTTTTATTACTTTAAACCTAACCTCATATTTTACCAGATATAAACCAAACAAACCAAAGAGCAAACATTTCAAACTAATTCTGCAGCGCCACAAACCTCGTCTGTTTTCAGCTCAGCCGCTGCCTCAGTTCCCGGGCCAATTGCCTGCTCACGTCATCCACCACACGTGGGCTGCTCACCTCATTTCCCTCGGCCCAGGAAGGAACATTTTTATTCTTCCAGTATAGAAGTTGGGCAAAAACATCCATCACAGAAAACTGTTTCTCCACCCACCCTGGGCTACAGCACCCAGAGACTTTTCCCTTTGCCTCTTTCAATGCTCCTGCTTCAGAGCCGACTGCACTAGTCCAGATCATTCTGACCTGAACATGCTCTCAGCCTTTTATAGGAATTCACCTGACCCCTTCCCAGCTGGGTCTGATAAGTTGAAAAGTGCTGACTACCGCCAGATTCCCTAGCCCTTAAAGACCACCCTGTTTCAGTTACTTTCCCATATATACTACCTGAAAACAATGTGAAGATCATTTTAAAGAGTTCTAAAATGTATTAGTTAACATTTCTCTTTCTAGAGGCCTGAATTTTTAGGCTTCAGTCCTGCTAATACTTACATGTATGCTTAACTTTAAGCACATAAGTAGACTGCTGACTTTGATGGGGACTACTTTTGTGGGTAAAGGTACACATGTGCAGCAGTGCGTTTGCAAGATCAGGACCCTACGGTGGCTGTCTCCAAATGGAGAAATACAAAAAATAATAGTAATTAAAACTATTCCACAATATTCGGTGTCTCTGCTGAGCCTCACAGGGATCCTGTCTTCCCCTCAAACCATAGAATGGCAGCCATTTTGCTTGTGGGCATGTCTTCAATCTAATTGAAAACAATTGGAGGTAGCAATCAACTTTATTAAAAGCAGCCTTACTTCCACATGCAGACAGACAGGAGAGAAATGGCAGCCATCTTGCAGGCTTTAGTCCCATTGACTGCAATAGGGAATGGTGGCCATTTTAATAAGGGTAAATTCGTGAGTTGGCAACTTTTCATCATGTTTTCATGAGATAGGTAATAGACACACCAAAATCACTTGAGTCACCATAAAATTGTGAAAATTGGCAGTACTGAATGTATCAATATCATTGTGTGGTGACTTATATGCAATCAGCTTACAGTTTAATATATATATATATTCATTCTTCAGTGTTATTAGTTGAATAAGTTCTAGCCATTTTTATTCTTGGATTACAGAATTTTTGGACACATTTAATTATGAGTAGTCTATATTCAAAATTTGGGCAGTGTGATTTAGCTTTGATTGCACACTTCTGTCACATGTCGTTTGTTTCCTGATGAGAGAAACATAACTTCCAGGATCAAGTCTACAGTATGAACATTCATCTTTATGAGTTTCAGGTTCATTTTCTGTAAATATTTATAACCTGAAAAAGAAGAAGAACCAGAAACTCCACAAAGTCCTTCCTTATTGCCAATTTATTGTGTGTGGAAGGGGCACAAAATAGTGATGAGCAGCAGTACAAAACCCGCAGATAAGAGCGATTTGCTATTTATCTAAAAATGTACAGGATATGTGAACATCCGAGCCAAACATTCATTTACTAGAAAGTTCATAGACAGCAAATACAGAAGAGATGCCAGTTGCTACAGTTTTTCTTCAGGTAAATATTCACAGAATATTATTAGGTAATCACCTAGCTTTACTACTGGTAAATACTGAATTTGTATTGGCAAACACTATGGCCCCAATCCTCCAATGTGATGCATGTGGGAGAAACTTCAATGATGGGGTCACAGAGTCTATTGTAGAATCAGGGCCTATCTATACCTGCACTTTATTCCATGAATCTGTAGAGTTGTTAGTTCTACACTTCCAGTCTTATTGTTGCTTGTTGAATGACAAAGGGACCAGTAACTGGTAAGATTGCCAGATCCACTCTCCTCCTTGTGAATGCCCCAGTTCCCCAGGTTATTATTGTTAAGCATCTGTTTTACATTAAGGAAAGTTTCAAATCCTCTTGCACTCTGGCTACAGAGCTGACTAACTCCCTCAGCACTCATCTGTCTACAAAGTGTAGATCAGGAAACGCCTTACATGGGCATATTAAATTCAAGCCTTGGATTCCAGCCTACCCACTGGTATGTGAATCAGATTCAAACTTTTCAACTGTTTTTCTTTCAGTGAAACTGACACCTACTATTTATTTAGATTTGCAGGAACAGACTGAATTCAAATGGTAGAAAAACACTTCTTCTCCTTTAAAGAGGGTTTGTTGTAATTTATTTAGCCACTTCTGGCCATTCCCAAGAAAAAGGATACACCTCTGAAAGTTATCTAGTTTCAGCTTATACCGTTCTCTCATCAGAAAGTATGGAATATACAGGGCTAGATTTCCAAGAAGTTATTCCATTGTCCCTGTATTATTGATTGTTCAATAGTGACTCTTGAGAGTGATGCCACAGTAAGAGACCAAAATAGAAATGGGAAGTGTAGGAATATGATAATCTCCCTAAGTATATCACTGAAAATGTTAACATCTGTAAACTGCGACTAGACATTCAATGATGCCAGAAAATTTAGCTGAGGATTTGTATATTCTAGTCAGATTCTCATGCTGTGCCTCTGCCCATCATCGTGGTATCTGAGCACCTTTCAGAAATGCATGAAGCAATGAGATCTGAGGACTATGTGTTCTCTGATCAGGGCATTTGCAATGTTTTCATCATTTCACAGGAGACAGCCTTCTATTTTCTGGGTTGTATTAAAAATGTTTACTCTCTTTGTTTGAAAGAAATTCAGAGGTGGATAAAAAGAAAGGTTTTTTCCTACTTGACAAACAGTGTATAAAAGACAGCTGTTTGGGGAAATCTACTTGAAGACAAATGCCCTGATATTAAAATTACATCCATGGGAGTTTTGCCCTTGTAAGCAATGCATAATCTGACCCCTAAATGTTGTCAGTTGGCCTGAATGGCTATTTCTGAAATTGCACCATCAAAAAGAGTGTGCCCGCTTTTAAAAGGTGTTGTTTTGTTTTAAACAGAATATGAACATACACACATGGAGGCATAGGTTCAAATATGCCTTTTTATAAAAGGAAAAACTGGACATTTTAAAAAGGCAACAGGCCAGTTCAAAGACACCTCTTGCCATTTTGAAACCATGTTTCATGTGCTCCCTAGGGGATCCTGCACAATCCAGCGTGCCGCAATGTGGAAACATCTCCCTTTTACAGTGGCAGCACTGTAGCATGAGAAATGTCATTTACAATTTTAAATAGGTCAGAAAGGCACAAAAGGACCTTATCCAATTGAGGAACATTCCTTTATACTGAGACACATATTTAAACTGGCCTTCTGTTAGAACTTGTTTAAGGCTAGTAGAAGCTAGCCTTATGTCACATGCAACTGATAATTCATCTGAAGTTTGACTTTCATGAAGATGGAGCACTCTATTTTATATCTTACACACTGACATACGGTTACATTATTTAGTATAGAAATGTAAATGAATATAAAGGAATACTTTCTTTAGTTTGTTAAGAACTAGTTTCACAAATCTTACCATCCACAAGAACAATGCTTGAATCCCAGAAGTTTTTCATATGAGAGAGATTAAGAAATGCTATGTAAAAGTCTAGAGTGTTCAGTATGGAGTGAAACCCAGATTGCCAGCTTTAATTTCTTCTATTAACCTCTTTGTTGTGAAATTCATCTTAAGCAAATACATTCCTTATCAGTTTATTTTCTGATATCAAATCCAGTCAAAGTTTTGTTTTTTATTTGTCTTTTGTCTGGATCCAGTTGTTTCTAATTTATTGTCATGTATTACTTGCAATGGAATCCTTTGAGTTTCCTCTCTGAATTTAAGCCACCTGGTTTCTGTTATTTTTAAGGTGGACAAGGACACTAGGGCACTTCACTCTACACATTGTAAAAGCAACAATTTAAAAAGGTGGCAGACATGTGTGTATAAACAGAAACAAAAGCCTCCTATGTGCCTGAAAATCCTCAGCGTTTAATAGGGTTTTAGTAAGATTCGGTCACAATTCTCAATGGAATAGATAGTTTTTAAACTGTGGGGTTCTTGGGTGCACCATAATATAACATGACTCAGTAATATTAAATTTTAAAAAGATCATCCATTTCAATTTAATTCCTGCATCAGGTCAATGAGGGCTAAAGATTTTTCCAGAAAACAGCTGTGAAACATTACAGGAGACAGACCTAATTCTGCAAGCACTTACATATGTGATTCATCTTACACACAGACAATTGAATTCAGTGGGACTACTTACATCTAGAAAGTTACTCACGCGCATATGTGATTGCAGGATTAGGGCCTAAAAGCTTGCAGATAATTCAGACAAATACTGAGGAGTGAGATCTCCCCTCATTTTGTGCAGGGCTCTCTTACTGCATAACAAATTAGAGAGGTCATAAAGTAAAATCAATAGGATTACTCATATGAGTAAATTTTAACTCAGGACACAGGAAATCTACAGAAAATAGATTTTATTCCTCCTTAATTTTTGCATCAAAGAAGCCTGTGCAATATTTTGATACATTTGCACTTTATATCTCTTGGAGTATTAAAGTTTAAACCACTGAAAAGAAAATTACCTAAATGTAGATGTAGGTTTGAGATACACCATTGTCAGACATTTTCCAGTAACACAATTCCTTTTGAATTTTTAGTATATAAATAATGCCAGAGGGCGTGCAATAACATTATGAATGTGTGTGTTTTTTGTCTGACATAACAATAAACTGAGAAGTCTGTCATACACAGAATACATTTTGAAAAATTGAAGGCATCTAATTATTGTGTTATAGACTTTGAAGAATTATTATAACATATAAAAAGTTCAGTGACAATAAATCATACTTCTGCACACATACAAAAACACAAACAAAAATCCTCACAACCCCACTGAATCCAGATAAATAATTTGAATTGAAAGATCCCAATGTATAAAATTCTAAGTTTGGCATTAATATTTGCTACTATGAGCACATCTGATTTTATGGAGCCAACAGTCTCCACTTCTTAAGCTGCAGATTTCATTATACAGGTCACACACTGTTTTTCCTCGGCATCATGGGCACAAGCCCAGGTTTTTAGACTCCTTTGTTGATTTCACTGCAGTGCTACTCAGCCTCTTTGGCTAGACAATTAAAAACAAAAACCCTATTCCAAGTTGTTTTGTTCTTTCTTTTCCCCTTTTAACATTTCCTAATTAGTTATTTTAGGGCCAAATTCTGCTCTTAGGCTCAGATTGTGCCTTGTCCAGTGAAAGCCTGTGGGAATAGTCCTTAAATGGTGGACTGCAATTGTATATTTTTCGTGCATAAGGAGGCTCTTTCTGACCTTTCCCTGCTTGCGTGACAGACTGCAGAAGATCAGATGCAATTTGGATCCTAACAGATTAAGGTTTCCTTTGCATCATCTACTAAATCTTTACACATCTTTTGCTATGTTTCTAGCTCCTATTATTGCAATGCAGATTTTCTTAATCTCATAACTGCATGCTATTCCATCACCGCTATGAAATAACACTAGACTTTTCTCTACCAACACAGAAAATACTTCCACTGTTGTTCACTACTTAAAATGTATTGCCAATGGATTTAAACTTGGGTGTCGAGAGCTAAGCACAAAAATTCTGATCCTTCAGTTCACTCTGTGTGGGCAAACAGCTGAGCCAGCATGGATCCTATTGACATCAACTGGGCTTCACATGTCCACACTGCAGTGTCTGCCTGCAGTGAATTAACTGCAAGGTTGGAGCTTTAAATTGTTGTTTAGTTAAGTAGGGCCCTGGTCTGTAAAGATGTAGAAACATGTTTAACTTTACACACAGTGAATACGCTCACTGACTTCAATTACTGGCCTGATTTTCAGAGGGTTGAGTACCCACAACTCTCTTTGACTTCAATGGAAGCTGAAGGTACTCAGCACCTCTGAAAGAATCAAACCATTTATTAGAAGTTCCCACATTTGAATACTGGTCTATTAACATGAACACATTAAAATATTATAAATAATATTTATTCAGACAATGGGCCAGATCCTCAGCTAATATAAATTATTCCATTAACTTCAGTGGAATGATGCCAATTTATACCAGCTGGCAAGAAATGATAGTGAATCTGTACTAGGGCCTTTATTCTAAATCTGCACTAGGTCCTTTATTCAGGGAAGGACTTAAGCACTAAACATGGAAGCAGTTCTACTGAAGCCAGTGAGACTACTCATGTGCTGAATGTCCACTACATGTTGAACACTTTGCTGAAGTGGGGCTTAAGGGAGAGATTTTCAAAAGCATAAACGACAGGAACCTGACTCCCATTGAAAACCCACAAAGCCATAACATTTAGAACTAAATGTGAAATTGTGCCTTCTCTTTCAGGGCTAAGGTATGCATGGCACACATGATGATCTACTTTTCTGGGGCAGTCTGCTAGACAGGAGGTTATCAGAGTACGATCTTATGGACAATTATCATTTTATACCCACTGAGGACCTGACTCTCAGTCTTAAGTTAGATGTTTGGGCTGAAGCCAGGCCCATAAAATTACTGAGACAAATGTTTTGTCTGCACACTTTTATTTAAAAAAAAAAAAAGTAAAAATATGTGCAAATAAAATGGAATAGAGATATTAGGGTCTATAGCGCAATTACATAGCTAAGGACTTTCTCCAGACTCATGTTGTTTAATAGATATGTCCCAGCTTCTACAAAGGGGGTATTCTAATGTATCATGTAAATCTGCTTTTAGATACTTTTAAAAATATGTTAGTGCATTAATAAAGATAGAGGCCTTTGAGGTTAGCATGTTTCCCAGGAGCTGGGAATGGGCGACAAGGAATGGCTCACTTGATGATTACCTGTTCTGTGCATTTCCTCTCGGGCATCTGGCATTGGCCACTATCGGAAGACAGGATACTGGGCTAGATGGACCTTTGGTCTGACCCAGTATGGCCCTCCTTATGTTTTTATGTTAAAGATCCTATGAACCTTAATATGAAAAATATCAGTGCACTAGAAAAAATATATGCATATATAACCATCACCATTTTATTTCCCCCCTAAATTCCCTGAAGTTAACATTTCAGGTAATATTCCACAAAATTTGCATTAGGGTTACAGTAACATTAATGCTATTACTAGAAAGGGAAAAACCAATATTTTTCAATATTTTATTTGAGTAGTGATTTTGAGAGCTGAACCTGAGACTCATTAAATGGGCCTAATTATTATAAAATGCTGTTGCTTAAACATTTCTCAAACTGAGCACCCTAAAACTGAGACATTCAGTGTCTCTAGTGACTTTAGAAAATCTTGACCAGTTTGTGCCTAAACACTTTGAAGCCATTAGCCCATTTTTATTATTATTTTGTCACTGAAACACCTTGCAATCTTACTAGTCTGTGGACTTCAGTCCATCTGTGGAATTAGGCAAGGGTGACCTAGTCAAATTGAATAATTTATTCAGTCAATTTTGACTTTTTTTCCTCTCTACACTGGCTATTCACAAGGCGTATTCAATTTTATTGTGTTGGTTATTCTTCAAAACTGTTTCACAAACCCTTTACTCAAACATACTTCAGCCAAGGTTTGTTCATGGAATATTCACTATTTGCCATGTCACCTTAGTCACATGGACTTTTTGGCTCCCTGATGGGATGGTTTAAAGTTTTATGGGAGGAACAAACAAATAAAAAAAAAGACTTCAGGTGACCCAAATAAACACTCTGAGCATTCTCAAACATTTGCAAAACATTTGTTTACTAAAAATTTGTTGCACAAATGTTTTCAAAAGACAAAGTAAAGGGGGCACAGAAACCACTGATAATGAATTTGAAACTTTTATACAAACATTCTGTGTTGGACCCCCTAGGATGTCACCTGGTGTGCTGGGACCCCACTGAGCCAGACTATTCTGCCATTTGAGGCCCCCTTTTACCTAGTCTTGCAGAGCTAGGCTCTCCAGCCTTTTCCAACCAAGCACACAGGCAGGGAGACAGAGGTCCGCTCTGAGAATGCTCAGCTTATGGGGCTTGCCACAGCACCCAGATGTCCACACCCCCTTGGAGTACAAACCCAAAATTATATGAAATTCACCTCTTCCCTCAGTGTGGAGGAGGGTATGCACAACTTCTCACCCCTCCTCCCCCCAGTTAGAAATCGCATAAACTGGGTTATATTGTAAACCAGAAATAAGTTTATTAACTATAAAACAGGTGTATGTTAAGTAGTTAAGGAGATAGCAGACAGAACAAGGCAAATTACTAAGAAAAGAAAACAGAGCATGCAAACTAAGCTTAATACACTAAAGAAACTGGTTACATGTAAGTTCTCACCCTAAATGTGATTCTAATAATCTTCTTCACAGGCCAGATGCCCTTCCTGCCTGGGTCCAGTTCTTTCCCCCTGTTCAGTCTTAGTTGTTTCCAGCAGTCCTCTTTGGTGGGGTATCAGGGGAGAACTGACAACCTGGATTACCTCACTCCCCACCCCTAAATAGGATTTGCATAAGTAGGGAGTCCTTTGTTTCCTAGTTTGACACACACACCCCACCTTCTCGTGGAAAAGTACAGAATTCAAGAAGGATTCCACTATCAAGTGACATGGTCACATGCCTCTGTAGGGCCCCTGTAGCCATTCTTCACAGGCTGACCCACACGTTCACAGGAAGACTAAGCTCTTTTACAGTCCATTGTTTCTTGCTGACGGGCCATCAGCACTGTCTGCCTTTTTCATTGTTGTACCTGAAGTGTTAGCAGGGGGTGTCACCCAAAGTAACAGTTGAAATACAGATACATAGTCAATATTCCTAATTTCAGATACAGAAATGATACATACCTACAAATAGGATAATCACATTCAGTAAATCATAACCTTTCCAATGATATCTCACATGAGTCATCTTGCATAAAGTATCTCTCAGTTATGTCATATTCATATCATAAGCATATTTTTATAAAGAATATGGAATGACACGTCACACATTCACAAATACTTTTTTGCAGTAGTCACCCAAATCTACATGGGCAACTCGAAGGCTTATGTTGCAAGCCTAATGTGCTCAGAATTCATTGTGCCAAACTCAGGTGTCAATCATTCCAATGTAAATCCACAGTAACCTTTAATGGGGTTGCTCTGAATTTCCAAGAACACTCTTTGGTTTGTTATCTTAAATTGGATCCTAGAAAGTTTGCGGGATGGAGCCCAATGTGGGGAAAGGAATCATAATGGAGGACTAAAAACTTCATAGTAGTACCCAACTGTGAATATAAGTCTTACATAAGTAGTAAGAATGAAGGATTTATATCTGCCATGTATGATTCCCACTTTTGCTAGAGCTTCCTGGAAGCTAATAGTGTGTAAGCATTCATTTCTAAGATAATTTGCTTGATAGCTCGTTCTGTACTAGAAGTGAGTTTATTTTATTTTAAATAGGTTTTTATTTGTTTTGTCTGTACTGAGATGGAAAACTAGAAAGAATGTGATTTCCAGCAGTAATTTATTTTGGGATCAATCTTGGAGTTTTTTGGTAAAGACTTCCTAATCTCACTGTGTATTAAACTATATAAATGTGCCATATTATCGTATTCTATGTTCTACCGATCTTTTACTGATTTCATATATTGGATATCATTACTAGAATCACCCAGTCCATAAAGTCTCCTTGTATTAAGTGTTAGACCTGTTTATCCTTTTATTATGTGACATTTCATGGTGTTTTGGAAAAAATAATGAGTAAGCTGAGGAAACTGGACAATTTTGAACACATATCTGAAGAGACAAAACAAACAAGAGAGAGACTGGAACGTCAGAAACAAAGTTTGCCAAACTGAGGATGAAAATAAAAATATGGATTAGAGTGGCTGTTAAGAAGAACTATGTTTAACTTTACAAAGAAAAAGAAAGATGAGCAAAGAAACTCACGTAACTGCTACAGTCAAATATTTCCACTTATTTGAATGGTTACAAAAAGAAAAGGGGGCCCAGACACAAATCACAAGAACAAAACTAAAATTAAAAAAGCAGCTTTCCTCTGACAAGCAGAACTTAATCCCTTATAAATATAAAAAAACAAAGCTTCCCACATGCAGACCTAAACTCCATCAAGTCTTGCCTTCTATAACAGCCCACAGAAATAGATCCATTGATTTCCATTTGAATTATTGACATAGCGAAGGCCAGAAAGAGATCTGAAGAATTCTGTAGAGTTTTCTGCTTGTGCACTTCAGCTACTGGAAAGACAACACCAGAGGTACATCTACACTTCACACTCCTTACACCATTGTGGAGCTTATATAAACTGCATGTCCCCATAGCACAAGTATAAATGGCAGTGTAGACAGTGAAGGACTGCTCAGGTGACTAAAGATATGCCTGAACCCTGAGGGTATACACCCTATAAGGCTTTTTATTTGACCAAACAGTGCCTCCCCTAGTCTAACCCCACTGCTGGAGCCTTTACCCACTACATCCCCCTGCCAGAGCCTTTCATTGCTGCATGTAGCTACACAACACATTATGGACACAGCCTGCTTTTTATGGAGGCATATAGCTATGCACATCCTACACCATGCCACCAGGAGTGTGTAGTGTAGACATAACTTCAGGAACCTTCTATAGGGTAAGTAAAATTGAATGTGCCATCAGTGATGAAGAATGATTATGGAGATAACTTGCAATAGGCATTTGGAGACTAGAAAAGTACCATCAGACTGTCATGTTGCAGTAGGAAAAAATAGTTAATGAAGATGTCAACATGAGGGGACTCAAGGAACTCAATTCCCTGAAGCCATACAATTGTGGGGAAAGAAAACTTTCACCAACATCTTTAGCTTACAGGGTCTGTACGATTTTCCTGGCCAAAGTCTGAAAGATATTGTTTGCGGTTGAAGTCCATGGGTGAAATTCAGGCTCCATCCAATGCCAAAACTCCCATTAACTTCAAAGAAGCCAGGATTTCACCCTCATATTTCACATCCCTCCTCTCCCCCACATTCACACATACTTTTATTGCCTGATCCTACAGTCAGGGAAGAACCCATCACCTCACTATCAGGTAGTTCCTAAAATTCTGCAGATCAGCAGCCATAGGAGTGAATTTAGCCTGGATAGAGCCATCTGTCTTGGTTTTATTTATAATTGAGGTTTGGGTTTCATCAGGTTTTGCAAACCTTCAGTGAGTTTTGAGTGAACTTAGAGTAATGTGTGGTTTCAGCATGGGAACTTAGGGTTTTCAGCCCTCCTCCCTGTCCCCGTAATCACTCCAAACTTGGAAGTTTAAGCAGTTTCACTATAAGTTTGAGGGCCATTTGAACCCCTTCAAATTTGCTTAATGACTCTCAGACCTTTATTTAGACATATTTGGAATGTGATGCCATTGTGTGTAGTCCTTCTATAAATTCCAACAATTTAAAAGAAAGGTCACTTTGGAGTTCTGTTGACTCTAAATGAGACCAGTTATGTGTCTTTCCCCATACCTCACTTTATCAGGGAATGATACAAAGGATATTTATTCAGGTTCCTACAGGTGAAAGGCAAAGCATGCTTCATTCTTTTACCGTATAAAGTAAAAGTAGCTGTTGTGTGTGTAAGGGGGGAGAGATAACATAAAATTCAGCACTTGCAGATGAGGTGGAGAGCACACACATTCTCTCCTGCGGACATAAAAGAATCTGCTGTTTGTTCTGCAGTTTTCATGTCCCAGTACCCAATATTTCAGAGATGTTTACGTTGGTTTTCAAACTGTTTATAAAACCCCAGCCTTGAAGGCTTACAAATGGAACAGGGAACCTTGGGAGTGGAAGTGCCATTTGGTTTGGTTTCCTCTGAATGCCTATTATTTTTTACTTAAAACAAAATTTTTATCACAAGACCATGATGTTTTTTTTATTTTTTTGTTATTGTGTTTAATGCCAAATACTTCCAGAATGAAAATAAGACCAGACACAGCCAACCAAAATACCCAGCCTGCTCAGGTAACAGCCAGAACTCTCAAAATAACTAACAGCGTAACCTGACTTTGGTCTGACACACGCAGAAAAATGCACATCAGATGCTTCCTATTAAGAGACATGATTGAAAAAAATGAATTCCAAACCCGCAAGATTTAACAAACTTAAGCATGAGAACTCCATCTCTTGTGGAATTTTAGTAGACAATGCATTAGAAAAATATACTGGAGAGAATTGTTCCGCACTGACCAGTTGGCAGGCACTAGAGAAGCTAATAGCTTTGCCACCCCCAATTTCATGGCTGTGATACAACAAAGGAAAATGCTCAAAAAGAGAAGGGAATGAGTTAGATGAAGAGCAATGAAAAATAAAACTGCTTTTTACTAGTTGTGAGGACTTGTTCACATTCTCTTGCTCAACTATTGCTACACTGTTCAGTACAACGTGGTACATGCTATGTTCTAATGTAGTTTGTGTGCAACTTCTGTTGAAGTCAGTTCCTTTCTCCTTTTCATGGTTTCTGATTGCTGAAGTCAATAGGAGATGCATGCACATAGCTAATGAGATGATCAGGAACCAAAAGCAGTATGTGAAAATATGTATACTTCACACAGGTGATTTGGACTGTATATAGATTTAAGGAAGCTGAAAAATAAAGCGGGGGGGAGAGAGAGGAGAAATTATTAAATTGCATCTCTCCTTTCAGAGTGCCATGTAGCCATTTCAGCAGCAGTGTATGATGTCTCTACCCACCTTTTAACACACTCTGTGCTGTAAAAAAGGAACTGTATAGGACCTGATCCAACAACTGCTGAAACCAATGGTCTTTGAGCCTTTAGTTTTAATAAAGTGAGTTAATATGGTGAGTTATGATACTAAAACAACATCTGGAATCATAAGGGGATAGACGAGGGAGAAATCCAAATAGTCCAAGAAATTTTAAGAAAAATAGGGAAAAAAATTAATACTTATTGCATCAGGGAAAAGCTATATTTAATCTTTCCCTACTATTTTCTCTTATTATTGTATTAGGAACTGTTTTTCATGGCAGAATAATACATCATATACTTCATCGTAACCATATAACCCATCTGAATTCCTCCACTGATTTTCCCTTTTCCATTACTTCATACTCAAGCTTCCTGTTCTCTCCTTGCTATTTTTCATGTTAAAAGGCTTGGCTCTTTACCAATTGTAGCAATGGAGAATTGTAACACTACCAAAATTGAAAACTTTGAGAAATGGTTTGTTCCAGATATCCAAAAAGACTAAGGTGGGCAGTATCCAGATACTGGTATAGCCAGTTTTATCAGGGATTAACACTAGCCCAGTGAGGATTAGCAGAACAATTGTGTGGAATTTGAGAGGGAAGTGATCATCATCCGGGTGGTAAAAAGACAGAATTTTCTTCTCTGGATTTTTAAATTTAAACAAATAATAAGCACCTCCTGGATGTGATTGTTGCAGCAGCTGGAATCTTCCAGAAACAGAAGTCTCTGCCAGACTTTCTCCAGAGCTTTCTTCCATTGCTTTTTACTGCCGAGCTTTCCTTTTGATTTTAGTGCTTCTACAAAACACTCAACTGTCTCTGCTAGGTTCAAATAGGAGGAGTTTCAGCAAGATAATCAGGGCCTCTTTCAAGCCCAGCTACAATAGAAATAGCCAAACTGTACAACACATTGTATTTTTTGTTTTGTGTTCTAGGAGGCACACTATCAGCTGCCATCAGCAATGAAACTAAGCTCTACCTTTGTCCAACTCACTGAGGATTCACAGGCTATTTTCCTAGAGCCAATGCATCGTAATCCAATAATTTTAGTGTTACAACATGATAACTCAGTAAGCAATGTTTGCCAACAGCACTGCTAGGAGGATACTGAAAGATCATATGACTCCAGGAAGTCACTTCAGAGTCAAGGAAAGCCTTTATTTAAGATGAATGCCTCTGGGGGCTGTTTGGTTACAGTCCAAACTATTGTATCTGACATTTTGCCAGTGAAGTGTTATGTAATAAATACCTCCTCTGCAGTCAGACTGGTAGCAGTATCTCACATACTTGAAGGCATGGACACTTTTAAAAGAATTAGGTCAGCTTTATTTTACTAAAACTTCAGTTGAATTAAGTATTACACAATAATAAAATAAGCAATTTCTTTCTTTCATTGGACAAGAACTGTGCTTTCATTAAATATTTAAAAATCAGAAGTAACTCAGGTATCTAAGGATAGAATTGGGCTGACTGCCTCTAATTTCCTGCCTCTTTCACTGAAGTTTTCAATTATACAATATATTGTCTAATATATAGAGACAATATATTTTGCTAATAACTGAGTTGCAGCACTGTTTCTTTGTATGATGTAAAATGCCATTAGTCACATCATGTCAGGTATCAGAAATGAATTCATATCTAAAAGGCCAGCATCTCTTGCAGACTTAAATAATGTTACTAAACAGATAAAGATAGAAAAATGTACAAACTAATGCCACTTGTCAATAATCTGACAACATTATAACTGTTTAAGTGGATACTACTGACAGATGTCATTATTTAAATTACATGTGTATACCAAGGGTATCTTAAGCATAAGTTTATTGCTGACAACTGAACAACCATTTGATTGGCAACCTCTTAGTAAATTTAAGCAGGTACAGCAAGACAAAAATGTATATGAACACATAAGTGAAAGCATTTAACAAAAGAAGTTCTGAATTTAAAACTCATGCTAGGACTTCATTAGTTAAAATTATAGTTCTGTTTATAATAAATCCTGCTTCTCTTGGGATCATAACTGGGACACAAAAATTCTCCCCAGGATGAAACTGTAACCTATTTGGAATCAGCCCAGCAGCATGGAAAGGAAGGAGAGGGAAAGGTGAGGAGTGATGGTAGATGAAATGTTGGCAGGGGTTGAGCCATGTACAGCCTTAAAATCAAGATAAAAAGACAGAACTTTATGCAGAAAGTGACAGGCAACCAGCATCATTGATAGTTTCCTTGATCACTGCGGGCAACACGACTATCCTGCTTGTGACCCTGACCATAACCTTGGCATCATCTTCAGCTCAGACTTCTCTGTAGGTCCTCACATCCAGGCTATGACTAAGTCTTCCAGATTTTTTCTGCATAACAACTCTGAGATATGGCCTTTCATAACCATTCACACAGCTAAAATTCTTCCCAGGCTCTTATCTCATGTCTCGATTACTGCAAAATGTTTTTCTCTGACAAATGCAATCTTGCCCCACTCATATTCATTCAGAATGCTGCTGCAAAGATCGTTTTCCTATCCCATCACTTTGACCATGTCAGCCCTCCTCTTAGCATCCCTCCACTGGCTCCCCCTTCTCTATCTCACCAAACAAAAGCTGCTTGTGTTCACCTTCAAGGTGCTTCATGGCCTAACTCCACGCTTCCTATCATCTCTTATTCAGTTTTGAGAGGTCAACTCCTGCCTCCAATTGGCCCGATACCAGCCTCCATTGCCCACTTACGGAATTTTCAAGCAATCACTTTTGTGCTTTCTCCTTTCGCCACCCCCACACTTGGGAGATGCTTCCCATAAACATCTGTAAAACTAACTTATTCTCCTCCTTGCAACTCTCATCTGCAGTGGAGCATATAAAATATTTGACAAAAGTTAGACTGCTGCGATCACTGCCTATCATGCTTCTCAATATTGTCTCATTGTTTGTTCATACTCTCTTATCCATCTGGCTGTGTCCACTCTTGTTTTATACTTAAATTGTAAGCTCTTAGATACTCTTTTTGTTGCATGTGTGTACAGCACCTAGGAGAATGGATGCTGGCTCTATGATAACACATATATAATAAGAGGAGGGAAGCAATGCAGGCAGAGTGGTGGGAAAACAAGATTATTTTATCCACTAGAAGGGTGAAAGGTGAGCATTAGAGAAGTTGGAGAAGCAGCAATTAGAGTCATCCTTGTGTTAGAGAGAAACGTGTTGTGACAGTGGGGATGGAGAAGAGTGGATGACAAACATGACAGAGGGAGAAGCAACAAGATTTGATGAGAAGATTTGGTCAGGAGCGAAGAAACCATTTGAAGTGAGGATTACTAAAATAGCTCAGAGATCTAACCCTAATGTTAAGTTCTGGTCCTCTGCAATGCCTTTGAAACTGAAGCCACTTTGTAGTTAATGCAGCATAAAGACCATACAAAAATGAAAATTATTTTTCCTCTTGTATTGCTATTAATCCAAAGCATCAGGACAGTTCTCTTTCTTTACAACAAAATAATACAGTAATTTCCCTTTGAGCCTATACAGTAAGGCACCTCTTATGCTTCACAGGCTACCTCCATCGCAGCTCACACAATAGGAACAAGGACAGCAACCTGTATGAGGCTGCTCCTTCACATCCTGTGCATGTGAGTAGAGAGTGGGTAAGACTTTGATTCTGGCCCCCTCCAATGCGAGCTAGTTGTGGGGCTGAGCTAGCGGAAAGGTGAATAGTTTCCCCCTTCCGGTCAAGGGACATAGCATATTAGTTCCCCCCTGGAACAAGTGAGCCTTACAGCTCCTTTCATTGGGTACTCCGGGGATGGCATCGTACCATGCCATCCTCAATCCAGGCCAAACACTTTCAGAATTAGAGCGGGGTGAATTTTTTTCAGTGAATTGTTTATTTGCCAAAAAGGGCAGTTTTGGGTTGACCAAAACTGTTTGTGAATTTGGGTAAAAATTAGTTTTGGCAAAAAAAATTAAATGGTGACAAAAAATTTTTTTTAAAAAGTCATAATGCTTTGCTTTGACATTTTCAGAATGAAATGTTTCCACTTTGATTCAAAACAACATTTTGTTTTGAAATTTAGCTAGATTTAACTTTAAAAAGTAACCAAAAAAGAAGAAACCCACCAAAAACTTAATAAGCGGCAAAGAGTCCTGTGGCACCTTATAGACTAACAGATGTATTGGAGCATAAGCTTTCGTGGATGAATACCCACTTCGTCGGCTGCAAGTAGTGGAAATTTCCAGAAGCAGGTATAAGTATGCAAGCAAGAATCAGGCTCGGGATAATGAGGTTTGTTCAATCAGGGAGGATGGGGCCCTCTTCTAGCAGCTAAGGTGTGAACACCAAGGGAGGAAAAACTGCTTTTGTAGTTGGCTAGCCAGTCACAGTCTTTGTTTAATCCTGAGCTGACGGTGTCAAATTTGCAAATGAACTGAAGCTCGGCAGTTTCTCGTTGAAGTCTGGTCCTGAAGTTTTTTTGCTGCAGGATGGCTACCTTTAAATCTGCTATTGTGTATCCAGGGAGGCTGAAGTGTTCTCTTACAGGTTTTTGTATATTGCCATTCCTAATATCTGATTTGTGTCCATTTATCCTTTTATGTAGGTCTGTCCAGTTTGGCCGATGTGTGTGTGGCTGATCTGGTTAGGTCCACCATGATTTTAATAGCTTCCACCCCACCATCAACCTCAGCCTGGACCAATCTACACAGGAGGTCCACTTCCTAGCCACCACGGTGCAAATAAGTGACAGTCACATTAACACCACCCTATACCGAAAACCCACCGACCGCTATGCCTACCTTCATGCTTCCAGCTTCCATCCCAGACACACCACACAACCCATTGTCTACAGCCAAGCACTGAGGTACAACTGCATTTGCTCCAACCCCTCAGACAGAGACCAAAACCTACAAGATCTTCACCAAGCATTCTCAAAACTATGATACCCCCACGAGGAAATAAGGAAACAGATCAGAGCCAGACGTGTACCCAGAAGCCTCCTGCTGCAAGACAAGCCCAAGAAAGAAACCAACAGAACTCCACTGGCCATCACATACAGTCCTCAGCTAAAACCTCTCCAACACATCATCAGTGATCTACAACCCATTCTGGACAACAATCCCTCGCTTTCACAGGCCTTGGGAGGCAGGCCAGTCCTCTCCCACAGACAACCTGCCAACCTGAAGCATATTCTCACCAGCAACGACACACCGCACCATAGTAACTCTAACTCAGAAACCAATCCATGCAACAAACCTCGATGCCAACTCTGCCCACGTATCTACCCAGCGACACCATCACAGGACCTAACCAGATCAGCTACACCATCACCGGTTCATTCACCTGCACGTCCACCAATGTAATCTACGCCATCATGTTCTAGCAATGCCCCTCTGCTATGTACATTGGCCAGACTGGACAGTCCCTATGTAAAAGGATAAATGGACACAAATCAGATATTAGGAATGGCAATATACAAAAACCTGTAGGAGGACACTTCAACCTCCCTGGACACACAATAGCAGATTTAAAGGTAGCCATCCTGCAGCAAAAAAACTTCAGGACCAGACTTCAACGAGAAACTGCTGAGCTTCAGTTCATTTGCAAATTTGACACCATCAGCTCAGGATTAAACAAAGACTGTGACTGGTTCGCCAACTACAAAAGCAGTTTCTCCTCCCTTGGTGTTCACACCTCAACTGCTAGAAGAGGGCCTCGTCCTCCCTGATTGAACTAACCTCGTTATCCCTAGCCTGATTCTTGCTTGCATATTTCCAGCTGCCTCTGGAAATTTCCACTACTTGCATCGGACGAAGTGGGTATTCACCCACGAAAGCTTATGCTCCAATACATCTGTTAGTCTATAAGGTGCCACAGGACTCTTTGCCGCTCTTACAGATCCAGACTAACACGGCTACCCCTCTGATACAAAAACTAAATGTTTAGTTTTAAGTTAAATGAAAGATTTCATTCTAGCAAAACAATTTTTGAGGGTGTGGAGAGAGGAGGGAGATGGAATTGATTTAGCTACTGAACCAAAATCAAAACAGGGGCCTCTAATAGGCTTGGCAGTACACTGATTTGAACAGTATTTGTTTAGCTCCTGACATATTTAGAGTAAATTTCCCTGAAGGAGGTTTCCTTTTTATTGCAGGGGAAAAAAGAGTGAAATAAGGTCATTGCAGTGCTGCAGTCGTACCATCGGTTTGCTCTCATAGCATAGATTTGATATGTTAAAGTGCTGCTGCTTAAAAAAAAACTCCTCATTCAACAAAGGATATGGAGATTACAATTTTAATAGTATATTGAGAATGGATTAATTTTGTACCATTTGCCATCCTCATTAAACCGTTGATTAATCTGTCCCACTTTCTGTCCTTTTTATGATCTTTGCAATAAAAATGAGTCATCACAGACTTTTAATTTGTAATATGTGGCGTAAATTATGGCAGCATGCTGGAGATGTTTTACCGTTCGAGCATTCTATATTATCATGATCAGAGTGCTCAAACTTTTTCATCCTCCAAGCCCAGTCTGTCTATGAGGCTATGATGTTCAAGGAACTAATTATCAATGTAAATATCCATTCTGAATTTACAGAATGTCAGATCTGTCTGAGAAGATTTCTAGCATGGTTTTGAGAGAAGGCTGGATTAGGTAAGGTATAAGACGTGCCTGAAAAGAAATGAGAAACACCACTCTTTAGAATAATTGATTGCACCCCTGAAGGAAATATTAGAGAGTGAGAAGGTAAGCAATTAGAAGTTTAGCAGAGTCCTCACAGCACTGCTCAGACATTAACTCTTCTGCAGTCCCAGGCTCAATAACTTTAGATATATAGCAGGGTATATATTGAAAAACTATTAGTTCCCTGGTATTAAATCTACACAAAATAATTGATCCTTTGTTATAAAAACAAAAAACAAAAATCTTGAACACAGACATTTATGGATAATCACCACTTCAAAATAAATCGAGTAAGCCAAGACCCTGAACAATGAGTGTGCATTTCTTTAAACCAACAGCAGAAAAATATGTACTACCATGTAATAAATGTTCCCTACACTGAGAAATAAGCAGATGTTCCTGTTCCCATCTTGTTTACTTGCAGGATGACAATGAATAAAAAACGTAATCAAGTTAATTGCTGTGCCCCACTATTATTGTATCAGACCTAAGCATCATCAAGCACACTTGTCTCACTTTAGTGTTTCTTGTGTTTTCATATAAGCACCAATTTTTGGCCCCAATTTGACTCAGCTTTCGTAATATTAACACTGCTATTGAATAATAGATCACTACAAATATTGTAACAATTAAACCAACTAAGCTTTAACAAGTTTTTAACATCTATTGATGTAGGAGCTTTTATCAATTTATTCATCATCCAAACTGCCTTCAGTAGGTTCCTGCCTAATATCAAAAGGTTGGCTGAATACTAGTCATGCATAAAGTTTTGGGGGTTAATTAAGATGATCATTAGCAGCTTTACATGATCTGTAGACAGAGAATTTCCCTCTATCAGACACAGTTGCTTTAGCAGCACTAAATGTGTGTTCAGAATGTTAAAGTGTCTGGATAAGATGTACAATTAATGCAGCAGATTTGTTCTGCAGCACTTTTGGAGCACTCTTAGCTATACCATGCTTAATCACCTGGCTTGGTTCATGTTAATAAACAAACTATAGCTAGAGAATTTTTTGTTCCAGCATTTTGTGAGCAATCTTATAGCTCACTTAATTGCTTCATTATACACACTACAAATTTGACTGCTAATCAGAAAAAGCTGTGTTCTTTTTTCTTGGTAATATGTGGTGTTGCATTGAAAGGTTGTTACTGTATAGCAAGATGCTATATACCGATGGCCCTACTGCCAAATGAATACTCAGAAATCTGTATTTCACATCATGTAACAAGTCTTTACAGTTGTCAATTCAGTATATCTACCCCTTCAAACAGTCCAGAGTTTTTAGTGTAAATTCCAAGCTGGTGAAGGACACAGGATTGAAAGTCCTGAAGACACCTGTTCACTACAGCACAGGTACACTGGAGTTTCAAAAGTACAAGCTTCCCCATTCTGTCCCCACAGTGTGCCCCACCCTGTTAGAGGGGAAGAAGATACTTTATGGCCTATGACCATTCAATCTATGCCCTCTCTGCTGTCAGTTTAATTAGTGGCAAATATGGCAATGGTTTTCCAGCATCGCTAGATGGACTGAGAACACTAACTACTTTCCTGAACAGCCAACAGATGGGAACTTAAAGTTTTGTTCCATTTAAAAGAATTATGGGGCTAAAATAATTAGCTTTACTATGCAATTGTCTGATTATTTCAGCATGGAAAGCTATACACCTGTGCTGAAATTAAACAAAGTTTCAGACTTGTAAATATGGATGGAACAGATGTTTAATTAATGTAAGAAACCACTTCCCCCACCAGTTCTTCGCTGTTATGGGGGGGGGGGAGACATATATTGAAAGTTAAGGTCCTGATCCTGCAAACTCATAAGCAGGTATGCAACTTTAGTCACATGAATTGTGCTTATGACTTCAGTGGGGTTATACATACTCAAAACTAAAAGGCAGACCAAGAATCACCAGGAGAGTAATGTTAGTTTGAATACCTCAGATGAGGCTTCACATGGGGAGAGTGAAGTCTCTTAGGATCTAGAGAGTATCTCAGAATTGCAGGAACTATAGACATGTGGTCCCATTCTCTTTTGCACATGCAGACATACCATGTAATTACCAATTCCCCTCTGTACACATCGGAGTGCACATTACATAAATGATTAGTCTATAGCCAAGCTGACTTGCTTATGTTCTGACTCATGCCAACCAAGCTCAGGGTATTCAGGAATGATATGGAACAAAGCCAAGGCAAGGCTGGGAGGTGGAATAGTGGATTAATCCACTTGACATTTCATTTTAGAGCATAAGTGAAAAGTGATTAAGGTCTTGTTGGAACTGTGTGGTCTATCAGAGTTTTTAATAAAGTTGTAATAAAAAAGTTTAACTGCAATAGACTGCTAAAATGACAATAGCAGTTTCCTGCAAAATGGTGACATAAATGTGACCGGGTTTTGTCTACAATTCCAAGGTTTATTGAAATAAAATAAAAAAAAGTAAAGACCTTTTTGAAAGCTATAATAAGATAACATTCACTTGTTAAATACACACACTAAATTTCCATAAACTCCAGCATTTTTCACTTGCTGAGAGTGAAATCTGAGGATTGGAATTCAGTTCAGTGTCCTTGGTAAAGTGGTGGAGAGATAAGAGTTTTAAGAAATTGAATACTTGTTTCACACTATATAATTCTCAGAAATGATTAAAATTGTACTTTAAACCCACAGAGCTGTACCCCAAGAAACCTTCTTACAAATGTATCCTATTCTTATCCACATGATGAAACACTTAAAAATTAAAAACAGATTTAGATCTGCTTGGAAACTAAACTTTAAAATACTTAGAAGTGATGCTGGAAGGTTGAGTTGCAGCTTGAACCAGATGGATTCTTCAGTTTGCCAGCATAACCTTTCGATGTATAGTAACAGGTTGGCTTTGTTAAGGATGGCTCAGTCTGTGTTTTCAGGCCTGCTGGAACCCTTGACCTATACATTGAGATAGTTGAGGGCAGATTTTTTTCTTTGTTTCATGGAGCCTCATTCTACCTATCCAACCTAAGATGGTCTCGTCAACTATCCCTTCTCTACCTGCATCCTAGATACAGGCACACATGGAACAGCTTAGCAAGAGAAGTGGAAGATTACCATCTCTTGGTGGAGACTGGATGCTTTAAAAGGAAGATGTGTGTTAGTCAAACACAATACAGGGGTATCTGGGTATTCTCTGGCTCGTGTTATAATCTAATCCTAATATTTGTGATCTAATTCCCCTTCTGGCCTTAAAATCTATGAATTTATGTCATGACACAGTGATGGATATTTCAGAAATGTACCGATTACTTAGGCATGGATCGGTCCTTTCCATGTTCAGTATCTAGGGGCCTGTTGTGCTAGTTGCTGTGAAAATACAAAGTAAAACACAATCCTTCCCAGAAGGATATACAATTTAATTAAAGACCAAATGAAAAAATGGGTATAACAATACAAAGTAAAGAGGGGAAAGGAGGATGAGTGTAATAGTGATAAAAGTCACAGTTAGTGAACCACTTAATGAAATTACTATAAGGTGATGCGAAACTGTTTGAAAGATTGCACTTAAAAAGCAGTTATCAATGGTGCTCTGTCAAACTAGGAGGGTGTATCTAGTGGGGTCCTGCAGCAATCTGTCCTGGTCTCATGTTACTATTGAATATTTTCATTAATGGCTTGGATGATGGAGTGGAGAGTATGCTTATAAAATTTATGGATGACATCAAGCTGGGAGAGATTGAGAGTACTTTGGAGGACAGGATTAAAACTCAAAAGGATCTTGACAAATTGGAGAATTGGTCTGAAAACAACAAGATGACATTTAGTATAGACTGGGGCAAAGTAGTACAATTAGGAAGGAAAAATCAAATGCACAACTACAAAATGGGGAATAACTGCCTAAGTAGTCACACTGCTGAAAAGAACCTGGGGATTTACAGTGGATGACAAATTGAATATGAGTCATCAATGTGCAAAAAAAGATAATATCATTCTAAAGTATTTTAACAACAGTGCAATATGTCAAACATGAGAGGTATTTTTCCTGCTCTACTCAGCCCTCGTGAGGCCTCAGCTAGAGTACTGTGTCCAGTTCTGGGCACCATATTTTTGAAAAGATTTAGACAAATCAAATTGAGGCTGGACCTGATTTATGAGGAAAAGTTCAACAAAACCGGGCACATTTAGTCTTGAGAAAAGAAGACGGGGGGACCTGATAAAAGTCTTCAATATGTTAAGGGCTATTATAGAAAGAGAACTATGAGCTATTGTTCTCCATGTCCACTGAAGTCTGGACAAGAAGAAATCTGCTTAAACTGCAGCAAGAGAGATTTAGGTTAGAGATTAAGAAAAACTTTCTAGCTATAAGGATTGTTAAGCACTGGAATAAGCTTCCAAGGGAGAAGGTGGAATCCCCATCCTTGGAGATTTTTAAGAACACGTTAGACAAACGCCTATGAAGGATGATCTAGGTTTACTTGGTCCTGCCTCAATGCAGGGGGCTGGACTAGATGACCTCTCTAAATCTCTTCCATCCCTACATTTCTGTGATCTGTCTGCCAATCTCCAGCCCCCCTGTAACTGTAATAAATCAATCCTATTAGTTTGCCCAGCAGATTCTAATAGATCATGACTGATCAGTGCTGCACAGGAAGGCAAAATGTCACTGACATCCATGCCAATGTGTCTTTTTTGAGGGTTAAGCCTCAGCTTAAACAGACAAATCCTAGCAGCTTAACTGACATATGTGTATGCAAAACACAACACAGAAAGCATTTCCCCCTTCTCTTCTCACTTATCCATGACTGTTATAATCACCATAGGCACAGAGATTCAATAAATTTAATTCACTTTACCAACAGGTATTGAATTATTTTCGTACGGTCAATTTCCAGTCTGCTGTGTTCTCTTACATAGGATATTCTGTAAGAGCTACCAGGCCTAAAACCTTCCCCCAAATGCCCTAAATCAGCAACTCCAATATTTATTAAGTGTCCAAAAGGCATTTAGATTTCTCCAAGGAAGTCCAGGAGTTTTTCAATGTTTCCCCTGCAACAAGGTGATTTCTATCATTTTTGTCAGATTAGGTAAGTAGAAAATATCAGGTGTCCATTACTGATGCCAAGTAAACGTGCTACACACTTTTTTGACAATCTCCTCTCCCCCATCTTCATTCTTCTTCTGGTCCCTACTTCTTTCCATCTCTCTCCGCAGTAGCCTCCTCCCATTGTTCACAACTTTAGTGAGGGCACGATCCTGCAAACATTTTCCTCAGGTAAGTAATAGTTTTCAGATTTGAGCCTTGGGATTGTAAAATCTCAGAGGCAATGAATCCATCTTTATCTGTTTTGTCAAGCACCATGCACATCTTCGGCACTATAGGAATATCATGAATCGTCACACAGTTGTATCTGAGATACCAGAACATTTCCCTCTAGTTAGCCCACAAAGTAACCATTATGTCAGAGACACTGCGGGGCGATAATTGTGTGTAAATATTTGCACCTCAAGTCCCTTATCCAGCAAAGCAACAGGGCTGCTCACGTACTTAAAGTTACTTGGTTGCTTAAATTCTTTTCTGGATCTTGCCATAGTGTTAAAAATACTTGTTTTTAAAGTAAAGACTGAAGTAAAGAAAATACAAAAATCGTCATACATACCAGTGTGACGCACTCTCTATGATTTTATAAAAATATGCAAAGAGTGTGAATATAATGTAACTGGAATATGCTTCATATTGTAACTGGAATATGCTTCATTACAAAAGGTGTCTTGTAAGATATCATTACAAAACTTACAATCTACTGAGTGTGGTCATCCTATTTGTATAAATGTATCACTCTTGTATCTGAAACTAGAAATATGAAATATAACTCTGAGGGCCTATTGTAATTATGCAAAATGTGGGCCATTAATGGTGGTTTGGAATCTTGATGGCTCTCATTAACCAGGACAGTTGTCTGTAGATGGCTCTGTTTCACTTGTAAGTCTTCCTGTATATTTGTGTGCCGGCAAGTGGGTAATGAAGTCTTACAGTGACATGTGATCATGTTACCTGAACTGGAATCCATCTTTAACCTGGTGCTTTCCATTGAGAAGGAGGGGGTGGGAACCCAGAGGGGGACGAAGGATTCCCACCTTATTCAAAAGATATACAAGTGGGTGGAACAGAACAACGAGAGGCAGCCATCATGAAAAATCCCCTAGCTACCACCTGAGCTGGAACAAGGGCTGTACCAGGGGAAAGGATTGTGCCCAGACTAGAAAGGTGTTCAGTCTGTGAAAGAAACTTACTGAAACATCTCTAAGGGTGAGATTTCTACTTTCTGTATTTAATAAAATCACTTTTTACTTATAATTAACCCAGAGTATGTATTAATACCGGGACAGGGGGAGAAACAGCTGTGCATATATCTCTATCAGTGTTATACAGGGCGAACAATTTATAAGTTTACCCTGTATACGCTTTATACAGGGTAAAACGGATTTATTTAGGGTTTGGACCCCATTGGGAGTTGGGCATCTGAGTGTCAAAGACAGGAACACTTCCTAAGTTGCTTTCAATTAATCCTACAGCTGTTAGGGGACATGGTTCAGACCTGGGTCTGGGTTTGCAGCAGACTAGTGGGTCTGGCTCAAACCAGGCAGGGCACCGAAGTCCTAAGCTGACAGGACAGGAAAGCAGGAGCAGAAGTAGTCTTGGCACATCAGGTGGCAGTTCCGAAGGGGGTTTCTGGGTTCCAACCCATCACAACCAGGTTTTATTTTGATGTAGGTCTCGGTATTGTTTTGTATGTCTTATATTGGACATGTATTGGATGCATGTCACCATAAGCCAGTCATTTGAGTTGAAATACCTTTAACTGTCCAGTATACATATAACTAAATATCAGCTGTGTAAAGGAAAAAAAAAACACAACTAACCATTATGTAATCCTCATGTTCAACTTCAGTAAAAGATTGTGTTGCATTGTTTTTTTAAATAAAATAAAATAATAAATACTAGTGCAGGTTGTTAATGGAAAGTGAGAAATGACTGATGCTGGCAGAGGTAACAGAAAGTGATCTAAAATATTTCTTTTCCCAGACAGAAACAGTGCTATTTGGGGCTGACCACCTGTGCAGATCTGTGAGGTTACCCAGTGCTTCTGTTTTTCCCCAGCCTCTTGCAAGACCTGGGTCATTCATGCCCAGAGGACATGATGCAATTTTGGCTTTGCTTAAGTACAAAATCATGCCCCGCTGTGTCATTGCTACTCACTCCACATAAATCACCCAATGCCTTTGCTTGATAGAAAACTAGAAGAACTTGTCTTCCACAGTCATTTTTATCAGTACTACCTGTACCTTTGGGCAATTGAATGAATATGACTGTACTCAGATGCCCTCTTTATTGTTTGTTATAGTTTGCCTTGAGAACATGAGCTTGCTGCACTTCTTGTTTTCTTACTCCTTAGTGTATAAAAGGATGAACTCTCTATATCTGACACATGTGCTCTGACAGAATGAAAAATCTACAGTGGCAGGCCAGATACCTTTTGCCAAAGATAAATAAAATTCTTGGTTATGCTCCTGCCACTTTTGTGAGTTGCTGGAAGACACATATCACTCATACTCTCTTCACACCCTTCAGTTAAATCCCTGTTGGTTTCTCTACCTCCTCTCCCCGACCTCTGAAATATCTGCAGCTATAGAAAGTTAAAGGTTCACTTTCCTGGGTTCTTCCTACTGCTTTGATTGCTTTGGCAGTGAACAGTCAGTACTGCAAGTCTTCAGTAAGTTGTAGGAACTGTCTGGCACATAACAAAGATAGACAATCTTCTCCCTGCTTCTCATTGGTACACAGGTTACATTACTATTTGAAGTCCATTTTAAAATGAAGTGAATTTGCAGAAACACACAGACCTTTCAGCACAGGTAGTGTTGTAAATAGGCAGTGTTTACTATTAGAAAGCTGATTTTTCCTCTAGGAAAAATAACAGTAATTTTTTAGGACAAATTTGTGTGCCCTTCACTTACACTGGTGAGTACTTATTCAGCTGAATATTCCTATACATTTTAATGGGATCATGAGGGTAACTGCTCCCCAGTACAAGTCAGGGGATCACAATCTGGCCTTTACCATTCATATTATGCTTTCCATGTTTAAAGCACTTTACAAATGACTGTTCCTAATCATATTATGGTAGTACCTAGCAGCCCCAATAGATATTGGGGCTGTATCATGTTTGTCACTGGACAAATACATAACAAAAGGGAGTTCCTGCCCTAAAGAGTTCATAATCTAAATAAATAAAATAGACAAAGAGTGGGAAATAGCACAGGCAATGTTATTTGTTAAAGCTCAGCTAGTAATACTACTCAAGAGATCACTAGTAGTGCTGGGAATAGAATCCAGGTCTCCTGACTCCAACTCCAGTGCACTAACCACTGGACCACACGACCTCACATAGAGAGCTACTTTGTTTTAGGACACTTCAGTTTCATTTCTGGACTGTCACTAGAGAGAGATAACATATTCTTGTGAATATGTGAAACTATGTCAAATGTGAAACTACGTCAAATTCCAGGATTTTCAATATGAACTAAAGAATGAATACATTTTGATGGAAAACTTCACAAAACCAGGCATGTTTTCTAAGCTGATACAAGAATATACAAATATAGCATTCTGTTGTGCAACAAAACCAGATCTACCAAACATTTATCTGCCTTACATATTTTAAGGTGCCTGTCTTTGTGGTATCCTAGCATCATAATTTTTAATCATAACCATCTTTGCCATTACTCTTAAATGCATGTGGAAAAATCCTGACTCTACTGAAGTCAATTGCTAAACCTCCATGGATATACAAGGATTATAATAAACTGTGAATATTTGTTGCTTTATGCAGATCATTCTTACTTATATGTGAACAAACTATTTGCAATGGAATGCATTATGACTCATTCAAGATTCCTCCCTCCTCCTCATCCCCCGTTGTTGGGGTTTTTTTTTGTTTTGTTTTTTTTTTGGCCAAGGTACACATTTTGTAGCCCATATTCCAGCAAAATATTTTTAGGCAAAATGATTTTCATATAAAAATATGGAACTCCTCATGTTTTTAAGAGCAGATAGAGAGAATTAATCAATGTTTCCCATGAAACCAAGTGCTAAGTGAGGAGAGAAATATCAGAATTATACAAAACACTAACCAATTTCACATGGAATTCTTTGTAATAGAAATTCTAATTTCTGTACAGTCTTGTTCTCTGCTCACAGCTCTTAATCCAGTTCTGCTCTGACAATAGTCAGTGGCAAAATTGTCATCATCTTCAGCGGGAGTAGAATCTGCAGCTCTGTGTTTACTGACTGAAGTGTATTTTCCACAGCCAAGTAGATATCAACAAGTTCTTATTTTTCAGGGAAGTACATTCCATCCTTGTCTCACTATACAGTATTGTAGAGACAAATGCAGTTTGTCTGCGGCTAATTTATGTTTTCACTTCCACAATGTTCTCAGTTCCTGCTGGGTTGAGGGCAGCGGGGAGAAAGCTTAAATCATAATCACGTAAGTAAATTATCCAGTGACACTGAAAAGCAGTTACAAACTGCCTTATCATTTCAAATAAACTTAGAGCTCAGCTGGTATGTGCCTGCCTTAGTCAAGCAGTACCAATCAGTAAATTATTGAGGCAAACACCATAAATCTTCACTGACTAACAACGATGAGGATTTTCCTGCAACTTCTTTTAATTGATCCTTACCCTGGACTCTTTATAACCTCTTGACATGAAGCATAGTGCTGCAGATGTCTAAGATAAACATTGCTTAGGTTGGTTATTTCCCATTCCTGGGAAATCAATCATCCTGTTACTATCTCTGTTAATGTTTATGTACAGGTAGAACACAAACTCCGCACAAAAGATTAATAATAATTCTTTCCACAAGATGTCTAATATCTTCATACTGTCAATCAATATGTTTGAAAAGCTTTCATATAGAGATTGCAAAACTACCCACTACCTTATACCAAATAAAAGCAGTAAAACATTAATCTGGGTTCAGAAGTTTGCCATTTGAAAAGCACCAAGTAATCTACAGAACAACTAGACATAAATGCTGCTGTTTAACATTGGTTGACATCATATTCTAGCAACATGGTGGGCTAGATCCATAAAGGAAATTAGGGGTGGCAGTGCTGAATATCACCACGCCTAACTTTGAGGCACCTAGAAAATCATTAGGATTCTCAGCCAGCACTTGGGCTCCCTATACAATGAATGAGGAGAGATCAGAGCCTCAGAATGGGATTCAGAAAAAAACTTCAGGCAAAGCAGCTCCTTGCCTAAGCTAGCCAATGGGAGGTGTTAAGATGAGAGGTGTGCGCTGAGCCGTCTACCCTCACTTTCTCAGATAGGTGCCTAAATCCCATCTCGGGGAGGGGCTGCCCTCTGCTCACGATTCTCAGCTGCAAATCCTCTCTTGGAGTTAGGTGCCTATGCCATTTTGGCAAAAGGAAGGCCCTCCCTCATAATTCTTACCCCAATAGGTAGACTACTCACCAGGGATGTGGGAAACCCCAAATTTAAGTCCTCCCTCCACCTGAGGGGAGGAAGAGGATTTGAACAAGGATCTACTTCCCCCCAGGTGACTGCTCTAACCACTAGGCAAGGGAATATTCTGATGTGGGGTTCCCTCAGTCTCTCCTGTTAAAGCTATTCCTCTGCGGATAAATAATTTTTAAAAGTCATTGGCACAGGAAGCCTGGGTCTCCCCTGTGAGCGCTCTAACACCAAGCTACAGAGTCAGTCTCATACTTGTGCACTCTCTCTCTGCACCCCCACCCCAGAATCCACAGTATAGTATCCACCAGGAAAGACAGAGAGCCCTATGCCAGAATATCCTATAGTTCAGTGGCTGGAGCACTTACCTCAGAGGGAGTAGATCACTGACAAATCCCTTCTTTCCTTCAGGTGGAGCAGGGCCTGGAACCAAGGATCTCCCATATCCCAGGTGAGTACCCTAACCACTAGGCTAAAAGTTATGAGGGAGGAAATTCTCCTCACCCTCAATCACTTTGTACAAGCAGACAGGGGCCCAATCCAGTAAGCAAGCTCTGAGCATGCCTACCAGATCAAGCCCTACAGGCAAGTTAGATGGTATTAGGCCTATCTTTCCCTAGTTTATGTATCGCTCTGAGGCTTAGGTGGTTGGATGTGTGGCATGGAGCTGCAGCACATACATTCCAGAGGCAGAAACGTAGGTGCCTAGGGAACTTTGACTGCAAGAATGTAGACACTGCGTGAGTTTGGGCACCCACAGGTTAGGTGGCAGCTGAACAGGGGTTTTGTGAATCTCAGTCAGACCCGATTCTGGAATTTAGGTGCTTAAGGTGGCAGATAGGTGTCAAAGTCCTCTTGTGAAACCAGCCCCTAGTGCATTCTCCTGTAGGAATTTATTCAGCTCTCTTAGAATGACAGCTTGGAGAGTACGAAATTAGAGAGCAGGCTACAAAGAGAAAGTGATCTACCTCATCGTGTTACATTAGAAGATGTTATATAGTTAAACAATGCTGTGCCTGCCCTCTGTTCACACTCCCCAGTTGTTAATATAGTATGTTAGGAGTACACGTCACTCATAGGGTTTGGTTTGTTTACCAAATGTGCACTTTCAAAGGCCCTTTACTAGGGACAAGTAATTCCCAACTCTCCTAGTATAGCCTAATACATTATGTATAAGGTTATAGAAAAATGTGTATTCATGAGAACTGTTTGGCTTTTGTGGAAAAGAACTCTGAAAAATTATGATGGAACAATTTTCATTTCTGCCACATTGTTTTTATAGTACATTCATGACTGGGAATTGAGGGGTTTAGAGTTTTGTCTGCTGCAGATGTTGCAGTGCAGAGAGGAACTACAGAGCTCCTTCTTTGCTGACAATGACATGAGACCTAAAGGAAATTCTTCTCCAGAAGTTAAACACGATGAGTGAATCCCTAGCCATTCACTTTACTGCATCAGGGAAAAAAAACCCCAGCAGCAGGAGTTTGGGGATATCTGTAAACAAATAAGTTTTATATCAACAAGCACTAGGTTTCAGGACATTAGCATCATATAAGGATGACAAAATGGTTTATAATGATGATGTAAATTGAGAATGTAGGTAGACCAGCATAAAGCTTAGCAAGCCTGTCATAAATATAAAGGGAAGGGTAAACACCTTTAAATCCCTCCTGGCCAGAGGAAAAACCCTTTCACCTGTAAAGGGTTAAGAAGCTAAAGATAACCTTGCTGGCACCTGACCAAAAGGACCAATGAGGAGACAGGATACTTTCAAAGCTGGAGGGGGGTAAAAACAAAGGGTTTCTCTGTCTGTGTGTTGCTTTTGCCGGGACCAGAGCAGGAATGCAGGTCAGAACTCCTGTAAAGGGTTAATAAGCAATCTAGCTAGATATGCGTTAGATTCTGTTTTGTTTAAATGGCTGATAAAATAAGTTGTGCTGAATGGAATGTATATTCCTGTTTTTGTGTCTTTTTGTAACTTAAGGTTTTGCCTAGAGGGATTCTCTGTGTTTTGAATCGGATGACCCTTTAAGGTATTTACCATCCTGATTTTACAGAAGTGATTCTTTTCCTTTTTCTTCAATTAAAATTCTTCCTTTAAGAACCTGATTGCTTTTTCATTGTTCTTAAGATCCAAGGGTTTGGGTCTGTGTTCACCTATGCAAATTGGTGAGGATTTTTATCAAGCCTTCCCCAGGAAAGGGGGTGTAGCTTTTGGGAGGATTTTTGGGGGAAAGACGTTTCCAAGCGGGCTCTTTCCCTGTTATATATTTGTTAGATGCTTGGTAGTGGCAGCAATAAAGTCCATGGGCAAAAGGTAAAATAGTTTGTACCTTGGGGAAGTTTTAACCTAAGCTGGTAAAAATAAGCTTAGGGGTTTTTTCATGCAGGTCCCCGCATCTGTACCCTAGAGTTCAGAGAGGGGAAGGAACCTTGACAAAGCCTGTCAGGTGAGTCTTCCAAAGAGAACGTGTTTTCTTTTTTCATCCCTCTTTTCTTTAATTGTTTTCAATATACAGACAAAAAATGAAGTTTCCTTGTGCAACTGCAGAAAGTCCTACAAACTATATTCCACAGTTTCCTTGACTATGCTTTCTGAGGCTTTAACTTCCATCTGTGATGAACCTACCACCACCAAGGGAAGCCAGTATTTTTATAGCCAGAGTCATTTCCTTATCTGAAAGAGTAGAGGGGAAAAAACCCCTCAGATCTAGAACATATTTAAATTCCCAGTCGCCACTAATGAGACAGTTATTTTTTTTTCAGGTGGTTCAAATATATCAAGTTTTGGGGAGGGATTGGATGGCTCTTGAGGATGGTAACAGCATAGCAAACCTGTTATCTCTGGTCATTGGTTGAGCTGTATGAACACTGCAGGGATTGTGAAACCTTTTAAGGTTTATCTGCAGAGGTCCTAGCAAACCAGTCCATGCATATTTACTAAGAAGTCGGAACGCTGTAAACTCAAATCTCCAAAAAAAAAAAATGATCACACCAATACATGCCGAACAAATGGCATAACCCTAGTACCGTGTGTTTAATTTAATTATTTGTATTTATTTCCATTTCAGCATATAAAAGAACAGCTGTCCCAGACTCTAGTGCCCTTGGAAAATAATTAAAAGGTAAAATCCAACAAAGGCTAAACCAATAACCTTTGTTCACACAAAATAATCCAGTCCATTAAACTGAAATTTCCCCTCTGCAGAATGTTGATAAATAAAAATCCACACTCTGATAACAACCCTCTAAACTCAGCCTCTCTCAAACGCCTGTGCAAATCAATCACAACTTTCTGTGCAGTGTGCTCTAAAGGTAAACAAATCAGAGCCACCTCTGTGCTAGGGGGAGAGGGGAGAGAGAGTTCTGTGTGAGGGCCCCTCAACACTAGAGCACTCTGCCATCAGCTTTGATTCCCAAAAATACCAATCAACCAGATTGAACTCAGTTGTAGCATTATGGGAAAAGGATGATCTCTTAGACAGGCAGGTTCTCAGCCATTTACAGTTTTATATAAGAGAGATCAGAATGAGCACTTTAAATGCCTCTTCAAACTTAACATATAGCCAATGCAGATTCTGGAGCACTGGTGTCATGTAATAATGATGAGAAAGACCATGTGAAAAAGCGGGTTTCATCGGCCTACATTTTTCAATTTGATTTCAGGTAGAGTGCATTGTGACAGTCCAATCTTAAAATACAAAAGTATGAATGAGGTTTTTGTGAGGTCCACATCAGAGAGAAATGGTCACGTGCTAGATATAGATGGAAAAAAAGCCATTTGGCAAATGGTATTGTTATAGACTCCCAACTCTGCTGCTGCTGCTAGACTAAAGCTCTGTTGACAAATGGTGGACATTCACCCTCAGTCAGAGGGACTGACACCATCTTTGTCACATAATTTCGTAGCCTGCTGGAAGCAACAAGCACCATTTCAGTCTTCTCTAGAGCGAGCCAGCTGACATTCATCCATGACCCAATCTCCATCAGAAAGACTGAACCACACCCTCAAGGATGGATGAAGTGAGTGAAGAGCTAGAACTCCATATTGGCAACATACTGACAACACTTAAACTCATGTCCTCAATAAACCCCCCCAACATAGACACACTGAAACTAGAGTGGAGGAGCCTTGCAAAACAGCATGTATGAGAGTCCATGGGATAGAAAAGCAACTATCCCAAACTATCCTCTGGGATTTCTCTGGAAAAAAAAAATTAAGTGCAGGGGGGGAAAGGAGATTTTCAAAAGAATCCCATTGGCTTTTGAATACAATGCTTTTGAAAATTGTACCCCATGCCATTAAAAGGCAGTCCCATCTAGCCCAAAGGGTATTCAGGAGAGCAAGCACAACTTCATGGTCAATGGTATTGAAGGAAGGTCTCTGAAGATGGAGAAGGACAAATGAGAACATCTGAACCAGGATCAGGCACCTCAAGGACCACAAAAGGCAAGAAGAGGCTGGTAAGGTTTGTTGTAGGAGAAAGGCAAATTTATTCAGAGACTTGGCAGACTAACTGGGAAAACAGGCTAATGGAAGCCTCAGTGTGAACTTCACCAAATAGTTGGGAGTTTTTCAAAACCATAGGTCAAGGTTCACAGGCCCATCTAACTTTGTTCCCAAGATGAATTTAAGAGAGTTCAGAGTTTGTGAGAAACATTTGGCACAGTTCTAGTCACTGGTTCATCTTTCTGGGGAGATAAAGACAAAGTATTTCCAGCGGGTGGCTGTTCACTGTTAAAATGAGTGTGTGTTGGTTGTCCATTTCACAAAAAGCAGTACAATCACTCGAATTGACTGCCAACCTTGTTGGCCATATCAGAGTGGGCAGGAAGGGCCAGTATTAGTGGGCATGAAGACAGAACAGCTCACTCCTAAAAATGATCCAAATAGACAAAGGGTTTGAGCATATTGACAGGGTTTTGTGAGGGAGTTTCTCTACTACAACCAATGTTTTACATTTACTTCTGCGAGTAAAAAGATAAATTTATTTTCCATGGATGTCACTCTGATATTCCCTGCCCAGTAAACTCATATATTTTAAGGGTAACATATTTCCATGCACCTCCCCGTGGACTTGCCAATTAAATAATGCCTTGTCTACACAGAAAAGATTTTCCATGTAATTTAAGGTGTGAATTTAAACTGATATAATTATACTTGTATAACTATGCTGTGTGAACACACTTTGGTATAAGTGCCTTTTTTGTTTTACCTTATGTCATTTGGGAATGGTCTTAAGCGATACAAAAGAAAACCATCTTCATACTGAAATAAGTGTCCACATGAAGGTTGGATGGTGTTATACTGGTATAGTTACACCTGTATAACTTGGAGGGGGGGAGGGCTTTCTAATGCAGACAAGACCTAAAACAATTGTACAATCATGGTTACTGAAAATCTTGGAAATACATCACTGCAAGCTCAAGATAATAAAACATTAAGATTGTGTCAAAATGCATGGATCTCATCAGGTGAAACAGCCACAAGAAAATAAATCTGAGACTCAGTTTCATACCTGGAAATAGGGAATAAGCTACAAACTTCGGTGTGGAATCACAGTGCAGTACATATTGAGATACTGTCTAAACTTTAAAAAGAAAAGGAGGACTTGTGGCACCTTAGAGACTAACAAATTTATTTGAGCATAAGCTTTCGTGAGCTACAGCTCACTTCATCGGATGCAGCTGAATGTATCTGATGAAGTGAGCTGTAGCTCACAAAAGCTTATGCTCAGATAAATTTGTTAGTCTCTAAGGTGCCACAAGTCCTCCTTTTCTTTTGCGGATACAGACTAACACGGCTGCTACTCTGAAACCTGTCTAAACTTTGGGTCTGAAAGAATGAATCATAGGTGAGTCTCCTAGAATATTATCTCTCATTGAAAGTTAAGTGATTAATGAAGGAGGACAGTGTTGTTTTTTGTTTTTGTTTTTTCCATTTCTTCTGGCTGAGGGGGGCTTTATGATATGTGATTTTTTAAATGTAAAATAGAGACAGAAATGCTATAACTTCCACATATATTACTGTGCAACTTTTTCCCCATCTGGTGCTTCAGGCACTGAGATATTTGTAAAGCAAGAAACAAAACTGGAAATATTAAGTTTCAAGAGAGCAGTGACAAAGCATAGGAACTATAACTAGCATGATTCAGAAGGTAGAAGATATTCATTAATTATATGAAAAGCCAAATAATCAGACACCTTAATAAAAAGCACTTCAGTTTGCTGTAAATATGCACATCATTACGATTATTAACCTTCACAACGGATAGGCTATAAACCTAAGGTATTATACCATCATATGTTAGATTACTAGATTCATTTTTCTTCACAAGGCCAAGTTAAGCAGCTCAAATAAATATATATATGGAAGCTTTCTGTCCTGAATCATCAGGGGTTTCTTTATTCTTCCAAAAGGTGAATTTTAGAAGATCTTGCCATATGCTTTGTTGAAAAATGTCACAAGCTTTTTAAAACTTTTTTTTTAAACAAAGGTGACATAGAAAGATGATGTACTCATTCTTCTATTACTATTTCCCATGTTTTAGATTGCCATTTTAGAATTATGTGGATAATTAATATATAATTATCCCTCAATGCTTTGGCTCAGGTGCTTAAAATGAGCCTTTTCTCCATGACCATTTCATTTTATACCCTGCAACATGAGTTGCTTTACTTCCTGCCAAATGGAAATGTTTGAATTTCCTCCTGAATCTCTCTTACAAATTTCCAAAAACAGTATCCTTCAATAGTCTTTATCTCCTTCTTTGATAGCTTTTATCTCTGCGGTAATGTCTCATTTAACTCAAATGTTGTTCCTTTTGGTGGAGGGTGTTTGTTTTGTTTTTGTTTATTTAAGGCATATATGGAAAAGAAGGTGTTTGCGCATTTCCTTCCCCCCTTCCCCCACACTATCTCCAACAATTTTCTGTGTCACAGGTACCATGCCCAAGTAAGAAGAGTAACAATTACCACTTACATGCTGTTCATCTTCAAAGTACTGTACAAACATTAATTAATTCACCCTTACAACACCCCATTAAATTAGTTTAGGTCATTCCCATTGTAATGGCTTTTTATCTGTCCTTACAAAGTACATATAGATTAATAGCCTGATTTCTAATGGGAGCTGTGTGTATTCATCACCTCTGGAAAAAAAAAATCAGACTTCAATAACTCAGAGCCAGGATTAAATCTCAAATCAAGCTCCTACAGTCACACTCAACACATTAGAACGTCCTGGAATATTTTTAACTTCACAGTTGTTTCCACTCAGTGGACCAAATTCTACTCCTGACTGACCCAGTGTAAATCTAGAAAACAGAATCTGAGAGCAGAATTTGGCCCTGTGCACACCTACGTGCATAAACACCTCCTCCTGCATTAACAAACCTGCTACTTTTGTTCACTGCAACTTTGTCATGTGATTGCACACATGCATCTCAGGATGCATAGATTAACTGACAGAGTGGATGAAAAGTATTTGCAATTGTAGAGGTTATATTTGAAGCTATAAACATCAAGCGTGGGATTTTCAACAGTAGTTAGTGCTGGTCTAACACTACTTCCATTGGAATCAGCAGCAGACCTCCTTGTAACTTCTCTGAGAGCAGAGTTAGGCCAGAGTGTAATTTCTTCACTATGGGAAAAACCCTGACTCCGCTGACTTCAATGCTAAAAGCTCCATTGACTTCAGTGGAACCAGGACTTTGCCCTAAGAGTTTTGGAGCATAAGGTCCTTTGCAGATTCTCTACAGGAGCATTTCATAGTAGCAGCCGTGTTAGTTTGTATCCGCAAAAAGAAAAAGAGTACTTATGGCACCTTAGAGACTAAAAAATTTATTTGAACATAAGCTTTCGTGAGCTACAGCTCACTTCATTGGATGCATGCAGTGGAAAATACAGTGGGGAGATTTATATACATAGAGAACATGAAACAATGGGTGTTACCATACACACTGTAACGAGAGTGATCACGTAAGGTGAACTGTTACCAGAAGAAGGGTGGGGGGGGAACCTTGTGTAGTGATAATCAAGGTGGGCCATTTCCAGCAGTTGACAAGAACTTTTGAGGAACGGGGGGGGCGGGGAGGGGAATAAACATGGGGAAATAGTTTTACTTTGTGTAATGACCCATCCACTCCCAGTCTTTATTCAAGCCTCAGTTAACTGTATCCAGTTTGCAAATTTGCAAATTCAGCAGTCTCTCATTGGAGTCTGTTTTTGAAGTTTTTTTGTTGAAGAATTGAAACTTTTAGGTCTGTAATTGAGTGACCAAAGAGACTGAAGTGTTCTCTGACTGGTTTTTGAATGTTATAATTCTTGACACCTAGACCAGTCCACATAAGAGATCCACTTCCTTGACACTACGGTGCTAATAAGCGATGGTCACATAAACACCACCCTATACCGGAAACCTACTGACTGCTATGCCTACCTACATGCCTCCAGCTTTCATCCAGACCACACCACACGATCCATTGTCTACAGCCAAGCTCTACGATATAACCGCATTTGCTCCAACCCCTCAGACAGAGACAAACACCTACAAAATCTCTATCAAGCATTCTTACAACTACACTACCCACCTGCTGAAGTGAAGAAACAGATTGACAGAGCCAGAAGAGTACCCAGAAGTTACCTACTACAGGACAGGCCCAACAAAGAAAATAACAGAATGCCACTAGCCATCACCTTCAGCCCCCAACTAAAACCTCTCCAACACATCATCAAGATCTACAACCTATCCTGAAGGACGACCCATCACTCTCACAGATCTTGGGAGACAGGCCAGTCCTTGCTTACAGATAGCTCCCCAACCTGAAGCAAATACTCACCAGCAACCACACACCACACAACAGAACCACTAACCCAGGAACCTATCCTTGCAACAAAGCCCGTTGCTAACTGTGTCCACATATCTATTCAGGGGACACCATCATAGGGCCTAATCACATCAGCCTCACTATCAGAGGCTTGTTCACCTGCACATCTACCAATGTGATATATGCCATCATGTGCCAGCAATGCCCCTCTGCCATGTACATTGGTCAAACTGGACAGTCTCTACGTAAAAGAATAAATGGACACAAATCAGACGTCAAGAATTATAACATTCAAAAACCAATCAGAGAACACTTTTTAATCTCTTTGGTCACTCGATTACAGACCTAAAAGTGGCAATTCTTCAACAAAAAAACTTCAAAAACAGACTCCAACGAGAGACTGCTGAATTGGAATTAATTTGCAAACTGGATACAATTAATTTAGGGTTGAATGAAGACTGGGAGTGGATGGGTCATTTCACAAAGTAAAACTATTTCCCCATGTTTATTCCCCCCCACACACACTCTTCCTCAGACGTTCTTGTCAACTGATGGAAATGGCCCACCTTGATTATCACTACAAAAGGTCCCCCACCCCACCCTGCTCTCCTGCTGGTAATAGCTCACCTTACCTGATCACTCTCGTTACAGTGTGTATGGTAACACCCATTGTTTCATGTTCTCTATGTATATAAATCTCCTCTCTGTATTTTCCACTGAATGCATCCGATGAAGTGAGCTGTAGGTCACGGAAGCTTATGCTCAAATAAATTTGTTAGTCTCTAAGGTGCCACAAGTACTCCTTTTCTTTCTACAGGAGTGTGAAATTCACCTGAACAGATTTTCATTGACTTTCCATTGATAACGTCAAAGGGCCAGAGCATCAGGAGTTGCAAACTGGTGTGTTTCCACTGTCTACAATGGAAGGATGTTGATTTACACTAGCTGACAGTCTGGCCACTAATCTTTATATTTTAATATTTAATTTAGAAAATAAGTCTATCTGAAATTCTGATTCTACTTCTATACATATAATTGCTGTATTTATTTCTAAATAGCGTACAGTGATTTTATAAGGTTTCAGATTCTGCAGCTTGCCACAAACATTAGTGTGCAATAATCCATTTAATTACTGGAGTAACATTTGTGTTAACTGATGCAAGCGCCACTTTAAGGCAATGGCCAGTTTTGTTCTAGAACAGAAAGTAAGTACATTAGGGAATGGGGAGCAACATAAAAGCAACATAAAGCTATTACCATGCTTTCTATCATCAGTCTCAGCTGTCCCTGATAGTCTGTGACATCTGCGACATCTGTGATGTAGCCTGGAAAAATTCCCGATGTCCCTCTTCAACTTGATGCTTTTTCTCAGTGAATATTAGCGAGTAGGGAAATAAAACAGTATTCATTTAAGGAGGGTGATTTATGTTTGTTTAGTTTTGTCCCGACCAATTTGATATCTTTGTAAATCTTTTATGATGGGAGCTGTGTTTTGTTGTGACCTCTTTACCTGACTTGTTTTACATATTGTCACTTTTTCATTCCCAAATTCAGATGGGTTTGTTTTAGGAGTCAGAGAGCATCCTCCATCCCAGAGGTTTCCATATGCATCCTGTCAATGAAATCGCCATGCTCCAGGATGCAAAGCAGATGAGCCACCTCCTGCAGCTTCCTTACCTACTTCTTGAGGGACTCCACCAACAGACATCTTTCACACCCAGTGGTTCTTCCTGCCTGCCTTTTATCAGTGGGGACATGCAGTGTTCATTCCCACTAAGTCAAGGCCAGGGCCTGGGTGGAAGCCTCCATGTGAGGATGCCTGTCTGGCGGGTCCCCCACAGGTGCAGGCATTGTATCCCTGCAAGCTGTTACCATTCGGAATTTTGTATTCCCCATGGAAAAATCTGCTCAACTATTAAATAGTAAAACTGAATAGTTAATAGACCATGGCTCCACTCCTGCATACCTCCTGCATTGGTGCCTGGGAGCTAGGGTGTGCAAGGAATGCAGAATCAAACCCCAAGAGGAACAAAGATTGCACTCCTTCTGTGCTCCACTAAAAAAAATCATCTACAGCTGCCAGTTTTGCAGTGTATAAAAGTGGTTTTGTTTATTTCAGTTCATCACTCACAGGGATACAGGGCTTACAAGACACACAGTCCTAAAAACTTCAAAAAGTTATTGAAATAGAAGACAGAGCACACTTAAAATATTTAAACCATTTGAACTAATGTAGATATGGATGTCTTTAAAGAACAGTAAACAGCTTACAGAAATACACAAAACAGCCTGTCTCACTGCTTTAGGACGGCTGTTTCCTTATTTCCTTCTTTCTTTGTATTTGACAACTGTTGGCGTAAGAACCATCTTCTCTGCAGCTCCTGCTTGCTAGAACCATCTGCTTCTTCCTTGCCATTTTATTCTCTTCCAATTCTTTTCAAATTCCTTTGGAAAACATTATCATTTATTGTAACACACAGAGGCCCCGATTGAAATTAGTCCCCGCCTTGTATTCGACATACACATAGGTCTTGTCTACATTGTCAGCAGCATATGGGGTACGCGTACCTACACACTGCAGTGAAAAGCAGGCTATATCCACTGCAGTATGTGGCTACATACAGCAGTGAAAGGCTCTGCCAATGGGGAGACACTGGGGAAAGACTCTGGCATCTTGCCCTCCACCCTGAGCCATTGCCCTATGGCCAGACTTTAACAAAGTCTAAGAACTGGTGGGTAAGCTCTTATGGGAAGAAAATCTAAGGGGAAAAAAGGAGTTTAGGAGAGTGGGCAGTTTCTCAAGGACACAGTATTAAAGACACAACTGAGAACTATCCCTTCCCAATGTGAAGGAAAGACATGAAGAACAGTAAGAGGCCAATATGGCTCCATCAGGAACTCTGTAATGACCTAAAAATTAAAAAGGAATTGTACAAAAAGTGGAAACATGGACAAATTGCTATGGAGCAGTACAAAACCATAGCACAAGCATGTAGGGACAAAATCAGAAAGGCTAAGACAAAATGAGTTACACCTAACTAGCAACATAAAGGGGAATAATAAGAGGTCCTTTAAATACATTAGGAGCAAGAGAAAGAAAAAAGAAAGGATAGGTCCACTACTTAGTGGGGATGGAGAGTTAATAACTGTTGATGTCGAGACGGTTGAAGTCTTTAATGCCTATTTTGCTTCATTCTTCACTAAAAAAGGTTAATGGTGACCAGATACTGAACACACTGAATACAATTAAAATTAACAATGGGGGGGGGGGGAGGGGACAAGCCAAAATATGGGAAGAACAGATTAAAAATATTTGGATACCTTAGATGTGTTGTATTCAGCAAGGTCTGATGAAATCCATCCCAAAGTACTTAAGAAACAAACTAAAGCAATTGTAGAATTGTTAGCAATTATCTTTGAGAACTCATGGAGGACTAGTGAGGGCCCAGATATCTGAAGAAGGGTAAACATAGTACCTATCTTTAAAAGGAGGGAACAAAGAGAACCCTGGGAATTATAGACCAGTCAATAGCTGGAAAGATACCGCAAATTATTAAACAATCAGTCTGTAAACACGTAGAGGATAATAGGATTAGGAATAGCCAGCATGAAGTTGTCAAGAACAAATCATGCAAAACCAACCTAATTTCCTTCTTTGATAGGATTACTGGCCTAGTGGATGAGGGGATGCAGTACACATGATATATTTTGATTTTATTAAGGCTTTTGTCCCAGACCCAATATGACATACTTAGAAGCAAGCTAGGGAAATGTGGTCTAGGTGAATTTACTATAAAGTGGGTGCAAAACTGGTTGAAAGTCTGTATTCAAAATGTAGCTATCAATGGTTTGCTGTCAAACTGGGAAGGCATATCTCGTGGGGTTCTGCACGGGTCAGTCCTGGTTCTGGTACAATTCAGTATTGTCATAATGATAATGGAGTGGAAAATATGCTTATAAAATTTTCAGATGACACCAAGAGAGAGGTTGCATGCATCTTAGCCCTGGTCTACACTAGGACTTTAGGTCGAATTTAGCAGGGTTAAATCGATGTAAACCTGCACCCGTCCACATGACGAAGCTCTTTTTTTCGACTTAAAGGGCTCTTAAAATCAATTTCCTTACTCCACCCCTGACAAGTGGATTAGCGCTTAAATCGGCCTTGCCGGGTCGAATTTGGGGTACTGTGGACACAATTCGACGGTATTGGCCTCTGGGAGCTATCCCAGAGTGCTCCATTCTGGCCGCTCTGGACAGCACTCTCAACTCAGATGCACTGGCCAGGTAGACAGGAAAAGAACCGCAAACTTTTGAATCTCATTTCCTGTTTGGCCAGCGTGGCAAGCTGCAGGTGACCATGCAGAGCTCATCAGCAGAGGGACCATGCAGAGCTCATCAGCAGAGGTGACCATGATGGAGTCCCAGAATCGCAAAAGAGCTCCAGCATGGACCGAACGGGAGGTACAGGATCTGATCGCTGTCTTGGGAGAGGAATCCGTGCTATCAGAACTCCATTCCAGTTTTCGAAATACCAAAACCTTTGTCAAAATCTCCCACGGCATGAAGGACAGAGGCCATAACAGGGACCCGAAGCAGTGCCTCGTGAAACTTAAGGAGCTGAGGCAAGCCTACCAGAAAACCAGAGAGGCGAATGGCTGCTCCGGGTCAGAGCCCCAAACATGCCGCTTCTATGATGAGCTGCATGCTATTTTAGGGGGTTCAGCCACCACTACCCCAGCTGTGTTGTTTGACTCCTTCAAGGGAGATGGAGGCAACATGGAAGCAGGTTTTGGTGATGAAGAAGAAGATGATGATGATGAGGTTGTAGATAGCTCACAGCAAGCAAGCGGAGAAACCGGTTTTCCTGACAGCCAGGAACTGTTTCTCACCCTGGACCTGGAGCCAGTACCCCCCGAACCCACCCAAGGCTGCCTCCTGGACCCGGCAGGCGGAGCAGGGACCTCCGGTGAGTGTACCTTTTAAAATATTATACATGGTTTAAAAGCAAGCATGTGAACGGATTAATTTGCCCTGGCATTCACGGCTCTCCTGGATATACTCCCAAAGCCTTTGCAAAAGGTTTCTGGGGAGGGCAGCCTTATTGCGTCCTCCATGGTAGGACACTTTACCACTCCAGGCCAGTAGCACATACTCAGGAATCATTGTACAACAAAGCATTGCAGTGTATGTTTGCTGGCGTTCAAACAACATCCGTTCTTTATCTCTCTGTGTTATCCTCAGGAGAGTGAGATATCATTCATTGTCACTGTTAGGATATAGATATTCAGGCCTGTCTGTAAAGGCCTACACTCTAAGAATTTAGGTGTATTCTTTATCACTTGACTAGTTATAGAGGTACAAAAGAGAATCAAAATCACTGTCTGCCGGTGTAAGGGCCTTCTTACTGTGACAGTCTGAGGCCCTGTGCTTAGGCTAAGGCCTTTGGCTAAGCAGCAGAGGCAGCCATAAGCTGGGAAGTGACCGGTCACATCCTCACATTCCAAACTAGTCACATTGAAAGAAGGTGCTATTGGGCTGTTAGGAATACAATCCTGTCCTGATGATTCCTATCACCTCCAGAGAAAGGGAAGTGCCTAGAAAATGTAAAAGGAAACTTAGTTTGATAGCATCCTGTCTGGCAAGAACTCACTTATCAATACTGGGATGTGAAATCCTCACTTCTGTATTGTTTTGTCATTATAGTTCCCACTTTGCTATTGTTTGTCTGTATAATCTCTGTCTGGTTCTGTGATTGTTCCTGTCTGCTGTATAATTAATTTTGCTGGGTGTAAACTAATTAAGGTGGTGGGATATAATTGATTACATAATCATGTTACAATAAGTTAGGATTGGTTAGTTAAATTTCAGGAAAATGATTGGTTAAGGTATAGCTAAGCAGAACTCAAGTTTTACTATATAATCTGTAGTCAATGAGGAAGTGAGGGGGCGTGGGTGGGAGGGTGTGGGTGAGTGTGTGGGGGGGAGATGGGAACAGGGAATGGGGTAAGGAAATTGCAATCATGTTTTGCTAAAGGGGGAAATGGGAACAGGGAATGGGAGTACGGAAATTGGAATAATGTTTGGCTAAGGGCAGGAATGGGAACAGGGACACAGGTGTAAGGCTCTGTGGTGTCAGAGCTGGGAAGGAGGACACTAAGGAAGGAAACTGGAATCCGAAGGGAGGAGGGGAGGGTGGTTAGCTTGCAGGGAAGTAGAGTGAACCAAGGGGCAAGGGGTTTCATCAAGGAGAAACGAACAGAACTTTCACACCGTAGCGTGTCCAATCATGAAACTGGTTTTCAAAGCTTCTCTGATGCATACCGTGCCCTCCTGTGCTCTTCTAACCATCCTGGTGTCTGGCTGCGCGTAACCAGCAGCCAGGCGATTTGCCTCAACCTCCCACCCCACCATAAATGTCTCCCCCTTACTCTCACAGGTATTGTGGAGCGCACAGCAAGCAGTAATAACAGTGGGAATACTGGTTTCGCTGAGGTCTAAGCGAGTCAGTAAACTGCGCCAGCGCGCCTTTAAACATCCAAATGCATATTCTACCACCATTCTGCACTTGCTCAGCCTGTAGTTGAATAGCTCCTGACTACTGTCCAGGCTGCCTGTGTACGGCTTCATGAGCCATGGCATTAAGGGGTAGGCTGGGTCCCCAAGAATAACTATAGGCATTTCAACGTCCCCAACGGTTATTTCCTGGTCTGGGAATAAAGTCCCTTCCTGCAGCTTTTGAAACAGACCAGAGTTCCTGAAGATGCAAGCGTCATGTACCTTTCCCGGCCATCCCACATTGATGTTGGTGAAACGTCCCTTGTGATCCACCAGAGCTTGCAGCACTATTGAAAAGTACCCCTTGCGGTTTATGTACTCGCCGGCTTGGTGCTCCGGTGCCAAGATAGGGATATGGGTTCCGTCTATGGCCCCACCACAGTTAGGGAATCCCATTGCAGCAAAGCCATCACTATGACCTGCACATTTCCCAGGGTCACTACCCTTGATATCAGCAGATCTTTGATTGCGTGGGCTACTTGCATCACAGCAGCCCCCACAGTAGATTTGCCCACTCCAAATTGATTCCCAACTGACCGGTAGCTGTCTGGCATTGCAAGCTTCCACAGGGCTATCGCCACTCACTTCTCAACTGTGAGGGCTGCTCTCATCTTGGTATTCATGCACTTCAGGGCAGGGGAAAGCAAGTCAAAGTTCCATGAAAGTGCCCTTATGCATGCGAAAGTTTCGCAGCCACTGGGAATCATCCCAGACCTGCAACACTATGCTGTTTCACCAGTCTGTGTTTGTTTCCCGAGCCCAGAATCAGCATTCCACCGCATGAACCTGCCCCATTAGCGCCATGATGCATGCATTGGCAGGGCCAATGCTTTCAGAGAAATCTGTGTCCATGTCCTCATCACTCACATGACCGCGCTGACATTGCCTCCTCGCCCGGTATCGCTCTCCCAGGTTCTGGTGCTGCATATACTGCTGGATAACGCGTGTGGTGTTTAACGTGCTCCTAATTGCCAAAGTGAGCTGAGCAGCCTCCATGCTTGCCTTGGTATGGCGTCCGCACAGAAAAAAGGCGCAGAATGATTGTCTGCTGCTGCTTTCACGGAGGGAGGGAGGGAACGGGGGCCTGACGATATGTACCGAGAACCACCCGCGACAATGTTTTAGCCCCATCAGGCATTGGGATCTCAACCCAGAATTCCAATGGGCAGGGGAGACTGCGGGAACTGTGGGATAGCTACCCACAGTGCAACACTCCGGAAGTCGACACTTGCCTCGGTACTGTGGAAGCACTCCGCCGAGTTAATGCACTTAATGCACTTAGAGCATTTTCTGTGGGGACACACACACACTAATATATAAAAACGATTTCTAAAAACCCGACTTCTATAAATTCGGCCTAATTTTGTAGTGTAGACATACCCCTAGAGAACAGAATTAGCACTCAAAAGGATCTTGACAAATTGGAGAATTGGTCTGTATTCAACAAGATGAAATTCAGTAAATATAAGTGCAAAGTACTACACTTGGAAAGGAAAAATCAAATGTACAACTACAAAATGGAGAATAACTAGCTAAGCAGCAGTATTGCTGAAACGGTTATAGTGGATCACAAATTGAATAAGAGTCAACAGTGTGATGGAGTTGTGAAAAAGGGTAATATAATTCTGAGGTCTAATAATAGGAGTGTCATATGTAAGACATGGGAGGTAATTGTCCTGCTCTACTCAGCACCGGTGAGACCTTAGCTGGAGCACTGTGTCCAATTCTGGGCACCACACTTTAGGAAAGATGTGGACAAATTTTAGAGAGGCCAGAGGAGAGCAACAAAAATGATAATGGTTTAGACAACCTGGTCTATGAGGAAAGGTTAAAAAAATAAAACCTATGTATGTTGTCATGAGGAAAAAAAAAAAGTGATGGGGGACATGAAAACAGTCTTCAAATATGTTAGGGGCTGATATAAAGAGGACTATGATCAATTGTTCTCCATGTCCATGAAAGATAGGACAAGAAGTAATGGGATTAATCTGCAGCAAGGGAGATTAGGTTAGATATTAGGGAAAACGTTCTGACTATCAGGGTAGATAAGCTCTGGAATAGGCTTCCAATGGAGGTTTTGGAATCCCCATCCTTGTAGAACAGGTTGGACACAAAGCTATCAGGGACGCTCTAGGTTTACTTGAGCCTGCCTCAGCATAGGGAGCTGGTCTAGACTACTCCTCAAGGTCTATTCCAGCCATACATTTCTATGATCCCATGACTGACCTTGAGTCCCTGTAGGTACACATTTGCACACTGATTTTGTGCATTAACATATTCCCAGTTTTAAATGTGATTACTATATATTCGTTTATCTAGCCCTGACACACACAAATTAGGAACACGTGACTATGTAGCATGCCTACGCTTTCTCACATAAATGCAAACCTAACTACAGCACTTAAAAAAAATCAGACCCTATTCCCCCCCCCTTGTCTAAATGCTTTATTTATGTTCAGAATTTTCCCTCAAATTGGACACACTTAAGGTTTCTAATGTAGATTGAATATTACTGTGGAATCATGTAGACTCCAATGAAAATGCATCTTAGGTGTTAATTAGCACAATATTTATCTCATCTAATATGCAAACTAAGACATCAGTGTCTCAGTGTCAACTGTGTTACTTTTAAGCTAAATTAAATCTCCAGCCAATGGTGGAGGAGAGGGGGAGGACGGGAATCTGTATTTCTCTTTGAAGCTAATGAGTATATGATTACTCCCCTCCTTTGCTATGAAATGTCAAGTTAAGGGAAACTTATTCTAGATATATAAAATATGGCAAACTTATGTAATATAAGAGCAAGGATTTGCTTTGTGCAGTGCCATATTTGGTGTTATTAAAATAAAAGACTAAAAAAGGGTAACTAGCAAAATCCAAATGTGTAATAAATAAATAAATGTGAATTCTCCAGGCAGAAATTTAATAGAAATAGACATGACATAGACCTTGCTAACAATCTAGAGGGGAGAAAATGGATTTTTGGAGGGTAGTATATCTTCTAAACTGTGAAATGTTTCATTTATTGCAAACTCATGCCATTGGTGTGTAGAGTCCATGTTAGTATCAACTTGGTTTAGAAGTATTCAAGTTTCAGTTTACGTTCCAAAGAACTAAGAATTGTACTTCTAATGGACATTTTTTTTTCCCCTCACTCAAGATTAACATGACTCCTCATTTACTCTGCTAAGAGGACAACACAACATAATGTTATTTATTAAACAAGCGTTAAATCCATCATTGTCCATAATGATCATTTCTGATTAGTGATATGAATTTTAATGCTTGCTTACACTACCTGTATTCAAGACAATGAGCTGTGTTGTTTTCAGCAGCCTTCTGGGGATAGAAAGGTAGAAAATGCTATACTTAAGGACCATTCTTTATTTCCATATGTTGCTAAGCATGTCAGTGAATTGAGAGCTCCCAAGGTGTGCAGGAAAAGGGGAGGTTGCAGTAAAGAAAGAAAGAAAAAATGTTATTCACTAATGTAAAGGAAAACAAGAAAGAAGATCTGACCCATCTTATATCTTTGAACCACAGTACTAGTCTCCCTCTGTCAGAGATTAACCTTATCAGATCCTACAGACCCAGTATTAAGATCAATAAGATTTTAAGTGTGGATTACACAGATACATCGTCCCTTATAGCTTCTGCAGCTGTGCATTGTGGAGAAAAGCAAGACTGCAATGAGGATGTGATCCATGGGGAGGAGAGAGGCACTCTGCCCTTACCGGACTGTCTTCATTGCCTTCTACAGGAAATCCATGCAGCAGCCAGGCATCGTGGAAAGAAGATAGGACCAGAGACTGGGAGTAGAAGGTGACATACTAAGTGGTATCCCTTGAAGTTAATTATTCAACCCAAAAACTACTGTTGCTGGTGCTAATTTTACATACTCTGCTTTTCCTTTCAGCAGAGGCTCAGGGTGAAAAGCCAGCAGATCAGTGGCCAGGGGCAGCTTTACTGCCTTTGGGGTAGAGAGTGCAGAAGGAAGCTCGGGGCAGGCCAGAATTAGAGTATGGGGGAACAAGAGTTCCTACTGACATCACAAAGGGCTGTGGGAAAGGGGGAAGTCATCTTACCAGCTGCCTTTCAGTTCCTTGGTGAATTGTTACACTAAATCCCCATCATGAGCATTTTTCCACTTGAGAAGAACACAAGGGTCAGTTCAGTTTCTGGGCACATTAACCCTTGAATGAATGCCATTAAGGATACTAATTAGGGCTGAGGGGTTATAAGGTGTTTCCAATAAGAAATGTACTCACCCCAACTCATTCCATATAGGCAGTGTAATGATCATGTCTTCTGTGTCCTAGATTAGATCTGAACAGGTGACAGACATGTCTCCCATTACGGAAAGAGGCAAGTTATGCTTTAAGCACCAGCCCCCGCAAGAAACCCGCTGAAGATGCCCAGACACATGTACCAAAACACCCACAGATATGCATGACAATGAGTACAAGCCTTGAAAAGTGTTGCAAAACATTGTCAGGAACCTGAACAGCACCACAGAGTCAAGAAGTATTAAGAAAATTCACTGTACAACTTTAAAGCTGGCATAGAGCACTCACATTTTAAAAACCTGACAGTGCTTTTATGGCTTATAAATCCATTTTGTTTTATTTCCCTTCATCCCATTTGTAGCAGAATCATGTACTCCATCTAAAAATTCTTTTCAACTCCAACGTTTTCCCTTTGCAGTATAATCTTGGAAAAAATCACTTTTCACATTACGGAAAAGGCATCTAACGTGTTTTATAGTCTCTAACACCTGGGGAAAAAAACATAACAATTTAGTGATATGACATTTTTGGAGAGCATGGAAGCAAACTCTAAATGAGATTTGAGCTCTTAAGCTGCTTTATCAAGCTCTGATACGAATCTGAATCAGATCTCTCATTTCACGAGTGATGGGAATGCAAAGCTTGGGTTCTTTTCCAATTAAAACAAAGCGACAGGCTGCTCTTTTCAGTTAATTGGAGGATGTGCCCAGGCCCTGACCTTCAGTATGCAACTTTGTATTGGAAATTTCCTACTCCAGATCAGGCTCTGGGAAAGTTTGCTTCTGAATTCAAAGCCCCTCAGTTTCCCCTGTATTAACCCTCAAGACTCCCCCAGACATTGCGATTCTCTTAGCTACCCTCACCATCTGCTGCATCTCCCTTGACTTTGTGACTATCTCCTGGAGCCTGATCAGACATGCAACTACCATCCTTCCTGGCCCAACTCTACCAAGAACCCTTTACAAGTCTGCAACCTGTGGTTGGGGAGGGGTGGACTGTCAATAAAGCGCATCATTCATCTGCTCCCAAGCACTGTGGGGAAAGATGGGGAGAAAGTTAGTACCACTGGAGCCTGTGTTAGTGTTTCCCTGACCACTCCTATGATCTACGAAACCCCTGCTCAGCTGCGACCTAGCTTTGTAGGTGCCTAAACTCACTCAGCAACCAAATATTTGCTGTAAAATTCCCCTAGACACGAAGAGGTATGTCTACACTTGGAGTTGGGGGTGTAATTTCCAGCTTGGCTAGATATACATTCACTAGTTAGAAGTGTCGACATGGTGGCATCTGCTGTAGACAGGGCTTACTGCTCAAGTAAGCACCTAAGGTCCTGGGTGCTTAATAAATAAATAAAGCATTGACCATCTGAGCACCTGTGGTTACATTTCTATTTTGATGCACTAGCTCAATCAGAGCTAATTGCCAGCTGCACTGTAGGTGTACCCTAAGTTTCTGGCTCTGGGCATACGCACTGCTGCCTTGGTCTGGCCCCTGGATGCCTATTTCCTACTTAAGCCTCTGGGGAAGATAGGTGGGGAAATGGCTATTTACCTGCAGGGCCCAATCCAGTAGGCATGTTCAGAGCATAGAATCATAGGACTGGAAGGAGACTCAAGAGGTCATCTAGTCCAGTCCTCTGCACTCATGGTAGGACTATATTATGCCCAACTCCACACCAAATGGCTGGAGGTGGGGTAGGCACCCTCCCTTATAACCTTTAACCGAGTGGTTAGGGTAGGTTAGGATGTAGGAGACACTGGTTCAGTTCCCACCCACACATCTGATAAGAAGGGATTTGATCAATCACTGGGCTATTAGAGTAACAGCCGTGTTAGTCTGTATTCGCAAAAAGAAAAGGAGTACTTGTGGCACCTTAGAGACTAACAAATTTATTTGAGCATAGGCTTTCGTGAGCTACAGCTCACTTCATCGGATGCATACTGTGGAAAGTACAGAAGATCTTTTTATACACATAAACCATGAAAAAATGGGTGTTTACCACTACAAAAGGTTTTCTCTTCCTCCACTCCACTCTACTGCTGGTAATAGCTTGCCTAAAAAGTGATCACTCTCCTTACAATGTATATGATAATCAAGGTGGGCCATTTCCAGCACAAATCATGATCACATTAGATAAGCTTCAGAGTAACAGCCGTGTTAGTCTGTATTCGTAAAAAGAAAAGGAGTACTTGTGGCACCTTAGAGACTAACCAGTTTATTTGAGCATGAGCTTTCGTGAGCTACAGCTCACTTCATCGGATGCATAGCATATGCATATGCATCCGATGAAGTGAGCTGTAGCTCACGAAAGCTCATGCTCAAATAAACTGGTTAGTCTCTAAGGTGCCACAAGTACTCCTTTTCTTATTAGATAAGCTATTACCAACAGGAGAGTGGGTTTGTGTGGGGGAGGGGAGGAAGGGGGGGAGAAAACCTGGATTTATGCTGGAAATGGCCCACCTTGATTATCATACACATTGTAAGGAGAGTGATCACTTTAGATAAGCTATTACCAACAGGAGAGTGGATTTGGGGTGGGGGGGGAGAAAACCTGGATTTGTGCTGGAAATGACCCAACTTGATTATCATACACATTGTAAGGAGAGTGATCACTTTTTAGATAAGCTATTACCAGCAGGAGAGTGGGGTGGGGGGAGAGAAAACCTTTTGTAGTGGTAAACACCCATTTTTTCATGGTTTATGTGTATAAAAAGATCTTCTGTACTTTCCACAGTATGCATCCGATGAAGTGAGCTGTACCTCATGAAAGCTTATGCTCAAATAAATTGGTTAGTCTCTAAGGTGCCACAAGTACTCCTTTTCTTTTTGGGCTATTAGATAATCTTATAGGGATCTCTCAATTTCTCCTGATGAAGCTGTTCAATTTTGTATAAATAATTAAATATTAATTGGGCCAGAGTGAAAACTCTGTTGTCTGAAAGCCAAAAGGTTTAATAAAATGACAAACACCATATTTTGGGATAGGAATCAAAAGTGTGGTGCTAAAAATTCTCCCCACCCTCAATGTACCACTTGTCAGGAGACTGAATGAAAGAAAGAGAGTGAGAGGAGATACAAGGAATTAAATGTTTCTTAAGATGGGAAGGGAAAATTCAACACTACAACAGTAGTGGCATCTGAAAACCTGGATGCCTCCCAGAAGAAATCATGGCCATTTACACTAAGATTTTTCAAAGCCTGATCTACGGGTGCAGCTGTGTCACTGTACTGCTGACTGTTGGCTTCATTGGTATGGGCACCATCTTTCCTCATAATGTCCATTCTCCTACCCACTGATGTTCCTTTCTCTATTGCTGTGTTCTCTCTTTCATGATTTTCCTCCCACTCAATATTAGAATCAGAAGTGGAGATTACATGAGCATCTCCCAGCTGTCTCTACAGAGTTCCTAGTTTAAAACTTTTAATCAGTTGTGCCAACCTCCATCCCAGAAGTCTATTTCCCTGCCTATTTACATGGAGTCCATCCCATGAAAACAGTCCTTTGTCCGTGAATGCCTCCCAGTTGTTGAACATCCCAAAGCAGTTTCTCCTGTCTGTGTAGGTACTCCTCCTCCGAGAGGCAGTAGCTATGTCAACAGGAGAAGCCCTCCCATCAACATACTGGGTGTTAGGTCGATATAACTACATCACTCAGAGGTAGTTATGCCAGTATACATTTGTAGTGAAGACTAGGGCTAAGGGAATGAGGTGCCCATGAAAGTCAGTGGGACTCAGGTGGATATCTCCCTTAGATGGCTTTGATCATTTAAACCTACCCCTCTCTAGCTTAATTGTGACCAAGCAGGCCTGTGTGTATTTTCTCCACTCAAAGTGATTTACACAAAGTCCTTCTTGTCTAGTATCTGGTCACTTTTGACTGGATACTTAGCTGAAGGGAATACCACTACAACCATTGTATTTGCATCTGAAATGCAGGTTGCCCAGGATGCTGGGGGGATATGTAGGAAAGGGAGGGATATGTATGAAATGGTATTAGTCCTGCTACCTGGTGCACAAAAATGGAATGGCTGTGGAAAGAATGACATAGAAATGCATTTCTGAAACTCCTTTCCCTTATATCACATACAATGCTACAGCGGTAAGCAACAAGATAGAATTCTATGAAGAAACAGAACAACTTTTTAGCACACCCACTCCAAGTTGTCTTAACTCAGTTACTGGGCTTCACTGCCCTGTTCATGACATTCCCAATACATTTCTCTGCGTTCTCAGGGTGAAATCCTGACCCTATTGAAATCAACGGATGTCTTGCTATTGACCTCAATAGGACCAGGATTTCACCTGGATTCTAAGCATTTATAGAAGCATCACCCCTAATTCACTTTTGGGCATGGTTTTTCAAGACTATAAAGGATTGTTTTGAGTGACAACAAACTAGCTACAGAAAAAGCTTTGCACAAAATATAGACTAGTTTCCCTGAAAGATGGAACTGAAAAAAGTAGGTGATGTGCACTTAGGGTTATAAATTTTTGTATTATAAAGCCCAAATCAATATGTGCAGCTTACAGTGATTTTACAGTGATTCATAACCAGAAGAGAACACCCATTAGATTTATATCAATAGAATAATGAGAACAATGTCCCTGAAAATTTCTCAGTAAGTGACCTACAGAGCTCTCACTCTGCCCTGTAAAAAGCATCCAGAGATCTCATGAGACCAGTATTTTGCTTGAATATGTTTTATGGAAAGTTTCAACTAGAATAATACCTTGCAAGAAACAAATGAACTGAACTAAGAACAGCATTGCTAACTTCCAAACTATCCATGCTTTTGACAAAAGATTTTCCTGCATGTTTGATTTCTCAGAGAAGATTTTTCTCTATCCAAGGGTTGAGGTCCTACACCGAGTAATTAGTCATGAAAAAACATACACCCATAAAATTTAAATCTCTAATTAGGTATAAATAAGTGATCATCAAGACAAGATTAAGAATCATGTTTAATTAATTATCAATATTACCCAGTAATTACTCAATGTATAACATTAAATAAATTAATTAATTAAATAGTTAGTGTAAAAATAGCAAATACGGGTTTATTGAAAGGGGTATAATTACGGAGATTGTCCCTGGATAGCGTATTGTATCTTCTGTAGTTTTTGCCTTGTAAATCACACAGTTCATTCCCATACAAGAAATTGCATACTGATGTTAAAAAACAGCATGAGAATAAGTGTCAAGTTATTAGCATCATCAAAATCCTTCCACAAAGATAATGCACTGTAGAATAGCCATCTCGGTACATAAGAGTAGTATCCAGTAATGTAAATGGTTCCTTTTTTATTAATTGTGCTTGTCACAATAATTCCAAGAGCACTGACATGTTTTCCTGAATAAATTCCATTTGACAGATGGGCTAAAGGTATTTTAAATATTTCTTCATTGCTGGTCATAAAACCATTCCGTATGGTGGCACTTTAGTCTGTTAATTACCTATTAGTAGATACTCAAGAAGTACTCCAGCAGGGTTCATTGGCAACAGTTTATTTCAATGGGATACAACATGTGGAGAAAACTCCATCAATTATTGCATATACAATGGCTAGTACATTGCATCACATAGAATGGAATAGTCAAAGGTCACCTGATATCAGGGGGGAGGGGAAATAGCTTTAGCATATCTATTAACACAAAGAGTAAAAAGCATGTAATTTGGAATGTAGGTGAAAAAGGTGTTGGTTAAAAAAAAAAAAGAAGATCAGGGATAATATTTACGCATTAAGAAAATTAAAGTAAGTACATTATTTAATTAATTTCACAAACTTTTTTTTGTTTGTTTAAGCTGTTACTATTTGCTGACAGGACTTTTCACAAATTCACACTTCAGAATAGAAGGATACTCAGAAATGCAGCTGGACCACAATCGGATGTGATCAAATCTCACATAATAAGCAAATCTGGCCCTAGTCAGCAGCACCATGGTAGTACCCCCAAAGGTGTTGCTTATAGGAAGTTGGAAGCTTTTAAAACAAGACTTATAAAAACCTCTGCACCCACCCAATATTGAAATTATCCACCCTCAATTTCTGACCAGCTCGAGTACCGTTTTAGGAAGTGGTAATAATGGATAGTATTATGTAGTGTTCTACATGGAATACAGTATGCCAGGAATTCTAATCCTGGCTCTGACATGGATTCCTTCTCTGGCTTCATCTGAAAAATAGAGATAATACTTATTTCCCTACCAAAGAGGGCTGTTGCAAGATGTAGATACAGGTGTAATTAGTAAAAGTTCTCAGAAAAGGCAAAGTGCTATAAAAGCTCACTTTTCCCTCCTGAAATAAACTGAAGTCAATACCTTAGCATGGTGCTAGAGTACTGCGCTACAAGAGGCACCATTTCCAGATGAAAGGTAGGAGCAGGTCGATGACCTTTTCAGTAATTAAACATCACATGACATTTTTGCAAGGAACGGGATAGTAAATTAACCCTGATGTCCTGACCAAACTCCAACTTGTATAATTAATTACAATACATTCTGCCAACTTAAATTCCCCCTGTAGCATCAGATGAAGTTGTGCTGGTTTTCTCTTCCCTCTTCTACAAACGGTTGTGTGGTATCACTGGTGCAAAACTAGGCTTCCACTCCATTCCAGACATAGCTGCATTTCACATGTGGCTGAGTAATCCCTACCATCTATATTTCATAGAAGGTCAAATTGAGGCTCTTCCTGTGACCCTCTTCCCACTTGCACACCGCATACAGGGCCAGGCAGAATCCAGGTTTTAGCACAAATAGGAGTCCAAGGGGAACACCAGCATAACTGATGGTATTACAGTCCGAAGTGATGGGGCACGAACATATAAATTCTGGCTAGTCATAACTTTTAAGGCCGGAAGGGATCGTTGTGATCATCTAGTCTGATTTCCTACATAGCACGGGCCAGAGAGCTTCCCCAAAATAATTCCTATGAAGCATTTTTTTTTATCCCCCTAGCTACAGTTTACCATCCTAGCTCCACCTAGCACCATCATTCCCATGCGATGCCATTGCCACTTCATGGTGAACTCACACAGACTGGGCAAGTGGAATCTTCTAAATTTCTTCCTACTGACAATGGACACAATTTATCCCTTGGCAACAGGCATGTGAGGTGGGAGGGAAACAGATTCTACGCAAGGAATTCACAGTTAAACTGGGAATAGAACTTCAAAAATATAAACTCATCATTTGATCCAAAAGAGGCTATCAAATAGCTGAAAAAGTAATTGAGCTTATAGTACAAGTTCAATCCAAAAAAATATCTGTAGCAATCTGCATGAAATGTGGAGGGAAGAGCACAGATTGCAGGAGGGAAGAGTTTGGAGGGAGCACAAGGAAGGCAGTCTGTGTACATATGACTAGAATGCTGGCTGCAGTTTCAGCACCTTTGCAAACAGTTCTCCTAATAAAGACCCCAGTTTAGTTTCAGAAACCATGAGTCCTAATGTTATTACCCAGTATGAGATACATGAAACAGCAGCCATGATTATAACACATACACAGACACAAAACTAGTAAGACCACAATACAATTAAAGAACAAATCCACTGTTCTATTAAGTTCTACTGCAAAGCAGTCAATGTTCCACACATCTCATGTGAACACCAGAGTAAAAAATGGTCTAAGTTGATATACTCACTTGGCTAGCCAAGTGAGTATATAAATCCAGCTTAGAACCATGACTCATAGTTCTTTTACCAGATGAAAAGACCCAAGTTGGTGGCCATCTTTATGGTGCAAAATACTCTTCTGTTGGCTCACTGCTTATTGTTCCAGTAAGAGAAAACATCTCAGTGCAATCAAATATTGTTATCCTTGGACACTGCTAAGGTTCTTGTGTTTGTTGGAGTTGACACAGAAAAGACCCATGAAGACCACTGGAGTTCCACCAGTGTCACAGATAGGTGCAAAACCCAAGTTCTTATTTCCAAATTAAAATATCCAACAATAGTAGGTATTTATTGTGACCAAATTTTATTTATTGCTTCTGGTATCCAAAGAATGTGATGTTATATATACCCCTCTATGTAAAATATGATCTTCCTTAGCACTATTTCTGCACACAACTGTGAAGTAGAACTAATACATTTAACTGATAAATACATCAAAGGGAGCATGTCTAAAGCAATAAACATCTCCTGTGGTGGTGATGTTTATGCGCTACAGGAGACGTTTTTGCTGAGTACATATCTCCCTTTGATGTAGTTATCATTATTATAATGAAAGCATTAGCTGATTTTATTGCTTTTTAAACACCACTGTTGTCCACCATAGCTCCATTAAATGTAAACGGTGTTGTTAATAATGTGGAGTGAATTGAGGATTTTTTCATTTAAGACTGGATCAATGTTAAGGGACTGGTTATCAGAGCATAAGCTCTTCTTCATTTGCCCAGTTTCCTTGTTGCTCTAGGGTTGTCATCATGAACCAAAATTTCTAACTGTGTACACAAAAATTCACATACAACTTACACACGCAATAAGTGCACGCAGTCATGGTAACTACGTACTCTAACTTTACACACACACACACACGTTTGAAAATTTCAAACTACCTGCTCAGTCACAAAAGTGCTCAGTACTGGCCTAACTCTGCTACCAGTTACAACAATAGGAGTTTGACCATCAACTTCAATGGGAAAAAAATTAGGCCAACATTTAATAATTTAAAAAAAATCTGTGCCTATATTTTCACCTGCTTTTGTAGTCTGCATTTTGTCCTGTAAGCACTGTTCACATGGCATCTTACATTTGCTAGCAAAGTTTATCATTTGGGTTTTTCTGAAACTGTTGCCAAAAAAAAATTCACAACTCAGGAGCACTGACCTAGTAGCATGAGCAGCCCTCACACCCTGGAAGCCAACCCACTGTTTTATGTTACTAGCCATCACCAGGAGTCTGTGGAGCAACTGCTACCATGTTACTAAACTAGCTTGGGTTTTAAAGAGTTCAATCAGATCAGCATTGAGGGGTTGATATGATCAAGCTTAGAGAGTCTGTGCTGTGCATGTTCTGTAGATGAAGAGAGGGCATGTGTCTCTAAGGCTGTCAAACACCTTCCATGAGCACTTAAAGCACGTTAAAAACACCTAAATGAGATTTTCAGATGTATGCAACAGGACTTGGGCTCACAGAATGATGATACAAGAAGCTCTTGATTTTTTTTTTCCCCCTTAAGAGAGATGGGCATGTGAAACAGTACACAAGCTTAAAACAGCTGGACCAATGTAACATACAATAGGAACAGAAATTTCTGCATTATTTAGGCAGTCCATTTGAAGGAATACCATGTGTTGCTAAAAATCTTGTAAAGCCAGAAGGGCCAGGTCACTTTTGCAGGGGAGATTATAATCTCAATATACTTCTACTGGGATAAATACAGTAGAGGTAACACAAGGGAAATTTGGCAAAAAACAATGCTATTCAACAGACAGGTTTGGAAATGACTTCCACTAGGTACTAAAGCAAACAGGACTTGATTTATAATTACCTCTGAATGTAGGGGAGTTGATAAATTGATTGCAATGTGCAGAAACACCCTTCTGCACCACCAAGGAGAGAGACTTTTTTCCAAACATCAGTGATCAGAGGATGTGGAGATGTTTGAAATGTATTTTAAAAGAGAAAGATAATGAGGGGCACCAACCAAACAACTTGATGGAGGGGTCAAAGTGAATTTATAAGCACATTCTGCAAAATAAAATAGACTATTATAGTATATTTCTTTGCGTAGCAACATGTGCCGCACTTTTATCTATGATATGCTGATTGGAGAAAGAAACCCTAAATATATTTAGCCTAGACACTATGGATTAAAGGAATAGTGAGTGAGGATTAACAGGCTGTGTACAGCACTCCAGGCAAGGAGTGCATCAGCCCAGGAGTCTATATTCAAGACACACATGATAGTATATTCTCTTTTGTGTTTCTTGGCAAAGCTAATCAAGGATTTCTTATTATGGTCAATTACTCAGTTGCAAAAGTGCCGCTACAGATGGGTAGGTTTCAACTAAAGTTTGCCAGAAACTCTCTAGGCTGTTTCCAACTACAATGAGGCACCAGCAGCACATCCTTCCTTGCTGCTTGCTTTTAACAAGCTTTGCCACCTGAAATTTGTCAGCAAAATTTGGGTCAAGGGTGGCAAAACAATTTGCGTTATTAACTGTTTGCCTAAAATTGGATCTGTGTGTTGAACAAAAGCTGTCATTTAAGCTATTTCTTTCTGAACATGGAAATGCCTAATGACGACAAAATGAAAGTTGAAAAGTATAAGTCTGCATTAGCAAACTTGGAAAGAAGCATCTGAATTATTGGATCCTTCTTTAAAAAAAAAAAAAGAAAAAGGATTGGACTGTTTGCATTTTGCCTGTGATTTGTACCCTGTTAGAGGAAGTGTTACAGGATACTGCATTAATCCCTGGTTCAGATGAAATGCTGCCAAAAGCTAATGGCTATTCAGTGAATGAATGAAAATATGTTGCTGAGGAGGGAAGACATCAAAGACAAATTGATCTTCAAAAATAGAGTCAGGGTAAGGCAAGGTGAGGCAAGTGCTATAGTAAGTAGTTTACCAGAAGTGATAACTCTTGAACAAAATCTTTAGGGTTTTTGGTAGGGGGCCTTGCTCCAGGATTGTCCAGGTTTTGCAAATGTAGGGTCAGAGATTGCCCTCAGTTCACATCAGAACCAGGAGATAGATTAGGGAGAAGTATCAGTCCTATTTCTCACAGAGACCATAAGTACTGTATCTGTGCCATCCCTATTCTGCTGAAACAGCATTCAGGGAATCTTTACTCATGGGGTGGGGGTGGGGGGAAGATCCTTTTACACTTCTCAGTAAAAACTCTGACAAGGGGGTAGGCACAATGCCAGTACCAATGTGTGAAGGAGCAAAAGTGTGGGGGGTGGGAGGAGAATGGGGGCACAGGCAGGCAGGCAGGCAGGCAGGCATGCAACATAGTCATGATAGGACCTCTCATACTTGAATCTGGGACTCCATCCAAGCTAGTTTAAAAATTGTCAAAGGAATGGGGCCTTTCAGCTTTTCTGTGATATACAGTATTTCTCCTTCTATTGCTCAGTGTCATGAGCCAATTTCTCTAGGAGAGGAGTATGCATTTCCTCCCTGTGCTTATCTTTGATCTAGAGGAGTGTTGGGAGTTGTGCAGGGCTATGAGATGGTTTTCTCTTTTTTGGAAAACCCCAGGAGATGATGTGGTTTCACAATCCAAGTGCTGGCTCCTTTGTTGTTTTACTTTTAATACATTAATCTTTTTTCTCAAACCAACTGGATGTTGTATTATCAATCCTTTCATCAACTTATCCCTGTCTTTCTGAATATTATTTTGATGCAAGCATTGGGTGCATCAGGCCCCTTGTACCTTTTTATGGGACTTTGTAAGGGGCCCTGATTAAAGACTGTTTCAGCTGTGGCTGCAGGGAGTGTTGTTCTCTTTTTCCGCATTTTCCGTCCTGCTTTGTATCCAACGCTAAAGGTTTCATTGTTCTCTTTCACGATGATGTTGAATTAATGTTTGGATGTTTTAAAAAAAAATGTATATTTTTACTGGATTATTTTCCTTGATTACTACTCCGCGAATGAAACGTCCTTTGAAATTGACAGAAGGATGCAGCAGTATGAAGTGAAGCCTCAGCAGAGGATGTGCTTCTGGATCTCCTCTGTTAACATCTGCTGGCTGCGCTCATTGTTTTCATAGATTAATCTTCCCTAATTGAGTTGTATATTTTATTAGGCCTTTCATCTAAAAATAAAATTTCATGTACACCCTTTGCTACAGTGCTGCCAAAGTCTGCAGTTGTGAATGAAAACAGGCTTTCAACTTTGAACATTTAAGGAAACAAAATGCATTTGCTTCTATTTTTAACTGCCAAGGGCTATGCTGCAAGTGTAGACACCAGCACATCCTTAACAGAAACCACCTAGGAAGTTCTTAAACATTCTCTTCTTATAGTTCAGTTCATTTTTTATTTGAAATGTTCAATTTTAGTATTCATCAACAAGCTACTCTTCATCTGTAGTAAAAGGAAAGTGCTAGCTATCTGCACTCTAGATACTGTACATTATTTGAGAACTGCTTGGCAAACCTTTGCTTTCTTTGTGTAAAGATCAGAACAATTTAGATATTTGAGTTCAATGTCACTATAAAAATGCTTTATAGCAAGAGAATTAGAAGGCATATTTGTAATATGAATTGCTAACCATTGTCAGCTGACAAGCCTGTGTCCTTGCATGAAAATTATGCTATTACTTTCCATGACTGTGAGCGAAATGTAAAGATCATGGATCACATAAAAAAGACAAAAGGTGGAAAAATTCACACAAAAATGATTTAGGATTGTCACAGAAAAGAGGACTAACATTTGCTTTGCAGCCTCACCTCGCTCCTCTTCCCCCCTCTCCCCCCCACTCTACACTGAGATGGCATGCAGATCTTAAAAGTTTTTATTTGCCTAAGCTCTTTTGGAAATAATAGGCGAGTCTTAAAATTTATTTTAATATGATGAATCTAAGAGCAAGAAAGGTTTTAAAGAGAGAGTTAACAACAGGGTTCATTTTCATTGTAAAGCTAGAAATATTTTAAATTTTGAAATGGTCAAATACCTAGTGCCATCTGGTCCCACATAAAACAACAATGCCTTAGTATTTTGTCCCAGAACCTAACCAGTCAAGTAGGATCAGATTGCAATTTGGAGAAAGATTAACAATCATACAGACTCTCAATTGCTAACACGTGCTTATGATGTTTTATTTGCTACTTTCTTCTTATTTTACTTGCTACTTTGGGGTCAGATTCTGTCTGGAAATGTGTGAGAAACACGCACTTACTTTAAATAAAGATGTGCCCACCTCAGAGGGCAGCATTTAGCTTCTTTGTAAGGGAATGAGTTTCGCTTTTTGGCAAAATATCTGACTTGGTAGAACACCATAGATATCTTTAACAAAGAGACGGTTGATTTATGTACTTGCTGCTTTTATTGTATATTAGTATAACTTACATTTTATTTTTGGAATTTCTATAATAAGGGCTTAATTTTCAAAATTATGCTCACAGTTATGCATCTAATTGTGCCTGTGGTTTCGTTGCATATGCAAATCAGGTAGTTATGGCTCCAACTGTCCATTTCCAGTTACTGTACAAATACCAAATTTGCATGCAAATTTCCAATGTGTGTATTTGCGTGTACGTGTGCGCGCACACACACAAGTTAAACATACACTTGCACATGAAATTTGTGCAAACAACTGTGGATTTAAAAAAAAAAAATCAGGCATTAAAACTAAGTAAAGTAAAGTAACAAGGAGGATGAATGTCCTTTATTTTGAGCAAGTTGAGAGTAAACCTATAACAAATAGAAGGTGACCGGACTGAAGAGAACATTATTGTTAAAACAATCCAAAACAATATGGCAACTGTGATTTTTGGTGATGGTGCTGTATGAAAATATCAACTGAAGAACAACGAACACCAGGAAAAAAAAAAACAACCTTTCCTAAATGCTCATAATAGCTTATTCCATTGACAAATTCTCCTGTATACTTCCCTCCACATGCCAATGAAAATGTACTTCCTGGGCCACACACTGCCCTCAATGTCACTGGGAGTTGTGCACACAAACTGAAGATAAGGTATGACCCTCACGAGCTGAGAGGAGGGTTTTTTTTTTTGCCAGTTGTATAAGCACCTGATTTTTTTTCTCTCTATACTTTTGCTATAAATTCATGGAAAAACTGAAATTTACCATCATGCCTTGAGATATCTGTGAAATGTAGGATAGATTTTACAATTCATAAAGTAAAATAGGGATGATTTGCCGCATTTTGCAATAGCTGATGACAACCATTTGCAGCATGGGGTTCTTGTACAATATGCCATAAATAATGTTGCAGCTCATCATTGTTACTACACAACTCCTCCTTGGGAAAGAGTTTTGGCAGGTCCTCCCCAGGAAGGAAACAGACCACCCCTAACATTGCTGTTGTCCTCGATGAGTTTATGCTGGCGGGTTTGGATGTCACTGGTTCTCCATTAGCCCTCCAGCACCCTAGCCCTAAGGAGGTGGCATGTCTTTTATAGCCAAAGCAGGGAGGCATTCAACTCCTGTCCTCTTGCTACACCTAGTACAAGCATGCTGGTGTTGGCCCAGGCTGGGGCTGCAGTGGTGGCTCAAAGGATTAGCTTGGGTCTTCCAGACTGGCCAAGGGTCAGGAGGGCCACTGGTTCAGGTCCAGTGCTGCCATACTGGAAGCCCTATTTGTGGTGGAAGAAGAGGTAGGCCCGGGACAGCCAGAACATAACTGGCTTCCCACTAGGGCAGGCAGAGGCAGCTGTGGTTGTTGCTGAACAGGCAGCAACCACAATAGCAGCTAGGGCACCCCCATCTCCTCCAGCTCCCAGTCTTGCTGCCCCAGCGAAGGAAGACCAGAGGGGAAGCCACAGAAGATTCACAAGCCTATGGAACCTGACAGACCTCACTATCCCAGAAGCCCCAGTTCCTGCTCTCTAGAGTCACTCCCCCCTTCCTTATATCCCGGGTGGCATGAATGAGTTGCACCTGTCCCAGTGAACCGGCAACAACATGCAAAATACTCTAATACCTGTTAACAGAGAGGATTGAGGAAAGGATCCTGCTAACCCATTATAACACGGCCTAATTGCTGGCATTGCCTAGCCCAATGTATTACCAGCACATCTCACTGGCAATGTGTTTCACTGTTTTTACCATTACACCTGCCACTACTTATATGTATTTCTTCATGTGTGGATGAACAGTGTTTCGACATTTGTGTGGGAAAGTTATCTTAGCAAAGGGCCCCCCGCACATGAGCTGGGTGCTTCTTTATGTTTTTATAAATCTAAGCTATTACGTTAGGGCTAGATTGTCTTATGCAGAGAAGCAGGGGAGTCAACCCCCTCCTTGCCCTTTCTGGATCATGGGTCCAGGCCTTGCATGGAAAAAAGGCCTCCTGCTCTCTGGAGACAACACCCAATGAGTGGGTGAAGAGAGCGCAAAAAGGAGCAGAGTCTTAGCGCTAACCACTCCCTTACTTCCTGGACAGAGTAGTTGGCCTGATAAGAGTACAGGAAGTAAAATGCACCTTCTCAAGGGCTACAGCAACTTAGCTTTCCTCTTTGGCGAAAGGGGGGACCAGGCAGGAGTTACTGCTCTATGAGGGTTGCTCCAGGGTAGAGAAGTTACATGCTGCCTCTCACTCAAGGCTAAGCCTACAGGATCAATCAAAATTGGACAAGGACTGGCTTTCACTATATGTAAAGTGTCAAGCACAATGGGGCCCTGATCTCAGATGGGGTCTCTAGGCACTACTGTAGCCATTATCACACTAGTAGCACTTATTGGACCAGGCTCTGATTTTACTGGAAAGCCATTTCTACTACATTATCACCACTGTCTTTAAAAAAAAAAAAACTGTTTTGATTTCCAGCTCCTTAGCAAAAGGAATTTAAACACTAGAAAAGGCTAGTGCAGCCCAGTTTTTAGAAAGCTTTAACTGACTTTGGAAGCACTGAGAAAGTCATTATGACTAACCAATTGTGGTTTACAAGGCAAACTGTAACCCTCTACCTTGTTCACTGTATTTATTAAACGTTCTCAGTATTGCTGAGTTTTTAGCAAACTTTTTTGAACAAAACAGTGCAAGAGAAAGTTTCCCAGCCAAAATGCAATGTAATTCATCCTATGCAATTGTGAAAGACAGTTGAGCAGTAGCAGCAGTGAGGGGAGCACACCTCTCCCTCAAGTCTCTGCAGTTAAAGTAAGCAGATCTGTCTGCAGAGCTGTCTGCAGAGCTCCCCTCCCCCCGCGCGCTGGTAAGATAAGAACTCCTTCTCTTATTTCAATCTACTTTAATGATTGATCAGCAGAATCAAAGCTTCCTCTTACCTTTACCTATGAAGGGATGGGTAATTTTCAGTGGCATAACCACAGGGCTGGGAGCCAGGAATTCCTGTGTTCTAACCCCACATTCAGTCATGCTGCATGGCTTGGACCGAGTCGTCCATCTTCTTCCCCTCAGCTTCCTCATCTGTAAAATGAGGAGAACAATCTTCATTTAAAAACCCCCTGACGAGGTAAGCAAAGTGAGGGTTAATTAGCTAACATTTTACAGAGCTTGGAAAACAAATGTCTGACAATCTAAAATTCTCTTCATTTCACAGATGGTTTATACAAAACTGGAAAGTCTTAGCCATATAAAAAACTACTAGCCCTAAGATCAATTCATACAACCGATATCTGAACAAATGAATGCCTTTTATCACTCATGCTGAATCTTGGTGCAGGATTAAATGGCAACAGTTCATGAACTTTTCTCCTTATTAAGATCCCACATGATACTTATGACCTGCTGTGATCCATGGGACCATTTCTTTTCTTTTCTTTCATTGGTATTTTCTGTTAGACTCACTTTTTTTTTTTTATTAGTGACCACAACAAATAGAACATCTATATTAATATATAATGCTAGATGCTATTTTAATAATTTTTTTCTTTACATAGTTAACTTCTACAAACCTGAGAACCTAATAATGTGTTTGAATATTTCTACAGTGCAATATGCTCATGAGAATCAACCCAGTGATTAAGCATTTGGGAATTTGGGACCATATTCCTATGGTCTCAGCACTACCCTCCCAAGCGTCAGCTTATTGCACAATCACCTCCATGCCTTCTTCCAAGCAGTCCCCACATCCCCAAAGCATGGCACAATCTCTCCCAGCTCATCCACAGCCCCCACCCCTGCTGCTTACAGCAAATCGAGTCGACTTGTATATAAATTGTTATTTTCCTTCCCTTAACCTCTGTCCACTTGTCTGTTTGTCCTTAGACTGATAGCACACAGGGCGGGGACTATCTTTCTGGAGCGTTTAAAATGTGCCCAGAGCACATTAAGCACTATTGTAAACACAGTGTCTTAAAAAAAAAACCCTGTATGATTCTGGCAAGTCCTTCTAAAGATAAGAAGTCTAGAAGGGCTGCTGTTTAAAGGTTGATTTACATGATCTCCTCTCACCCCACTGACTTTAATACTGTTTTCTTTGCTCTCCTTTTTTTATATAAATCAAAATGTTTCTGCTGTTGGAAGTCTTGCACTCAGAATGCCTCCCAGGTCTCCCTAACTAAAACAATCTATAGCTCTGTGCACTGTGAAGAATTGACTGCTGGAAACGTTAATGGGCGGGCAGAGTGTGAATTTCTTTCTGGTTTTGTTTCTAGTCTGTCACTAGAGTTGTCCAATCAGTCTCATTTCAGCTAAACGGTTACATGGAAGATGAAAAACTTCAGTTCCCTTTAGAAAAAGGCACATTAAGGCAGAGAATGTAAAAGCTTCATGGGCCCTTGTTTATGGCTCTGACTGCAAATGAGCAGAATGATGACAAACACCATTAGTGGCTGCTTTACTCCCCCTAAAGCCTTTCCTGATGTGCCAGAGAACTAGGAGATTCTTTTTAGAACCCAGGCTGTTCTCTAGCAAGGCTAATAATAAACCCCCTAGCTGGTGCTGATTAGAATAATCAATTACATGAAATGATCCCTATGGTATAAAGGAGACGTGCCAGGACAATTGTCATTGGAAAAAATTGTTCCTCCCCACGCTCTAAAATAAAGGTGATTTCAGCTGACTGCCAGTAAATAAACACTCATTTCTTTCAGCATTAACCGTCCCTTCTCTGCTCCCAAACACCCAGTATTTTCTCTTATTAGTAACTTATTCTCATTCCTTAATGTCAATTTTAGTAACACTACAGCAAACCAAGGGAATCTTACAGAAGCCAAAGGATAACAAAAGCTCTGTTATATATACACAATGCACAGAGAGTACTGAATGAGGGACCCAATAGAATTTGCCTGGTAGAGTAAAACGGCTCTTCTCCCACATTTTTGTACCTTTGCACTGGATGGTAGAAACATGGCTAATGAGATGAGTTCTGTTAATTCCTGTTGACAGAATCTAGCAGTTAACTGGACTCCCCTCTGGGACCTGCAGATCACTAAGAGTTTTCCAGCTAGACACAGACTTTGCCACCAAACCATCCCTCTATCTTGACTTCATGCATTTAACTTCCAAAGCCAGGGCTCCATCCACCTTCTTGTGATTCACAGACACAGCATCCGTCCCTCAGTTGCTGGCATGCACCGTTTCTGAGTTGATTCAAAATACTGTAACAGGGTTGCTGCCTCCAGAGTACCCTCTTGTGGCATAAGGTGGCTCTGCTGTATCCTGGCTTCATTTTCCTTTAGTCAGTCTTTGGCCTATTCCTGCTGTAGTGATGACTTTCTGCCATAGATATGACTTGGCCCTCTGGCCAAGCTACTTACAAAATCCCACCACTTCCATTGAATCCCACCACATCCCATGGCATCCAAGTACAAACCAAACAAAAGTCAAAATCTTTGCCCAAATCTCCAACTGGGCCCAGCACCTCCTTCCCAAGGAGGCCATTGCCTCTCCTCTAATTTCAGACACTCTTCTGCCTACCCTCTGGCCTATGTTTTAACCCTTCCTGGGATCCTTTCTGTCTCTTCTCAAAGCCTCTCCTGGGCTCTTTTGTGTTGCCCCCTACTCTTTCCTAATCAGTAACTCCTAAGCCTTCCTATCTGGAGCCTCCCACAGGCCTCTCTCTGCCTTGGGCTCCCCTCTGGCTCCTCACATCATCTGTTCTCCCCTCCAGCCAATCCTCCATTGCAAGGCTTCCTGCCTCTTAAGTCCAAGCATGAACAGGAGTAGCAGGGCAGTGCTAATTGAACAGGGCTGATTGGGCCAAGGCCTCTTGGCCTTAGAGGTAACAAGGTGGCCTGCCCAACATCCAAGGCCTCATAATATAGAAACATTGTACTGACTTAGGAGCTAAATCCTTTTGGCACCTGTGTCCTGGGGAAGTGTGCCAACAACAGGAAATCTGCACAGAGGACATGGTGTCCAATTCATCTGTGATGCCTTCTGAGATCCCTGAGTGCACCTAGGGATCTCAGTTTCTGTTCTACATGGCTAAATATACAGAGAACAAGAGGATATGGTGAGAGAAAAAGTGTGGGGCTGCTAAAATATGTCTCCAGCTCATATAGGTGCCCCTCTTCCTGTGTGATTTTCTCTGTCAGAAGTGGAAAGTGTGGAGCAATTACTATCATAACCCAGCATATCAGACCTTGTTAATGTGAAGGAGACCCACTGCCCTCTGGCTGCTCACCACCACCATGCTGACATGATCCCTGGGTGTGAACTACTCCTCATAATCAGTCTGTGCATCGTGAACCATGCACTCCACCCCAAACATCCTCCTCCAAATAAAGGATAAGCACTTCCCTCTATCCTCCCCTTTTGATGAGAACGACTCTTCCCTTTTTAATGCAGGGTTCTCAGGTTCCTTTTGTATCTTGTGTGCAGGCAGAAGATGAGAAAGATGTAAGCAGAGAAAACTCAGCATCTTCTGTCTTGTGAGGGGCTCCACCCCTAACTCCACTCCACAGGCAGACCAAAACCAAAAGAGTATTTGTTCCCTTGTCAGCATTTCTGAGAGAGAACAACACTATGAAACAAAGATTATAATATGAAAGGACTGACCACGCTTAAAACTGAACCCATGATTTAATTATGTGAGATACTTTTCAAAATGAATCATCAGCTATTCTTAAATATTACTATTTCTGTCTTCCTTAAGATAGCTAAAAGAAGGGGAGGGACAGGGACAACCCAATCCTGTATATCAGCTCTGCATGCTTGGCAAACAGGGTATTGACCCAACTGTGTGTGGACCTCTTTATCAATAAGGACCTCACTATCCAATGGGGGGAGATGGGGAAAGAGGACAAAAATGTACAATCAGAAAGATAAAATTCCATTCACTACCCTTATGATATTTTCCTACCTGTCCCATGCTAGATAAATTACCTAATCCCCAGACATGTGGATTACATAAACACGAACCCCACAATGTAACAAGGCACTTGTTACTAATCTCTCAATGGTACATTCACACTTAGAACTGGGGATGTGATTCTCAGCTTGAGTAGAGATACACTAGCTCTCACTGACCTAGCACACTAAAAATAGAAGTGTAGCTGTTGTATCATGGGCTAGCCATCCCACGTATGTACCCACAAGGTCCAGGTGTGTTTATACTTGGGGCAGCTAGCTCATGCCACTACTAGTCACTGACCATGCTACCACAGCTACACTGCTATTTCGAGTACACTAGCTCGATGAGAGCTAGCAGGGGGCTCACACTGGGAATTCACCCTGGCTCTAAAATATAGCCACTGAGATGGATACACAACATGCCATCCCTAATTTGAATGGAAAAATGTAGGGGAGATTTTAGTAAGTGGTCAAGGGACTGACAATTGTCACTTGTTTAGCAGATGTAGCCCTCTAATAAAAATGAAGAATTGTAGCAAGTATGTTTGGGGTAGTCTTTTTAATATAGGATGCTGCCGAATAAGGGTGGTGTCCAGTACAGGTTTCATCGTAATTCAAAATCAATATAAAAGGAACAGGCTAGTGGAAATAGAGAGGTATAATTTATCTAAAGCTGGGGTATCAGATATTTCTCCCTTGCAAATCATATTATAGTCTAAATGTGTGTGACATATTTCATACTGCCTAGTCTTATCAGTAGTCCAGGATGAGTATGAAAATCCTTTCATTAAATGAGATGTTGTATGTCTCCTTCAACCATGATGTGCCTGATTAAAACTCTGCTATATTTTTTCTTTCCTGAAAGGCCTAATCCCATAATACTTTTTAAAGATCTTATTATGGATAGATTGAGCTCTTTCCCCCCAACCCTTTCATCTTATTCAGTTTGATTAGGGTCACTGGGCCAAGTTTATCCCTGACATAATTCGCCTGAAGTTAAAAAAAATGTTACTCCATTGATCAGTTTGCCTCAATGCAAGCAAACATTTGGTGCCCTACATTTGGCAACTCAAAAGGATAATGTCCCATATACTCTGCACTCGAGTCTGAACCATACTTTGATACTGCATCCCAGATGTGACTGAGACAGATTACTGCCTTGGATATAATGTGCTACCAAAATTAACTCTCCAACCTGAATCCAAATCCCACTGCTTATTTGTCCTCAGCATCTGTAAGATGTGACCTTTTCTCTCTCTCTCCAGACTGCAAAATCTCTGATCTTGCCACTTGTCATCTCCAGTCTAGATTACTGTAACCTCCTCCTCTCTGGCCTCCTTGACATCCATTACACCCCCCCTCTATAAACTGTACAAAACACACCTCTCTATATTATCTTCCTGCCCATCAACTGGACCACTTCACACATTCTCTTTGAATCTCTCCACCAGCTCCTCCACATCAAATTTAAGTTTGTCATCCTTGCCCTTAACGCCTTGCAGAACTCAGCTTTCTTCCAATTTATCCACCTTCGTGTCTTATCATTTTTTTCTGCTCAGGCAATTATACCAGCCGTATTCCCTCAATTGTCCAGTTCTCCCACAGTTCTCTTTGTGCTTCTTTCCACACTCCCTATGTATGGAAAGCCCTCCTTGGACTAACCTCATCAGTTGCATCCCTCCCCATGTATACTGCAAGACCTGCAAAAAATTACCCAAGTAACAAACAAACAAAAATCCACTGAACTAACTGCACTTGTGCCATCAGCCTGGTCAGCTAGCGTGTATGTTTTTATGACATTCCCTCATCTTCATCTATTTTTTTTGCAGCTCACATTGTTCTTTACTAATGCATTGGGAGTGCATTATAAATAATGAAATTTAAATAATCCCATGCAGGGGTCCCCCATATGCCAATCCAGCTTCTACTCAAAGAAGAGTCAGCCACCTCTACAGCATTGTCTCCTCCCTCCCTCCATCCTCTGACTGTGACAAGCCCTTCATGGTCCAGGCGTGTGTGTGCGCAAGAGAGGGGCGAGTGAGTGAAGCCATGGGTGGAGAGGAGTTGGATGCAGTTCATTCCCACCAGCACTAAATCTGCTAAGAAGTTAATGCAGTAGTCTGCATCCTTTGTCCATAATGGGGCAACTCCCCAGCCCCCACTCATGGGAGTGACACAGATGGCTCCAAAAGAGCTGCACTGTTGGAGAGAAAGAATTGGATTGCGGGGGACAGAGGGACCTGTGACTCTAGAGGATCTTAGGAGATCCATGGAAGTTTGGAGGCTGGTCTGCTGGGCCCATAGAATGATCCAGGGGAACTGCATGAAGATTTCCTTTCCCAGGCCCACTGTACTTGAGAAGAGACACTCCACTTCCCTCCCACTAGCACAGAAATCTGACCCATCTTAGTCCAACATGTAACTGAATGGAACTGGTGCTTTCCACCCTTCTTGCACACTGCTAACTATATGATGAAAAAACCTCATTTAAGTGGGTCAAAGAGCAGCCCCTGACCGTGAAAAAAAAATATATATCAAGAATGTCTATCTGAATGCCCAATGAGATATTACAGCACAATGCTGTCAGTTCTGCCTTATTCAGCAAGTCTTCACGATACCGAACAACTGAGTTAAATAGCACAGCAGTCATATCCATTCGGAATGGAAATGTACAAAAGGCAGCTTAAAAAAAAAAAAAAAAAGCTGCTAAAGTCCTTGCAGCCAAGTTGTATTTCAACTGCAAATGTTTATAATTTTTATCTCATCACATAATATTTGGATCTTCAGATCCATTCAATTTAACATACACTTTTAGTAGGGGTTGCTGGTCCCTTTTCATTTCATATTCCCTGCTTTTGCTGCCTTTTGATTCTATTAATAATAAAAAGGTGCCACAGCTAATTAAAGACAGACTCAATCCCAACATTCATTAAAGAAGAAAATACGATCTTCTGAAAAGCTGTCACCTATAATAAAGCAGCGATATCTGCCTAGAGTTACAGTGATTTCAAACTGATAAGTGTAGAGGAAGAAATCCACTGAAATGTAGTTAAATTAATTGCTATTTTACAAGGGGGAGCATAAAAATGCAGTAATTAATTGACCTACTATTTGAGACAATTTTCCTAGAGTTAACAACCACTCTTGCAAGAGATGAAAAAGCCTGCTCTCTTTCATTTTGAAAAAAAAAAATACACTAAGAAAAATCAGCATGTAACAACACTGCCAACCTCTTCTGCTACGCACAGAATACACAGTGGAGACTGGAAAGTGTTGTATAGATGGGCTAAATTCTGTATGCAATTACACTAGTGTCAACCTGGAACGACTCCAGAGTGGGACTGCTCTACTCCTATTGTCCGGATCTTTTGTATATTTAGCCTTAGGCCCAAATTGAATGGGAGGGAGTGGGGGAGTAACTTGAGGTTAACTGAAAAAATAACTTGAATTTGGGGTGTGGCAGGGTGGTCACCCCGCCCTGCCTCGAAGGGCTTAAAACAGCCCTAAAAGAGGGCTGTAGCCAGAGGAAAGCTAGGCTGATTGTGGGAAGTAGCCACAGGTGGGGCCACACCCCAAATCAGGCCACAGCTGGCCCTACAAGAGGGCTGTTAGCCAGGAGCTGAGACAGACACACTCTCTCTAGCTACATGGAGAGAGGAGGATCTGGCTGCCTGGGAATCTGAGGAGAGTACCTAGGGCAGAGCAGTGCTGGGAAAGGGTAGAGGGAGCTGGGAAGCTCCAGCCTAGCAGAGCCCCAGGCTGCAGGCCGAGGTACAGGCCCATGAAAGGGTACTAAGGCTGCAGAGGAGCAGCCCAGACCTAGACAGAGGCAGGTGGTCCGACCCCCCTTGCCGATGATGAGAGTGGTACAGATTGCAGCCTGCCCCAGGGAGCAGGGGCTAGACAGTGACTGACAGTAGCCACTGAGACAAGGGAGGGATAGGGGCTTGGGTGTTCCCCTGGGGGGGAGACCCAGACTGAGGGGGCACTGTCAGGGGGCAGAATCCTAATCTAGAAGGGCACCGGGGTCTGGGAGGGGCATGGGGCCAGCAGCAGGTGAGACGCCGACCGGCAGAGGGCGCTCCTGGCTGAAGAGAGCTAATTCCCTGGACAACCAGCGGGAGGTGCCACAGTGGTGAGTTGTCACCCCACGACAGGGATTTAGAAAAAAAATGGCTATTATACTACTATTTCCTTGTTCATTTGTAACTCTGAAACAGCTTGGGCTAAATAGTTCAAACCCCTTTCTCCTCTATGGGATGGGCATCCCAGCTGGACTGCATCTCCTATTATGCATCTGATTGAACCACATGGTGCATTATAGAGGATACTATTATGGTGCATCATGGAGATGTAGTCTGGTCAGGAAGCCCAGCCCGTAGAGGAGAACAAAGACATGAGCTCCCTGAACTACAATTTCCCCAAGGCAATGCAGCCGCTAAAAGCAGATGCAGTTTAATATTAAACTGACTAAGCAAATGTCAGGATGTGTTGGCCAGAACTGTTTCGGCAATTCCAAATCAAACATTTTCCAGAAAAAAAAATTGACATTTCAACTTCTCTTCCTGATTTGGCACAAAACCACAATTTCAAAATACTGGAATTTCTCATCGGATGAAAATTCTGGGTTTTTTTTTGCTCATCTCTACTAGAAAGCTTTTCTCTGAAAGAAAGATACAAGTGGAAACTTGGTTGCTGCAACACTAGGTATTAGAACAAAAATGTGATGTGAGAATTTTAACTTCCTGTTTATTGCACATTTGTATTCAGGAGTTCTAAGCATCTCAGCATGAGCAATAGGCCTAAACAAAGATCTCAGATCTGATCACCTCTCAACTTTGGAAGGATTGCAGGATGTAAGTTTTACAGATGCCCCTTAAATAAAGGTCAGAGAGACATCCTGCAGGTCTGAAACCCAATGAATTTTGGAGAACTTTGGATCCAGCACCAGATAGCCGCTTTGAAGATTGGGCTCACCTCTACTCACAGCTGGATCTATAATCGAAAGGCAGACTGATCTTTATTACTGGTTGCACTAGTGGAAGTTAAGATGATATACTAGGTGTTTTTAAAGCCAACATATTCCATTTCAGGGGGAAAAAAACATATGCTCTGATTTTTTTTAATTTTAATTGCATGGATTCACTTTTTATTGATAAGATGCTTTAAAGTAAATGTATATTTTTAATTCTATACACACACACTCTCCAAAAACCCAATAAAGACAAATGTTTGACAGCACATTATATTTTCCATGTATACATATGTGGTGGGGTGTTCACCCCCACACTATCATGAAAAGGTTTAACATGTAGCAGAAAGGACCAATCAACCTGATAGGCCACAACTGAGGGACAATTAGGCTTGATAAGCAATCTCTAATTGAGGACAGAACCCACCTGAGCAGGAACAGGTGGGGAAGGTATAAGGCCAAGAAAAGAGAACAGAAAGAGCTGCAACATAGAAGCTAGCACTCACTCTCTGGACTTAGAAAGGTAAAGGAGGAAACACGTGGGGTGAATAGAAACCTGGGTATCCCTGGCTTGGAGGTAGGGTTTACTCAGAAGGGTGGTGGAGCAGAAGCCAGACAAAGGTGGAGTAGAAAAAGGCTCAGGGAAATAGCCTCAAAGTTTCGGATAGTGCAGACCTATGCTGCTGATTTGAGGGTCCCTGAACTGGAACCCAGAGTAGCGGGTGAGCCCAGGTTCCCCAACCAGCCACTAGGAAGTGACACAGTCTGGGCAATAGAGTGGAAGACTGCCTGAGGCAAATCATCCAGGGAGACTTTGATACCCTGGAAGGGGGAACTACAGTGACCTGGCTGGAGAGCCAAGCCACAAGGAGGGAGCATTCTGAATTACAAGAGGGAGCAATTCAGTCGAGAGAGAGAGAGAGAGAGAGTCATGCCATGGGGTGAGCAACTGCAGGCAGGAGCATCATACAAGTTGAGAGCTAACCCCGATATGAGCCACAGTGAGGTGCCACAGTGCTGAGTAGCAAACCCCATGACAACATATTCCATTATTCTTTACTTGTGCTCCCAACAAAAACCATCTACTGAATTTTTTTTTTTAAGTCAAATGGATCCTACTTGAACAGGTTTATTAAAATATATACCTCAGATTTTTCTCATGAAGAAAGCTGAGGTATGTGCATTTCAGGATCAAATCCCTTAACCTAACAAAAAATGACAAACTGTTCCAGCTAAGGATTAATTGAGCCCATTCAAGTCAAACAAAATATATTTTGGCATTGCTTCTGACAGAGGGAAATAAAACAAACATTAGGAATCAGCTTGCAGCTAACAATATGTAAAATGAAAGTATAAAAATCTTAAACTTTTGTGGAAGTGATGATTGGTTTTTGTTCTGAAAGTCTCAAAAGAAAAGACTTAGCTGTTAATCTTGTTATGCATCCACTTAGCAAATGGAAACAAGGATCCTTGAAAATCCTGCTATTCAGGGAGGATAATAAATATTATTCATACAATATCTTAAGTAGCCTATGCAAAAATGCCATTGTTTTATTAATCAGAAGTAAAATAGCAAAAAAGTTAAATTCTTCTAAATTCATGTAAGACTACATAAGCTGATTATAAAGAAATCTAAAGACTAAGTATTTTTCATTTGAAGGTTAAATTCTCAATTTTTTCAGCATGTTTTCATCTCTATTAAGCACCACCGCTAATTGCAGTAAAACAATAGCAATCTGTTTGAATTCAGCATGTAAATTCAAGACACTGTCAAAGATCTAAAAGGCTTGAGTTCTGAAGTATAAATCAAAATTACTGTATTAAAACATGATGTCAATCTCAGGTTGTTTTTGTTTTGTTTTTTGTTTTGTTTTTTTGTTTGGTTGGTTTTTTTTAAAGAAAACCGTATAGTAAGACAAGCTTAGTCTGTTCATTTTTATAAAGTTTGCATAGCTTTATTTTTTTAATGTAAACCAAAGATTTAAATACTTATTTCCAATTATCTCCATTTACATACAAAAAAAATATGGAAATCATGCACAAATACTTTAAAAAAATCATATACTGAAGTTAGGTACTTCAGTGTGTACTTGGCTTGGATAATGCCCATATTTGGAGATTGCAAACTTACAGCACTAGATAATAAAATCAACGTATTTGCACATTAGTGAATTGAACTATACACAAAATACAATTTTGAAATTTGGTTCTTTGGGTAGCTTCAAGACAATGCAAAAACAGCATCTTGCATAATTTATACAGTGCATTTCATTGTGAAGGACCAAAATCCATTACAGACTGTATATTAGTGAGAGATATGGCCAACATAGGCCCAGATTCAGGAAGGCATCCTTATTCAGAAAAGCACTTAAACATGTGCATAAAGTTAAGTGAATGCAGCTGTCCCATCAAAAGAGAAGAATTTCAAACTTGTGTCTACCTGAATCAGGGCCTACCTCAGATAACTCTCTCTCATTTATACACACACATTTTTTATATATATGCATGTGCACACACACACACACACACCCCTACTTCCATAAGAATTTTCAAATAGCTGCCATGAAAATAAAAATTGAATATACCACAAATGCATTTCCCCTTTTCCTTCCAGACATGGAATTTCCTCTCAAACCTACAATAGGTTTTATTTGGTTCTGGATCAAGTGACCAGTGTAAGGTCTGTTGTCTCGTGGTCCTTCACGACAGGAAGTGGGACCTTTATACCATTGGAAAAGAGAGGTTTCCAGTTTCCGTATAGCTGAGTGATTAGACTTTAAAATAATGATATTGTTGTGTAAACAAAAGCTATTTTAGGTTATGTAAGAGGTTTTTGTGTCTCCTGCTCAGTCACGTACAGTTGGTCTTGAAGTAGCTGGAGTTCCTGTCATTACAGGTACAAAAACAATAGCTCTAATGCATTTCTTCAAAACACACTACACCATTTCTAAAATTTCCCACAGAATATGTAGCACATACAGCACACCTGACAGTGCGGTATAAAAGTTGTATTGACGCTCACATGAAACATTCTGAATAATTCATGGTTATACCACACAGGAGTAATGTGACCAACCCAAACTGTAGTCCCTGTGTGTGTGTGTACACACACACACACTTGCCCATTCATCCAGAACAAGCAACATTGACAGGCAAGTAAAATGTCATTAGGTTTTTCATTATCACCATCATTCCTGATAGTAAAGGTTTTGTGCCTAAGCTGGTCCATTTTCATGACAGTTTTGCAACATTGATGACATATGTATTATGGGGTCTGTTTAAGTTTCCAAGTATTTTTAAATCTAGCATTCTCTCAGAGATTCTCTCACCACTTTGTGCTACACTTTTTTTAAGGGCAAAGGAAAGAGAAGGCTGCCATGGGTATAAACATCATGCCTTCAGTACATCTCTCTTATCTCCCATTCTAATGGCAACTTTTCTTACCTTGTAAATGCCAGGAACAATTTATTGTCTGTTATAAAACAGTTTGCGTGAAGAAAGCTTTGAGGTTGGTGAAGATTCTAAGGTGAAAGATAAACGTATTAGAAACCACACAGAAACTCACTGCTCAGGATTTTGGCCCAGGAGAATGAAAATCTTCTAAATAAAGTGATGACTTTTATAATAGTAGCAAAACGTCTTAGTGAGGTGTGATTGTGATCAGATAATCAGACCCCTACCAGATTATAGGAGACGTGGGAAAGCTTGTAATACTTTCTGGTAAATAGTGGGATGAGAGCTGAAGAATGAGTTTCTCTCACACACCATGTGTCTAGCTTAGTTCTAGATTCCATTTCCTCTGAGCCCAATGCTGACTTATTTAATATTTTCACAAATGAAACCATTCTCATAGTCTCAATACCTACAAGACCTCTTCTCCCTACCCCCCACTTTGTTTTAAGTAACATTTCAGGTAAATGTTCCATCAACCAAGCCTACATAAGTAACAATCGGAGTATAAAGTACAAAATGCAACAATAGGGCCTCACATTTATCCAGTTTATTTATCACATTTATACGGCCTCATCACCATAGTACCTGAACACCTCAGGACCATTAATAGACTTATCTTTCTTAGTTATCTCACAGGAAGTTGGGAACTGAGGCATAGGGTAGATTAAGTGACCTACCCAAGATCACACTAGAAGCCTGTGCCAGGAACAGAACCCAGGTCTACCAAGTTCCAGTTCAGAGTTCCACCCACTAGTCAATTCTTGCTAACCATTCCCTGCTCTACTCTTGACAAAGAGATACTGCTTTACAAAGTTCAGGCCAATTCAAAAGGGAGTCTAAATTAATCTTAACTCCTTTACACCAATGGACTGAAATGAATGGAAACAGAAGGAAAGGCAATTAACAGAAGGCTGAGAGGGAATAATAACCATAAATTGTTTTCTTAAAAGTCCTGGATGTCCAAGGGTATGTCTACACTAAGAAATTAGGTCGAATTTATAGAAGTCGGTTTTGTAGAAAGCGTTTTTATACAGTCGATTGTGTGTGTTCCCACACAAATGCTCTAAGTGCATGTAGTCGGCAGTGTGTGTCCACAGTACCGAGACAACCATCAACTTCCAGAGCATTGCACTGTGGGTAGCTATCCCACAGTTCCTGCAGTCTCCGCTGCCCATTTGAATTCTGGGTAGAAATCCCAGTGCCTGATGGGGCTAAAACATTGTTGCGGGTGGTTCTAGGTACATATTGTCAGGCCCTCCTTCCCCCCCTCCTTCTGTGAAAGCAAGGGCAGACAATCGTTTTGCACCTTTTTTCTTGAGTTACCCTGTGCAGACGCCATACCACGGCAAGCATGGAGGCCGCTCAGCTAACCGTCACCATATGTCTCCTGGGTGCTGGCAGACATGGTACTGCATTGCTACACAGCAGCAGTTTATTGCCTTTTGGCAGCAGACAGTGCAGTATGACTGGTAGCTGTCGTCGATGTAGTCCTGGGTGCTCTTTTAACCGACCTCGATGAGGTTAGGGGCGCCTGGGCAAACATGGGAGTGACTCAGCCAGGTCATTTCCCTTTTAAGTTTCGTCTCATGGCAATTCAGTCCTACCGGCAATGCACTGTCTTTTAATCAGCAGCCAGCAGAAGATGATGGTCCAGTATGACTGCTGGCCATCTTCTGCCGAGCACCCAGGAGATGACGATGGCTAGCGGTCGTACTGCACAGTCTGCTGCCAGCAAGATGTATAAAGAAAGATGAAGTGGCTCAAAACAAGAAATAGACCAGATTTGTTTTGTACTCATTTTCTCCTCCCTCCATCCGTGAAATCAATGGCCTGCTAAACCCAGTTTTGAGTTCTATCCTTGAGGTTTAGAGTTCTATCCTTGAGGGGGACATACTGTTTTTCACAAAGCCACCCCCTTTGTTGATTTTAATTCCCTGTAAGCCAACCCTGTAAGCCATGTCATCAGTCGCCCCTCCCTCCGTCAGGGCAACGGCAGACAATCGTTCCGCCCTTTTTTTCTGTGCAGACGCCATACCACGGCAAGCACGGAGCCCGCTCAGATCACTTTGGCAATTAGGAGCACATTAAACACCACATGCATTATCCAGCAGTATATGCAGCACTGGAACCTGGCAAAGCGAAACCGGGCGAGTAGGTGACGTCAGCATGGTGACAAGAGTGATGAGGACATGGTCACAGACTTCTCTCAAAGCATGGGCCCTGGCAATGTGGGCATCGTGGTGCTAATGGGGCAGGTTCATGAGGTGGAACGCCGATTCTGGGCTCGGGAAACAAACACAGACTGGTGAAACAGCATAGTGTTGCGGGTCTGGGACGATTCCCAGTGGCTGCGAAACTTTTGCATGCGTAAGGACACTTTCATGGAATTTTGTGACTTCCTTTCCCCTGCCCTGAGGTGCAAGAATACCAAGACGAGAGCAGCCCTCACAGTTGAGAAGCGAGTGGCAATAGTCCTGTGGAAGCTTGCAACGCCAGACAGCTACCGGTCAATTGGGAATCAGTTTGGAGTGGGCAAATCTACTGTGGGGGCTGCTGTGATGCAAGTAGCCAACGCAATCAAAGATCTGCCGATATCAAGGGTAGTGACCCTGGGAAATGTGCAGGTCATAGTGGATGGCTTTGCTGCAATGGGATTCCGTAGCTGTGGTGGGGCCATAGACGGAACCCATATCCCTATCTTGGCACCGGAGCACCAAGCCGGCGAGTACATAAACCGCAAGGGGTACTTTTCAATAGTGCTGCAAGCATTGGTGGATCACAAGGCTCGTTTCACCAACATCAACGTGGAATGGCCGGGAAAGGTACATGACGCTCGCATCTTCAGGAACTCTGGTCTGTTTCAAAAGCTGCAGGAAGGGGCTTTATTCCCAGACCAGGAAATAACCGTTGGGGATGTTGAAATGCCTATAGTTATCCTTGGGGACCCAGCCTACCCCTTAATGCCATGGCTCATGAAGCCGTACACAGGCAGCCTGGACAGTAGTCAGGAGCTGTTCAACTACAGGCTGAGCAAGTGCAGAATGGTGGTAGAATGTGCATTTGGACGTTTAAAGGCGCGCTGGCGCAGTTTACTGACTCGGTTAGACCTCAGCGAAACCAATATTGCCGCTGTTATTATTGCTTGCTGTGCACTCCACTATACCTGAGAGAGTAAGGGGGAGACGTTTATGGCGGGATGGGAGGTTGAGGTAAGTCGCCTGGCTGCTGGTTACACACAGCCAGGAACCAGGATAGAAGAGCACAGGAGGGTGTGGTGCGCAACAGAGAAGCTTTGAAAACCAGTTTCTTGACTGGACAGGCTACGGTGTGAAAGTTCTGTTTATTTCTCCTTTGTTTCTCCCCCACCCCTTGGTATACTCTACTTCCCCGTAAGCTAACCACCCTCCCCTCCTCCCTTCGATCACCGCTTGCAGAGGCAATAAAGTCATTGTTGCTTCACATTCATGCATTCTTTATTCATTCATCACACAAATAGGGGGATAACTACCAAGGTAGCCCAGGAGGGGTGGTGGAGGAGAGAAGCACAAGGAGGGGTGGTGGAGGAGGGAAGGACAAGGCCACACAGCACTTTAAAAGTTTAAACTTTAAAACATATTGAAAGCCAGCCTTCTGTTGCTTGGGCAATCCTCTGGGATGGAGTGGCTGCATGGCCGGAGGCCCCCCCACCCACCGCGTTCTTGGGCCTCTGGGTGAGGAGGGCGGTTGGTTACACAGGGGCTGTAGCGGTGGTCTGTGCTCCTGCTGCCTTTCCTGCAGCTCAACCATACGCTGGAGCATATTAGTTTGATCCTCCAGCAGCCTCAGCATTGAATCCTGCCTCCTCTCATCACGCCGCGACCACCTTTCAGCTTCAGCCCTCTCTTCAGCCCGCCACCTCTCCTCCCGGTCATTTTGTGCTTTCCTGCACTCTGACATTGTCTGCCTCCACGCATTCGTCTGTGCTCTGTCATGTGGGAGGACAGCATGAGCTCAGAGAACATTTCATCGCAAGTGCATTTTTTTCACCTTCTAATCTTCGCTAGCCTCTGGGAAGGAGAAGATCCTGTGATCCTTGAAACACATGCAGCTGGTGGAGAAAAAAAAAGGGAAAGTGGTATTTAAAAAGACACATTTTATAGAACAAAGGGTACACTCTTTCAGGGTAAACCTTGCTGTTAACATTACATACATAGCACATGTGCTTTCATTCCAAGGTCGCATTTTGCCTTCCCCCAGCGCATGGCTAGTTCTTCACCCCTCCCCGCGGCTAACAGCGGGGAACATTTCTGTTCAGCCACAGGCAAACAGCTCAGCAGGAATGGGCACCTCTGAATGTCCCCTTAAGAAAAGCACCCTATTTCAACTAGGTGACCATGAATGATATCACTCTCCTGAGGATAACACAGAGAGATAAAGAACGGATGATGTTTGAACACCAGCAAACATACACTGCAATGCTTTATTCTACAACGATTCCCGAGTACGTGCTACTGGCCTGGAGTGGTAAAGTGTCCTACCATGGTGAATGGAATAAGGCTGCCCTCCCCAAAAACCTTTTGCAAAGGAGAGCCGTGAATGCCAGTGCAAATTAATCATTAAACATGCTTGCTTTTAAACCATGTATAGTATTTTAAAAGGTACACTCACCAGAGGTCCCTTCTCTGCCTGGCGGGTCTGGGAGGCAGCCTTGGGTGGGTTTGGGGGGTACTGGCTCCAGGTCCAGGGTGAGAAACAGTTCCTGGCTGTTGGGAAAACCAGTTTCTCCGCTTGCCTGCTGTGAGCTATCTTCCTCGTCCCCAAAACCTGCTTCCATGTTGCCTCCATCTCCATTGAAGGAGTCAAACAACATGGCTGGGGTAGTGGTGGCTGAACCCCCTAAAATGGCATGCAGCTCATCACAGAAGCGGCATGTTTTCGCCTCTGACCCAGAGCGGCCGTTCGCCTCTCTGGTTTTCTGGTAGGCTTGCCTCAGCTCCTTAAGTTTCACGCGGCACTGCTTCGGGTCCCTATTATGGCCTCTGTCCTTCATGCCCTGGGAGATTTTGACAAAGGTTTTGGCATTTCAAAAACTGGAATGTAGTTCTGATAGCACAGATTCCTCTCCCCATACAGCGATCAGATCCCGTACCTCCTGTTCAGTCCATGCTGGAGCTCTTTTGCGATTCTGGGACTCCATCATGGTCACCTCTGCTGATGAGCTCTGCATGGTCACCTGCAGCTTGCCACACTGGCCAAACAGGAAATTCAAAAGTTCGCTGGCCTTTTCCTGTCTACCTGGCCAGTGCATCTGAGTTGAGAATGCTGTCCAGAGCGGTCACAATGGAGCATTCTGGGATAGCTCCCGACGGTATTGGCCTCCGAATTGTGTCCACAGTACCCCAAATTCGACCTGGCAAGGCCGATTTCAGCACTAATCCCCTTGTCGGGGTGGAGTAAGGAAATCGATTTTAAGAGCCCTTTAAGTCAAAAAAAGGGCTTCGTCGTGTGGACGGGTGCAGGGTTAAATCAATTTAATGCTGTTAAATTTGACCTCAACTCCTAGTGTAGACCAGGGCTAAGTTAAACCAACATACATTCTCTTACACTTAGACAATGTGGGTCAAATTCTGCTGTTGATTGCACAGTGTAAATGTGAAGAGAATTTGCTCACTTGGTCTCATACCTTAACAACCAGTTATCATTATGCAATTTATGTCACTTTACAGAACACCTCAAATTGGCTATTTTCAATATTGTGATGGTGGGCAAGAAGAAAGAAAGAAAATAAGAGAATTCAGAAAAAAAGCTTAGTGAGAGAGAAAGTCATACCAATGCAAGGATGCAAAAATCATTTAAGATCATCATAGTTTGAGATAGATTTTTAGATCCAGAAGTGGATTACCAGATTGATTTTTATAGCATTCATTGTGGTATTATTTCCTGTTAGGATCTACTTGGCACACTGGATAGCTATAAAAAGGGTGGCTAGATCAGTCCATTAATACAGTGACTCAAAAAGGGTTTCTTTGTTTGAAGCTAAGAAACATGGCCTTAACTCAAGCACAGATTCAATCAATGAAGAAAACATTAATCACTAGGGAAGTGCTGTTTTGGGACTCGTGAAACTGAAATGAATCAGAATATGAAAAATTCAATTATTTTTAAGGGGTTTGTTTTGTTAACGTTCAATCACTCACATTGTAATCACTCAATCTGCCCTCCTCACTTGTGTTCTCTGGGAGACAGGTTTTTTTGGTTTGTTTGTTTTTTTAAATAACTGCCTTTTTGGTGCTCAGTGCATGCTGGTTCCACACCTGCTCAGCAATGCACAATAGACCGCCTGAGGAATACCTCACATACATTAAGCAACAAAAAACATTACGTGGCAGTGATCTTGCTCGGATTAACTCATCTCAGCATCTCAATTCAATCCTATACTCTAAGCCATTTGAATTTCCTTGTGGCATGAGAGCAGAATTTCTGGCTTTATTTTTTAGGCTCCATCTTCATCCAAGGCCTAGTATGGATGCACTCAGGCTTGTGGTAAATTTACTTCATGATTGGCTGTAAACTTTGGGGCTTTGAAAGTCTTGTCCCTCTGGAGATCTGATCCTGCCAGGTGCTCAGTAAGCCAGTGGGAGCAGTTCAGGTAGAGTTGCAGTGAAGCAATCACCAGAGTGCTGTGGGACCATAGAATCAGCAGTCAGTTGGTGTAGTTCATTATAGATGCCAAAGACCTGCACTGGGGACTGGGACCAGGAAGAAAAGCATGGCACAATAATAGCTCCCTGACTACTGTTGCAAACCAGCATAAGCATGATATAGCTTTTACGCCAGCGGATTCTCTGGTAAATTATCTGTCCTGTTGGAATTTAGTCTGTCATTCATATATATATATATATATATATATATATATATATATAAAAAGTAGCTGAATACCAGTTTCAGAAATTGATTGCTTTCACTTTTTAGTTGTGATAAGGCATATGAGATAACATTTACCAAAAAAAAAAAAAAAAAAACCAGGGCATCTCAATTCCTTTGAATTAATACACTTCATTAATTATTTTATATTCTGACAAGCCATTAACTGGTAAGCAAAGTGTAAGAAATATCATAGTTATGAGTATTGATCTACATATGCACCATCAGGACTGAATCACAATGAAGATCTTTTAAGTTCTATCATAATGCTTCTGCATGCATGAACATATTGCTGAACATTTCAAGTTGTCACTTACAGAGGTTAAAATCACATGTGCTCCTGAAGGACTATGGCCTTCCCTCTATGTGATGGGAAAAATTAGTCTTAAATTACTCTGATCAGAGAAAAAAAAGAAAAGGAGTACTTGTGGCACCTTAGAAACTAACAAATTTATTTGAGCATAAGCTTTCATGAGCTACAGCTCACTTCAGAATGCATCCGACGAAGTGAGCTGTAGCTCATGAAAGCTTATGCTCAAATAAATTTGTTAGGCTCTAAGGTGCCGCAAGTACTCCTTTTCTTTTTGTGGATACAGACTAACACGGCTGCTACTCTGAAATCTGATCACAGAGTAATGGACCTGAATCTGTTCCCATGAAGTTTTTCCCTGGGCTTAGCAAGAGCAGGGATCATGTCCTTCGGTTGCAGACATCTACTTTTTGTGCACTAGATCGTACAACCTGAATAGTTTTCACAGTAGAAGTCCCATTAACTTCTGTGGGACTCATTCTGTGAGCAGTAAGCACTTCTTGTGTTGTAAAATTGCATCCTATGCCACCAGCTGGGGGGAGGAGGGCTGGAGAAAAAGAAGCATAACAGAAGAGAACATGTTGATTGTAAATGCAGAAGGAGACTGAGAACATGATGCCCTCAGCTGGATGAGCTAAAGCCTTCTTTGTAGCATGGAGGTAGTATATTAAAAAGGTAGAATTACTTTAGCTGCCGGTAACGTGGTACAGGCTCTCACTTTGGAGATCAAAGGCTTTAGAGGAAGTTAATCCATCAGAGAACTGTCGTCATTGCTTATTTTAAAAATTGTTTCTTGCAGCCAGCAAGTAACAGACTTCTAGCCCTCGTGAATCAAGTGAGAGATGAATGGGGTATGGAGAGACTTATTTACATCAGCCCTCCACCTCCATTCATCTCTCTGGCCCAACTTGCATGACAACATAAATGACCCTGTGTCTCAGCCAAAATTCTGATCGATAGGTTGGCTGGTTGCAGAACTGGGATCTGTGTCACCCTCTGGAATGAACAAGCTCCAGACAATGGTTATCTCAACAGGGTTTGGCTGTGCCCTGGCTGGAAAAGCTGGACCTACAGCTTCTAAATACCACGAGAGTCCTGTGGTATAAGCTGCATAATAAATGACTGAATGAATGGCTCATAATAGGACAACACTGTGGCTTTAAGCTTCTGTTTGTGTTAGTGTGCGTGATGGGGGTAGAGGGCTAGGAAGAGCTTTGTACTGGCAGCCATCCCCAGAGACGATGAGCACAAGACAAGGGGAAAACAGGCTGAGCTTCACCTTTTGACAGTGAGCAGGGTGTGCTGCCCACCCACGGTGAATGACCCAGCTCTGTTGGCTCCTGTGGGAGGGGGAAAATAGTCCTGCTCCTGTTGCCTTTCAGGAGCTTGTTACCACGTCAGGTAATGGAGTGAAACAGGTGTTCAACAGGGAAGTGGAAGGGAAGGTTCATTGAATTCTCCCCACCTCTTGCCGAACCATGCCGGACTTGACCAAAAAAGCAGCCATATTTACTGTATTATCCTGATTTTACTGATAGAGAAACCGAAGGTTTGAGGGTCTTATGCTGTGTGATAAATCAGTGATCAAATTCACACTGAAGATGGAAAAATGACCTAGATAAATAATTGGCTCATTGATAGATTATCTCATGGAAAAATTCAGCTTTTTGTCATAAAACTGAATATCTTACTGTTCAGCAGGCCAAAACGACAACATTTTCAATTTAAAAAGGTTTGTGTGTATATATGGGGTGGAGACACTTTCTGTAAAATTTTCATTTGGTTGAAAACCCAATGTTCTGTATTAAAAAAAAAAACACTGAAATTTTTTGACCAGACCCACTGATTGAGCCACTGTTTGCCCAAACCACAAAGTGAATCAATGCTGGAAATTGAGGTAGAACTCAGCAGTTTTTGGCATATCCTCAGACCACTAGATCATGTTGATAGTCTATGTAAAATGTATCTAGTCCATTTTACATTTAAACAGTGATTTAAAACCATGGTCTCAGACCATGTAAGAGATAATATGCTAATTTGGTTGCACAATTCTGATAGAGAGCTCAATTCTCCTGACATGCCAGTTTTAAAATGATTTCATTGTACTGATTTCAAATGGAGCTACTCCTGATTTACATCAGCATGAGGCAAATTTAGTGCATAAATTCCCCTATAGAGATAAACGGAGCCTCTGCAAAGTCTTCAGATCTCATATTTGTCCACTGATTTCTTATATACTATGTTGTATGCGTACCTGAGTGCTTCGATTTTCGAAATCATTGGGGGCAGATTGTGAAGTAGTTGCTTACATGGACAGACCCAATGAAGTCAATGGGATACTCATGTGAGTAATGGATTTGCAATCTGGCCCTTCGACTTCCACTCTTACACATCCGATATTTATGACAGACATATAAACAGACGTATTAAACTGGCATGAGCAGACTCACATCAATTACAAAAGCTGGATCGTGTATTCTGCTAGACACCAAGGAGCCCTACATGCAAAGCAGCATCACAGCTATTGCTCTCCAGATGTTGAATTCAATCATTACACTAGTTTGTATTTTACTAATTATTTTCAAATGATATTTAATGGAAATAATTTATTTGCATGTCTATTTGTCTCTCATTAGCAACATACGTAGAGTCAATTAGGTTAATTGACTGTTCTGCCAACCAAACAGCTTCTCACTCAATGATTTCATGCAGAATTTATTTCTTGCATTTTGATCACTTGAAGGTGTGACAGATATGGGAATTTCATGCGATATATTTTAAAGACTTTATTGTATTACGTTTATGTATTATTGTGGGCCAGGATTGCATATAATCTCTCTAGGGGAGAGATGTGACATTGGGGGTTCAAGAGACTATATTGAAAAATGTCGCAAAAGACCATACTTTTCCGATTCCTCAGGAAATCCACTTAGGCAGAACTTAATGCAAATCCCCCAACTTTGTGTCAAGATCCTGACCAGGGCAGTGAAGGAACAAGGATCAGAGAAGGGTCAAACCTGAGACTGAGAGTAGCAGAGCAGTTTGTAGTCAAGTTCCAGGCAGGGATCGATACCAAAGATTGGAGTCTAAGTCAGATTTCAGGGTCGGTTTCAGGAGACAAGGTCCAAAGCAAGCAGAGGTTGAAGCCAGGAGTTCAACAACAGGGAGCAGAAATTGTAATGGTAGCTATAGGAGATCCATGCTGTTGCCCGGACACTTCCTGAAATGCCCCTTGGGTTTATATAGGGCAGGGAGCCCATTAGAAGCAATGAGGCTGCTGCCTGGCAATCCCTTTGAGGTGGCACTTGCTGTGGCTTGTGAGTAGAGGAGTATAAGCCAGTCATAGCTGCCTTGGTGGTAGCTAGGCAGGCTTGAATTTGAGACTCACTGGGCATCACACTCTGGATATGCATAAATGCAGCCTTTTAAAGATCTGCCATGAGGAGAGGGTTATCCTCTTCCAATTATCTGTTACAGAAGCCCTAAATCAAAGGCCCAAGCTATACAAAGAAACTGCTCATCTGCCCAGCCTTTGTTCTGGATCTAAGACTTATGAACTTGTAACCACAGGGAAAACCCAGTTGTGAGTTTTGAAGAACATACCAGGGCCCTAGATAGGTAAGGTGTTTAGTATGAATGTAGGCACTTTTATTGTTTTGAGGTCTTCTTTGTAATGCTTTTACCTTAAGAATAAATGTGCTTACTTAGAAGGAGCTCTGTGATAACTTATAACTGAGCAATACACCGGTCATAGCCTCTGGAAAGGAAGAAAGAAAAGCACAGACACTAGCCTTTTAGGTAGTCTGGCTTGCTGGGGTATCACGATGGAGGCAGGAAGCTGTGCATCCTTAAAAATCTCTGGGCAGAAAGGAGCGAGATGTGGGTCTCTGCCCAAGAAAGTCAATGGCTGGGGAGCTGGAAACTTAAAAGTGAGTGCGCTGGATGGACCATGCCAGGGGGAGTACAGGACCAGTTGCCATGAAACTGTGACAGAAGTCCATGTGCGTGCGCATGTTTTAACATGGTGATTTGCTAAACCCTGATGTCAGCTCAGTCCACTGGTTATCAGATTGTAAAAAAAGATGCATTTGAGAGCAAGGAGAAGTGAAAAGTTGTCATGAAGCGTGAATAGAAAAACCACAGGAGAAGAAACAATAAAAAGAGCTCACCAATAAGAGAAAATTTGATTGTGGTGGTCTCACTGTGTGAAGCATGCTGTTTCCCAGATAAAGTTTATTTTGCAGCTTAGCAGACTTTTTTTTAAACAGGTAAAGAGAGACCAGTGTGGAACTTTTAGAACAAACAAGATTTTATCTTTGACTCCTAATCTTTTATTTGCTACTTTCTCTTTGCATAACAAACTGTTCCTGGCAGGTAGTGGGGTTTGGTTCCAGACTTTGCTAACTGAAGTAATACTTGTTGTTGGTCAAAACACCTTAATACACGTGCGGACACCACAGGTCAGAGGAAAAACCTTTGGTTTTGTTGCTGTTTTATCAGCACGTTTGTAATCTCAACTCAAAGATTCAACTGAAGGGTAAATATTTGTTTCTCCTTCTTATGCTGTTGTGTAGCCCAATGTTTCTTTATAGACACGTGTTAGTAATACATACAGAAAAGTCAATAGTTTTCTCAAAACATCAGTAACAGAACATATCTACAGTGCTTCATTACCGATTAGATACCATACAGATGCTTTTTTCAGACCAAAACCTGGTGTAGTTGGGATATGGGGTACTTTTTCGCTGAACCTAAAAGTTCAGACTGGAAAGAATCTGATGTTGTAACATCTGATGTTGTAAAGGAATCTCTTCAGTAACGTGGCAGACTGGGACAGTTTTTGTTTTGCAAAGCCGTGTCAAATCACACTTTGGCAAAACAAACTAATTTTTCCAGGTTTGCTTTTTATCAGAACCATCAAAAATTAGATTAAAAGTTCTGGTTTTGGTCCATCTCTAGCTACAATAGAATGTCTAACAGAAAATGATGTGTATATGAGCTCCACAGTACTGCCAAGCAATCATTATTATAGTCCTTGCTGTAATTAAAATTGATTGTACTAGCAATTTATATATTCTGTGGTCTTAGGGGTTTTTTTGGGGGGGGGGGTGGGGGGGGGGGAGGCACGAGGCAAAAAGACAGGAGGGCAAAACCTAGTTCTATTGATGTCAATGGGAGTTGAGTTTAGTGGGATCCAGATTTCACCTAAGGACTAGGAAGTTCTGCTAGTCTGCAAAAGACCCGGCAACAGCTCATGAAGCTATCAAAATCTGTAACTCTTTGGCTGTACGCAACAGGAACATGTTCTCTCTCAAACATTCAGAGGTTTGCAGGAGTAAACCCCACCCCCCGTTGCATACTGTCAAGGTTCCTCCCCCACTCTGAACTCTAGGGTACAGGTGTGGGGACCTGCATGAAAAACCTCCTAAGCTTATCTTTACCAGCTTAGGTCAAAACTTCCCCAAGGTACAAAATATTCCACCCTTTGTCCTTGGATTGGCCGCTACCACCACCAAACAAATACTGGTTACTGGGGAAGAGCTGTTTGGACACGTCTTTCCCCCCAAAATACTTCCCAAAACCTTGCACCCTGCTTTCTGGCCAAGGTTTGGTAAAAAGCCTCACCAATTTGCCTAGGTGACTACAGACCCAGACCCTTGGATCTTAAGAACAATGAACAATCCTCCCAACACTTGCACCCCCCCTTTCCAGGGAAATGTTGGATAAAAAGCCTCACCAATTTGCATAGGTGACCACAGACCCAAACCCTTGGATCTGAGAACAATGAAAAAGCATTCAGTTTTCTTACAAGAAGACTTTTTAATAAAAATAGAAGTAAATAGAAATAAAGAAATCCCCCCTGTAAAATCAGGATGGTAGATACCTTACAGGGTAATTAGATTCAAAACATAGAGAACCCCTCTAGGCAAAACCTTAAGTTACAAAAAAGATATACAGACAGAAATAGTTATTCTATTCAACACAATTCTTTTCTCAGCCATTTAAAGAAATCATAATCTAACACGTACCTAGCTAGATTACTTACTAAAAGTTCTAAGACTCCATTCCTGGTCTATCCCCGGCAAAGACAGAATATAGACAGACTGAGACCCTTTGTTTCTCTCCCTCTTCCCAGCTTTTGAAAGTATCTTGTCTCCTCATTGGTCATTTTGGTCAGGTGCCAGCGAGGTTACCTTTAGCTTCTTAACCCTTTACAGGTGAGAAGAGCTTTCCCCTGGCCAGGAGGGATTTCAAAGGGGTTTACCCTTCCCTTTATATTTATGACACATACCTTTGGTGAAATGCATCCCTGTGCTTAGGGCCAGCAAACAGACTATGCGGAGGAGTGAATTTTAACATAAGTAGCTGCTGAGCTTCTGTCACAAATCAGAGTGCAGTTGCCGTCTATGAACCTTACAAAGCACTCAGCCGCCTTTCCAAACCTTTTCATACTTAAGGTCCAGAGGGACTGAGCCAAAGGGTAGTGCATTGTTCATTCACACCCTTGGTTCACTTCACAGCTATATAGAGTTACAGGGCACCCTTCCTTGGCTATGTCTTTTCTTAGTTTAGTGAAAACAGTGGGAAATATTATTTGCATGTACAAATTACATTATATTATAACCAAATTTCATCTGAACGCTTAAAGGCCCTTCTTGGAGGGTGCTATTCCATGACAAATTTGTACTTGATACTCCAGCTGACAGCTGTTCAAAACAGGTCACGTTAATTGTTTTATAATTGGGAAACATGTATTTGTTTCATCCTCATTATACTCAAACACGGCGGACCAATTTTTGCTCAAACTTCTAAAAAACAAAAATAATAATTCATGTTTAGGCAGAGATCAAGCCTGGAATACATCAGCCCTGAGGGAGAAAACAACTGTCAGAAAGTGACATGAGTGTGGAAGCAGGGGGTTAGAATAGAAACCTTCATGAAAGCCTTAAACCACAGCAGTCATGCTCTACCCAGTTCTTTGTGAAAAGCAATGTCAACATTTTAAAAGGTTTCAGAGTAACAGCCGTGTTAGTCTGTATTTTCTTTTTGCAACATTTTAAAACTACACAAAAGTTCAGAACAGGAAGCTAAAAATAGCCTTATGGTACTATGGACACTTTAAATAACGTTTTTCTTCCACCAGAACAATGTTCATTTGGTGTATGGACAGGTAAATTGTCCCCCACACTCCCCCCTTCAAAAGAAATTGGAAATGACCACTGAGGTGGGTACAATACAGTTGCAATACAGTCATCTACGTACAACCCTAAACAAGTTTCCTGACATACATGGTGTTTCTACAACAGAGCTTGCTACAGATAGAAGAATGTTCATTTCATTTATCACTGTATCACCTATTCTAAAAATCCACTTATTCAGGGTGTTCAATTTTCCTTAGAAATTAATCAGCAGCAGCATTGGCATGTTGCTAAGGGGGCAGCTATATCTGCTCTACATACTTTCTGAAGACGTTAACTTTATGCCTTCTTGAACATTGTTAAATACTGCTTTTTATACAGAAATTGACATGGGTTAAATTTCCATGCTAAGCAGGTAAATCGATGCAACACCCCTAAACCGTGTATGTTCTACACCTGAGTCCCACTGAAACCAATAGGAAAACTCCCATTGACTGCAAAAGGACCAGGATTTGTCCCTTGTTCATTGCAGTTTTCACTGAGCTCTTACTGGACTCCCACTGAAGACAATGTTTATAGGAGAAACTAGACCATTTGGTATGATCACAGTGAGCCATATCCTATCATATCAGATCCTGAGGCACTTCTGAAATTAGTAATCAAAGGTTCACATGATCCAGTATTGAAATGTCATAATAGGTACAATTATTGCATTATCTAGGAGGTTAGCTTCATTATTGTAACTTTTTAAATGGAGGATAGGGAGGTGAGTGGTTGGTAATGCAAGTTAGAGAACTCCATTGGATCATTCCGACTTTCAGTGATGTGCCACTCAAAATTATGAAACAACATAACATGTTAAAGTTTCTTTCTGGTGTGGGGGATATTACTGCCGTCCCCCTCAAGCACTCCAATCACTCCACAGGTGTTTAAAGAGATGGCTATTAATACAGAATCCTTTGTTTGGGATCCATTCCAAATTCACAATGTCAGATAACTCAAATCAGTGCAAAACTGTGCTTTCAGGATTACCTCGAGATATGATTGGAATTCTCCTTCTAGCAACCTTCTTAGCTGCAACAGTTTGACCGTTAAATACTGGTGGGCTATATTTTATTTTAATTAATTTTATAAGGTTTTATGTTCATTGTCTTTCACCATGGTTTCTTTCCATACATGTAATTGCCTTGCATTAAGTAGTCTCTGCAGAGCAGCATCAGTAACCTTTTCCTATTGTCTTTAATTTTGTGATGTCGTCTTTGTCATAGCTTTGAGGGCTGTATAATGCCCTTTCTGTGCCTTCATCAGGCTTTCCCGAGCAATGTAATATGGTGTTCCAGCACATCTGTTAAAGCCATTGAGTGAGTTCCAGGGCTTTCCAGTCCTTTTGTGCCCTTCACAATATTCTATTTCCCCCCCATCATTGTTATTAGTGCATAAAATATGATTATACACAGAAATGGCTGTGATACGCTGCAATTAATTAATTAATTGAGTTCTGCTTTATCTCAGCAAATGCAGACCAGTAATTTTAAACAAACAAATTACATGCTATGTCCCACTATAATACAAGCTCATGTAGTTGTAATACAATATGGTAACTACTATAAAATAATTTGAATGGAGTGAGTTTGGAGCCATTTTTTCTGAACATGCTGAAAGAACTGGCAATATCTCCCCTTAAGAGAATTAAGCGAAAATATAGGGGCCAGAAAGTGGTGAACCTCTGCACAGGTGAGCACTGCACGTGGGGTTATCTAGAGGCTGTGGGAGACTATAGGAGTGGGAATACGTCTGTCTCTCACCTCAGGACCCCCTGCTATAGAGAGAGGATGCTCTAAAGCCCACTGAAGATAATAGAAATACACCCATTGTCTTCAGATCAGCCCCATAAGGGATAACCATGATCTTCGCACTGGCCCAAACACAAACAACATTAGTGACACTGGACACCCAAAATAGGTGAAAGAGCAAGGCATTACCATGACACCCTCCTTCCCCCAAAGCATGCACTAGTCACCCATGGAAAACGTTACGGGTGCTCCAAAGGACTCAATCTATTTAGCTTATTGAAGAGGAAAATTAAGAAGCTACTTGATCACTGGGTATAATCATTACCCACACAAGGAGAAGATCTTTGAACATAAGAGAGCTCTTTAAACCCAACATATAAAGGCATAACTAATAGAGCTGGTTGGGAATTTTTTGACAAAATTGTCCAAAAATGCAACATGTCAAAAATGAAACTTTTTGTGGGTATGTACCGGTTTTAACAAAACTGTCTCTCTTTGATTACCTTTCCCAATCAGATAGCAACCACTAGCCTGGTTATAACGCTTACCTGGGATGTGGGAGACCCAGGTCTGACTCAGGCACAGCAGTCATTTTGAATCTGGGTGTCCTCCATCCTTTGTGAGTGCTCTCACCATTGGAATATTCGGGGGGGAGAGGAGGGCTGTTGGTCTGCTTTGTGAAAAAAACTTGTAAAGGTCTAGGTTTAGTGCCAATGCGGAACAGGAAAACTTCTGAAATCTCAAACACTTTCATGGAACAGGAAAGCCATTTCCCATCCAGCTCTAACAACAAGATCCAGTGGTTGGAAGTTGAAGTCAGCAAAGTTCAAACTGGAAATAAAAATGCATATTTTTAACAGTGAGATTACCTAAATATTTGAACAGATTACCAAGTGACATGACCATCATTTCCCACATCACATGGAGTCTTTAAATAGAAATTGGATATCTTTCTAAAATATATATTGTAGTTCAAGTACATGTTGTTGGGCTACATGGAGAAATCACTGGATGGAATTCTATACCCTGTGTTATACAGGAGATCAGACTAGATCATCATAATGGTCCCTCCGGCCTTTAAAAAAAAAAAAAAAAATCTATGGATCTATGCTGCACCCTCTTTAAGGGTAGTACAGCAGCTACTGAAAGCCGTCTCTGCAGCAACCCCCAGTGCTGAGCAATAGCTTTCTATCCCTTTAGCTTTTACCTGCATTTCCCTTCACTTCTGGTCATTGTTATACATGAATGCAAAATGTATTAAAAACTATACCCTAATTAAAATATTACAATATATTTTCTTAATGTGATTTTTGAAAGCATCTTTATCTTAAACTCAGCCTAGCCTAGTTAGGTCTAAACAGTCACATTTGCCCAAATTTAATGGATTTTGATTTCCTGAAACCAACACTATGTATTCCAACGAAAGCCTAGTTTTACTGGCTTTGTTACTTTTCAAAAGAGGCAAAAACTCTAACCTTGCTGGAAAGTAACCGATGTGTACATAGATAAAAAGAGAGGGGGGATGCAAGACAGAGAGAGCTTATCTCTATATCTTCAACTCAAGTACTCCTTAGGGCCCTCCTCTTTTTCCTCCTCCTCATACTCGCACATGCCCATGCGATGGACCTTAACTTTCTACTGCCCTTCCCGCTACCTCCATTCATCTGTCTCTGGCCTCTTCACTATTCCTCCACAAAACCTCATAGGTGCTGGTACCAGAGGGTCATTTTTACAGCTCCTGATATAAGAAATGATCTTCCTCTCTCTCTACCTTGTTGATTCCACGTCACTTTTCAAATTTCCATCTAAAAAACTGACCCACCTTTGTCAAGTACTTTGAGATCTACAGATGAAAATTTCTAAATAGAGTAACTGCTTTGGAAATATTTACAAAGCACTAATAGATTGTTCCTTCAGTTTGAGCTCGGTTAATATCGAGACAAGAAATACATATATCGCAGTTCTCTTTTAAACTGCCTTGAAGTGTTTTGATTAATTCAAGCTTGCTTTCAGATAGAAATCATTTAGCAGGATTCTTCATATGATAAGAACTTTAATTATTGTAATTATAAATTTTATTTCAGTCAAACGGCATCCAAACTAAGCAGCTCAGAGTTTGTTATACGATTATGTCAACAAGATTCAAAACTTGCCTTTTAACTAGAGAGCCTACTCCAAGCTTCTGAAAAAATGCTAAACGACTAACATCTCTCTCACCAACCGAAAAAGGTCCAGTAAAAGATATGACCTCACCTACCTTGTCTCTCTAATGGCAAAGAAGTGCATTTTCACAAATATATACACAAAAGCAGTATTTTTCAGTGCTAAGTTTGTGTGGTAGAAACACTGCTCCTCTCCAACATTTTAAGAGCTCATTGAAATAATAAAGTGGCTACAGTTATCTCCATTAGAAGGTTTATAAATATGTTTGGTACATTAGAGAGCTATTTTGTAGCTACTAGAATGTCAATACATCTTCCCTGCTAAGTTTTAAATTTAATGCAGAAGCATGTCTTACTGTAGGAAGTCTGTACAATGCCACCCACTTCTTTAGTCTGAGTATTGGCAATTTCATTTGAACCATGGATCAAATCCTGCTTACTTTCCCCATGCAATTAGTCTCAATAAATTCAACAGGACCTGCGATGCTGGCTCATGTTGATCTAGGTTTCAAACATAATATAAAAGCCTGGAGTTAAAGATAAAGTAATTCTTAATTTTATCTCTGTCATGAGGCCAAATCCATAACCCAGCCCTTAGCAACAGTATTACTAGCTGGGGTTTTCTATGTGCGGGATGAGTGAAGTGAAGAGTATCCTCCCCTCAAAACTGACACCCATCTTCCCTCTCCCCCAGCTACTTCAGTCACAGGGCTATAGATACCTGTGCATCCACCCTGCAAGGAAGAAGGCTAATAGACACTGTTAGTGCTGGACCTACCAATCCCATCCCAGCTTCTTTGCTACCCATCCTAAAAACCCGCCTGTGCTGGGCTGCAATAAGCACCCACAGAGCACCTAGGATGATGGTCCCCTGTCTTCTTCCCAACTTGTCCATAGCAAAGCCACTCAGAGAAGGTGAGGGAGAGGTAGTCGGATTTGGCCCTACTTCATGGCAAGTCTACTTCGCTCCCTCTGGCTCTATTGAATGATTAAATAATCAGGTCCATAAAATGGAACTCAGAGAAATGTGGCTTATGCACATCAACGTGTTATATTTCTGTTTATCTGAGACTATCACAGTCAAGTGATCGTGATCATCTCCCTGGTTTATTGTCATGGCTTACTCATATTTGTGGTCTCTCACAGGGGTATAGAAAGGAGACGTGGTGACTGGTGTGGTTTTTTTATTATTATTTTGTTTAGGGCAGGACCCACAAAGGGCACTTAGACTCAGGATTGTGATACCTAATGTTTGGGCACCCTGCCATCAAGCGGAATCCACAACCCTGAGTTAGAGGTCCAGCTCCCTATGCAAAGCCTGGGGGAGTTAGATGCCTAAAATGCCAGCATGCTAAGCAGGGAACCACCTAAGCTAGCCAAAAGGAAATGCCAAGCAGAGGAATGTGACCTAATCCCCACCCCTCAAAGCAATTAGGGACCTAAACAAGGACCAGAGGAATGCACTGTCCTCTGCTTGGGATTCACAGCCATGAAGCCTCTCTTGGAATTATGTGCCGAATATTTCTTGAGAGGAAAGTGGAAAAAAAAACAAAAAAACAAAACCACACACACAAACATAAGAAATGAGGAGGAGGAGAACACAAGGTGGTGGTGGCAGTATCCTTCTTATGATCTTTAGACCAGAGGTTAGAGCACTCTCCCAGGATTTCCTTGACTGGTGCTGTTTCACTAGAAGTAGGGAAGGTGTGAACACAAGCATAGACTGGTTGCCGATGCTTTAATCATTGTCTTGTGATCTTTGTCTAGACAAGTTCTGACCATGTAGTGTTTAAAATGCTGGGGATTGGTGGTATCTTGTTTACAATGGCCCTCCCACCAATGTGAAGCAAGCATGGTAAATGTTATGAACAAGCAAGCAAACGCATCAAAACCACATCAGTGGTAGTGGGCAGTTGTTGCTGATTTGGTAACATATCACTGACCCTTCTTCTAAGCACTAGAGTCCTGTTCTGAGTGTCATCCTTTTGCCAAGCAGTAGCAGATGTTCATGGCTTTGCAGGTGAGCTTGCCAGTGGAGGAGACATGAAGTGTGGATATATTCTAACTGTAACTTGATTTTATTTTATTTCATATACACCATCCTGGAACAGAGGTGGTCAACTAGCATGTTAGCAGTTTCTTCTTTCTAGAACAGAGGTGGGCAAACTACAGCCTGCGGGACCCTCCTGCCTGGCCCCTGAACTCCTGGCATAGGAGGCTAGCCCCCTCCCGCTCCCTTGCTTCTCCCCCTCCCCCGCAGCCTTAGCTCACTGAGCCACCGGAGCAATGCTCTGGGCGGCGGGACTGCGAGCTCCTGGGGCAGTGCAGCTGCAGAGCCAGGTCTGACCAGTGCTCTGTGCTGCATGGCTGGCTCCAGCCAGGCGGCACAGCTGTAGTGCCACCAGCGCTCCAGAAAGCGTGGTAAGGGTGCAGGGGTGTTGGATAGAGGGCAGGGGAGTTTGGGGGGGGATCATCAGGGGGTGGGGGTGTGGATGGGGTCAGGGCAGTCAGAGGGCAGGGAACATGGGGGTTGAATGGGGGCAGGGGTCCCGGGGAGGCAGTCAGGAGGGGGGAGGGGTTGGATGGGGCAGCAGGGGGCAGTCAGGGGACAGGGAGGAAGGGGTGGTTGAATGGGGGCAGGGGTCCCGGGGAGGCAGTCAGGAGGGGGGAGGGGTTGGATGGGGCAGCAGGGGGCAGTCAGGGGACAGGGAGGAAGGGGTGGTTGAATGGGGGCAGGGGTCCTGGGGAGGCAGTCAGGAGGGGGGAGGGGTTGGATGGGGCAGCAGGGGGCAGTCAGGGGACAGGGAGGAAGGGGTGGTTGGATGGGGCAGGAGGCCCGGGGGGGTGCCTCGGGGGGGGTGAGAAACGGGGGGAGGAGGAGGCGGGCCACGTCTGTCTGTTTGGGGACGCACAGCCTCCCCTAACAGGCCCTTCATACAATTTCCGAAACCCAGTGCGGCCCTCAGGCCAAAAAGTTTGCCCGCCCCTTGTCATAAATATAAAGGGAAGGGTAAACACCTTTAAAATCCGTCCCGGCCAGAGGAAAAACCCTTTCACCTGTAAAGGGTTAAGAAGCTCGGATAACCTCGCTGGCACCTGACCAAAATGACCAATGAGGAGACAAGATACTTTCAAAGCTGGAGGGGGGGAGAAACAAAGGTTCTCTCTCTGTCTGTGTGATGCTTTTGCCGGGAACAGAAAAGGAATGGAGTCTTAGAACTTAGTAAGTAATCTAGCTAGATATGCGTTAGATTCTGTTTTGTTTAAATGGCTGATAAAATAAGCTGTGCTGAATGGAATGTATATTCCTGTTTGTGTCTTTTTGTAACTTAAGGTTTTGCCTAGAGGGATTCTCTATGTTTTGAATCGGATGGCCCTGTAAGGTATTTACCATCCTGATTTTACAGAGGTGATTCTTTTACTTTTTCTTCAATTAAAATTCTTAAGAACCTGATTGCTTTTTCATTGTTCTTAAGATCCAAGGGTTTGTGTCTGTGTTCACCTATGCAAATTGGTGAGGATTTTTATCAAGCCTTTCCCAGGAAAGGGGGTGTAGGGTTTGGGAGGATTTTGGGGGGAAAAGACATTTCCAAGCGGGCTCTTTCGCTGTTATATATTTGTTAGATGCTTGGTAGTGGCAGCAATAAAGTCCATGCGCAAAAGGTAAAATAGTTTGTACCTTGGGGAAGTTTTAACCTAAGCTGGTAAAAACAAGCTGAGGGGGTTTTTCATGCAGGTCCCCACATCCATACCCTAGAGTTCAGAGTGGGGAAGGAACCTTGACACCCCAGTTCTAGAATCTCAGCCCAACACCAATATCAGGTTCCCAGAGAGCAACTCTGCCTCCAGAATTGAATCCAATCTAATCAGAAACCAAGGCAAAAGTGAAAACTCTCTTGCTGCTTACATAGTTTCTCTCTACCAAGGACCTCTGCCGCTACACAGAAACGTGCCTAACAAAACCTTATAGTTACACAACATGTCTTCCTGAGATTGAAAAACTTGCTTGCAAAGTAAGAGCACAAAACCTGGAAGTCGATGTGAAACAGTAACAACTGGGCACCCCTCCCCAAACACATTTACAGAATGTTTGTGATGCATTTAGTCTCCTGGATAAAAAATTAATACTAGTCATAAGGTCAGATATCTAGGGACCTTTTGGAGAAAGTAAAAGCATCAGTAGAAATGGGCAATGTTGGGATGGTGCCAGATTATTATGAATTACTGTGGCTGATATAAATGAATGTGGTAAGCATGAGTTTGGTGTGGCTTGGGATGTCTGAATTTGCTGGAGGATTCTGGGAGCAGGATTCTCTTAGCATTAGACAGATGGAAATTTACTGGAAGTACTAAAATGGCTCGATTTGCGTGTATGTTTCGACATCGAACTTTGGAATACATCAGCCAGGGGACCAGTTCACAAAATAAAGAAAACATAGAAACATGTAAACAGTGAGCTTGGTAGAGGCTGACCCGGGCTGGTACAGGCTTACCCCTCTGGATGGCATCAAACTAAGAGCTCAAGTGAATGACTGATGAGAAGGTAAATGTTGATTGAGCTTTGGTCTGTCTGTTTTGCAGCTCCCTTCTAAAATATTAATTTGAAAAGCCAGTAATGAAACACCCACAGGGCATATTTCCGGGACATATGACTCCTTGAGAATAAAAAGGTATGAATATTAAGGAGGGTAAATTAGTTAGTTAGTTCCCCAATTAACATCTGAAGAGGTCCGTGACGTTGTTAGACAGGAGGGCTCAAAGGAACCAAGACCCTGTGATGAGGGACTTTTGTGGGACTTTTGAACCAGAAGGCCTCGGGTAACCAAGACCCTGCTTTGGAGGACATTTGACAGACCAAATATCTGAGAGGGGGAAAGAAGAGAAGAAAAAGAAGTCTCCATCTAGAATTGGTAGCTATACCTGCTTTGTTTGCCAATCAGGATTCTGTGTAAGACCAACATAGTTACTGAGGGTTTATGCTTGTGGAATTGAGGCTTATTAGTAGGATTACCAGATAGCAACTGTGCAAAAATGGGACAGGGGGTGGAGGCGTAATAGGTGCCTATATAGGAAAAAGTCCCAAAAAACTGGACTGTCCCTTTAAAAACAGGACATCTGGTCACGCTACTTATTAGGGAGATGTGTATCATATAACCTTTACTGCTTGTGTGATTCTCTCTCAAATAAAGTACTATGCATTAAGCATATTGTTTTCCGAATTTTCACTGGTACCAGTAACAATCTGCCCAGCTGTTGGCCATTAAAGATCCGTTTCAACAGGGAACAGAAAAGGAAGGAACAGATTATCCAAGGTGCAGAGAGAATGAGGAATATTATTCAAAAATTTGAAATGGTATGTGGTAGCAATAATATTGGTTTTATTATTAAGTACTTCCCCATTAACAGTATCCGTTAAATCAATAGGCTGGCAGGGGCCACCTCTGCCTGAAAAAGGAATTGATAATACCTATGATAGTTATAAAACAAATGTCAAATCACACAGCACCTTAAATAAAGTGCATTTCAGAAGTCCATTGGTGGCTAATCACCTATTTGCTGCTTTTTCATTGCAGTCTTTCAAGAGATCACTTATATTGCTGGCACCGAGCCACGTTGCCATGTAGTTTCTTGGACTTTATTCTGTGCAAAATCTATTTCACAGTTTTATGAAGTTGTACAGACAGGAGTCATGCATAAACTGAACAGAATCAAGGGGGATCCACACACATTACCTAGGATATTTTGAACTGCTGGTTAAATATGCCTGCCAGAATCAGGTCTCTTACCAGTGTGACATCTCCGTACACATGGTTTAATAATACTAGCAGCAAGCTGCATTTAAAGAACTGAAAACTTACCAACTGAAAATTGCAGAAAGCTGTTCATGCTGATGCAGGCAAGTAATAATTAGACAAGGTACATGCTGCTCTGACCTCAGCTCACTGGAATCCTATTGCCAGGTAACTTTGCTTACACTTATTGTATGTAGAACTTTATCTCTTACATCACAAATACTGCATATAGCATGCATGAACTCAAGTTTGAAACCGAAGGTGACGTCATTGCAATAACACACGTAGGTTATTTTTAGGAGTGCAGAATAAGTAATATGTTGCCAATATTGCTTGACCCATGATGCAAGGACGAAACTAATCCTCTTTATGCATACAGTACATGTACTGATTGATAGAAGTATGTTCTTGTACTGCAGCATATGCCATTAAAAATAAAAACACCACCCATGGCTTACATCCATATTCCCTACTGTTCTGCTTCTGTCAGATCTTACCAATTTAGCAAGTTGGGGCTACATCAGTAATTGGATGGGAACACTTGTCTGCAGATGCTCATGCTGTAAGAATTGGCATTGGAGAAGAAGTGGTAGTCTTTGAGTCATTATAGGGAGAAAGTCCCAGCCTGATTTTAGGAGGTTCTGTCAGAGCCATCTTTCTTAAGAGAGATAAAACCAAGGCCCTGGCCAATCATCATTAAAAAATCTCTTGGAACTTTTTGTAAGAGTAAGCATGTTATGGACTTCAATTTCAGGTAATTAGATTCTGTTAACCTAAATTCCTCCTGCAATTTTATTGATAGCCTTCACTTCCTGCTGTAAAATATTGTGTAATTTACTGTATGAGGTTCATCAGCTTCCAATTTACCCAGAGGTAGCTGCACTATAAATTATTAGTGTTGAAGCTCAGTTCAAAAGTGTTTGTAGTGGGTGTAACAGGTCGATAGATCAACTGAAGAATCCTATCTTGTTAGCAGAGGCTGGAACACTGTACGAAGGGGTTGATGGATTCATGATGCACCAAAGTAGCAGATGGTGTGTACTAACTCCTGGCTCTCTGAGCAGGGATGGAATAAGATCTCAGTCCCCAAGAAGGAACCCTAGGAGCAGCCAAGTACACATGAAAGGCTTGGGCTAAAATTTGTGTATAATAGGTTTATTTTAATCAAGCCAAACCTTAGGAAAGGATGGTTGTTACCCCTTTTCTGATCCACATAGTGTATGTAGACCCAATCTTCTCTAAAAAGGGTCTGACACCTGTTCAGAGTGAGTTTATGCATTTTAGATAAAAGTAACTCAGATATAATGTGGTCAATAGTTGCCAAAGGTGACATCCATGACCCAATGCTACTTATTTTACTCATGTGAGTATTCCCATTAAGTATATCTACTGAAATTATGTGAGTAAAATGAGCAAGAATTTGCTTAGAGGGAGAGAAGTTCAATATTTTTTTAACTGCTAAACTATATGGCCTCCATATCCTATTCTTCTGTCTCTTCCCTTCATCTTCTTAAGAATGCTTCCTTTAGCGTTATTTATACAGTTCCATCAGAATACACTTTACAAATATAGAAGACAGGTCTCCCTAAAGAATCTTACAATTGCAAGTCTATAATCTCAGATAAAGGAAGGTTGATCTTACCTGGTGGTGAACACTTCAGACAACATGAAACCAAAGTCAAGATAGAGAAAGTATTCACTTTTGACAAGTGTATAGTAGGTATAATCAGAAGAGAATATTTTGGTTCACTAAGAATTTTTTTGCTACTTTGCTTCACAAGGCGCGTGGGAAAACTTCCTTAACTTTTTATTCAATATTTTAAAAAGTGAAAGATATTGCCTACAATTTTCTGCATTATTATTTACTGACAATATTTGATCACTCGTGTCATTAACATTGACAAAAATTATGCAGAAAATTATAGTCAAACATTTACCAATCCAACCTAAGTCTAGGCGCACACCTCCTCCTCCTCCCACAATATTATTTTTAATCAAAACATGATTAATAGGAGTACTTTTAAAAGTGTCCATTCCTGTCTAGTGTAGTATTGTACATTTTCCCTGCAAATTGGGAAGTGGGGCAGTCCTAGTTTTGGACGGAGATGTTTCAAATGTGACATATCACATGTGTTACTACAAAATGTGTTCCTAAAATTTTTTGTTTTGTTTTTAGTCTAAACCCTGTCCTCATGTTCCTTTTTATCCCACATATTTCTGCAATGACCAAATACTAGGATATTAAGTCATTGGGACAGATCCTCAGCTGCTGTAAATTGTCATAGGAGAACTTATACCAGCTGAAAATATGTCCCGAAAATCTCACTGAGGCCCCTACCCTGCATCGCCTTCCCCTTGAGACCATTTGAAAACGTTGATAGGATCATGGTGTAAGACAACAATTCACAAGTTCGTCAGGAAATCACAGAATACTGAATATCCAGGCATATGTTAAAAGAAAAGGAGTACTTGTGGCACCTTAGAGACTAACCAATTTATCTGAGCATAAGCTTTCGTGAGCTACAGCTCACTTCATCGGATGCACACTGTGGAAAGTGTAGAAGATCTTTTTATACACACAAAGCATGAAAAAATACCTCCCCCTCCCTACTCTCCTGCTGGGGTAATAGCTTATCTAAATATTACCAGCAGGAGAGTGGGGTGGAGGGAGGTATTTTTTCATGCTTTGTGTGTATAAAAAGATCTTCTACACTTTCCACAGTATGCATCCAATGAAGTGAGCTGTAGCTCCCGAAAGCTTATGCTCAAATAAATTGGTTAGTCTCTAAGGTGCCACAAGTACTCCTTTTCTTTTTGCGAATACAGACTAACACGGCTGTTACTCTGAAACCAGGCATATGTTGCCTCTTTTATGGTTCATTTGTGTAGAGAACAAATGTGAACTTTTGTGGTTAATTAATTAGTTAAGTTACTTAGAAGAAACAAACAGCATTTAAATAGCAAGAGTAGAAGTGGTGACTATTTCTAGTCCGGTATATCACTAGTTAATGTGCTACAGAGTACATAACTATTGGGAGTGACATGAAGGAAGGAGAATCAATCAGATTTACCACCTGAGGCAGGCTGTGAGGCAGTGCCAGTTATCTGAACTGAAACAATGAAACTTTGTGACTAGAATATTACTGATTAAGTTCTTGTAGGTTTCTGTCTTTTTTAATCCAACAGAAATTCTACTATCTCATTCCTGCCAATTAGAAACGACTTCACTTTAAAAATGTATTGAATGCTGATGAAAAACAAGGCCAATTCTCATGAAGTGCAGCATTAATTAGATGTCAGGGAGACAGAGTAAACTTAGATATACATAAATGAGAGCAAATATTCAAGTTTCCCATAAACTTTATTATGGCATCACTGTAGCAACACACTAATTATGGTTGAGGAAGCACTCATTTTAATCCACTGTTGCAAGACTCATCTTTCGGGGGGGGGGGGGGGAGAACTACTCAATGATGAAAGGGGGCATGGTGGATGTCTTATGGAACTGCTAAATGTATAAAAAGAAACCCTTCACTATTAAGTAATCTCTAACGAAAACCAGATCAACAGTGACATTGTTAGAAGTAGAAATGGGAGGAATTTTTTGGCTTAAACTTTTTTGGTGACACATTTTACAAATTTGGTTTTTGGATAACCAAAATGGAATTTTTCTGGTTTGCACCTAGAAAACTGTCAACTTATCCTTCCACCCAGCTGCCAGAGAGGCAGAAAGCCCAGCTGTCCATCTTCCATGACAACCCTGGGAGATGCAGAGCACCAGGGCTGTCTACCTCTCCATCTCCTTGAGCATAGGGATTGGAGCAAGAGGTGGCGGGGGGTGGGCTCAGTCTCTAGAGCCAACATGGAAGTTTGTCAGTTTTCACTGTCAAACTGTCGGCTGTCCAGGCAGGCAGCCGTCATTTTTAATTTTTTCCCAGGAGAAGGCTGGGGGTGGAAATTGATATTCTTAGGCAAAACCAAAATTTTATTGTAGAAAAAAAAAATCACTCAAATGAAAAAATTTCCACCATCTCAAGTCAATAGGTGTTTTCTGTCCAGATGCTAGTAACCTTTTCCACAAAACCACCATTGCAGAACTCTCATTAACATTACTCTCATTACTAACCATAATTCTCATTAACAGTAGAAATAATACAGAGGTCAGACATGGAGAACAAACTTCGCTCTTAGCATCAGAAAGCTCTCACTCACCATTGTTTGTGCTGTACCTGTTCCATAGATAAAATAAAGAATATCTGTCAGACTCCAAAAGCATAAGCTTAAACAAGCATCAATTTATTAGAGATTTCTTATGCAGATGAATTTCCTGTGCACAAAAGGTGAATTTTTGTGGACAGTTTGATAAAATTATTCTTGGACATGACTGAGTGTGCTTTTAACACAGTTCATGCTTTCAGGAGGCTTGCTACCACTTATCTCTCAAAACTAGCTTGGGGCCGGGGGGGGGGGGGGACTTTGACCTTGAAATGGACTTAAGGACAAATTCTGCCCTCTGTTCTATCGTTCCAACTGCACAGGCTTCATGATAATGTTGAATCTTTCAGTGCTTTTATTCTATCCTTTAAAAAAGGAAACTCAGTGGAAAAGGTTATATTCTTATGACTGAGAATTCAAATATACAACCCCAAAAAAATCAGTAACAGAGATGACAGCCACTGCAAATCAGCCAAGTTGAACATGTATTAATAGAGACATCTAAAAAGTGTGTAGATTAATATAGACAACAAGAAGTCAGTTTTATTTACACAGGGAACTGTAATTTTCAATATCCTGACTTTAGTGTGTTAAAATTCTCAACCATTAACATGCTTTTAAAACTGAACTACAGAAAATGCTCCCAGCAAATTATACTGGATTTGATTAGAGTCTGCATTGCCTTGTAACAGTCAAAGTTCACAGGATAATTGCTGAGCAACTGAATGACCCACAATTATTTTATTTTTCAATATTTTCAGTTTTAAGTTGTTCAACCAACATATTTCAAAATATAAATGCTAATTCTTTGCTCTGGACTATGTCACAGTGCCATGAAATGTCCTTGAGTTTATCTCCTCCTTCCTCTAGCCCCCCACTCCCCCAGTATTCATGCTATATTAAGCTAAAATAATTGTTCCTGGTAGAGCATTCTTTTAAAGAAAAATGCTTATTGAATAGAAATGCTTAATGGATGCAGATAACAGGACAGTGTGTATATCTTTATCTTTGGCCGATATGTAAAACAGTTATTTTTTCTTTTTCTATAGATATATTGAGCAATAAGTAAATTGCTTTGTTTCTGCACTGCAGTAGGACTATTTCACTATTCTTGGAAATCTGGTTTGCCATTTTATGGTGATGTGGGCTTTTATTCAAAAATAGAAGATGTGATTCTGCAAACCCTTATACAAGTCATCTTTACTCACAAGAGTAATCCCAGTGAGGTTAATGAGCAGAGACTACTCATATGAGTAAGCATTTGCAGGATCAGAGCCATAGACTATTTTGTGGTAATAAACATCTTTCCTCTCTGACAAAGTCATGCTCTGAATATTAGTGACAAGTAATAAAAAAAAGTTTTCTAGCTACTATGTTAACGTGCTTTTTGGAGGCAGAGTCATTTATAACAACATTAAGCAGAGTTTTAGAGTAAATGGAGTGCAAATGCAAATGGTGATCTTTCTAAAAGTAGCATATTTCAGTTTGGAACATCCTCTCATGAATTTGCCACGTAATGCAAATACTGTGCTTTGATAAAAATGAGATAGGAGACATATGAGCTTTGGCTATTTGTATTATATTCTGAAGCCGAACAGTCACATTTGTAAAGCAACATAACTATTAAGATGTGTTTATTATGGAATGACACTAGCTGCTCCATACTTTGCTGTTGAAACTAGTTTCCTGTGGCATGCCCAATTTTCAATGGGCTTCCTCCCATCCCCAACTTCCCCCAAAATGCATCAATTGCCCTGAAGTTTAACATGGCATCACACCCCAGGACATAGTTTTGCTTGAAGTTTGGAGGAAAAAAATCAGAAAAGACCTTAAAATGAGGGTGTTTAGACATGCCCCTTATACCTCCTGCATATACAAGGCTGCAATCTTGCAAGTGACTGAACAGGGATCTTCCCTGGTGGAGGCATTTGTAAGAATGTAGCCTCAGAGTGGAAGCGTCAAAAAAGGGACTCATTAGAGCAGGGTTATAAAGGGGAGACAGTGAAAGCAGCCGAAGGGAGGGCCCAGCTGGGGAGCTGGACAGGGTGGTAGTGAGCAATGAAGGATTATATGGCAATGGGGAACTGACTAGTTACCTTAAGGTTCATTTCAGACTCTTACAAAAATTCTCCACTTAACAATGCAAGTTAAGTGCAGTTTCTCAGGAGTACTCAAGATTCTTTTGAAAAACACACTTTGAACCTTAACTTTTAAAAAGGAAATAGATTTTTGTTTGGGAACATTCCAGGTTATAGGGTTTGCAGAAGCAGGCAGACATTCACATTTCTCTCTCAGCGCTATAAAACCCAATTCTGCCTTCAGATACACCCAAAGCACTTGCATTACCTTCAGGAGGATTGCACAGGGAGTAAAAGCAAGGGTAGAATTTTGCCCACACTAGCTGCATTTTAACTCTAGGATTTATATATATATATATTAGCCAAATTCTGCCTCACTTTGCCCCATGCAAAACCAGTGAAGTCAGGGTTGTGCTATACATTGCTCAACATGTATAAATTATTATTGTGAAAACAATTATGTATTTTTAAACAAGGCCTTTTATACTTGGGGGGAAAAAATCTTTAAAATGTTCTTTTAAACTACAATCAACTTGTATTCAGTGAGCATTGTGTAAATTTATTTTACCGCTGCTAATCAGAGAGAGAAAACTATTGCTAGACAAAGGTTTTGTTCCTCCTCTTATTTGATTCTCGAGAGTCCAGCCCTGCAATCTCCATGCAGGCAAACCTCATGTGGAATTCAATAAGAGCCTGTGTAACAACTTCAGGATCTAGTCCACAGTGAACATTTTTTCCCCCAGAATGTGTGGCATCATAAATGTTTCCATGGAAGCAGACTATCCAACACAAGATTATGGCCTCTGTGGAGGATCAAGGGTAAGGGAAAGCTTAATTATAAAGGAAACTCATACCCAGCCCCAAATATGTTCAACACATATGGTAGCACTAGCAAAGAGAGCAGACTTTTTTTTTTTTGGTAGAGTAAATTATATTTTGTGCAGAGTAAATTATATATGTTTAAAGTCTCTCTTTTTGTGTGTGAAAGTTCCTTTATTACGAAGTGGTTATTGTATTTGGCATGAAGACGAAACAGACAGCCTCATCACGAAGCTACGTAAGCCCTGTATAACTCCATTTCACCTAAATATCTGACAGACTCTCTTATCATATCACCCTCTTTGATCTGTCAGTGATTCCAACCTCTATATTCCTTTCATCCAGCTCTCCTTCAACGTTGTCCATGCCTTTTGCCATGCCACCCTCTACACATGGAGGGTGAGAGCCTGATCCCATTGAAGTCAATGGGAATTTTACCACTGACTTCACCTGGATCGTGATTTCACCCGTATGCCCCTTCCAATGCTAATCCATCAAACCATTACTCTTTCCTATTCCATTTTTAAGATCACTTCCTCCACAGAGATTTGCTTCTCTAAGAAACGTACATGCCTTAAACTGAGTACAGTCTCGTTGCTGAAATCCTTGTCCTTCCTCCTTCCAGTTTGGTAGCCCCATTTGGAGCGCCATGTCTAAAAGTAGGTTGTAAGCAAGGACTAAGTCAAATTCTCTGTTGGTGAAAATTATTGCAGTGCCATTGGCGTCAGTGGAGCTGCGCCACTTTACAACAACGATTTGGTGCCAGGTCATTCTACAAGTGGTCATTCTACAACCTCACCTACTTTTGGATCTGTAAAAATATACTATCCTTACTTAGGCAAAAATTCAAAGTAAGGACTGCAGGATCAGACCTACAGTGTACGTCATCCCAGACAGTATACAAAACATGTTAAATTGTTTAAAATCAATACACAATAATTCTTCAAATAACCAAAATTGATACTGCGAAGCACAAAAAAGCTTACTAGTCTCAAGAAACTTGTAGTTCTTCACACACACACACACAGAAAATATCCTGAACTAGCTACACAGTAATGTGCGTCTATATTTAGATCACCAGAAGCATTATAATTATAGACCTAACATGGAAGTATGTGAGTATATGTAGCTAATTGGAAATATATGACTACAGTTGCCTTAAACTATTAATTTTGGATCTGGAAATTTGTACATGTTCAAAAGTACAAGGAGTGTTTGGTTCTGCAGTTTTGGTCCCATCTAGATTTAAATGTAATGGGTCTGATCCTCCATTGCTCTACATCTTGTGTATATCACTTTACACCAGTGCAAAGTGAGTGCAAAATGCTAATACAATCAGCACAGTAGTGTTCTGCACCTTGCACACTCACTCAAGTGAGTATAGAGCAATGAAGAAAATCAGACTCCGAGTAAAGATCTGAATCTCATCTCACTTATACCAGTGTAAATCAACAGTAACTCCATCAAAGCCAGTCAGCCACATCATTAGGATTAGGAAGAGGAGAGAGAGAGAGAGAGAAAGAGAAAAACATACAACAGAGGGGAGAATGAAGTCCTGACCGCCAACTGATTGTTAAAGCATGCTGTTAATTAAGGTGTTATCACAGATCATTTATACATTTTGCCTGGTATTCTGTTACTGCTATCCGACATTTCACAACGTTGTACCTGGTGCTGGTGAAAAATTCCTTTCTGATCCATAGACTGATCAGCTTGATATCTCAAGTGTGAGCTTTGATTACCCATCTCTTAACAGGGTAACCAATTTTAATTTTAGGAGAGTTAGGCATATTTTCACAAAGATGTGACAATTTTAGAATGATGCATTGCCAGTCACGTTAATTTTAATCGGGGGATTCTAAAAAGAAAGCCCTTCCCATTGTCAGGAAATTCTATTGCGGATTCCAATATTATATTTCTGTGAATCGATTCAATTAAGAAGACTTAAAAGGTTACTGTTCAAGTTACTGCAAATACCGGGCAAGAAATTCAACCTCTCTTTAGTAGCAAAATTAGGAACTCAGATTGGACTAACTTAAAGACTCCTGAAGCATAAAAGCCCTCTGTTCTCGTCACAAAAGAAATCTGAATCCATCATAGTATTATGGTTGCAGTTGATTACTGCTGACCTGGCCAACTTGGCAAAAAAAATTCATAATATAAACCAATCATCCACAATAAAATGATGCTATATATGAAGGGTTTTTAAGTACCGAGTGTAATTTAGAAGAATATATTTCGATTTTTTTATTTTTCCCCTTCATCTTCTCTTTTGTGGTGTAATTGAAGGATAAACAATGTCATGAAAATTTAATGTATGCAAGCCAAGTTCTCCCCACCCTCCACCCCATCCTGGCCCTTTGAAGTACCTACACACCTATCTGTGTGTGTTTTCTGGTATTTATCATTGGGAATTATAAGAGGGACCAAGATTTAGGCCAAATACATACATGGATTTATGATCTTGTTCTAGAGAGCTTATTCAATAATGTAATGTAACATTCAATCTTAATGGTCAGTGAAACTGTATCTTACTTTTAAACAGCAGCTGTCTGCAAGGGTTAGTCAGTTCCCTACTATGATTATGCTTCCATACAGTTCATGGTTAAGCCAATATATATGACATTTCTGAAATACTAGGTAACATTTTTTTCTTCATGCACGCACATTTGTTTAAAGTCCTGAACTGGCATATATTTTATGGCTTGGCTAAATTCAATACCAGCATTTGTATCCAAATGTTATATAGTTTAAATATGTCTCTTTAAATACAGAGTTTACACACAGTAGAATTAAAACGTACACATTAGGGGCACAATTCAGACCTGCTGCAAATAGGGGCAGCTCCAGTTTAGGGCGAGATCCTTGAGGTTTCATCAAGAATGAAGATGGCTTTAACGCAGTCGTGATTCTTGAACTCAGACAAAGTCAGGGGAAGTAAAACGTTTAGTTGATGGGCCTTTTTATAGCCAGTACAAATGTTAAGGACAAATACTCTTTTTAGCTGCCACACCCCACTCCTCCATTCTCCTATAACCGAAGTCTGTACTGTGCTTCTGAAGGTTGTTGGTCCAAACACTGCAGAGATGACTCATGAAGGGATGAAAATAGTTTATTTTTTCTGTTCTCACTTATTGTGGGGAGAGGAGGTGAATAATCAAATAAATATACACACACACATGCACACAAAGTTAACACAGGACCTTGGACTGATTGTCAGTAACTTGTTTCCTTTTGCTGTTTACCACAGCTGGAACAAAAAAGACTGCATGAATAGCTGACAAAAATGTGTAATTTTTAATGAGTTAGTCTCGCTGGGGGAGGGGAAGTTATATTTATTCCTCAATGAGCTGTAGATTTTTTACAAATAGCTTTGTGCAGACTCCATTCTCTAGTCCATTCTGCTTCCTGTGGGTGTGTGAAAAGTCTCACCAAATGCCCTGTGACAGACTCAGTCATTCTGTTTTAAAAACCAGAAGGGAGATGACCTTGATGCTCCCAGATGATAAAGATCTCCAGGCTTGCAGTTTAGTGCACCCTTCTGCTTCCTCATGAAGCTGTAATGTCCAATAAAGGGCCTGGCAAGATCTTTCACCAGCTCACACCTCAACAGGAGGGAGAGTAGCCTAGAGAACATCAACAGGGAGCCATGAGAGCTGACCCAATTACCAATACTGCCTGCTCTAGACTGCACCATGCCAAAGCACTTCACTGGACGTCAGAATTATTTGTTTTTCTCATCTGTAAATGGGGCTAACAAGGAGGGGAAAGTACTTGTTCGAGGCTTCACAGTGAGCAGCAGCAGAGACTGGAATAGCATCCGAGAGCACCGATTCCCAGGCCCCTTCTCTAATAACTAGACTGCCCTCTCTACCACAATCAACAACATGTGAAGGGAGCTGGGACACTAAAGGGAATAACTGAAACAAGCTGGAGACCTTCACGTCCCACATAACCCCATAAAAGGAGATGATGCACCACTGCTGGTACGTAAGCATCCTTGCTCAGCTGGTGCCTAGCAGTCCTGTAACTTTCGGGCCTCAGGAAGCAGACGATCTAGATGAGTGGTAAGGGCTCCCTGTAAAGCAGAGAGGGATGAGACAGGATCAATGAGAGATCACCAAGGGAATGGTGATGGGGAGCAGTGAGGGAATCGTTGAGAAGAGCAGCGAGCTGGAGGATGAAAGCATTGTTGTGGGATCCTCAGAGGACTGATGAGGGAAGAGAGGAGCAGCAAGAGGATTACTAGGGTGGCAATAAAACTTGCTTGTGGTTGTATGAGAGCTGTCTCCTGTGGTTTGTTCCCCAGCCCTGGGAGCTACATTAGTATGGTAGACGGGCTTCTTTGCTGAACAGACTCCCAGCTTCAGCTCGGCTCTGTGCGCAACATGTTAGAACTCAGTGGGACGTCACCAGAGGAGCTCAGTATCTGAGCTTCCCATCAAAATTCTGATTCAATTTTCTGCCAAAAATTGGAAAATTTCTGCTGGCTCCAGCATTCACATGAGAAGAGAAACTTCAGTTGTCTCTTTGTCATCAATGGCCCTGTGTCTCAGGTCTGTTGCAACACTGACCTTTGCTTATGAGGAGACTCCAGATATATCAGTCTCTTATATGCACCCTTGAAAATGTTAGTCCATGTCTATCCATCTTGTTTCCATGGAATGTCCACTTAAATGTATAAGAGCATTTCGGGGGTCCCAGCAGCAAAAGGGTATAAAGTGGTCACTTCTTAGTCCTTATCAAGTTCTAGCAAAGTTTTAAGCAGACACTACCAAAGACTCCTTGGAGTTTCTTACCATGTGCTGGGAGCCATAAGGACTCTTTAATGAATGCCACCCATACAGAGAAAGGAAAAAGCAACCTGTGGGAATGTTAAAATGACACAAGGACATGACATCTTATGGGCTCTTTCTTGGCTACTAAAGCCAGAGCCCAGGAAGGAGAGGAGTTTGGACATCTGAGCGTATGGACGATATAGGCAGAGTCTGTTGGCAAAGGTGTCTACTTACATAAAACAGAATTACCGTTTAAGAACCTAGGCCCCCGTCCTGCAGTGGGCTCCAGGAAGGCAGACTCCTGAGCCTGCACAGAGCTATTTGTACTATAGGGGCATTAGTCATCCATAGGACACTGAAGAATAAATATAAACCTCCCCTCCCCCAGCAACACTAACTTGTAGCCTTTTAAAAATGAGATGACATTTGATCAGTTGTTCAGTGCAGCATAGGATATATTTGGTAAAGAACAACAGAAAAGCAGCAAAATTACTGACAATAACTTGAGGGCCCCTACCTTAACTTCTATACCTATTTTTTTCCCTACATCCACATGGGTCATTAACAGTGTTTGACCCAACAGCCTTCAGTCCCCTTCCACATTCGCTGTAGGAGAAAATGGTAGGTGTCAATGGGGAAAGCTTGCTGCTATTCTCTATGTACCATAGCCCATATGGAGAGAGACAATACATACAAGGCTAGTGCAGTTACACAAGTATTTGTAAGCCAGCAGTAGGACACTGGGCACCAAGATTCTTTGTTTCTGTTCCTTGCTTTTGGAGCAGATTGCCATTGAACTATACTGGCGCAACTCACGTTGAAGGCAATGGTTCACTACAAATGAGAGCCCAAGTGCTACCCTGTTTCATTCATTACATGTAAAAAAAGAAAAATTAGACCACTGAGTCTTTTCAAAGGAAGATACTGCAGCTGAATTTTTATGAACAAATTGAGTTAATTCTCCATATAGCAGAACTCTCCCCACCCCAAGACACTGCACCGTTTATAAGAGAAGCTAATTGCTATTACTATCTCCTAAGACTTTACATTAGAGGAAAAACCTCTTTCCCTTCAAAGTCTTGAACAAATACATATACTCTGAACGAGACCCTTTTTTAAAAAAAAAAATAGCATCTCTTCACATTTATTGTCCAATGCACCATGGTATTAGGCTTAAAAGCTAGACAGCAGTGCTGTTCCGAAGGCAGTGTACCAAACAAGAATAACAATTAAACTCTATGTTTACAAGTGAAAGTCCGCTGTAAATAACCATGTCAAGTAGACCTTGCTGTGGGAAGTTGGGATCAGAATATCGATAGCAACTGACTGCAAAGAGGAGGGAATAGGAGATCAGCAATAACAGACCACAGAAGGCAGAGCTGAGACAACAAGAGAGAAACCTAAATAAAGATCGAGAGACAGGAGAAGAGTAATACTTGTAGTCTGGGAGGAGAGAGATGGTGGGGGTAAGGAATGGATCACACAAATGATATTTACTTCTGTTATTGTAAATCTCCTCTAAGATTTTGGTTTCATCCTTCTTAAATGTGATGTTTCCCTTTATATTTCCTCATTCAAAGTGATTGCTTAGTTTTGCAAGGACCAAGTCTGGAATACCCAACTGAAACAATTTGCAATTCAGGCAGGCCCTTCATTCTGAAAAGGGGGAAAAAAATAAGTTCCCTGCAGGTTACCACTTAGGGTATGTCTACAGTGCAATTTAACAGCCGCAGCTGGCCTATGTCAGTAACTTGGGCTTGCAGGGCTTGGGCTAAGAGGCTGCATAATTGCGGTGTAGACATTCGAGCTCAGGCTGGAACCCAAACTCTGGGACCCTCTCCCCTTCCTCAGTTCCAGAGCGAGGCTCCAGCCCAAGTCCAAACGCCTACACAGATGTTAAACAGCCCCTTAGCCCAAGGCCCGCAAGCCTGACTCAGTTGACACAGGCCAGCCTCAGCTGTTTAATTGTGCTGTAGCTATACCCTTAGAAGGTTTAAAAAAACCTCAAGGTCCTGTCTGCTCTTGTTGAATACACCTTAAAAGATAACATATCCTCTTTCTACTTTTCCTTTCTCTTGCTGCTCTACCAGTGTTGTGAAGCATGCTGAGTGCTGGCTAGCTGCTATCCTCCACCCAAGAAATTATGGTGTTGTATATAGTGTGTGAAGCCCTGAGGTCTTTGGGGATGAAAAGTAATATCCCTGTAAAAATAGCATCACCTTCTTTATCATCCCAAGCCTTTGATGCTCTTTTCTCCCTTTCAAGTGTCCTGCCGTCTGTTTTCCCTTCCACCAGTTATCATTCTTTGGGTAGTTAACAGAACATTCCCTCAGTGATGGATGATAGCCTACAGTTAATAAACAAACTATAAAAGTAAAAGAAGATAAGTAGTGCCAAGAATTTCAGTTTCCCTTCCCAAGATTTCAGATTTGTTAGACAAATCTGACATTTAGAAATATTATAATAAATAAAAATAATAATCATTAATAGTGTGTGTGTGTGTGTATATATATATATATATATGTTTTGTCAGCGGTGCCATTTATTATAATGAAATTATACTCTTATTTATGCTTGTAAAGGTTTTTATGGCTTTAAAGCTGCAATTCTATTAATATTCTTATACAGGCAGATAAAAAGGTCTCATCATGTGAAAGAACTGACCATAACTTATTCACTTGCCAGGGGCCTGGCATTAAGAGTTGAGAGGAATCAATTATAGTCACAATCCTACAAGATCAAACAATCCTACAAGATCTCTTATTCATTACCCTGCTGCAAACTTGACATATTAGTGTCATTTATGACATAAAACAGCAATCACTAACTATAATTTCATAGGTACATCTTTCTTTTGATCTGTATGAACCGTGGAAGTAAGCTGAACCAGGAGAAGTCACAACAAATCTTACAACAGTACCAATACATCACTGAATGAAAATTATTAGCTTTAGTTAACAAATGACAGGATTGGTGTATTGAGGATATCCTCACAAGAGAGCAAGGAAAAAAGGTGTCTGGAAAGCTAAATGATCATTCCCATAACCATTTGAGACAAGATTTAAGAGGGACCCATGATTTTGGGTGCCCAACAGGAGACACCAAATTAGGGACCAGCTTTCCAGTGTGGGTGCTCAGCACTTTCTGGATGTCAGGCCTCTTTAAGATGTTCCTCATCATTTCTGAGAATCTTGGCTTTCATGTGATAGTAACTAGGACTCCTGGCCAACAAGAGTAAATTTTTATTAGCCATTTGGTAGTTTGGAGCCAGATATTGCTAGTAAATGAGAGGACAGATTATGTATTAAATTAGAGTGGAGATGAATGGACATACAATGGCAGGAATCAGTGTTATTCTTCTTCCTCTCCTCAAGCTGTTTACTTTCTCTCATTTTTGATTGTTATTTTGATATTTTCATAGACGTCTGCACCAAGTTTATACCTGCTGCAACCCCATCCACTGCAAGAATTCATCCCATTACACTTGTAAGTTCAGTGGCAGACTGTCCTCTTGTGTTGTTGCACATAATATTTACATTATCTGGTGCCTTTATGTGCAAATTGGAACCCTCTTGTCCTCGCTATAGTACATATGCATGATCAGAGACTCTCCTTGCCATGAAGATTTATTATCTGATGAGTGTTCTGTAAAGAACATACTCATACATTGGAATGGTATGAGCCAACAATGTCCTGATTAATAAAAATGGATTTATTTTGTTTTAGCACAATTAATTTGAGAAGTCAGTGGCATTTCAACCACCACAGTCAACTATAAATATCAGCCCTTGTAAATAGCTTGAGATCAATCCCACAGAACACATTTTTCCAAAGACGACAAGATGCTGAAAGAACAAAGGACTCAGGGGATTTGAAAAAGAAGGTCATTCCTCCACTGTAAATATTTAATTTTTGTTCAGACTGTTCTAAATGGGAGTTCCTGGGTGCTCATAACTTTGGAAGATCTGGCCACAAGTCTAGCTGGAAAGCAAACATTCTCTTTTGGGAGAAATTTTGAGGTTCCAAGATTCTTTTTCACTCCACATTGGAACAAAAACTAGACCTTTCCAACAATTTTGGGAAAATGAACACACATGCAAGCGTGCGCGCATGCGCACACACACAACTAGCTAATTGCTCAGTCTCTCGCTTGAGATGAGACAGACCAAGGTTCAAATCCCTGTTCTTCTTGATTCAGAGCAGGGACTTGAATCAGACATCCCAGGTGAGTAACCTAACTACTCAGGTCTACCTCAATCTCTCTCTGACCAAAAATTCCATCCTGAACTTGAGAAACTTTCACAGAAACCACAAAAAAGTCTCCGTTTTGACCAATGGGGATTTTCAGATAAGGAAATATTTTGTCAGAAGTCCTGACTACCTCTACTGGCCACTTCAGTCAGGTGACTAAGGTGCAGCTGTCAATATGGAAAATTGGCCCCAAGCAATGTGAGCACTGAAGTCTTCCCCCTCCCCCCCCCCGAAACTGGCTCAATATTCAATACTGATTTGGTCAATAGATAATGTTGGAAAATCTAGATAGCTGTCAGAACCTTTCATAATTTCTTCTGCTGCTACAAGACCACTATAATATTGTCTTCATGATCAATGTGATCACTTTTTCAGTTACATTACATAACACACATTGTTTAATGGGATGAAATATTCATCCATCACTTCCTCCCAAAAATAGATCTTTGCACCATACCACTCAGAGTTCATGATAAGTTCATAAACTCATTATTTCCTCAGACTTGTAATTTACAAGTGCCTAGTGGGGGAATGACCTCTGATGTTCCCCAGATCTCCCATTTTTCCTTTATGTTGCCTTCTTGAAGAAAAGGGTGTTCTGTGGAAAAAAGACCTCCAAAAAACAAAACCAAACAAACAACCACAACCCCTATGTTATTGCAAACATGAGTACTTGTAGCATTGGACACCTTATAAAAGTGTCAGATGAGCCACTTGTTAAGACTCTGGCCTTTGAATTACTACAATTCAGATTATTAAATGTGTTTCTTTGTTCCATCAGTTACATATAGTAAGGCCACATCATTTCCTGGGGTGGGATGTCATTTCTGGGTACACAGAGTTAAGAGGAAATAATGACAGCCAAGAAGGTGACTCCAATCTGTGCAGAGGTCAATCAAAACTCCCAGCCCATTGGTTCTGAATAGCCCAAGCTGTATGTGTGGGTGTTGTGCAATATACAAAGTATCTTAACTAAGTACATACTACAGAATGAACTTAGTCTGGATAAGCCTTCCCAAAATATCCAGGACACCTATAAACCCATATCACAGTGACGGGCTGTTTCTGTGCTCCTTTGAATTCCAAACGAATGTGTGCATGTATATATTTAGTATGTTTTTATTCTGAAACTGTTATTAATACATCTGTTAATGTTCAACAATTTTACATGGAAATTAGCAGTTCGTTGTCTGTGCAAGGACATATATCCTGGACTCAAACTTTGGAGTGGAAGGATACAAGAACAGCAGCAGCAAGATGCAATGATAACAGGACCTCCAGCACTTTGTTTATTTGAACTTCCTTCCAGACATCTTTGTCTTGTCTTCATGGAGTGGAAATAGTCTTTTTTCGCCCTTCACAAGCTATAGACAGTGTTACAAACACATGTTCTCTTTTAAAAGAAATTCCATAGATTCGCGTTTCAGAGAGTCACTTTAGAACCAGTCCCCTGAATGAAATATTAGCACGCAGTGCATTTTAAGTACTCTTGAAATAACATTTTGTATAACTACAATAGCATGGCATAATGATGTGCACAATAGCTAGTGTCAACTGCCTTGTTTTTAAAACTTGAATCAGAATTTCCTTGATGCAAATACCTTTTCTTTGTGATATGTAATCTTGTCTCCCACTCCCATAAAAAACAAACAGCAACCTGCAAACAGTTTTTACCCCCATCAGAGCTTCACTCCCTTCTTTCAGGCATAAAACAGCACTGATTCAGTAACTAGACATACAAACTGCTTTCTCCCTAAATAAGCATACAAGATTCAATTTCTAGTGTGCCTTGCAAAGCCTGCATTACTTTTAGTTTGTCTAGTAAAATGACAAACAGAGAAGTAAAAATGAAGCTTTTATGTAAATACTTTTTATTAAGATTCTTCTGGTTAGAAAACCATCAGGATGCCTGTTTAATAATAACAAATCATTATAGCATCTTTCTATTTCTACATACACAGTTTGTGACCTTGAGATGTGTAATGTCTAACACAGTCTCATTGTTAGGACTTCAATTTTCACGAGCATGTAACAACGTGTGTTTAATTTAACTTTAAAAAAATCTTTTAAAAAAATCTTTAAAAAAAAATAGGGATTTTATGTTCTCAGTGCAAAACTGGTCTGCTTGAAGTTCTCCATTAATACTCACAGAGTCACTATGGGAGAAAAGAGAATCATTCTCATATTTTTAGACCAAGCTCTTTTTCTTTGGAATTTCATGGAAAAACTCCTGCTGGCATGAGTTAAATCTCCATTTCTACTGATATATGAACTCTGGTTAGAAGAAATTTTATTTTCGTATTTTGTAGAATTATGCAGCTATAATTACTTAACAATCTTGAATAAATAGGCTTAATTTCAGAGAGTAAGAAGAAATCAAGAGCATATTATTTACCAGCCAGTTCAGCAATAAATGTAGATAACAGGGGATTCTGCTAATACTCATGATTATGACTCTGCACTATAAAAGAGAATGCTCTTTTAAAATAGGCACTTTCACTGTGTTGCTGTGCCTGTTTTCTGTAAGTAGGGGGCATGCTACAAAGAAAGTGTTGCTGAACTAAGGATAAAACCCAAATCCAAGAAATATTCTATCTGACTGATTAAAAGAAGAACTCATGCTACTCAGAAGAGGCGAAGCTTTGGCTGGTAGGCGTATGCATCAGGAGAGCAACTGGACCATGGAAGCAGATTTATCTAATCAGAGATAGGAGGTGGTATTTCTTATCAAATCAAGGTGACTGACATCTGAAAGTTTCATTTAGGGGGTCTTAGGCCACACTCAACTGAACTAGAGAGAGATATGGCTCATGAATTGCAGAGAAAGGAGATTTTATGTTTAAGGTATAAGACAGGAAGCAGAAGATGTGTGCTATCTTCCCAGCAGTGCCACAGAAGGTATGTATGCACTTGAATGTGTTGGACAAGATCTGGCGTTTCATGGAATATTTAAATTTCAAGACAGGGTTAGCCCCAAACTTTCAGTCAGTAACAGAGCTGTGTTTCTAAATAGCCTTACAAGGTTCAACTTTGAAGCCCTATCATACAAACGTGTAAAGTAAATCCGTGGGACTACCCATGAGCTTGATCCAAAGCTCACTCAAGTCAATGCAAAGACTCCATTGACTCCAGTGGGAGCTGACTCAGGCCCCATGTGGACAAAATTGTTCATGTGTGATTTCAGGATTAGACCCATACAACATAAATTATAAAAAGAAGTATTTTGTGTTTTATGGTGTGGCTCTGTTCCTGTGGATTTGTTTGTACCCATTTTCAAAACACTGGTGATAGAGACAAATTCAGTTTTATGTAATCTTGTTTCCCACTCCCCTTTTGTATTTGGGTTTAAAAGGAGACTTTAAAATATGGAGTTTCCTGACATAATATGCAGTTTTAAAAGATGCAAACTAATAATGTCGAAACTTCAGACAACAATATCAGGTTGGATTGTAAAGCTGCAGTAGTATATAAAGGTGTTCAAAATTAAAATACAAATACAATGGCACCATGAAAAGTACAGCCAAAAATATATCGTAGGTGGAAAACTTTATGAAGAACCTGATTCATGATCTTGGCCCACTTTGGAGAACATTACGAACAGTCAACCAAAGATATTCTACACCCAGGCTTATTTCGTCTCATCCTGGATGTTAGAATCTGTCTTCCCACCCACCACTTCAGATAAACACTAACACAAACCCAGGCCTAGAATGTGTAAAGACAACAACATACTTTATACATGCCTATGGGGAAATCAAATAGGCTTTTCTTCTTTAATGCTGTCATTCTCAATCCTACATGCTAGAGACTGACAGTTATTCCACAAAAATTAAGCGGGGTATCATACATAGTGAAGGCCCAGTTTGGTTTGCTACAAGTTTCAATTTGTAGTTCTTTGCTTTGTCTATTCGATTTTTATTATTTTGCTGTGGCTAAAACTCAGCTTTCATCTTTGTAATTTGAATCCAGATGGATTGCAGGCTCAGATAACATAAAACTGGTTAATCGACTTTCATAGCATATTTATACTGCAACAGGGAAATTTTACTGTTGTCTGCAGTTTAGTAGTGCATGCTATGGAATACAGCCTGTGTTTTATGTACCCTTAAAACTGCAAACTGCAGCCCCTCTGTTGACAGTGACCCTAAATCTGTCTCACTAACAAAAATCTCTTGCTGGTTCTGAAACAGTAATATTCAGTAAAATTTAATTCAAAAACATAATACCTCTCCAGCAAGTGGCATTATATTTCACTCATGAAATTTAGATGGTTTTTCTCCCTCTTGCTATATTTGATACACAGTATCACAGATCAATGGTAAAAGCTCAGTATCACAGAGCAACCAAATATTTTTAATTAATTTGCAATAGCATTACTATCACAGTTCTGAATACAAGTTGTTGGCTGCATAAGGTGCCACAAGATATTTCTGCTACAGAAAGTGCAATATAACTGTTGCTCTAATTAGAATCTTTTGGTAGTAGTCCCACTCTGATTTTTAATGCCTTTCTTTCCCCCAGAGCATTGAAGAACTTGTATGGAAAAATCCTTCTGAAACTGGTCTCAGTTGGTGTGGTTTATAAATCATTTATTGACATTCATGGCAGCAACTAACTTAGTAATTAAAACCAAATTCAATGGCTTTTCAGAAATGCCCAGATTTTGAGATGGCATACAACAATAAGCAGATATTTGAGCCACACTAATTACATTTAGCTTGCAATCGACATGTTTACTAGTTCATTATTATAGATAATGGATGTTTGGTCTATGCATAGGGCCAAGAGGCAGAAGACTGGAGCTCTATCATTGGCTATGCAACTGCCTTGGTGTGTCACTTTGGGAAAGTCACGCAAACCACTTGGTGCCTGGTTCTGTTCGAAGTTACACTGGTGTAAAATCAAGTGTAACTCTGTCAAAGTCAATGGAGTCACACCAGCACACATAAGGATAGAATTATGCCCTCTGAGCCTAATTTCCCTTGTATGTGGAATATGGATCACACGGTCTCACAACAGTCTCGTATTACTTTTTTTTGCAAAGCATTTCAAGTCCTTTAGACTGTGTCATGTGGTATAATTTACATGTGCATTTTTTTTTTTAAATAAAAAGGAAAGGATTTGAAGGCTTGCTGCTAACAATCAACCACTGTCCAAACAAAGTCATGCCACACCTCTTATGTAGCATAGTATAACAATTGGTTTCCTGCACTAAGAATTACCACTAGGAGACCTAAGTGATTTACCACGAAATCACAGTACTCCTCCCATAGTTTATATCCATTAGATATAAACATGTTCATAGGCAAGGATAGGCCACAGTTTTCAAATCTGGGTGCCTAAAGTTGTAGATTTAGGAGTCTAACTGAATGAAGCTAAGTTTGAAAATTTATCCACAGATACCCACATTGCCTACTGAGAAGCAGCCAGAATAGGAATTAGCTCCTCCCAAACAATTGCCTATATACATCTTTATACCACACTATCATGTGTTCTCCATATGCCCCGTATGTAGCACATATAAACATCTGAGAGTTTTTAAACAAAACTTTTTGTATCCCTTCACCACCATGTGTCCAACTTGACCGGCCTCAGAGAGCCAGAAAAATTAAACAATGTCAAGTCCACAGTATTTCTATATATTACAATTGTGACATTTTAAAGTCAGAGAACTTGGGGTTTTTCCCAAGGACAGATGTGCTGCATCTCTCATTAGAAAGGAGAGAATCTCCACTTCTCAGTGATGTAAAGGGCTTCTTTGTGGCTGGGGAGAGTCAGGGTAGGTCAAATCTGAAATCTGTCACTAGTGCAGGATTAAGTATTGTCCACACCACCACCAATTTATCTTGTTCCTTTCTCTTACTGTAAATGCTGTTCCTGCTATCCATCCTCTACTTCTTCTTCCTTGGCACATGTAGGTTGCACTCTTTGGCATATTGACTCAATGCCAGACTAGTGCAGGTTATGCTCTTTTATTAGATACATCCCAACTGCACTTTACAACACTTCCTATCAGCTAAATTAGGCCTACCAGCCTCCCTGGGAGTTGCATCCACTTAAATCAGGGATGAATTTGGTATTTTCCTAACCCTGCCATTTTTTATTAGATCATGTTTCAACTTAATTACATTGCATTTTAAAAAAAATGCAGAAGTTCTCCTAAAAAAAATAAAAATCAATCTTATTGGGAAAAAATATTCACTCATGGGATAAGCTGCTCTCTAAGTGGCAGAAATAAAAAGCTACTTCAAAATTTAGTTTTATCATCATAAGCCAAATAGCTAGAAACATAGAATGTAATTCTCTAGAATGGCAATGCATTACTGACCTCTTAAAGCCTTTCCCTAATGTGTTTCCATTCTCCATTCAACAATGCCCTCAAATGTACGGTAGCAATGATTAAAAATCCATCTGGGATTTAGTAGCATGATCATCTCTCAGTTAAGGCTAAATCTTCTGACATAACCCAGGGCTACAGAAAGCCTCAAGATTAACAGAACCAATGCTGGGGTGGGGTGGCCCATTTTGCAGATGGGTGGACTGAGGCACAGAAAGATTAAGTGGTTTGTACAAAGCCACATGGCCTGCATAGGAATTTGCACAAGAAATCAGACCAGTGGCACACTAAGTAGTGTCCCATCTCTAGGTGACCCAATACTTTGGAGGAAGGAGCAAGAAATGCTATATGAATTTACATGTAGTAAATAGTTATGGACTAGCCCTCCCAAATGAAAAGTTTCGTGCATTTGGTTTATGGCCTGAAATGTCGGGATTTGTACCCATGAAAGTCTTACTTAATACTTTCTATTTCAAATACTTCAATGTCCCCCTGCCTTTTTCTGGATCTTTAATGAAAGAGATAATAGTGGTTGTTACAATGGGAGTAAGCCAGTGATAACTTGACATAAAACTCCGTACTGCACTTCACTGTTTAACGTAGTAACAGTAGACAAGGGTTCAATTCACACCTTATCTTTTGTTGGGGCTGAAACCTCTCCATTTTCAACAGAGCAGGCCAATGGAAGGGAGCACAATGGAAAAACACAATAAAAAAACCTTCATCTTCAATAATAAGTTCAGACAGTGATTATCATTGATGAATTGACATCCATGAGCACTTTTAACTCTGAGTCATAGCTGAATGTGTGTGTGTGTGTGGGGGGGGGGGGGAACAGTAGAATAAATCAATAGTGCCATGTAATTTGGTCCCACGGTTCCAAAGAATGCATGGGCCCCCTGACCACAGAGCACTAGCCAATTCCTGAAAGGGAGATGCCTATTAAATTCTCTTTTTGTTCCTCCCTTACACTCTTCAGTTTGGCTTCAGTCCACACCTTTCTCCTTCAGTCACTCCCTCCTCCCCCTGCATCTTGTCCCCTTTCCCCCTCTCCCTTCCTGAGTCCCCATTAATCCCCTCCCAGAAAACCTGACCAAAAAAAAATGAAACCTATGGAAATAGCATGGCATTTGCAAACTATCACTTTGCTTGTGCGTTATACCCCTTTCCCTGTTTTGTCAGTTTAGACCGCAAGCTCTTCAGGATGTAGGGTGACCAGATGTCCCGATTTTATAGGGACAGTCCCGATTTTTGGGTCTTTTTCTTATATAAGCTCCTATTACCCCCCCACCCCCATCCCGATTTTTCACATTGCTGTCTGGTTACCCTATCAGGACAGGAACTCTCTCTTATTTTGCATTTGTACAGTACCTAGCACAACAAGGCACCAATCTGAGCTGGTCCCCAGATGCTACTATAACAGGGTGAATAACAAAATAATGCAATTTTGGTTCAGTAAGGTTTCTCCGTTAGCTTTTAAACACAAGAGCACTGGAAGTATTTTCCCCTCATTTGAGAGAGTCTACAAGGTCAGCCTTTCTGTGTTAGTCAATCCCAAAGGGAAAAAAATAATTTCCCCTCAGAATGCTCCATAATTTGAAGAATATTTTGAACACATTTCAAAGCCTGACCAACACTGTTTGTAAGCCAGGAGCAATGTGTATTGTGTATATTCCACACCATACCTTGAACTGGATGATTAATATGCACTTCTTTTTTCAGTCATTATTTTCTACCTGTTTATAAGCTCACAAAAAAACTAAAACAAAATCATATCACAAATCACTATGGCCCCTGCACTGCAGGAACACTGCATTTGTTTTCTTTACATCCCATCAGCTTCATTATGTATAAGTAACTATCTCAATGAACCGTTTCACACCAAGTTCTATATAAATCCTCCTGCAGCAAGACGACGGAGAGAGGGAGCGAAGAGGTCTCCACTCCCTGGTGGATATTTCTCCAGCATTAACTGGTAATGGAAAATATTATTCAATTTCCAGACTTCATCCATCCTTGAGTAGGAATGGCAAATCCCCCTCACTATAGATGTTGAAGCAGATTATGGAACCTTGTATTTAAAGTTGTGGATGGAAATCTTGACCTTGGGGCATACCGCAGCTCCTTCTGCGGCTGACACTCGTGTATGTGCGCTATCATGGCACTGTGCCTAACCACAAAAAGTGGCATGCCAGTTTCAGTAGGGTACTGCTGCAAACCAGAGTGAGATCTAGAAGCTCTGTCTGCCTAATGACTTAAGATTTATTGGATCAACTTCTGTTGGTGAGAGAAACATTAAAGATATTGCCTCACCCACCCTGTGTCTCTAATGATTTAAGAGGTTTTTAGGCATTCTTCTAGAACAAATACACCACATTTATAACTTATGTTGTCATATTTGTTTTCCACTCAGATAGTGTACCTGCACTCCCACCCCCATTAAGGCAGAATAGCACAATACACTGTATGTACCTGGATGGCAAGGAAGATGTACAGAGCTTTATAAATCATGTGTGCTGCTGAAGAGCTCTTTATTTAGTAAAAGGAAGAATTCATATTATACTACAATGTTTAACCACATCACCTATGAACTAGAGTCACTAATAAATTAGAAACCTTAACTCAAACTCAGGAACTCAGATGCTATACTAATGGCAGTCATAAGTTCTTGGATACACAGAACAAAGGCATTTTTTCCCCTCAAAGTAGGGCTAAGTGGATAACAGTTTCCAAGTTGGTAGTAGTCTAAAAAAGTGAGATTGTAAGATCTCCTGACCCTAATTTTAAATCTTGTAGGAAAGATGCGTGAGGTAAGGAGATATTACAGGTACTGATCATTCAAATGTCACCCGAGGGATTAAGCATCAAATCCTGTTACCAAAGAGGCTCAGGGGAATTTTGCTACGGATTTCAATGGACTCAAATCTGATCTTTACAACCAACAATTTATTAATTATAAAGGCTGATGTTTTCAAAAGTAGCCCCTAGCGTTAGGTATCTAAATCTGGGCTACCCAATTGTCTAAAGTGGGACATCCCAACTCAGAGGCACCCAAAATTAAAGACAACTTTTAAAACATGGGGTTCAAATGAGCTAAGCACTTCACAGGGTAATAAAGAGACAAAGTAAAACTCAAATAAAATTAAAGGAAGTTCAAATACTTTATTCTCTACTGGCTTAATAAAGAGCTATTGAAAATTGCTGTGAACATTTGCAGGCAACGGAAATAAAATTAAAGGAAGTCTCTCAAGGTACTCATCAAGTTACTTTATAGTCTACTGCAAGATCTTTTCAGGCATCAGAGAAAATGAAAGAAGAACCAGATGGACAAGTGTCATTTACAAGGCCTAACCATCCTGAATGTAGTGGCTTTCTAATATGATAAGCCCATTCACCTCTCAGAAGCGCTCCCACAGAAACAAGAAGTGAAAGCTAGCTTCTTTTACAATCTTGCTCCTTCCAAAATAATGCCATTTTGTACACTGTGCATGTATAGAAAACTGTGGCTCTTCATAAAGTCAAGACACAAGAATTGCAAAGACTACCACATCTTGAAAATGCAGCTTGCCTACAACCACAGCCTGGATGTCACACATGGATGCTCAGCACCCTACAGCCTGCCTTGACACACACACTTTGCAGAGTGCTCAGCTGGCCAGGACGCATTTTTCTGCTTTCAGCTTATAGGACACTTTGCTATGCAAATTACTCATAAGAATGCTGCTAGCAGAGCATCTCTCAGAGAACATGCACCGATGTTTTTGTGACGGTCATTCACACACATTTTGGGAAAGTCACAGATGTGCTCACAAAAAAGCCACTCTGCCCTTCACCTTCACTTCTTCCTACACCAGGTCACTGTTCTCAAAAGGTTTTTGATTTAACCAGTCCCACTTTTATGACTCAATTTGGGTTCATGTAATTAAAGGTTCTGATCACTTACTAATTTTTTCCCCCACAAAAAAACTTTGTACCTATTTCTGCTTTCATCAGTTCTTCATGTTGGCCAAATGGATCAAAAACTCAGCACAAAGTCACTTTCAAATACTGTAACCACATAACCATTCATGATGATGATAATTCTACTGCTTTTCTAGCTCCTCCATTTTCTCCTTTCTCAGTTTCATCCAAAGCCTACCTGGCCTTTTCCACTAAGTCCTCATCAACAGTTGTTGCAGCACAATAATGAGCCCGTATTGATTTATTCTACTGAAATTAACAGTGCCAATCATTATTCCCTAGCCTAACAAATAGAAGGGAGGTTCCCTCATTGCCCCTTGTGAGCAGGTGGAGTCACAAAGAACCCCCCAGATATTACTTTTCAAGCTGCCCACGTTCCTTTTTATCTCCAGAGGGCAATATTTACACCAGAAGCAACAAACCAAACTGATCTCAAATGGTTAGAAAATAAGAGCAAACACTCACCCTGGGCTTCTTGCTTCCCCCTGTAGCAACCGCTCCTTCAAAGCAACCATCTCCAGTTTCCCAAACAGCCATGGTTGTTGAGTACTACTTTCTTCCTAAGGAACTGCCTGAGCAGCAATCTCCAGCCCTGCCTCGTTATCCTCTGCTGAGCACCTGTGCAAAAAAAGGTGGGTCTGTGTTAACCATTTGCCTGCCAGTGAATAGAAACAGGGCTCCTACATCCAATCAGACCCTCAAACCTACTGCACCCTTTACCCATATTTGAAATCCATCACAGCACCAAAACCTTGCAGACAATTTTCAGTGCTCCCATCCTTTCTGTACAATGGCTTCTTCTCTTTACTTTTTTATTCACAGTAACACAGTTCACATTTACCATTCTATACCTGTTCCCCCCACTCTCCTGCTTTTGGCATGGTCACCTTTCTAAACAACTCCCCTCCAAAGCTTTCATTTCCCAGTATGTTATGTAGTGCAACAAGCTGGTTCTTGAGATAAGCTCTCTTATTCTTAAAGAGCTAAAGAATACAACATTGTGTTCACATGCTTTCCTCCTAAATATCTGAGCAGAGAAAGCATGAAACCCTGAATTACTTATAGTTTATAGTGATCCTGTCCATGTTAGTGGCTTGATTCACTATTGCCTTGCACCTTGTGTACTCATTTATCTCTGCAAAGTGAGTAGAAAGTTTAAAATGCCATTACCATGCAAGAGATTTGTGATATGGTACCATTTTGCACCTGCTTTGCATAGGTGAAAATAACTATGGGAGGTGCAAGCCAATGGAGGTCAGTGCTTGAACCTAGGAGCTGCTTGCAGTGGAGGACTGAAGGTGGGTGGGAAAGGCACTTTCAAGTTCAAAGACAAATATTGGTAGATTTTCAAATTTAGTTTCATTTCTTTATTCTAAAATGCAATATACATTTTCAAAGGAATCTTTTTTGTGGTTTTTCTATTATACATGTATAAGTACATGTGCATTGAATCAAGAGAAGTCTCTCTATGGACTCCAACAGGCTTTGAAGCAGGACCTTATTTAACACTAAGAACAATATCTTGACTACACTGAAAAGATGCATAGGAAAATGACAACTGTATAACAGTAGGTTTCAGTAGTCTATCACAAATAGAGAAAAGAAGCCAAAGAAAGTAGCAATTTCAGATCAGTGTGTATAGTATATTAGCTTTTGCATTGTGCAAATATCCTATATCCTTATTTCTCAACACTGTATTAAATAAAGAAAACACAGTAGTTTTCATTTATTTTAATGATGTTCCTGCTAAACAAATGTTTGGATTCTTTTTACATCTGAAGCTTCAGCTTATTGGATTTATTTATATGTCCTTCAGTTTTATTAAAAAAAAAAAAGGCTCTCCCTAGAAAGACAGGGTTGTGCCATCTGGAGTTTTACCAGATGAGTTTTCATTGATCTTCAGTCAGTCTTTGTTTAGTCAACACCTGATATTCTGGGCTCTTGTGAGGAAAAGGGGTAGGAGGTCTGAAAGTTGGTTTGTTTATAGAGCTGTCATAATGGAAAAGTCTCAGAGGATTCCAAAGTAAGAGATTGTTTTCAGTGAGGAGAAGAAAACAGCTAGACTGTCTCCAGACATCTCTTCTACAGAACTGGAAGGAATTTTCACTTTTCATGTTGATTCTCCAAGCACATCTTTCTTCTGCAGGTTATTTCCATTTAACAGAACATAAGCAATCATAAGTAATTATTGTGATGTTACACCCCATACTCTCCATAGAAATATGGTTATGAGATGAATATGGAATAACTAAGATATACTTTCTGCAAGATGGCTCATGTAAGGTATCATTGGGAAGGTTTTACTGAATGTAATTATCCTGTTTGTAGGCATGTATCATTTCTGTATCTAAATTTAGGAATATTAACTATGTAACAATTACAACTGTGTATGTATTTGTGAGACACCCACCAGACAACCGGCCATCACAGCCTTAATGGGCCGTTAGGAAGAAACAATAAGACTGTGAAGATACTAATCTCTCTCCTTCCTGAGCGGCATCCTGGGATATAGCTGTGACACTACCAGGTCAGGTGATAAGATCACCTGATAGAAAATACCACCTTAGACACTGCTGGTACTTTTCCTCTGTAGGGGGATGGTGATCAAACAAAGGTTTCACGCCTTAAGTAAATTCTTTTTAAGGCTGGGGAGGGACTCTCCTCCATTGCCTACCTAAGAAGAAAGACTGCTGAAAGCACCTGAGAGGAAAGGCAGGGGTGAGTCCAGACTGAGGCAGGGGTCCAGTATATAAGAAGAGATAACTGGAACTGTAAACTACAGAAACTGTATCCTGCCTAATTCAACATTTAGGGTGAGAAATTACATTTTGTAACCAGTTTATTTTGTGAATCAAGCTTAGTTGGCATGTTTTGTTTTATTTGCTTAGTAATCTGCTTTGTTCTGTTTGGTATCCTTTATAATCACTTAAAATCTGTCTTTTGTAGTTAATAAACTTATTTCTTGTTTATAAGATAACTCAGTTTGTGTAATCCATATCTGGGGGAGACAAGAAACTGTGCATATCTCCCTTCACATTGAGAGAGAGGGCAAATTTTTATGAGCTTGCGCTGTGCAGATTTTTCTATACAGTACAAGACAATATACCTTTGGGTCTTCACTCCAAAGAAGGTGGGAACCTGAGTGATGGGGCAAGTCCCTTAAGATGAGTCTTCCCAGAGCTGATCACAGTGTTTGTGTCTTTCTGAAGCTGGGTGGGGCCCTGCCTGTGTGTGTGTGCTAGAGGAGGCTGAAGAGCCTGGCTCAACAAGACAGGGTAAAGGGGGCCAGGCTGGCAGAACGGGTGGGCTCAGTGGAATCCTAGTACATCAGGTGGCACCTTAAAGGGGGGAAACCCATCAGAATTATATCTTTTCACAAACTTTTGATGAACAAAAGAATACTAAAATTTCTCAAATTCATTATGTTCATGTTGACAAGAAAAGTCTTACAGTCAGAGTATCCCTGCTGCTATTAGATTGAATGCCCAAATAGCAATGACATTTTGAATATCTCATTGTGTTAGGATACCCCAAAAGCCATGGCAGCAACATACAAACAAAGCTGATACTTAAGCTATAAAATCTGTGGGGTAGGGATCATCATTTTGTTCTGTCTGTACACCACCTATTGCTCTGGGGTCCTGACCCAGGACTGGATCAATGCACAATACAAATAATAATAATACCTATATTAAAAAGTCTGTGAAGACTACTTTTAAATGGGGCTTGTGCCCTTTTTTGCTTCCTTATAATTTTTAAAGAAGTCTTTAAAGCTTTTATTCTCCCACAATGTTTCTTTCTCATTATTGCATTACAAATATCCAGAATGCCATGTCTTTTCCTCTCTGATTTTGCTAGAAGTCTTCTTGGGTGTCTCACGGCATGTCTGGTATTCTTGTGCACTGTAACTGAAGGAGTAAAGGAGTTTAGTCTTTAAGAAAGATGCCACTTATCAAAATGTTTATTAATTACTGAAATTTTGAACAGCCTGACTAAAAATCTCTCCATCCCTCTCTTATCGGCTCAGCTTTCAGTCTCTTGATTTGTGTAATGTTATTATTTTATTCCTTCCACTTGTAGTAAAGCTTTTTAGGCTAGATAAGACTTGAATTTCTAATGCCAAAAAAGGGCAGGGGATTGGGGGGAGGACACCTTTCTTTTAAATGAACTTTCAGGCTACCTTTCTAAAAAGGCATAAAGGGACAACTTTTTTTCTTTGTAGATCATATTTTTTAAAAACAAACACAAATAAATGACATGAATGATCCTATTATATTAAATAGAAAAAATTAACATAATGCAACACACTTTTCAATGTTCTGGTGAAGATTAGCATCATCATATAGGTATCACTTTACTGCTGCACATACAGCATAAAGTCCTTTCAAGCGAATTCCAGAATATCTAAGCAAACGCAAATGCTTGTTAAAAATATTCTGTATGAGTTTAAATTACAAATCACTCTCTACAAAGGGATATAGGACCATATGAGAGAGCATGCTAACAAAAAGAGTATTGTAAGAGAGGTAAAGTCTCATATTTCAGAGTTTTAGCCAATCTCTAAATATTCGGGATTAGGATGGGACTTTCATGGGGGATAGATTTTCCCACATCTGCCAACAGCGGGATTTCTTGTACTCTCATCTGAAGTATTTAGTGCTGGCCACTGTCAAGAGACCAGATACTCAATCAGATGGAATGTGGCTGTGGTCTAATGAGACAATTTCTACATTCCTATATGGCCTAAATTGTGTCAGAAGAAGCCAGTGAGGTGGCGTTCCCTTTTCCACCTCAACCTCTAAACTCATGGAAGCCGGGCCAAGTGACCACTACACAGTAAGGTTCTGTAGATTCAAGGTGCATGGTTTAGAGTGAGAAGGCAGAATTTCTGGGGTCCAGTGCTATTGTACAGCACTGTTATTGGGGAGCTCAGCGTGGAAATACCTTAAGGGAATTTACTGCTGACCTTAAAAATATTAATCCTCATTGGCTCCTGTCTGGGAAGAGGTGGCACTGGCAGCATGGCTGTTGAGAAGAGGGCCTCAAGAAATAACATAGGTGAGATTTACATGTGGATGTACCAGCCCTTCCAGCTGTCACCAGAGATCTTGTAATACTTGTGGGGTTGGAAGACATGACCCTCTTTCCAGATAGGCCAACCCCATTCCCCATCAAACCTGATTCCTTGCAAATTCCACAAGTGGAAAGTCATAAAACAAAATGAATGTGTTTTTAGACTCTTCATGGCAGGGACCATGTATATTTTTGTGTTCAGACAGTGCTGTACCTGTTTGGGGCCTCTGGGTACTACCAGAGTACAAATAATAAACAATAATAAATTATACTAATGGTGATGATCCTGGGGTTAATCAGGTCTATAGAAATCCCCATGTCACTAGCTCTCCTGTGTGGGTTTTCTGCAGCAGGCTATTCTGTAGCCCAATAAAAATACCTGTTAGTTACTCCTGTTTCAGCAATGCTGGGAAGAACCTTGCACTCTCTTTTCATCATTGAGTCTACAGAGACTTTCTAACACAAAGTGTTGCAAGAAACTCTGCTAAAACCTGTTACCTAAAACTATTGTAATACTCACTTATAGAATAAAAATTTATTGGAACACTTAATTTCCTGCTAGTCCTACCTCCCAGGTCAGAACCACAACAATATAACAAACAAGATAACATAATAAGATAAAGATATAGCACCATCTGTTGGTGGAGGTGCTGTCTACACTAATCATTACAGTATCTTCCTTTCATGACCTAATTTCAGAACATTGAGACTGAAGTTTGTGACTGTGCATGGGGTGAATGAAATGAGATGCAGACAGGGGCAGAGCCTTAGAGCCTTAATGTCTCTTCATGCATGAACTTCAGAAAGCCAGGAAAGGGCTTGAGAAGGGGAACAAAATGCTATAATAAAACTAGAACAGATGCAACTGCTTGCCAGACGGGGCCACATTACACCAGTTCATCAATGACTGTAGTGGTTCACCACCTGCTTCTAGATACAGTTTGGGGTGTTGACTTTGGTCTCCTAAACTGTGTGTGTGTCTGAGATTTTGCCTTTTCTTCCTGTGACCCACCATGGCAGATGAATTTGTCATGTGGGGCTGTATTAATCTCATAAGAAAACTAGGCAAGTTACTATAACGTGGGTGCACAACTGATTGAGAGACGGTACTGTAAGTGTAGTTATCAATGGTGTGCTGTCAAACTGGGAGGGCATATCGTGTAGTGTCCTTTAGGAGTCTATCTTGGGTCCAGTGCCATTCAATATTTTCATTAATGATTTAGATAATGGAATGGAGAATATGCTTTTAAAATGTGCGGATGACACCAAGTTGGGAGGCAAACACTTTGGAGGACAGGATTAAAAAGGACCTTTGGAATTGGAAAATTGATCTGAAACAAACAAGATGAAATTAAATACAAATTAAATGCAAAGTACTGCACTTAGGAAGGAAAAATCAAATGCACAACTACAAAATGGGGAATAATTGACTAGGTGATAGTAATGCTGAAACAGATAAGGGGGATTATAGTGGAGCACAAATTGAGTGAATCAACAGTGTGATGCAGTTGTGAAAAAGGCAAATATTCTGGGTTGTATTAATGGAAGTGTCACATGCAAGATACAGGTAACTATCCCGCTCTACTTGGCACTGGCGAGGCCTCGGCTGGAGTACAGTGTCCACTGGGTGTCATACTTTAGGGAAGATGTTGACTAACTGGAGAGAGGCCAGAGGTGAACAATAAAAATGATAAAAAGTTTAGAAAACCTGAACTTTGAGAAAAGGTAAAAGGTAAGAACAGGTTAGACAAACACCTGTCAGGGATGGTCTAGCTTTATTTGGTCCTGCCTCAGCAGAGTGGACTAGGCCTGATGACCTTTCAAGGTCCCTTTCAGCCCTACATTTCCATGGTTGTTTGAATTGAGCTGGGGAATTTGTGCTAAATTCGGTCCTAAACTGATCTAACAGAGGCTGAGTTGCGTGAAGTTTAGCACAAGACTTATCTCTTTTGTCAAGCATTAGCCTCGGATGTACAGAACAGGGTTTGTTTGTTTCGGTGAGGAAAAATTTGCCTCATACAACAGGCAGAAATGTGTCTATATGGTATGGCTGTCATCATCATAGTAACTGAACACCTCACAAACATGTAGACTACTAATTAGAGCTGTATGTATGATTTTTTCCAATTCAGTGACCAACCTGAAAAAAAATTGTTTCAGGTTTATCCAAAGCAAGTTTTTCAGTAAGGTATGGCTTCATTTGAAGTTTATTTAATTTTACTTACGTTTTAAAGTTATTTTGAATGAAAAGTCAAAATGGTTCATTTCAAAGATGGCACAACAAAGACTGATTTGTTCTTAGCCAGATAATTTGATGAATTTGTGCCCATCTAGGCAGTTCTAGTGAACAGAGACATTCCATCTGAAAAATTTTACCCAGCTGTACTACTAATGTACTTAACCTTCGGCTTGTGCTTAAATATCTTGTTGAACTAAAGACATAATCAGTCCTGAAACATCTCAAACTGAGATCTTGCTATTTTGCATATTAGTTCATTTCTCTTTATTGTTTACTTCAAGTTACAAATTGACCCACATTTAAAATACAATGACCATGTGTTGACTTGAAATGTCGGCCATGGACCTAGCTTTGATCTGTTGTCACAGTCTCTGGGTGACAGCCAATATCTGAATATTTTTTTTAATCCAGGGAAAAGCAAAAAATATAGTTTACTAGTCTCATAGGGAAACAAATATTGCTTTTTAAAAGCTTCAGCTAATGTCATGTGAACTAATCAGTTAGAACAAATCTGCCAAGAACTTGCTGCCTCGGGTAAGTGACTTCAGAATTTGGAGGAAGACATTTTAAAAGTCCTACAGGAGGCATAATTCACGCACCCCACCAAAAAAAAATACAACATTAAAGCTGTAAGTACAAGTGTTGATATTATTTTTCTGCTCAGATATTCATGGAGCTGCAAAAGAACTAACGAGACAACATTTTTGCTGACAATTCAGCCTACAGATGACACCCAACTCCATATCTTGCTTACACCAAAGAGAAACAGCACCAACCATCAGCTTCCTTAATGCCTAGCACCTATATGAAAAGCAGCTGGCTAAAACGGAATCCAGGCAAGACTGACTGAGGTACGTAAGAAGAGGGAAGCACTTCTAAGAACTTGCCTTTGTAACATTCCCCGGATGTGGGCATCTGACTTCAAAGTGATACATAGCTTTGGGGTCCTTTAGGACTCCACAATAGCAAATAATGCCCACTTTCGTCTGTGATTGGTCAGAAAATCGCACTGCCTTCCTATCAACACAGGCCCAATGACCTCTAGGGTTGATTACCTAGCCACATTGGGCAAGATCCTCATGTCAGTACAGTCATTTTGTGCCACTCTGTTGGTGCAAGGGAACCATAAAACTGCCATGATCAGACGGGGGTGAGGAGAATTCTCCAGATATGGGGGGCAACATGACTAAAGCAAGGCCAAAAATCTGACCTTGGATGAACGCTTTCTGAGGATTAGCACAAAATGTTCTTCTCAATGGAAAGTGAACATTTTTGTATGTGGCACACTGCTAGGGGCATTGCTGTGCTTTACATTTTGTAAAAATCAACTTTTATTTTAAGAATTAAAATTGTATATCTATGAAAAAAATGCATAACAGTGATAATGCATCCTTTCTACAAGAACCTTAAGATATCTGGAGAACACAGCAAAAATGTACACACACTCTCACTTAAGGATATCTTGTGCACTCTTGTGACTTAATTTAGGACAAAAGGATACTGTGTACTTTCACAGTGCAGTGCCTCCCAGAAAGGAACCTAGTGGAACAGATACAAGGCCTAGATTTTTAAACAACATTCCGTCACAAATTCTTTCCATATGCCACAGGAATCTGTATTAAGCATAGGACTGGAGCTGCAAGTCTCTCCAGTGCAGCACATTCTATTATGTCTCCAGTGTGTTCAGACATAACTGATGGACTGATTTTTATTTTAGTAGACTATTTAGGAAACATGGTCAGGGAGAATGTGTAATTTACTTTCAGACCATCACCCGTTTCAGAGCATCCTTGAATAAAGCCATTTCTCCACGCTTATACTGCACTTACGCTTTAATGTTAATTTGTTCATCTAAACCCTTGAAACAATATGAAGTATGTCACTGATTCTCTCAGTTCTGTTAAAAAGGGAAATAAAGTGTTATCAATAGCTTCTAAACAGTATTTTCTTTAACTTTCATTGTACCATGGGGACAGATATCTGCATCTTTATAATGGGACTAATAACGTACTTTTCAGAACATGCTAAGCCCCTTTTAATCATATTTTTCCCTAGCTGAAGAGTTTTTAACAAGCCATATTAAACAAGGTACTGAGAGTATAAGCATGTGGGTGGGGCTGATAGTTCCGTAACTGGCCACAATTTCCCCTTCTTCTGATTTCATAAAATGTTGGGGATACTAACACACTTTACGAATAGGTGTGACTTTTAATGGAGGTGTCCAGGGTGAATCACTACCACCTGCTTACAGTGGTAGAAAGCCTTGTCTATGCCCATGAAGGGAAACCCTCCCCAACAACGTGCTCTCTCAATGCAGGCTAGCAATTTACACATCCCCCTTTGTTACTCTTGAGTGCACAGGTCCTTATCTTCTGGACACATGCAATACACACTGATCCACTGCCTGCGGAAGCAGTGCACCCCACTTCACTGGCTTCGCCTCAGTTCAACACTCTCCTTAGCACAAAACACTTAGATGTGTCTTTACTAAAACCAAACTGAAGTTTATGTAAGAGCTTGAGATAGAGATTCAAATAAGCAAGTATAACGGCTTGGAAACAAGGCTACAGGTAAAAGCAAAAGGTGATCTATGGCTATTCTTACGAACAAGTTACTTTCCTCACCCAATAGTTAGTTCTTACTGTGCTTGTCCAATCCAGAAAGCTGGGATCCATCTTTTATAAGACAACCCCACTGGAAGAATGTATCCTCCATAATGAATGAAATCGTGTGTTCTTTCTTCATTTCTTCTACAGACTATTGTCTCTTACCCCAGGTTGTCCCCAATTCAGAAATGTGTTTTTGGGTTCTCTTTTCTTTGTAAATCATCAAGCCTGTGCTGTCCAGATGGTAAACATACAGCTTGGCTCCACAGATTGTCCATCATTCTCAGTGTTAATTTAGTTAGTACTGAGACCCACCTCGCCTCAGGTGACAAGTTTCACTTGAACAGTTTTGAAACCCATGTCCTACATATTACATAACTCTAAAATGATTTCCCATACAAATATCACTCAATACAAAAATCCCATATAAACATCATGACAATGAGACAGTTTTTTGCTTTTGGCAGAGACCACACTATCCCCTTTTGTGAAATACTGAGAAGATCGGTATGTCTGTGTCATAGTAGGTTAGAAGTTGTGGGCTCCATTACAGAAAATCAAGTTTGGCCTTCAAAGGGCAGAACTCTTAACTATTGTGTGTGCGCAACTCCCAGAGGCATGTGATACCTTATGTTCCAGCCCTGATAGTTAAATAACTGGCCTTGGTTTTCAGTGACCGTATCATTAGCAGATATGTTTTCTGAACTCAGATCACCTTTAAAAGAAGTTGCTGTCGATCTAGTGAATGTAAATGTTTCTTGAAATTTTAGGGCCTCATCCTGACTGTCCTCTGCATGTGGACTCTGCTGCTGAGCTCATGAGGGACTTTTACATTAACAAAAAATTACTAGATTTTAAATGAGACACTGGGTGAAATTGTTAGCGATGAAGTAAATAGTTGGCCCATTTGTTCAAAGCTGAAAAGAACAGTCCTAATTCTCTCTTTTCTGAAACCTATTGGAATTAACGTTCTGGAAGCTTTCCAAAAAAGTCAGTAGAAAAGGTGATTCTTTAAAGAACAAAATTCTAGACAGAGCTTTTTTTCTGCTAAAGATTTTCACTATAATGCTGAAGGGAAGAATCTCTCTAGGAACTGGTGTAAGATAAACGGGTGAAGGGCTTCCAGCAAGTTAATAGCTCAGCCACGAATATCCTGTAGTTCCTGTATTGAGCAGGTCTATGCATGTTGCTTTTCTGACACAAATTACGGTGATCTTTCTTGAGATGAGAAGAATAATCCAGGCTGGCTTTCACACCACCATTTTCATGGACTGAGAACCCTCTACTCCCCCACTGACTTCAACAGGGGCAGCAGAGTACTTTGCAGGATCTGGTTTTATAACTGGAGCTGAGTAAAGCCCATTTTTGGCATTTGCAGGAGTTTACACCAAACCTTTCCAGCAGTTTTGATTCCAAGAGTTTTGAGAGTCCCTGACATAGCTTTAAGTTTCAGGTTCATCTGTAACTAAAACCTCAGCTTCAAATTCACTGGAAGTAAGACAGGAGATTTTAGTCAGTTTCATAAACCTGCTGGCCTGAGGTAATCTTTTTCTTGAATCTTTTCATTTTGCATCCATAGCAATAAGGTTCATATGAACTAAACCCAAATTTTTGCCAGACCTGAAACCAGTTCAGTTTAGTTTTGAGTAATATTCTAAACACAATTGACAGAAGTAAATCTTTTCAGTTGCGTACCTCCTCTATTCTATTACACATGCAAAGAATTGTATTTGTGTGTGGGGAGAAAAAGGGGGTAATACTATAAGAAATACTAGTCCTGCAACATTTACTTATGTGGCTAATTTCACATTACCCCAGTGGGACTACTAGTGTGAGTAAGGACTGTAATATCAGGTCCTTTATTTTTACAAACAAACTGAGGAGGTGCTGGACCTCACCATGCTGCCCTCAAGACCTCTGATCAGTAAATGATGTAATGTATGTAATCTAATCCTTGCTCAAGTAGAATGCGTCATACATATTGTGACAAAGTTCCTCCTCTACCTTGGTGGGTCTTGCGCTTATTGGCAGATTTGCTCGCCTTCGAGCTTCACGGCAGCCCTTAGTTTGGCCATTTTCGTGAACCCACTGTCCAGGCCAACTCCTCCTGTGTCTGATCAGGAGTTGGGAGGAATCCGGGCCCGCCCTCTACTCCGGGTTCCAGCCCAGGGCCCTGTGGAATGCAGCTGTCTAGAGTGCCTCCAGGAACAGCTGTGCGACAGCTACAACTCCCTGGGCTACTTCCCCATGGCCTCCTCCCAACACCTTCTTTATCCTCACCATAGGACCTTCCTCCTGGTGTCTGATAATGCTTGTACACCTCAGTCCTCCAACAATATGCATTCTCACTCTCAGCTCCTTACACGCACACCACAAACTGAAGTGAGCTCCTTTTTAAAACCCAAGTGCCCTGATTAGCCTGCCTTAATTGATTCTAGCAGCTTCTTGATTGGCTGCAAGGTGTTCTAATCAGCCTGTCTGTCTTAATTGTCTCCAGAAGGTTCCTGATTGTTCTGAAACCTTCTCTGTTCCCTTACCCAGGGGAAAGGGACCTCCTTCGCTTGCTGCTCAGCTATCTGCTTTCTATTCTCTCCTAAAGCCCCCTGGCCTGGGCTTTTCTTACTTTTTGACCCCGCTTCAGTTCCCCCCGACCAGGCCAGACGCTTCTTCTTCGTTTTTTTTTTTTTTTGCTGTTTTTTTGCTGCCGTTCGAGTGCTGGTCGGCTGCCAGCTTGCTGCCAGCCCCCCACGCCTGCCCTCGGACGGACGCTGCTACTGCTTCAGCTGCAACCCCCGGAGGAGGGGGGGAGGACTGCCGACCTGCTCCCCAGAGGAGGGGAGTGGACGCCCCCAGACCCAACCGTTTTGCTGTTTGTTTGTGGACCTATAATTAACCGACAAGTTATTTTTTTCTTCTTATCTACTTGGCATTTTTGGAATGCTCCACAAAGCCCGGGAGAGAAGACAGCCGACAGAGGAATCGCCCAGGGAAGCTACAAATCATCGTGGAGGGGGCCGTAAGACTGAGTAACTTTTGAACTGTACTCTCGTGTGGGGGGAGTTTGACTGTGTCTTAACTGTGTTTGTAGGGGCACAGGGGGTGTGGCACGGAGCTGCCCCCCAATCCATCGGTGCCCCCCCCAACACTACTACAACCGTCACGGTCCCCCCGCTGTCCGTCCCTGCTGGCAACTTGCCATCTGCCTCTGGATTTAGCTGCTTGCTCTGAATTCCGCCTTCCGGACCAGACACAACAGCCAACCAAACGAGACTGTTTGGACAAACGCGCGTGGGTCCATGCCCCCCCCCGGGACTGTTCACCCCACAGTTTACCCCTATTACCTGATCCCAACTCCTGTTTCCTCCCCCGTCCAGTCCGACCCATTTGCGCCCCCCCCCCCGCCTGCAGCCCAGCAGGGAGAAGTGGTTAATCTGCTTCCCCCTTCCCCCTCCTCCTTCTGGTGCCTCCCCATCTCTTCCTGCTCACAATGGCGGGGAATGAGAGGAGTGAGGCCCCTCTAACAACCTCAGCTGCCCCTCCCCCATCTACCCCCCTGCCCAACCCCCAAGCCCCCCCCTGCTGCCAAAACACCTGCCACCACCCCCGCTGGGGCATCGGCAGCAGGAGGCACCGGGAGACGCCGCTGCTACGCTCACCGCCTCTCCAGACTCTAGGAGAGCCCCCCCAAGTTGGCCGGAAAGGCCAGGGTGTGAAGAAGGGAAAGGGCCCCGCTACAACCACCAGGCCCTCCATGGCTGTGGCCTCGTCATCGACCATGGTGTCCCTCCCCGCTGTTCCCTCCACCAGCTCTGCAAGCGTCCCTCCCCCGGCCCCCAGGGCGTATGCCCGGGTGGTAGCAGCCCCCCCCCCACCTGCTGCCTCATCATCTCGCCCACCCACCGCCTCCGCTACCATCAATAGCGGCCAGGGCCCCTTTCCCACCATGACCAGGAAGCACGGCATCCGTTGCCTCCTGGTGCCCACTTCGCCCCACGTGGAGACATACGTGCAGGCGTTGGCGAGGGTGGTAGGACCCATGGCTATTGTGGCGGCCTCCAAAATGTACAGGAAGGTCGTCTTTTTCTTACCATCGGAGGCTGCTGCTCAGGAGGCGGTGGAGAAGGGCCTGGCGGTTGGGGGGGTTGTTCGTTCCCCTGGAACCACTAGAGGACCTGGGCGTCCGCCTAGTCCTGACCTCCGTCCCTCCTTTTCTACCCAATGCCGCCCTGTTACCCGCTCTCTCCACCCTGGGGAAACCCGTTTCTCTCATCAGCCCTCTCCCGTTGGGCTGCAAGGACCCCACCATCCGTCATGTCCTTTCGTTCTGCCGGCAAGTGCAGCTTCTACCGCCGCCGCCGGCACGTGACGGAGAGGCACTCAAGGGGTCCTTCCTAGTCCCCTACCAGGGAGCCTGCTATCGGGTCTACTATTCCACAGGAAAGGCCCGGTGCTATCTCTGCCGATCAGCGGGGCATGTCTGAAGAGACTGCCCCTTGGCCCGGTGGGGAGGGGCACCCGAGACCCCCAAGACCCGGCAGGACATCGGCTCCGTCATTTCTGACGCCCCTGACCGCCCGGCACCTGAAACCACCTCTCCTCCTGCTCGATCCACTGCTGCTCCCGCCCGGGCCCAAGAGACACCTCCCCTACAACGCCCAGACGAGCGAGGGAGCCCCGCCCTTGCTGTTAACAATCCAGCAGAGCCTATGGAGGAGGGTGCAGCAAAGATATTACTGGGCATAGGAGAGGGCCCGCCCCAAGGAGAACCCCCCCCATATTGCCTCACCGTTACCCCCCCCCCCGAGCCCCTGAACCATTGACTCCACCCCCCAATACGACCCCTGCTAACCAGCCCCAAAACGATGCTATGGAGGCCTGGACCCTAGTCCAGGGAAAGTGAGGCAAGCGGAAGGCTCAAGCTCCGCTGCACCCATCCGATGTGGAGACCCCCCGGAAGACCAGGAAGGGAGGCTGATACTGAGCCTTCCACTATGCCCACGAGTGAGATCCATCTGCCGATGTCGGGAGGGGAAGACACAATAGCATTGAAAGGTAGGATCTCCCCTCCACAGGAGACCCTCCCCTCCGAGACCCCTGAGGAAGCCCCTTCTGCCCGAATATCACCCGAACCCCCCGCGAACCCCGAAGCGACCGTCGAAGCGGACGCCAGAGGGGAGACCCCCGGGGTGGCGGAAGGCAATCTCTCTACATGTATGAGAAGATCGAGGCCCTAGGTTTGACCCCAGTCACCCAGGGAGAGGATGACCTACTTCCGGCCGGCCTCAATCTGGGCAACCTCACCCCAGTCCCCCTTTCCCCATGCTCCCTCCCCCTAACCGCCTTCCCGGGCGGGCACCCTACAGAAGGAGGTCCACCACCTGAGGCCGTGGCTGCCAGATCCACCACAGAGCCTGCGCCTAGCATCACTGGGAGCCCCCTCCCCCTCTTAACCCTCGAATCTGCTCAGGAGGCGCCACCTTTCAGCTGCTTGCCTCCTGAAGCCCAGAGCCTCGCCTCTGCCCCCGCCCCCACCCCTGTCCCTGCCCAATCCACCTCCTCCTGAAATGCTATTGCCGCCCCTGGGGTTATTTCTTTCCATTTTTTGCGGATTCCCCCCAAGAAGCAGCCTTTGCATTTTCCTGCCGCGACCCATTAGGAGCTGCAATTTTCCCTCCGCCGTCCCCTTCTACCCCAAGGCTTGAGACGGACCTAATAACTTTAGCCTGTCAGACGCCCTGTCGGTGGTCCGCACCCTGCCTGCCCGCCTCAGTGGACCACGAGGCTGCACCAAGAGCCCCACCAGGGAATAACCCGGAAATCGCAACCCCACCTCCCCATGAGCTGTGAAAAGCGTTGCGGGAGTTTTTAGAAGACATCCGTGGCTCCCGCAACAGGGTACAGCTAGCTCTCCAGCTATGGGGGGACTTTGATCAAATCCTCCAGGCCACAAGGGCCCTTATAAAGGAGGGTAGAGGGAAAGGAAGGCACGGTGCTGCGGCCTATGGGCGGGCCCGCAACTTCAGTGACGATATACTCACTTACGGGATGGGTCACGGATTGTTGCGCGACCCGCTGGGGGCCGCAAACACCCCTGCCAACAAGGAACCCCCACCCCCCCAGCCCTCCGCATGACGCCTCTCATTATTGCAACTTTGAACACCAGGGGCTGTAGGATGGCTCTCCGCAGGTCCCAGGTGCTCTCTTACCTTCGGGAAGGGGGGTACTCTGTGGTTTTCCTGCAGGAGACCCATACGGATCCGACCGACGAGGACAGCTGGCGGCTGGAGTGGGGGGACGGGGTCTACTTTAGCCACTTCACGATTCGACAAGCTGGAGTGGTGACCCTGTTCTCCCCCAACCTACGGCCCGAGGTGCTAGGGGTCACTGAGGCCGTGCCGGGTCGCCTGCTGCATCTCCGAGTCTGTATGGAGGGGCTCGTGGTCAACCTCGTTAACATCTATGCCCCGACAACGAGCCCGAAGCAGCCGCAATTCGATCAGCGGGTGTCCGACTTCCTCAGCACCCTAGATTCTCACGAGTGCCTAGTCCTGGGAGGGGACTTTAACAGGACCGCTCAGGGGCCAAGCTGAGCCCGGCTGCTGTGAACATTCTCCGAGAAATAGTCAAACATCACTCCCTAGTGGACGTCTGGCGTGCCCACCACCCAGATGACACTTCCACATTCACCTTTGTCCGGGTGGAGGCCCATCGGTCACACCACTCTCGGTTGGACCGTATTTATTTATCCCGTTTCCATCTTTCACAAGCCCACTCCTCCAACATTCGGCCGGCCCCATTTTCCGACCATCATCTAGCCACCATAACAACCTCCCTCTGTGCAGAGAGGCTGGGGCCGGCCTATTGGCACTTTAACAACAGCCTGTTGGAGGATGAGGGCTTCGTGACGTCCTTCCGGGAGTATTGGCTGGCCTGGCGAGAGCAGCGGTGTGCCTTTCCCTCGGCGCGGTGATGGTGGGATCTAGGGAAGGTGCGCGCCAAACTCTGCTGCCGTGACTATACCCGGGGCACGAGCCGACGGAGAAATGCAGCGATAGAGCAGTTGGAACAGGAGGTCTTAAAGATGGAGAGGCATCTGTCCGCCAGCCCCAAGGACCTGTTCCTCTGCGGAGCGTGCCGGGAGAAGCGGGAGGAGCTCCGGGCCCTCGAGGACCATCGGGCCCGAGGTGCCTTTGTTGGATCCCGCATCTGCCTCCTTCGGGAGATGGATCACGGCTCCCGTTTCTTCTATGTCCTGGAGAAAACAAGGGGGGCCAAGAAACACGTCACCTGCCTTCTAGCAGAAGACGGCACCCCCCTCACGGATCCGGTGGAGATGTAGGGGAGGGCCCGTGACTTCTACACAAGCCCTTTCTCCCCAGATCCGACCGATCCTGGCGCTTGCAGGGTGCTCTGGGAGGAACTCCCCACGGTCAGCGCGGGTGACTGAGACCGACTAGAGCTGCCTCTCACCCTGGCCGAGTTCTCAGAAGCCCTCCGTTGCATACCCACCAATAAATCTCCGGGCATGGACGGGCTGACCGTGGAGTTCTACCGCGCGTTCTAGGACATCCTTGGCCCAGACCTAGCCATTGTCTGGGCCGAGTCTTTGCAGGGCAGGGTCCTCCCTCTTTCGTGCAGGCAAGCGGTGCTCGCCTTGTTGCCGAACAAGGGGGACCTCCGCGATTTATGAAACTGGCGTCCCGTCTCGCTCCTTAGCACGGACTACAAAATCGTAGCAAAAGCAATCTCGCTGCGGCTAGGGTCCGTGATGGCAGACATGATCCACCCAGACCAGACCTACACTGTCCCGGGCCGCAGCATTTTTGACAACCTATTTCTAGTCTGAGACCTTTTGGAACTCGGGCGTAGAGACGGTCTGTCGTTCACCCTCCTGTCTCTTGATCAGGAGAAGGTGTTCGATAGAGTGGACCATGGGTACCTCCTGGGCACTCTGCAGGCGTTTGGATTCGGACCTCAGTTTGTGAGTTTTCTCAGGGTGCTGTATGCCTCCGCGGAGTGTTTGGTTAGGCTCAACTGGACCCTGACCGAACCGGTCAGCTTCGGGCGAGGAGTACGGCAGAGGTGCCCCCTCTCGGGCCAGCTGTACACGCTGGTGATCGAGCCCTTCTTCTGTCTCCTCCGAAGGAGGTTGACAGGGTTGGTGCTGCGGGAGCCGGAGCTGCGGCTGGTCCTGTCGGCGTACGCCGATGACGTGCTCCTCGTGGTCCAGGACCCGAGCGACTTGGCGCGAGTGGAGGCATGCCAAGCCATCTATTCAGCAGCCTCCTCCGCCCGAGTCAACTGGGTCAAGAGCTCTGGCTTGGCGGTGGGGGGCTGGCGGCAGGTAAGCTCCCTCCCACCCGCGCTTCAGACCATCCGGTGGAGCACGGGTCCACTGCTCTACCTAGGCGTTTACCTTTCTGCCACGCACGCTTCTTCGCCGGAGAACTGGCAAAATTTAGAAGGCGGGGTGATAGAGCAGCTCCGGAAATGGACGAGGCTACTCCGATGTCTCTCCCTCTGAGGGAGAGCACTGGTGCTTAACCAACTAGTCCTGTCCACGCTCTGGTACCAGCTCAACACCCTTGTCCCGGCCCCGGGTTTCCTGACCAACCTCCGGACATCGATTCTAGAGTTCTTTTGGTCAGGAATGCACCGGGCCCGTTGGGGTTTTTCATCTACCCCTGAAGGAAGGAGGGCAGGGCCTGAAGTGTCTGCACACTCAGGTCCGTGTTTTCCATCTCCAGGCCCTGCAGAGGCTCCTTTATAGTGCAGGTAGTTTGATGTGGAGCATATTGGCGCACGCCTTCTTGCGCCACTTCCAAGGGCTCCAATACGACCGGCAGCTCTTTTATCTTTGTCCGAGAGGTTTTCCGCGAGACCTCTCCGGGCTGCCGGTCTTCTACCAGGACCGCCTCCGGACCTGGAAACTGTTTTCAAGGACCAGGTCCATGGCGGCCGCCGTGGGAGCAGATCTCCTCGCGGAGCCCCTGCTACACAACCCCCAGCTCCGTGTGCAGGTGGCGGAGTCCCGCTCGGTGCGCCAGAGTTTGGTTCTGGCGGAAGTCACTAGAGTCGGAGACCTCCTGGACTACGACCGGGGAGACTGGCTGGATCCCCTGACGCTTGCTCAGCGCATGGGGCTCTCCAGACCTCGTACCCCTGGGCACGTACTTCAGGAGGTGGAGGACGCTTTGACCCCCGCCGCTCGGGCTTATGTTAGCCGAGCCTTGCGCGAGGGCGCACCCCGCCCATCCTCTACCCCAGGCCCGCCGGACCTTTCCATCGGGCCCCTACCCTGCCGATCCCAACACACCCCTCATCCTTTCACTGCAAGCCGGCTGCATGAACTGCAACCGGTCGGTTTTCAAGTTGCACCACGGCAATGTTTATATACACTCACGCTCCATACCCTTCACGCCCGCACCCTGGTGTCCCGCCCCGATACAAAGTGGCGAGATCTCCTACCACCTTTGGAGGGTGAGCAACCTCGGTGGGCCAGCCTGTACTCCACCTTGGTCCCGAGGCCCGTCGGGGACATCAGTTGGCGGCTCCTTCACGGGGCTGTGAGCACGGGCGTGTTTTTGACACGTTTTACCTCCATTCCGGAGACTTGCCCCTTTTGTAATGTGAGGGAAACCCTGGCGCACGTCTATTTAGAGTGTGCCAGATTGCAGCCTCTCTTTCGGCTCCTCACAAATATTCTCTTGCGCTTTTGGCTTCATTTTTCCCCTCACCTCTTCATCTATACACTCCCCATCCGTGGCCCCACCAAATCGCGGGATCTCCTGGTTAACCTCCTCCTAGCCTTGGCTAAAACAGCCATTTATAAGACCAGAGAGCGGAGGTTGGCTCATGAGGCGTCCTGCGATTGTAGGGCCGTTTTCCGATCCTCAGTACATTCACGCATCCGGGCGGAGTTCCTCTGGGCGGCATCCACCGACTCCCTTGACACCTTCGAGGAGCGGTGGGCGCTGTCCGGGGTTCTCTGCTCGGTGACCCCGTCCGGTTCCCTCCGTCTGACCCTCTGATTGAGGGACGGAGCGAGAGACGCCAGCCACAGCCGTTAGCTGCTGTGAATACCATCATTATTGTCATCTAGGAGCGGTCTTATAACACATGGGTGTACCCCCCTCCCTCCCAACCACCCACCCCGCAGCCGTGCCCATCTTGTCGGGCACTCTCAGGAGAGGGAGGGTCGGCGACCCTAGGCGCGGCACTAGGTAACTCGAGGGGGTGGAAGACCACGAGTGTCGAGGAAGCCCCCCCGCTCTAGGCCACCAGGTAACTCAGGAGGGTGGAAGACCACGAGTGTCGAGGAAGCCCCCCCGCTCTGGGCCTGGGCTAACCTGAACACCTCTCCCTCCTGAAAGCTGTTGTGTTATACCTTCTGATTGCGTTGTTTTGTTGCTAAGTTTCTTTTTATCTTTTTGTAATCTCTGTAACTGCTACAAATAAACTTCTTTTCTGTTTCAAAAAAAAAAAAAAAAAAAAAAAAAAAACCTTCTCTGTTCCCTTACCCAGGGGAAAGGGACCTCCTTCGCTTGCTGCTCAGCTATCTGCTTTCTATTCTCTCCTAAAGCCCCCTGGCCTGGGCTTTTCTTACTTTTTGACCCCGCTTCAGTTCCCCCCGACCAGGCCAGACGCTTCTTCTTCGTTTTTTTTTTTTTTTGCTGTTTTTTTGCTGCCGTTCGAGTGCTGGTCGGCTGCCAGCTTGCTGCCAGCCCCCCACGCCTGCCCTCGGACGGACGCTGCTACTGCTTCAGCTGCAACCCCCGGAGGAGGGGGGGAGGACTGCCGACCTGCTCCCCAGAGGAGGGGAGTGGACGCCCCCAGACCCAACCGTTTTGCTGTTTGTTTGTGGACCTATAATTAACCGACAAGTTATTTTTTTCTTCTTATCTACTTGGCATTTTTGGAATGCTCCACAAAGCCCGGGAGAGAAGACAGCCGACAGAGGAATCGCCCAGGGAAGCTACAAATCATCGTGGAGGGGGCCGTAAGACTGAGTAACTTTTGAACTGTACTCTCGTGTGGGGGGAGTTTGACTGTGTCTTAACTGTGTTTGTAGGGGCACAGGGGGTGTGGCACGGAGCTGCCCCCCAATCCATCGGTGCCCCCCCCAACACTACTACAACCGTCACGGTCCCCCCGCTGTCCGTCCCTGCTGGCAACTTGCCATCTGCCTCTGGATTTAGCTGCTTGCTCTGAATTCCGCCTTCCGGACCAGACACAACAGCCAACCAAACGAGACTGTTTGGACAAACGCGCGTGGGTCCATGCCCCCCCCCGGGACTGTTCACCCCACAGTTTACCCCTATTACCTGATCCCAACTCCTGTTTCCTCCCCCGTCCAGTCCGACCCATTTGCGCCCCCCCCCCCCGCCTGCAGCCCAGCAGGGAGAAGTGGTTAATCTGCTTCCCCCTTCCCCCTCCTCCTTCTGGTGCCTCCCCATCTCTTCCTGCTCACAATGGCGGGGAATGAGAGGAGTGAGGCCCCTCTAACAACCTCAGCTGCCCCTCCCCCATCTACCCCCCTGCCCAACCCCCAAGCCCCCCCCTGCTGCCAAAACACCTGCCACCACCCCCGCTGGGGCATCGGCAGCAGGAGGCACCGGGAGACGCCGCTGCTACGCTCACCGCCTCTCCAGACTCTAGGAGAGCCCCCCCAAGTTGGCCGGAAAGGCCAGGGTGTGAAGAAGGGAAAGGGCCCCGCTACAACCACCAGGCCCTCCATGGCTGTGGCCTCGTCATCGACCATGGTGTCCCTCCCCGCTGTTCCCTCCACCAGCTCTGCAAGCGTCCCTCCCCCGGCCCCCAGGGCGTATGCCCGGGTGGTAGCAGCCCCCCCCCCACCTGCTGCCTCATCATCTCGCCCACCCACCGCCTCCGCTACCATCAATAGTGGCCAGGGCCCCTTTCCCACCATGACCAGGAAGCACGGCATCCGTTGCCTCCTGGTGCCCACTTCGCCCCACGTGGAGACATACGTGCAGGCGTTGGCGAGGGTGGTAGGACCCATGGCTATTGTGGCGGCCTCCAAAATGTACAGGAAGGTCGTCTTTTTCTTACCATCGGAGGCTGCTGCTCAGGAGGCGGTGGAGAAGGGCCTGGCGGTTGGGGGGGTTGTTCGTTCCCCTGGAACCACTAGAGGACCTGGGCGTCCGCCTAGTCCTGACCTTCCGTCCCTCCTTTTCTACCCAATGCCGCCCTGTTACCCGCTCTCTCCACCCTGGGGAAACCCGTTTCTCTCATCAGCCCTCTCCCGTTGGGCTGCAAGGACCCCACCATCCGTCATGTCCTTTCGTTCTGCCGGCAAGTGCAGCTTCTACCGCCGCCGCCGGCACGTGACGGAGAGGCACTCAAGGGGTCCTTCCTAGTCCCCTACCAGGGAGCCTGCTATCGGGTCTACTATTCCACAGGAAAGGCCCGGTGCTATCTCTGCCGATCAGCGGGGCATGTCTGAAGAGACTGCCCCTTGGCCCGGTGGGGAGGGGCACCCGAGACCCCCAAGACCCGGCAGGACATCGGCTCCGTCATTTCTGACGCCCCTGACCGCCCGGCACCTGAAACCACCTCTCCTCCTGCTCGATCCACTGCTGCTCCCGCCCGGGCCCAAGAGACACCTCCCCTACAACGCCCAGACGAGCGAGGGAGCCCCGCCCTTGCTGTTAACAATCCAGCAGAGCCTATGGAGGAGGGTGCAGCAAAGATATTACTGGGCATAGGAGAGGGCCCGCCCCAAGGAGAACCCCCCCCATATTGCCTCACCGTTACCCCCCCCCCCCCGAGCCCCTGAACCATTGACTCCACCCCCCAATACGACCCCTGCTAACCAGCCCCAAAACGATGCTATGGAGGCCTGGACCCTAGTCCAGGGAAAGTGAGGCAAGCGGAAGGCTCAAGCTCCGCTGCACCCATCCGATGTGGAGACCCCCCGGAAGACCAGGAAGGGAGGCTGATACTGAGCCTTCCACTATGCCCACGAGTGAGATCCATCTGCCGATGTCGGGAGGGGAAGACACAATAGCATTGAAAGGTAGGATCTCCCCTCCACAGGAGACCCTCCCCTCCGAGACCCCTGAGGAAGCCCCTTCTGCCCGAATATCACCCGAACCCCCCGCGAACCCCGAAGCGACCGTCGAAGCGGACGCCAGAGGGGAGACCCCCGGGGTGGCGGAAGGCAATCTCTCTACATGTATGAGAAGATCGAGGCCCTAGGTTTGACCCCAGTCACCCAGGGAGAGGATGACCTACTTCCGGCCGGCCTCAATCTGGGCAACCTCACCCCAGTCCCCCTTTCCCCATGCTCCCTCCCCCTAACCGCCTTCCCGGGCGGGCACCCTACAGAAGGAGGTCCACCACCTGAGGCCGTGGCTGCCAGATCCACCACAGAGCCTGCGCCTAGCATCACTGGGAGCCCCCTCCCCCTCTTAACCCTCGAATCTGCTCAGGAGGCGCCACCTTTCAGCTGCTTGCCTCCTGAAGCCCAGAGCCTCGCCTCTGCCCCCGCCCCCACCCCTGTCCCTGCCCAATCCACCTCCTCCTGAAATGCTATTGCCGCCCCTGGGGTTATTTCTTTCCATTTTTTGCGGATTCCCCCCAAGAAGCAGCCTTTGCATTTTCCTGCCGCGACCCATTAGGAGCTGCAATTTTCCCTCCGCCGTCCCCTTCTACCCCAAGGCTTGAGACGGACCTAATAACTTTAGCCTGTCAGACGCCCTGTCGGTGGTCCGCACCCTGCCTGCCCGCCTCAGTGGACCACGAGGCTGCACCAAGAGCCCCACCAGGGAATAACCCGGAAATCGCAACCCCACCTCCCCATGAGCTGTGAAAAGCGTTGCGGGAGTTTTTAGAAGACATCCGTGGCTCCCGCAACAGGGTACAGCTAGCTCTCCAGCTATGGGGGGACTTTGATCAAATCCTCCAGGCCACAAGGGCCCTTATAAAGGAGGGTAGAGGGAAAGGAAGGCACGGTGCCGCGGCCTACGGGCGGGCCCGCAACTTCAGTGACGATATACTCACTTACGGGATGGGTCACGGATTGTTGCGCGACCCGCTGGGGGCCGCAAACACCCCTGCCAACAAGGAACCCCCACCCCCCCAGCCCTCCGCATGACGCCTCTCATTATTGCAACTTTGAACACCAGGGGCTGTAGGATGGCTCTCCGCAGGTCCCAGGTGCTCTCTTACCTTCGGGAAGGGGGGTACTCTGTGGTTTTCCTGCAGGAGACCCATACGGATCCGACCGACGAGGACAGCTGGCGGCTGGAGTGGGGGGACGGGGTCTACTTTAGCCACTTCACGATTCGACAAGCTGGAGTGGTGACCCTGTTCTCCCCCAACCTACGGCCCGAGGTGCTAGGGGTCACTGAGGCCGTGCCGGGTCGCCTGCTGCATCTCCGAGTCTGTATGGAGGGGCTCGTGGTCAACCTCGTTAACATCTATGCCCCGACAACGAGCCCGAAGCAGCCGCAATTCGATCAGCGGGTGTCCGACTTCCTCAGCACCCTAGATTCTCACGAGTGCCTAGTCCTGGGAGGGGACTTTAACAGGACCGCTCAGGGGCCAAGCTGAGCCCGGCTGCTGTGAACATTCTCCGAGAAATAGTCAAACATCACTCCCTAGTGGACGTCTGGCGTGCCCACCACCCAGATGACACTTCCACATTCACCTTTGTCCGGGTGGAGGCCCATCGGTCACACCACTCTCGGTTGGACCGTATTTATTTATCCCGTTTCCATCTTTCACAAGCCCACTCCTCCAACATTCGGCCGGCCCCATTTTCCGACCATCATCTAGCCACCATAACAACCTCCCTCCGTGCAGAGAGGCCGGGGCCGGCCTATTGGCACTTTAACAACAGCCTGTTGGAGGATGAGGGCTTCGTGACGTCCTTCCTGGAGTATTGGCTGGCCTGGCGAGAGCAGCGGTGTGCCTTTCCCTCGGCGCGGTGATGGTGGGATCTAGGGAAGGTGCGCGCCAAACTCTGCTGCCGTGACTATACCCGGGGCACGAGCCGACGGAGAAATGCAGCGATAGAGCAGTTGGAACAGGAGGTCTTAAGGATGGAGAGGCATCTGTCTGCCAGCCCCAAGGACCCGTTCCTCTGCGGAGCGTGCCGGGAGAAGCGGGAGGAGCTCCGGGCCCTCGAGGACCATCGGGCCCGAGGTGCCTTTGTTGGATCCCGCATCTGCCTCCTTCGGGAGATGGATCACGGCTCCCGTTTCTTCTATGTCCTGGAGAAAACAAGGGGGGCCAAGAAACACGTCACCTGCCTTCTAGCAGAAGACGGCACCCCCCTCACGGATCCAGTGGAGATGTGTGGGAGGGCCCGTGACTTCTACACAAGCCCTTTCTCCCCAGATCCGACCGATCCTGGCGCTTGCAGGGTGCTCTGGGAGGAACTCCCCACGGTCAGCGCGGGTGACTGAGACCGACTAGAGCTGCCTTTCACCCTGGCCGAGTTCTCAGAAGCCCTCCGTTGCATACCCACCAATAAATCTCCGGGCATGGACGGGCTGACCGTGGAGTTCTACCGCGCGTTCTAGGACATCCTTGGCCCAGACCTAGCCATTGTCTGGGCCGAGTCTTTGCAGGGCAGGGTCCTCCCTCTTTTGTGCAGGCAAGCGGTGCTCGCCTTGTTGCCGAACAAGGGGGACCTCCGCGATTTATGAAACTGGCGTCCCGTCTCGCTCCTTAGCACGGACTACAAAATCGTAGCAAAAGCAATCTCGCTGCGGCTAGGGCCCGTGATGGCGGACGTGATCCACCCAGACCAGACCTACACTGTCCCGGGCCGCAGCATTTTTGACAACCTATTTCTAGTCTGAGACCTTTTGGAACTCGGGCGTAGAGACGGTCTGTCGTTCACCCTCCTGTCTCTTGATCAGGAGAAGGTGTTCGATAGAGTGGACCATGGGTACCTCCTGGGCACTCTGCAGGCGTTTGGATTCGGACCTCAGTTTGTGAGTTTTCTCAGGGTGCTGTATGCCTCCGCGGAGTGTTTGGTTAGGCTCAACTGGACCCTGACCGAACCGGTCAGCTTCGGGCGAGGAGTACGGCAGAGGTGCCCCCTCTCGGGCCAGCTGTACGCGCTGGTGATCGAGCCCTTCTTCTGTCTCCTCCGAAGGAGGTTGACAGGGTTGGTGCTGCGGGAGCCGGAGCTGCGGCTGGTCCTGTCGGCGTACGCCGATGACGTGCTCCTCGTGGTCCAGGACCCGAGCGACTTGGCGTGGGTGGAGGCTTGCCAGGCCATCTATTCGGCAGCCTTCTCCGCCCGAGCCAACTGGGTCAAGAGCTCTGGCTTGGCGGTGGGGGACTGGTGGCAGGTGAGCTCCCTCCCACCCGTGCTTCAGACCATCCGGTGGAGCACGGGTCCACTGCTCTACCTAGGCGTTTACCTTTCTGCCACGCACCCTTCTTCGCCGGAGAACTGGCAAAATTTAGAAGGCGGGGTGATAGAGCAGCTCCGGAAATGGACGAGGCTACTCCAATGTCTCTCCCTCCGAGGGAGAGCACTGGTGCTTAACCAACTAGTCCTGTCCACGCTCTGGTACCAGCTCAACACCCTGGTCCCGGCCCCGGGTTTCCTGACCAACCTCCGGACATCGATTCTAGAGTTCTTTTGGTCAGGAATGCACCGGGCCCGTTGGGGTTTTTCATCTACCCCTGAAGGAAGGAGGGCAGGGCCTGAAGTGTCTGCACACTCAGGTCCGTGTTTTCCATCTCCAGGCCCTGCAGGTAGTTATAGTGCAGGTAGTTTGATGTGGAGCATATTGGCACACGCCTTCTTGCGCCACTTCCAAGGGCTCCAATACGACCGGCAGCTCTTTTATCTTTGTCCGAGAGGTTTTCCGCGAGACCTCTCCGGGCTGCCGGTCTTCTACCAGGACCGCCTCCGGACCTGGAAACTGTTTTCAAGGACCAGGTCCATGGCGGCCGCCGTGGGAGCAGATCTCCTCGGGGAGCCCCTGCTACACAACCCCCAGCTCCGTGTGCAGGTGGCGGAGTCCCGCTCGGTGCGCCAGAGTTTGGTCCTGGCGGAAGTCACTAGAGTCGGAGACCTCCTGGACTACGACCGGGGAGACTGGCTGGATCCCCTGACGCTTGCTCAGCGCATGGGGCTCTCCAGACCTCGTACCCCTGGGCACGTACTTCAGGAGGTGAAGGCCACCTTGACGCCTGCTGCTAAGCGAGCCCTGCGTGAGGGCGCACCCCGCCCACCCTCTACCCCAGGCCCGCCGGACCTTTCAATTGGGCCCCTACCCCGTAGATCCCAACAAACCCCTCACCCTTTCACTGTGAGCCAGCTGCATGAACTGCAGCCTGTCAGTTTTCAAATCGCGCCACGGAAATATCTATACACACCACGCTTCAGACCCTTCATGCCCACGCCCACACCCTGGTGTCCCGCCCCGATACAAAGTGGCGGGACCTCCTGCCACCTTTGGAGGGTGAGCAACCCTGGTGGGCCAGCCTGTATTCCACCTTGGTCCCGAGGCCCGTCGGGGACATTAGTTGGCGGCTCCTTCACGGAGCTGTGAGCACGGGCGTGTTTTTGACGTGGTTCACCCCCATTCCGTATACTTGCCCTTTTTGCAACATGAGGGAAACCCTGGCGCACGTATACTTAGAGTGTGCCAGGCTGCAGCCCCTTTTCCGGCTCCTCACGAATATTTTATTATGCTTTTGGCTACACTTTTCCCCTCACCTTCTTATCTACACACTCCCCATCCGTGGCCCCACAAAATCGCGAGATCTCCTGGTTAACCTCCTCCTAGCCCTAGCTAAAACAGCCATTTATAAAACCAGAGAGGGGAGGTTGGCTAATGAAGCATCCTGCGATTGTAGGGCTGTTTTCCGATCCTCAGTACATTCACGTATCCGGGCGGAGTTCCTCTGGGCGGCGTTCACTGACTCCCTTGAAGCCTTCGAGGAGCGGTGGGTGCTGTCCGAGGTTCTCTGCTCGGTGACCCCGTCCGGTTCCCTCTGTCTGACCCTTTGATTGAGGGGAAGAGCGAGAGGCCCCAGCCGTTGCCGCTATGGATACTATCATCACTGTCACCTAGGAGGGGTCCTACCACACGTGGGTGTACGTCCCCCCCACCACCAAACCGCCCACCCCGCAGCCATGCCCATCTTGTCGGGCACTCTCAGGAGAGGAATAATCGGTGACACTGGGCATGGCACTAGGTAACTCGAGGGGGTGGAAGACCATGAGTGTCGAGGAAGCCCCCCCCGCTCTGGGCCCAGGCTAGCCTGAACACTTCTCCCTCCTGAAGGCTGCTGTGTTATACCTTGTGTTTGCTTTTGTTTTGTTGCATAGTTTTGCTTTATCCTTTTTGGTGATTCTTTGTAAGTGTTACACAAATAAAATTCTTTTCTGCTTCCAAAAAAAAAAAAAAAAATTACTCTCCTGTAGCCATCTGGCCCAACCCTGTCATAATATATAGAGCTTGATATCAAATTCCTTACTTACTAAAAATTCCTGTTAACTGAAGAAAGGAGTTCAGGAATGGGCTCATTAAAACAGCTATTTATATATGGAAGCACCAGCATTTTCAACAAGTGATGGTCATTCTAGCTCACAAATCCAAATTAATTTTCAAGGCAATGTTCAAGGATTGGCTCTATGTTCTTATGAAATAAACTGGGCATGTATGAAGGAGTTTAATCACCAAAAATGTTTTTAAAACGTGCTGTTTCATGTAGCTCAGTAATAGAAGAATAATTGTTCAGAACTTACCTATAAAGCAGAAAAATTTGTTGTGTGTGTTCTGGAATAGAAAGTAGAGGCTTAAATTTAAAAAATAAAATCTGGAAACAGATTAATTTGATTTCTTGATGTCATTTTACTTTGTAAAGTGGGTGCCTACTGTTTTTATGATGCACCTAATTTTGCAGATTTCTCCATTTGCCTTGTAATGGTAGTCACATTTATTACAGAAGTGCACCTGACAATACAATATTGTTCATCTTCTACTCATGATAATTCTGTAATAGTAATCAGATGCTGCTATTTCCTGGTGAAAACCACAGTTCAGTCTGGATCAAAACCAAGTTAAATACTTTCTGCTTCCAGTTATAGGTTAGAGATCCCTCGCACAAAATGTTAAATTTGATTAGTAGATTGTTTTACTGCACTTTTAACCCTTCTCCAGAGGCTAAAGAGCCTCAAAAATTGCAAGTTGCTGTCTAAAAGCTTGGTTGGCTCTAGCAACGGATCAAAACTCTAAGCAATGGAATTTTAATAGCTCAGCTTAGATTTCATTTAAGGGCTCAATCCTACAAGCTCTGAACTCCCAGAGAAATCCCAATAAATCTTGTTGAAGTCAAAGGGTGTTTCATGGGGGGGGGGGCTACTGCATCCAGCCCAAAGAACACAGACAAAATTATAGTTAAATTGTCAAACTGAGAATTGAATAAATTGTAATTGTATCTCAGAATACAAGATACCATTCAGTTAACCCGCACCCTGCCCCATACACACCCACCCACCCACCAGGACATATAGTGGAAGTTTTCTAGATAAGACTTACATTTTAGCATAAAATGTTTTATTACTCTAATTTAGTATGACTATAGTGCCATATTTTCCATTCAAGTTGAGCATCCCAGCTGCAGATCTCAAAGCATTTTAGCAGCACTAATAGTTTCAAGTGAGATTTTTAAAAGATCTCAGTATGCAGGAGCAACCACTGAGAACAAGGGGCTGAGCCCTTTTGACAATTTAGCCATGTCATGCCTAAAGAGGAGCAGAATTCTTTTGTAAATCTGTCCCTTTAGCCACTGTGAGGCAGGTAAGTATTATCTCCACATTACAGATGGAGACAGGAAGACAAAGAATTGACTTGCTCAAGACTACATGAGAATTCTATGGCAAAGCTAGAAATAGTTAATAAGATCTTTCCCAACTATTTGCTTTGTTTACACATATATACGTATATATACACACTCTTCCCAGTCATGGCTGCTATTATTCCATTCATTAGCTACATGTATGAATATGACTGTATATATGTGATCTGAATGTATCAGATTTTCAGAAGCCTGTTAATGGATTTGTATTCTAAAATCAGGAAGCCAGCAACTACTCATTGGCTTTGGGAGAATTCTCTAATTTTTCATTTGGAAGACTTTTGGTTTTGATAAGCTTTTAGGTACCTCTTGATTGCTTGAAGAATCCTATTGTTTTATCTTTTTTAAACCTTTTTTACATATCAGTTTCAAAAAAAGCTGAAAAACAAGGGATTTGTTGTAAAGGATTTTTGGTTTTACTAGCATCAGGATATCCACAGGTTTCAGCTACATTCCCACTGCTTTTATTTCTTGCATTTGATTAAGAAATAAATATGAATCACTGCTTTTTGTGATGAGCAAAGCTCTTTTGAAATTTGGAGTCATAATGCTGCAAGAGAAAATGAAAGTACTGTAAGTGAGGCCTGAATTTCTGAATCTCCCTTGACAGAGATGATTCACAGGTATGAATAGGAGCAGATTTTGACTGGAGGGGCCCAACTTACCCTGCATGTGAGTCCATTTCAGTGAAAATATATTTGGCCCTGTAGAGCCAAAAAAATCTTCATATTCCTCATTTTATTCTCAAAATTTTGGGTTTTGCAACGAGTGCTCTGAATTGTAAAACTAGTCTACTTGTATCAATCAGTTATCTTTTGTACAGCAAGCTTTGGTTTTTTAGCAACAGTGTAAGGTGGGATAATGCTAAAGCACTCCTATTTTAGTAGTGTCTGTGTGAGTGTATATATCACAAACTGTTTTACTCTTTTTTAATGCACAAAGTGGAAACAAAGAAGTAATTTCCTCCTCTGCAAAAGAGATTATGCTACATTACACTGCCGCTCACCATCCATAGCACCCCCTTGTGTCAGGGTCCAATGCTGCAAAGGGTCCTTGCCTCCAGCATTTCCTGATGGTCTTTCCTGAGGTCTTGTGTGGCTCAGCCTACTGGCAAAGTCATGTAAAGTTCAGTCCCATTCCAGGGTAACAAAATATCCAACTGAACGTATAAGCTAAACAGCCAAATAATAATTCTTTCACCCCTCTCAGGCTCCACTGAAGTGTTCTTATTTGACCTCCCTCAGATCCTATTGTTGGGTTTTCATGCCCACTCCTCAAGGAGCAGTAACCTAGGCCCACATTCTACTCTGGGCTCTGGCCCAGGAACCCTGTATTAAGCAGCTAGGTCTGCTGCTATTTCTCTGATCTGTTCCCTACCTCTAAGTCCCTTGTGCTACTTTCCTGCAGCCTGTACTTAACATGGCTTCCCTTTGGTCCGCCAGCCTCTGGCTTCTCCCTTCTCTGCTGAACTAATAATTTTCTCCACACCCCTCAGCCTCCACTAGAGTGCTTTTATTGACTCTACCTCAGGGCATTGCCCACTGGAGCCTGTCCCTGCTCCCTGTGAGTTTTCCTACCTTCTTCTTCAGATCTTTCCCAGGGGGAGGGAAGTGTCCTACTTCCTTCTGGGTCTCTGCAGTTTCTCTCTCCCTATCTGAGTTCTCCACTCTTTTTGTATAATCTTCCTGATTCCTTGTAGCTGGGGTCACTAATCATCAAGTTGCCCTACCACCATCAGTTGGCAGCTAGCTGGTAGCTCACAGGCAGCCTGACTTACCTTAAAAGGCCAGCTAGCCTGTGACAGACACATTTTAATAACCATATGTACGTATCTGTTTATAGAAAGCCTAATATGGACTCCATCAGCAACTGTATTGTCATCTTCTAGTTCCAGAAAAAACTCAAAAATACTCCCATAAGGAATATTATGCAAATGAATTAAAATCAGCGGGGACAACAAGGTCGAAACAGGGGATGTGTCTTCAAAGATAGACTATTTGTCCTCCACACCCTGCCAATGATTATGTGAAAAACAATTCTCAGCATCAGCAAACAACCACCAAAAGTACAAAGTCGCTGGTAGGAACATGGAAGAATCTGAAGTAAGATTATTTACACACAAGAACTCGAGGCCCCCAATCCTGCAGTTTAATCAGTGTCTCTAATCTTCCCTTTCTTGATGTCACTCAAAAGTCCTTTACTAAGGTGTGCCGGGGTGCTCCCCTCATAACTAGAATGGTGCCTCCTCCTGGCCACTCTAGGGATCAGCTCTGCAAAAACCCATGTCTCTCCCTGCAGTTGCACTCCATCTCTCTCTCAGTCTGTAGCCCCTCTCTCAGTTCAGGAGCCGCTGCCACCTCTTTGTGACTTGCCCTCCAGACAGGTCACTATGTGCATTTTCTACTTCCACTTCCTCCGTCTTAGGCAGTCTTCCCGTTCACTACCCCCTCATGCTACTTCCGGAGTGGCTGGCAGCGGAACCAAGGCCCACCCTCTACTCCAGGTTAGCAACCCTGTAGTCAGCAGCCAAGGTCTGTTCCTTCCTCGACCTTACTGCCTTTCCCTGAGTCCTTTCCTTGCCATCTGGCACTCCCCCTTCTCTGGGTTTGCCAGCCTCACAACTTCCCTCCTCCTTGGGAGTAACTGTAGACTACCTTCCTCTATAGCCCCAAACACATCTCCCTTCTCCCAGGGAGTGACTTCAGCCTACTTCTTTGCAGCCCCTCTCTGCTATCAGCTCCCTGGCTTTATAGAAGCCCTGTCCATCCCCACACAGGTGAGCTTCCCCTCATTAGGGCTTTCCTCTCAGCCTTAGTTCTTCCATCTTGCAGTCTAATAGGTTAATTGGTCCATCTGGCCTCCATTAACCCTTTTCAGGCAAGTGTGGGGTGAGCACCTCCATGACATAAGGATTTACAACAATTGGCAAAGGAGTCCTGCTGTCATTCAGTCATGAGATTTTGCTGGTGGAGGATATATGTCTTTTGGCTTGGCATGGCTCTAGTCTAAATCTGGGCTCTCTAATTTCAAGGAAGCATTAACAACATGCAAAAAGTTCTCAATAAAAGGAATCTTGGGTGATCTAACAAAATCTTCCTTTCATTTCACTAGGAACTATTACTAGCTAAAGGTGGGTGAACCATAAAACATCTGGTAGCTGTGAGCCTACTCCAAAATATTAGGATGAGGAGACAACCTCCAGTGACTTGCATTTTGTAAAATGATTTCCTCTTGTGAAAGTGGCTGTATAAAGCTACCAAATTAGAACAGAAACATTTTACACCCAATTTGCAATGTGCGCAGATGAAAATGACCATGCAAGGAGCGAGGCAATGGAGAGTCAGGCTCAATGAAGCTAATAGGACTGCCATGTTTGTTTTCATTTCTTGGGAGGACAAACATCCTGCATCTGAGGAAGGTACTGCCCTAGATGTCTAAATCAAGAGGATGTCGGCATCACTAATCTGAGAGTGAGTTTGTGCAGGATACATACTAGACCAATCTCCCAGGGCCTCTGAAATTCCCTGTGTTCAGATGGAATTTCTAAGGCACACTCTTACCTATCATAATAATGCACATTAGAGTTACTGAATATAATTTTCCTGAAATTCTTACTGGAATACATCACCTTACTAAAAAAGGAATGCACTGTTGAGGATATTTTAGCTAGCACACTTGATTACTGCAGAAACTTTCTAAGTTTTGTGTTATTTTCCTTAACTGCCTCCTTTTGAATTTGCCCACTGTACTATCATGGTACACCTGTTTTCCCTTCACATCGTGGACCATTTTCTGCCCTCAGTCACACATGTGAAACCACAATGAAGTAATAATGGAAGCCAAGTGGTGGTAAGTGAAGACAGAATTCAGCACAATTTATATATAAATATGTTATAAGCAAAAATTATATTGTAACAGTTTTCTAGAACATGTAAATTACTCATATCCAAAGCATGACTGATCTACCAGAAAGGGCCCAAAGGCTGGAAATAAGTTGTTTATCTGATAGTTGTGTTCTTTGCACATTTAAGCTAAACAAGGACACATTGTTCCTCAATTTCTGGTGATTAAACAATGGTACTTTTTCAAGTGTCCATTAGTTTACTTTTCTAAATCAGTATCAAGCTATATAGTAAATGATTTACAATCAATAACTGTCTTCCTGTCAATCAATGTTTGGCCTGTTACTAAGATATTTATTGTTCTAGAAAGACAGAGAATGAGGTATTAACAAGAGCACCCATATATAATCTATTTGAAAGCCTGACTTTGATTTCAGATGTGTATGATTAGTACAGAACACATGGTAATATCAAGTTTTGCCCATTTAAATCACCATCAGACACAAATCAGAGGAATCGGTGGCTATTGTACACTTTCGCATTCTCCCTTCCTCTCCCTCAATCTTAAGGATTCTGGGATCTTGTTCAGTCCCCAAAACAAGTTAGATCATGGCCTGACTGTGGTACTTTCCAGTTAAGCCCCTGGCCGTCCTTAGCATGCTCGCTACACTGGGAAAGCCTGCAGCAGATGGCAAAGGCCGATTTTAGAGATTTCTCTATGCAAGGGAAAGCTCTCTGACATCAAGAAAAGGGGATCAAGCATCTGGCCTAAAGTCTCCAGAAATGATGGAGGAGCCATTATTGAACAAAATAAAGCAGCTCTCCATGCACATAGAATATGGGCTGAAGATCTCTCAGAAGATGCTGGCAGCCTTCTGTTTTAAATAATTCAAGGGGTGGTCTGATTTCCAGAAATAGATTTCCAGGATGATTATCAGGTTCCCTTCACCAGGGTGCAATAGTGAATTTGTATTCACGCTCCCCTATGCCTAAACTTTCTACATCTATACAGTGCTCGTCATCACCATAGTAGCTGAATGCTTGATTTTAGCAGTTCTTGTGTCATTGTGAGGTCTGCTAATTGGTTGGTAATGGTAGTCAGACAATTCTTTGACAGAAAATGCTTAGGAACAGGGCAAAGAAATAGACTAAAAAAAACTCCTTTACTTTTTTGGTAGCCAGGTAAGGTCCTTACTTTGGATCCTATTTGCATGGATCCCCACTAATTCCAAAAGGGCTTTACATGGGTGCAGACATTCACCCACACGGAACAAGTTACAGGACTGGAGCCCAAAACAGGTCTAAGGAGAGGGGGAGCCGGGTGAGACACGAGTCACTAAATCATACTTACAAAATGAAATTATTAATATCTAAAACTGTGAAATGTGAGTAAAGGTTACCCGATAGTTGCTAACAAATTATTTCTTGAGTCTATGAGGTGTTTTGTTGTTTTGCTGAAAACGTATATGTTTATCTAGACTGTGTAGACATATAAACAGTCTGCTTTGGTATTCTAATGTCTAGACAGTACAGGAAATTGTTGTACAGTAATTGAAGAAAAATTTAATAGGTCTTTTTTTATTGAAAAGAACAAAGTACTCTGGTTTATGGTACTAAAGTTGTGATTATCTGTAAGTCATATTACTTGCACTATATACAACTTATTTCCAGTCCAAATCTTTAAGTAAAAGAATATAAACTTATAGAAAAAAGCTTGCAGAAGCTCTATCTTAAGACTTCATTGCATCATTTGTTATGCTTGGCTGGACCTCTGAGTTAAAATAAATTATTTTAAGTTAGGAGGTGTTCCTTCCTAGTGGATTAAAATTCATGCATCTTTTCACTTGGTGATTGCTTCAGGCTTTTTCTTTAAGAGAACCTTAAAAAAAGGCAATTTTTTGTTTATACGGAGCTGCTTTTATAGGCTGGACAAAAATGAATTACAATGTGCTCTAACAGGAGCAAAAAGGAGTACATTAAAAACCATCTTACTTGTATGAAGAAAATAGCTCCTGAAATGGACATTACTAAATTTCTTGGACAAATTTATTAACATTACAAACAGATTTTTTTAGATACCTATTAGGGAAGATTAACCTCCTATGAAAAAAATGACTGTCTTGTGTTTGAAAGCCATTTTGCTAAAAATTTGATTCAGCTATCAGGTTTTATGAACTACGTATCCTGCATTCTTACTAATTTGATCAGAAACATTAACAGTGAAAAACTGTTTAATACGATATTGTGGTGCAGCAGAATTACTAGGACACCCCAGAGTTTGTGAAAATGTTCGTTTGTAACCTTCCTCTTTCTGGACAGTCTCAAGGGCCTTATTCTACACTGAACTAGTCATTTATACCTGTGTAAAATGAGCGTAAAACACATTTGGGCTGATTTTTATTTACTCTGGCAGCATAAAGGGGCCTTAAATGGACATAAACATAATTTATATGCACTCTAAGATTCCTTTACATTGCCAGAGTGGTGTAAAAGGGAGCTAGTGTAGCTAAGTTTTGGTCCACAGAGTTTTGGATTGATTTCACTATTTCAATTAGGGGTGATTTTTTACCAGAATCATTATACTGGTTCAACCCTACTGTGGATGCAGTTATTACAGAATAAACTATGTCAATAGAGTTTATTCCCCTAAATTTACAGGAATAAGCTATACCAGTAAGAGAGACTTTTATACTAACATAACACATCCATACTAGATGGGTTGTACTGCTTTAGCTAGACTGGTAGAGTAAAAACAATAGAAATTGTGTGTTTAGATACACAGTAGGTCTGGATTCTCAGGTCTGATTGGATAGCATTTAACACTTACTTTGCACAGAGGTATAAATGACTACACTATAAGGAGGTGGAAAATCCCAGTTTTAGTCCACGCTAGAGTAGTCTCACTAAAACCCGATCCTATAATGAGCTTCACATGAGGGTAGCCACTCAAGCATTCCCAGAATATCAAGCACTCTGCTACTTCCAGGAATGGCATGGGCCTATCTCCACTGGCAGAAACTTGCACACTTGGTGCATACAAGGTCACTGCACTGAGGATGCCATTTTGAAGGGCAAGCCACTCCGCCCCCATTGGAAGTCACACCAGTGAGGTGGAGCGATGAGTTCTTCAAAATGGCATCCCCTGTCCCTTACCAGACAAAACCACATCCGGTTTTGTCTCAGTACTGGACAGGGGACAAAACATCCAAAAAGAGGACTGTTAACCTGCCTACAGGTTCACGGGGCCACCCACACAGATCTTGTTTGGATATGGTAAGATTTCATGTAGACGTTGCACAGGTGAATTTTTTTTTTACTGGGAGAAGCAAAGCAAGAGAAGAGAAAAGGCCTTATAGTTTTAGCAATTCGAACATTTAAAGAGAACCTCATGGGAACAAAATTGCCATACTCGTTTATGAGAACAGGACCAAAAAACCCTTCAAAGTATTCTTTTATTGTGACTTCTTCAAATGGTAAATAGAAAATAACATTTTGCACTGTTTACTCTGAGCACCAGACACCCACATTTAGTATTAAATTACTTTAAAGTACTTTTTAGAATCAGCTTCAAATGCATTATTTTATAGTAATCTTATTTTATAGTCATTTTCATTTTATCCCATAAGGAAAAGTTATTTCCTTCAGTCATCTAAAATTATTATTTATTCTTTATAAACAGTAATGCTAGAGACCGACTGAGACTGGGGTGGGATCTCTCTGACCTAGGCACAGAGTGAGAGACAGTCCCTGCTCCCAAAGATTTTATAAAGAAGTCCGATAATGGGCAGGGGAAGAAGGGATATCACACACAAGCTGAGTGAACACTGTGATGGGCTGCAAAGGTCATGTTAGTTCTATGATTGTTTGTTTGGTGGTTGGTTTGGCAGTTTTTGCCTTTATTTATTTATTTATTTATTTTCTTTTGAGGGGGGTGGAGTTAATGATGGAACACTTTATAAAACTCATCTATTAACCATCACATCTCATGTTTTAGATGCAAATAAAATACAGATGCAAAGGGACTTAGGTGTCTATCAGAAGCACTTCCGTAAATGTGTAGCATTTTAAAATAAAGCTAGCGGTAGCAGGGTTGCCATTTCCTGAGAAGCCAGAGATGCTTCTGCAGCACCCTCATTCTGTTGTTCCTCTTCAGGAGTGATTAGGAACTTCCCACGGTCTTTCCTGGGACTATCAACAACCACCGTGCTGGTCTGGGTTAACAGCCAAAAGCAGTTCAAAATAGCCCTCAGTGTCCCCAAACCAAATTGCGTTACGACAAAACAAAATTTCATACTCCTCTTTGGCTCTTCTCTCACATATGGAGCTCTCATTCTGTTCTAGACTGTTCTTCCCAGAGCTGCCAGTCCTATTCTTCCTAGTAGGCGCTCAGCATTCTGACTCTGACTTCCTTTGCCCTATCAGCTCACTCCCTGTTCTCAGGGAGAAGACAGCATCTATACTGCCCTCCTTCAGGGGTTCTCTCTCAACTGGTTGAGAGAGGGGGAAGCCATGCCCCATCCTATACTACAGGGCCCCTGCTTCCAGGCCCTGAAAGGAACAGTGTCCTAGTTTTTCCCATCCAATGACAAACTCTCCAGGACCATTCTCTCTCTCCCTGCCATGAAGCCACTTCCAGGATCTTTGTTTATTCCAGCCTACCCTGGAACAGGGTCTTCTGGCCCTCACCAGCCTTAAAGGACTAGTATACCTTGTTACCTGAGGCCACATTCATATCTCCATTGTCACTATCACACCATTAGTATATAATTAATCTATAACCAATTTCTTAATCTAGTTGGAAATTTGCATATAGTATACTCTAAGTGCCCTTAAGGATTAAGGGTGACCTTTTACTGTTTGCTTAATAATAATTTATAGATATGTAAACATTTACAACAACAATTCCAGGTCTGGCCTAATGAAATTCCTGATGTTGCGGTCATGAAAGATATGAGTGTTCATCAGAAATTTGAAATCAATTCTGTATGCAGAGATGTGCAAATAAGATCAGAACAAATACAAAAGCCTCTGAAAATGAGAAATGCAGAGGTCAATGAGGCTTTTGGATAACACTACACCAGTTTAATGCTCTAATTTTATAAATGTTGAATATCAGAGCAGAGGGAGACCTTGCCCCGCTAACACATTATCGTAAGAGTAATGAAACAATTGAGTGAAAATCAGTCTGATATTTTTGAAAGGCATAATGCGCTTCTCTTGATATCACAAAAAACAAACATTTTGCTCTCCTGGGAGAAATCAATTACATATGGCCACATTTGAACAAGGTTCACATACTACGAAATATTGGTAACACAAAGAATAAGTCAAAGATCTGGTAAACCAGGCATCTGAATTGTTCAAATGAGCTTAACTAGGCATAGAGGGCCTGGCTCTCTTGACTGCTTTAGGCCCAAAGCAGTCATCATTAGGGTCTGTTCCACTGAAGTCAGTTAAAAGACTCCCATTGGCCTCAGCAGGCTTTGAAGCAGGCACTCACACTTCTACACAGCAGTGCAAAATGCTACCATTCCAATAGAATAGAGTTTCACACCAACTTTGCCCAGGTGTAAATGACACCACCATGTGCCAGATAGTTGGGATTCAGACCCACATTCAGCATTTCATAGTATGAGCAAGAATTGAGAAGGTGAGCCTAATATTACCCTGTTTAAATGCAACCTTGGGAGTCCTCTTCCCTGGGCTGTTGAAGGTGAAGAATATTGTGGATGTGACAGGCTCTGTCTCCCAGTGCTGGAGGGGCCGGTGGTGTCAACCAGATTAGTAGGCAAACTTCATTTCACTGACTCACAAAACACCTGAACTAGTCCTCCTTAGTATATTAGCTTGAAAATGGCATCTCAGCAACACCCTTGTCATTTCAATTTTTCATAAATTCTGTGTGTATGGAGAACTGAGTTAACTCCTCTTCTATGCCAGCTGTAAGAGTCAGTAAAAGTTCTGTTTAAAAAAATGTCAACCATATGGCAATGAGTGTCATAAAACTGAGTCAGTTCTGTCACACTCACTCATGTAGTGTAGTTGCCTATACCATTAGTAAGAATGAAATAATTGAATAAGGAGTCCTAGCATAAGGTTCCACTCCACACAAGGGCAAGGTTGTGGTTTTGCCACAAGTCCTGACTAAGAGGCAGTGAGTGTAGTCCAGGAGCAGACCAAGAATCAGGTGTGTCTCAGCAAGTCATGGTTTGATGCCTGCTTACCTGCCCCACACCAGCCCCATTGTTCCAGGGGGAAGTAATCTGTGCCAGTCCAATATCTAGTGCAGATTACTTCCCCGCCTCCCCCCCCTCGCCCCCCCCCCAGGTGCCAGCTGAGCAATACTTGTCAGGATGCTAAGTTAAGACACTGCTCACCACACACCCCTGCCGATCCAACCCTGTCCACCAGTGCAAGTGGAAGAGTAGTAGTCCCAGGGAAGCTGCTCTGCTCCTTGTGCCATGACCTTCATTAAAGGTAACCCATGTATATGATTAAGCACCTGATGCCCCTTGCTTCCTGTGCAGTAACACAATCTGGTTCTGTGAGATGTTCACAGCTATCATTTTCACTCATTCTTTCACATGATTTGCTAGTTCTTGTAGTTACTCATCCAAAACTGAATTTGAGCAATGCAGTACTTAGTTGAAAACTGAGGTTCCACTAACTTTCACATCAAAACCATGAGAAAAATTAGAATTTTACAAAATGTCAATGCAAAACCACAAATCTGTTTAGGTTTACTCAGACCTTCACCTTGAAAATCTATGTAGAAAGCTAGCCTGAATGTTGATTTGATAAAACCTGAAATGGTTTAACAAGAAACATTTTGCACAACTCCACTGCATTTTTACCAAGCTAGTTACAGCAATAGTCTCCTTTCACCTCAGAATCTCTCAAAGCTTTGGGCACTGTTGTTTGGAACATACAACCTACTGCTGAGTCCCGCTATGGTATCAAGTAGGTTCGGGTGAACCCACTTCAGAAATGAGTCTCGCATGAGTTCTCAAAAATCTCTGGCCCCTAAGAAAGAGAAAAGAGCAATGGCTTCCATTAAGTGCACTTGGAGCATTTTAGCCCATTGGATATTTAAACCTGCTTAAGCCTATGATTTTTGCAGTTTTATCACTTTCACAAATGTTTCAGATTCGTCTTCATTAGTAGGTTACTTCAACTGAAGGGCAATTGGACTACATGCCTTCTTGCCATTAGTATTGCTCCATCACTGCTGCTGCTTCCCTTGCCCTTGGACAGAGGAGAGTAGGTTTGCAGAACGGTACACTACCAGAGACCTTGAACATACTCACACACCTCCTCCCACTTCATTCTTTTTGTGCAGTACTGACTGTCTTCTGCACACTGAGCATATTTTTCTCCCATGGTATTAAGCTTATTTCTGAAGCTATTCCTCAGAGATGATCCGTATGTGCACTGTCCTTCTTCCTGCTGACACCTTTTCTCTTCAACAACAAATTGTCTTGCTGGCTACTACCGTCCTTTAATATCTAGAGAAACATCACTTGGCCAGCATTGTTCTGGGTTTCTTACAGGCTGCTTGCTTGTAGTGTATGTAGTTGGTATCATACAACCACCTTTCCCTTTCCCAGACCTGCAAGGGAATGCTGATTTTTCTCTCTTGGTCCCTGCTTTAGTCTCCGCTTTCCTTCTGTGATCCTTCGTCCTGCTCAGCGGAAACATCTTGCTTTGAACACCGATATTTGCCTTCTCTGTACATACGATCACTGTAACTTATTTCACGCTCCCGTTCACTGATTCAGCAGCTCAGTGTTTCCTGGCAGCAGCACCCTCTATTCAGCTTCCACAGAGCAGAGCTGCCACTACTTTGCCTTGTCCCTGCAGCACTGCTGTTCATTGCAGGGGACGTTCTGACACACGCTGGCTCCCGGGAATTATAGGGAGATGGCTGTACCTCCAGGAATGAGTTGCAGGAAGAGAAAGAAAATAACCATGATTTGAGGACTTCAATAGCTTAGACATAGGTGAGAGGTTTATTGCAGGAGTGGGTGGGTGAGATTCTGTGGCCTGTGTTGTGCAGGAGGTCAGACTAGATGATCATAATGGTTCCTTCTGACCTTAACATCTATGAGAACACAACGCCACTAGCCATCACCGTCAGCCCCCAACTAAAACCTCTCCAACACATCATCAAGGATCTACGGCCTATCCTGAAGGACGACCCATCATTCTCACAGATCTTGGGAGACAGGCCAGTCCTTGCTTACAGACAGCCCCCCAACCTGAAGCAAATACTCACCAGCAACCACACACCAAAAACACTAACCCAGGAACCTATCCTTGCAACAAAACCCATTGCCAACTGTGTCCACATATCTATTCAGGGGACACCATCATAGGGCCTAATCACATCAGCCACACTATCAGAGGCTCGTTCACCTGCACATCTACCAATGTGATATATGCCATCACGTGCCAGAAATGCCCCTCTGCCATGTACATTGGCAAAACTGGACAGTCTCTACATAAAAGAATAAATGGACACAAATCAGACGTCAAGAATTATAACATTCAAAAACCAGTCGGAGAACACTTCAATCTCTTTGGTCACTCGATTACAGACTTAAAAGTGGCAATTCTTCAACAAAAAAACCCTTCAAAAACAGACTCCAACAAGAGACTGCTGAATTGGAATTAATTTGCAAACTGGACACAGTTAACTTAGGCTTGCATAAAGACAGGGAGTGGATGGGTCATTACACAAAGTAAAATTATTTCCCCATGTTTATTCCCCGCCCCCAACTGTTCCTCAGATGTTCTTGTCAACTGCTGGAAATGGCCTACCTTGATTATCGCTACAAAAGGTTATTTCCCGCCCCCACTGCCTCGCCGGTAATAGCTCACCTTACCTGATCACTCTCGTTACAGTGTGTATGGTAACATCCATTGTTTCATGTTCTCTGTGTATATAAAATCTCCCCACTGTATTTTCTACTGCATGCATCTGATGAAGTGAGCTGTAGCTCACGAAAGCTTATGCTCAAATAAATTTGTTAGTCTCTAATGTGCCACAAGTACTCCTTTTCTTTTTGCAGGAAGAGCATATTCGAGAGGAAAATTAATACAGTACATTTATATTTTGCTTTGGCATTCATTACCTACTTCTGCAGCAGCTAGACGTGGCCACATGCTGATCAAGACATTATGACAGATAGCCTGATCCAAGTACCCTTTCATCTGCCTGTCCCTCCAACTTGCACATACACAAGGATGCACAAGTCATCCCATTTCAGTGTAGGTGGGGGAAGAAAATATGTTTTTGACAACAATTCAGGAAAATAAATACTGGTGAAAAATACTATCATTTGCAATTGTAAGCAGGCAAAATATGAATTTTCACTCGCATGCAAATGTTTTTGGAAAGCATAAACAAGAGGCTGCAAACCACATAATTCTCCTCTTTCTGTTCAGCTCAAGTAAGAAACGTGTTTCTCTTCTCACTTCTCTTATCTATTCATGTTACTAATACTTTTTCCTCCTTCATGCTGAGGCAGTAGCAAAATGCTGAGGAGACAAAACTTGGTGCAACTTTACCGCTCATTTTTTCTTATAATTTCTTGAGTTATTTGTCACCCAACTTACACTATTTTAGGTAACAAGTAGGCCAGGTTACCAAATTACAGTCAGCTTTGTTTTGGTTAACCAGGTAAATCTGGCCATACTATAGGTCTTTTCTCATCTGTAATAGCCATGTAAGCATCTTTCCAAAGCAGTAGAAAGTTTTACATGCCAAAAATTCGTATTGGCTTTCCCTGTCTTTATGACCGAAAATTAAAGGCACTGCCTGGAAATGACTGGTAGAACACATTGCTTTTGCATACAATGAACTATTTGGCTGGGATTTGCAAAGGAACCTGATGAAGTTAAGCACCCATATCCCATTAATATTCCCATCATACGAGAAGCCTACATCTTGCCTTCAGAAAGACAGTCATTATTTCAGCCACCCTAAAAGCCACAGCAAACACTGCAGAAATCTTTGTGTGATCATTAAGTGCCCTGCTGCCAATCCATCAGCTTCTCTACAGGCTGGACAGGCGAGACTGTTGAAAGGCCTGCCACCCCCCGAGAGGGTAAAGCACTTTGTGAACCATGGATGTAAATTCTGATAGGTGGGAAATCTCAGCACTTAGGATCTGATCTGGCAGGTCTCACTGCAGTCCGTGGAAAGATTCCTGCCCAATTCCGTGGGAAAACATGTAAAGTTGTCCCAATTGCTAACTACTCTCTGTTAAACATTTATGCCTTATTTCTAGCCTTTGCTAAGCTAAATACAGTGAGCTGCTTGAGTCCATCTCTATAAGGTATGTTTTCTGCTCCTTTAATTACTTTTGTGGCTTCTCTCTGAACCCTCCCAGTTTATTCACTTCCCTCTTGAATTGTGGAAACCAGAACTGGATGCAATATTCCTGTAGCCATTGCATCAGTGCCAAATACAGAGATAATATGACCTCCCGACTAATATTTGAGTTTCCCCTTTTTACATCTGTATTTTACAAATACAGGGATTTCATTAGCCCTTTTGGCCCAGCATTGCATTGGAAGTTCATGTCCAGCTGATTATCCACCATGTTCCCCAAGTCTTTTTTAGAGTTACTGTTTTCCAGGATAGAGTCCCCCATGATGTCAGTATAGCCTGCATTCTTTGTTCCTAGGCACTTACATTTTTTGCCTGCACCCACTTTACCAAGTAATCCAGATGGTTCTGCATCAGTGACCTGTCTGCCTCATTATATACCACTTCCTCAATCTTTGTGTCAGCTGCAAACTTTATCAGTGATGATTCTACGTCTTCTTCTAGATCATTGATAAAAATGTTAAATAGCATGGCACCAAGAACCATTCCCTGTGGGCCCCTATTAGAAACACACTCAGTGATGATTCCCCATTTATGATTACATTTGGAGACCTATCAGTTAGCCAGTTTTCATCCACTGAACATGTGCCTTGTTCGTTTTGTATCGTTTTCATTTTTTAATCAAAATATCCAGCAGTACAGAGTCAAATGAAGAGGCTGCCTGATGATAGGAGACTAAAATAGTTGGGTTGTTTAGTCTAGAAAAAAATGAAGGCTGAAAGGAGGCATGACTGCTCCCTATGAATACAGCAGGGGTAAACATCAAGGAGGGTGCAGAGCTACCCTAAAAGGACAACATTGGCACAAGAACAAATTGGTATAAACTGGCCATGAATAAGTTTAGGGTAGAAATTAGGATGAGTTTCTAACCATCACAGGAGAATGATTCTGAATCAGCCTCCCAATAAGAGTTGTGGGGTCAAACAACTTAATTAGTTTTAAAAGAGAGCTTGATAAATTTATGATAGGGATTATATGATGGGATTGTTTATAGTGGGCAGGGTTCAGCAGCCCTGGGGGGTCCCTTCCAGTTAATGTCTTATGTTCCTAAAATTCATGCTTCAGTCAGTCACTTGGAGAGGTTAGTAAGGGATTTCCTCACTCCTTGTCCCAATGCATCCTGGTGGTGGTGGTGGGTTTTTTGTCCCCTTTCTCTGAAGCATCAGAAATGACCACAGCTGGAAACAGGACACTGGACAGGTGGGTACTAAGAATTCTACCTCTTGCGTGCTTGGCTGGTGGTTCTTGTTCACATCCTCTGGGTCTAACTGATATGCGGTCAAGAAGAAATTTTCCTCCTTGTCAGACTTTTGCACCTTCTGAAGCGTGGGGTGCAGGTTACTTGTGGGGATCATTTGGGTATATCTCACAAACAATTTCCTGCCATTGCCTGTCAGTCCCAACTATTCTCTGCCTGTGGCACACAATAGTTTAGTGTCCTGAGGGTTGTAACTCTTTGGTCTAATACTGGTTGTTGGGTGTAGTGTGCAAGTGCTGGGTGTTGGTGGTGGCCTGTGATATACAAGAAGTCTGACTAGATGATCTGGTGTCTCCTTCTGGCCTTAAAAAGTCTGTGAATATGACTCAAACTGCCTTACAGAAGTCTAAGTACATTAGATCAGCACTATTGCCCTTATCAGCCAAACTCATATCTCATCAAAAGAAGAGATCTCAAGTTAGTTTGACAGGATTTATTTTCCAGAAAGAGAGAGAAACAGAATTTCACAGGCAGACTCAACATTTTGGAGCTGTTCCCCTGATGATTTTTGACATTGTCAAGGAGGAAGGGGGACATTTACTGCATCTTTCCTGAATCCTGTTCTGCAGACACAGCTTCCTCTGAAAGCGGTTTTTGCTTGTAGAGAAATAAAAGAGTTTAATCTTGGTATCAACCTGGGCACTTAGTGTGAAGCTGTTTCTCTTTGAAACAATCCACTGAGGTAGGCAAGGCGTTTCTCTGGAGACTGCTCTTTACAATTACAACCCTCTACTTGTGCAATACCAGATATGCTTTCTTTTGAAGAGCTATGTAATTTGAATTTTTTTTTTTTATAAAAAGAACACATTAAAAAAGGATCTTTCCCCCCTGCAGTTTATAAACATAACCTTTTCTTTCAGCTACAAATTTAGGTAATCTCTAAAGAAATCAAAGTTCTCTGAAGAGAAGGTAGTGCCCAGTTAAATACAGATATTCAAAGCATAAAAGGGAAAGGGAAAAAAGTGAGGCGAGGTGCTGTTCACATGGTCTGTCTCTGCAACAATGCCCCATGTCAAAACTCCCCCAGAGGGCAATAATTTTGTATTAGCATACCAGCAACCCTGTCACACAGACACTTTCAGTTTAAACACGTACAACAAGCGGAGTATATGAAATAGGTCTTTTTATTTTAAAATTACCATCAATTTCAATAAGTGGGATGGAAATTGGCAATGGAGCATGAGGAATTCTATCTTTTAACCAGCAGTACAAAGGTCTCTTCACATTGTAAAATATTCTTTGCTTTCCATTATACCAAAGAACTGCAACCACTTTGTACTCAATGCTGAGGGCACGCACATTAATGACTACTTAACAGCTCTGAGAAATCTAACCTTGAAGATATTCAATTTGTCAGATAACTTTGGATTCTGTTTACACTATACACACACACTTTTCCTTCTGTCCCCTTTGCAGAAACTGCCAAGAACTCTGCAAAGATTCAAGTGCCTATTGAAACATAATTTAAAAGGGAAAAAATGTTTAAAAACAAAAACAAAACAAAAAAACCTTTTACCTGGGTAGGGTATTTGATGCCTATTGCTCGGGCATGTAGGAAAGATATCAGGAGGGCCAAATCGCACCTGGAGCTGCAGCTAGCAAGAGATGTCAAGAGTAACAAGAAGGGTTTCTTCAGGTATGTTGGCAACAAGAAGAAAGCCAAGGAAAGTGTGGGCCCCTTACTGAATGAGGGAGGCAACCTAGTGACAGAGGATGTGGAAAAAGCTAATGTACTCAATGCTTTTTTTGCCTCTGTTTTCACTAACAAGGTCAGCTCCCAGACTGCTGCGCTGGGCATCACAAAATGGGGAAGAGATGGCCAGCCCTCTGTAGAGATAGAGGTGGTTAGGGACTATTTAGAAAAGCTGGACGTGCACAAGTCCATGGGGCCGGACGAATTGCATCCGAGAGTGCTGAAGGAATTGGCGGCTGTGATTGCAGAGCCCTTGGCCATTATCTTTGAAAACTCGTGGCGAACGGGGGAAGTCCCGGATGACTGGAAAAAGGCTAATGTAGTGCCCATCTTTAAAAAAGGGAAGAAGGAGGATCCTGGGAACTACAGGCCAGTCAGCCTCACCTCAGTCCCTGGAAAAATCATGGAGCAGGTCCTCAAAGAATCAATCCTGAAGCACTTAGAGGAGAGGAAAGTGATCAGGAACAGTCAGCATGGATTCACCAAGGGAAGGTCATGCCTGACTAATCTAATCGCCTTTTATGATGAGATTACTGGTTCTGTGGATGAAGGGAAAGCAGTGGATGTATTGTTTCTTGACTTTAGCAAAGCTTTTGACACGGTCTCCCACAGCATTCTTGTCAGCAAGTTAAGGAAGTATGGGCTGGATGAATGCACTATAAGGTGGGTAGAAAGCTGGCTAGATTGTCGGGCTCAACGGGTAGTGATCAATGGCTCCATGTCTAGTTGGCAGCCGGTGTCAAGTGGAGTGCCCCAGGGGTCGGTCCTGGGGCCGGTTTTGTTCAATATCTTCATAAATGATCTGGAGGATGGTGTGGATTGCACTCTCAGCAAATTTGCGGATGATACTAAACTGGGAGGAGTGGTAGATACGCTGGAGGGGAGGGATAGGATACAGAAGGACCTAGACAAATTGGAGGATTGGGCCAAAAGAAATCTGATGAGGTTCAATAAGGATAAGTGCAGGGTCCTGCACTTAGGACGGAAGAACCCAATGCACCGCTACAGACTAGGGACCGAATGGCTAGGCAGCAGTTCTGCGGAAAAGGACCTAGGGGTGACAGTGGACGAGAAGATGGATATGAGTCAGCAGTGTGCCCTTGTTGCCAAGAAGGCCAATGGCATTTTGGGATGTATAAGTAGGGGCATAGCGAGCAGATCGAGGGACGTGATCGTTCCCCTCTATTCGACACTGGTGAGGCCTCATCTGGAGTACTGTGTCCAGTTTTGGGCCCCACACTACAAGAAGGATGTGGATAAATTGGAAAGAGTCCAGCGAAGGGCAACAAAAATGATTAGGGGTCTAGAGCACATGACTTATGAGGAGAGGCTGAGGGAGCTGGGATTGTTTAGTCTGCAGAAGAGAAGAATGAGGGGGGATTTGATAGCTGCTTTCAACTACCTGAAAGGGGGTTCCAAAGAGGATGGCTCTAGACTGTTCTCAATGGTAGCAGATGACAGAACGAGGAGTAATGGTCTCAAGTTGCAATGGGGGAGGTTTAGATTGGATATTAGGAAAAACTTTTTCACTAAGAGGGTGGTGAAACACTGGAATGCGTTACCTAGGGAGGTGGTAGAATCTCCTTCCTTAGAGGTTTTTAAGGTCAGGCTTGACAAAGCCCTGGCTGGGATGATTTAACTGGGACTTGGTCCTGCTTTGAGCAGGGGGTTGGACTAGATGACCTTCTGGGGTCCCTTCCAACCCTGATATTCTATGATTCTATGATTCTATGAGTAGTGAAACACTGACCAGGAACTCCCTTTAATAGAGCTTATAGCTTTAGTTGTATCCTGTATAGTGCTTCCTTTCTTAAAGGTACTATCTGGTTTTAAGAATGAGGAGGACTTGTGGCACTTTAGAGACTAACAAATTTATTTGAGCATAAGCTTTTGTGGGCTAAAACACACTTCATCAGATGCATGCAGTGGAAGATACAAATACACACACACCATGAAAAAATGGCTATTGCCATACCCACTATAATGAGAGTGATCAGTTAAGGTGAGCTATTATCAGCAGGAGGAAAAAAAAACAAAAAACACCTTTTGTAGTCATAATCAGGATGGCCCATTCCCAACAGTTGACAGGAAGATGTGAGAAACAGTAGGGGGAAAAATAAGCATGGAGAAAGTTTTACTTTGTGTAATGACCCATGCACTCCCAGTCTTTCTTCAAGCCTAATTTAATGGTGTCCCGTTTGTAAATTAATTCCAATTCAGCAGTTTCTCATTGGAGTCTGTTTTTGAAGTTTTTTTGTTGTAGTATTGCGACTTTTAGGTCTGTAATCAAGTGACCAGGGAGACTGAAATGTTCTCCAACTGGTTTTTGAATGCTATAATTCTTGACATCCGATTTGTGTCCATTTATTCTTTTACGTAGAGACTGTCTGGTTTGGTCAATTTACATGGCAGAGGGGCATTGCTGGCACATGATGGTGTGGCTGATTTGATTAGGTGTTTTGATGGTGTCCCCTGAATAGATATGTGGACAGAGTTGGCAACGGGCTTTGTTGCAAGGATAGGTTCCTGGGTTCGTGTTTTTGTTGCGTGGTTGCTGGTGAGTATTTGCTTCAGGTTGGGGGGCTGTCTGTAAGCAAGAACTGGCCTGTCTCCCAAGATCTAAGAGAGTGAGGGATCATAATTCAGGATAGGTGTAGATCCTTGATGATGCGCTGGAGAGGTTTTAGTTGAGGGTTGAAGGTGACAGCTAGTGGCTTTCTGTTACTTTCTGGTTTTAGTAGCTGTGCAACTTCCTTTCTTCAGTGTAATTCTCAAGAGTGGTTAATCAAGAGTTAGAGAAAGAATTATGGAGGATATTTGACAGTGCTCTGATCCTAACCCTGACGGGTGCCAACAATCATTAACCCCTTGAGCATGGTTCAGAAGACAGTTCAATACTTTGCTCCTATTTTTCAGAATCAGCATGGGGTTGCAAGCAACATCTCTCAAAAGGACCTCTTATTGTCTAACAGCTTGCATATTAGCAGGTTACATGAAGGGAAGCTTAAAATATATTTTAATTAACACCGATTAAAATTTAAGATGTGAAGTAAGAACATGAATATGAACTACAGTTATTATGCACAAAAAACGGTCCCTTGCCAAGTAAAGCATAACATATACAAAAACCATTATGTGAGAAATACATACCGCAACCTCACTATTATGCAAAGTTAAGGACATGAAAGTAACCTTTTTGGTTTGTTATGCCTTCCTAATTCAATTAAATGAGAACAAAACTAAGATGGGGATTACATTTGCAAAGGCATTTAGCATTGTTAACAGTGTCTGCCAGAAAGCATTTCTTTAGGAAGAAACAAGGGCATGGCCTTTCAAACTTTCAGTCTTTGTAATAGAAAGGGTAGAATTGACTAATGAAAAACTATAAAGCAACATTTCAAACCACAAACAGTTTATGAATTCCATTACTGAGGAATTTAACCACACAGATACCTGGCTCTACTTTAATAGCAACAACACACACACATTGCTGAAAGAAAAATGAAACACTAGGAATGCAAGGATTTTTAATTCAGTCTTCCTGCATGCCCTGATTATCTTTCCCTCTCCCAACCACCCCTTTTTCCCCCATAGCAATGGAAATTTAACACACTGCTAATCAAATAAATATGCATGAAGATTACAGAAATTAATTCTGGGTTATGTTAATTTAAGGTGAAATTCACCCAGTGCAGAAATCTCATGCAAGGCTCCCTCTAACACTAAAAGACAAAACTTGCTCCTGTTTAAGTCAATTGTAGTTTTCCCATCAACTTCAATGGGAGAGGGATTTGTTGCTTTGGGTTAAAGTGAGAATTCAGTGAGACGGAAGTTCTCTCTTGTTAAAGTGACAGATGTTTCCTCATTAGTGGTATTTTAAATATACAACTATATTTATATAATGATTTGCCAGAATTAAATGATCAGATTATAAACAATAATAAAAAAATAAAAAAAGTCTTATTTAAGGTCCCCAGCCTACATTGAGCTCTGTATGTATGGCCCTGTGTGTCCATATGGGTTCTCTTTTACCTCCAGGTGGCTCCATATAAGTGCAGGAGTACAACCAAGCAGAGCTCATTGCAGGATAAGTGTTTACATTACCACTAGCATGGGTCAATTCGCATTTCTTACACAATAAAATGTGATGACTTTTGTCTTTATTAGGTTTGTGAATCGTTTGCTAATCACTCCCATGAGCTCCAAATTTATACAGGATTTGTTAAGTATTCACCAAATATTTTGGTGTAATAATGTTTGGACTATGGATGGAGACCCTTCCTTGAGCACTGTCCCCCAGCAAACTCAGACTGCCTCAGCCTCAGAATCAGGGCACTGCTCACTCCAATACTCACTATTAGTTATTTCTTATTCAGTATGTGATTGGTCATATTTTAATGTTTCTGATCCTTGATTGGATTACAAAGTTTTTAACAGGAGAATAGAATTTAGTGAGTGACAGAGTGTGAAAAATGAATTAATGAAACTCTTTTCACCGAAAGTGATTTTGTATTCAAGGGAAAATCCACAGCATTTCATAGGATTTTTACAAATTTGGGCTATTTTTCTTTTCAGTTACAGCACTCTAGCACAATGCTGCAATGTTTAAGTCACAAATTCTGTGGGAAAATATTTATTTATTTGAAGAAAATATGGGACCAGATAGTCAACTTTTATATATTTGCCTAATTACGTGGACCTCACTGGAACTAGGCCAATTGATAAGAACTGAGAATCTGTCCCCATGTTTCCACTAGAATTCTTAGAGTGAATTTGATGAAAATATTCGTATTGGACATAGGTTTTTAAAGCAATTATAAAAATAATGTGATTGAGTCATTGATCTCCCATCCATGGCTGTCACTTTTGGCAATCTCAAAATTAGCTTGAGCCAACAATAGCCCAACAAATTTTGTAAACTTGCATTACTAAAATCATCAGAAAAGTAGTGAATGGGGCCTACATTTTGAATTTTGGGCTCAGAGTATAATTTATACAGCTGTAATGAGCTTGGTGCCATAGTTTCTGACTCTGAACAAGCTCCAAGGCTTACAAGATTATTACTTCCTCTGCATTTTGTAACTGAGACTGCCATTTGATTTCAGGATTAGAAAAAAAAACGGGGGGGTTATTGAAGAAGGAAAAAGAGAGGAAAAAACAAACTCAGTGAAAACAAAAGTTCTCCCAAACCGTTTGGTTTGTTCCCAGAACTCAGACACCAGCACAGCTAAGAAATAGTTGTAAGCTCGAGGAGCACTTTGGGTATTTACATGCAAATGAGCTCACCAAGCACACGCAAAAGAAAGCCGGAGATCACAGAGCAATGGTATCAGATACAGAAGCATGTGTCTGAATTTGTGCTATTTCCAAGATATTGAAAGTTTATTCTGGTGCCAATTTCAGAAACAGCTCGTGTACGTATCCAAAGGCAGCTACAGAAACAGCAAAAACATCTGTAAAATAGATTAGCCTGTCAAAATTTTCCAATTACTGTACATACCAAATAAAAAAAGACACCTGTGTGCATAAGTTTTACAACTACTAGGCACTGAAGTGAACAATGTGCTTTTTACAAAGGGAAACCAGGGGTTGAAAAAGCCTGGTCAATAGAAAAACAGCTATCCTGTTTTCTGTCCTTAATAATAATTAACCCAGTTACAGATCTGACATGAGCAGCACTATATCCTCATTCAAGCCATTTTCTTCTGAACAGCTTATCATACCTTCAATAAAAGGTTATTTATGCATACAGTCCTCTTCACAGGTACACTGTAACACTCACTGATTTTAATAACTTCCCTGAGTCAAATGTGGCCTGGGGCATGCAAGGAACACACCACAGGAGTCGAGCTCTCCTTTTCATTTTATTACTGACCTGTTTAATCTTTATAGTGCATATCCTATTCCTAGGGGATTTCTGTGGAAACCACAATTACAACCCAGACACAGTACCTCAAATTAAGTGATATTGAAGTTTAAATTCCTGAAAACCAGAGGCTGAACTTTTTTAAACACAAATTTTTTTTAACTAACAAAAGCAGCAGCTACAAGGACTTCCATCTTTTCATTTTTTGATGTTGTCTGTCTCAATTCCTATTCTGATGTTCAATTACTTCCCAGCAGGTTGCATTATGTAGTAGTGACACACCATATATATATTTGACAATGCTGCAAGCAAACAGGAAAGACATCTTGTAAAACACTTTCAAGCAAATCCATGGTTAAGGAGGTTTAGTTTCAGATCTAGCAAGCTGGTACTGTCTCTTCTCACTGCTGATTTAAAGCTTACAGATATGTAATGATTCCCTTATGCTACCTTGCAGCATTTACTTTAGCAATGGATAGGGGGTCATTTTTGTTATTTTTTAATATAAAAACAGGCAAGAGAGACAGCAAAAAACACTCTGCCTTTTGATTCCTTCTGGAAATGTCTACAAATTAAAATAGTATCCCTCATTCCAGCACATGCTGCTTCTATATCATCCTACTGATAAAGAAAAATGGTTACTGACATTTCATTCTATTTAATATTGTTTACAGTGCGTGTACACAAAAGCTGGGGCTAAACGTAATTTATGCACCCTAGGCATAAATTTATGCACAAGATGATGCTTTTAGTTGCCTGAAAGACACTATATTGTTTTCTCTCCCCCCCCCCCCCCCCCCCCCGCACCTCTCCAAATCTCTGTCCTTTGCTACTCATTCACTGTAGGCATTTGTCTGCTGAGAAAATAGAGGCTGACAGGGAAGGTCATTGTGACCAATTGTAAGTCCCAGCACACAAATGTGCCTTTTAGCTGTTGGCTCCACAAACAGTGACCGTGTCCCATTATTGATAAATCCTTGAAGACCCTAATGTATCTTCATTCCAGAAAACAACTGCTTCCAAGGCTGCTCCGTGGAAATAAGCAGCCAGAATGTTGAAAAATTCTAAAAGTTGGCATTCTCCTGAAGATTAAAAGATAATAACACTTCTATTAGAATCACTCTGCTACGCTGTATTGATCTCATCAGGGAGGCCACTGCAGGTCTAATATGAACAGAGCAGTTTTAGAATTAATCACAAGGGGTTTTATTACGGTTCATAGGGCTCCTCATTCAAATTGCGTCGTTTGCAATATTTATGGCCTAGATTGGTTGCCATTATTAAATGCAAGTGTGCCACATGGCGCCTGGCCTGCTGTGTAAAAACACAAAGTCATTCTTCAAAAGTAAATCTTATCTAAACTATGCACAAAAAAGCCAATTACTTTTTGATTTACATTTTAATTTCACATTCTGCTTTCCCCTTATATACAGAACCCTTACTCAGTCTTTGTTTTGGGTTAACCAGCATAGGCATACAACCTACACATCTCAGTTTTAAGCAAACCATTAGAGCATGTTAATGCTCTCTGCTCTGAAAGATGTATATTTGGTCAGCTCTGAGCTACAATTTCTCTATGGGAAAAGCAAAGAAAGAAAAGGAAGAAACACAATACCCTGGAAAGGCTATCAACTGACCACTGAGCCTGAAGATAAAATTGCATCATTAAGGTTCACATCTTTGCTTCTACACTGGAAAGTGAAATAGGCATTTGGCCACAACACTGCAATCTCTCATGGATCACCTGCGGAAATAATTTAAAATATTGCTGTTTAATTTCTGCTTGAATACTTTTAGCCACTTTGTTTATGTTCAAATCTATCTGCTTCCCTCTTAATACCTCTAAAAACTATTTCCTTGCATGGCAGCAACACAAGCTCTGGTCAGAGAAGAGGTGAGCAATTACATGAACCCCTGCTGTTGAGTTCAGTTAATAAACTGTTTACAGTCCTGGCAAAAGTTTGTTTTCTAAACCACTAAGAGCTTTATAAAGCATTCTTTTTTCCCAGATCATAAATGCCAGCACAGTCAAAAGAGTTCCAGGAGCCTGCAAATAGGAATAAAGGTTGAGCCCTGCCAGAACTAAATTGGGGTAGATGGATGGTTGTTTTTGGTCATGCCACTGTCTAGCTATGTTATTGTCAAATTATATAGAAAACATCCCCAAAAACATCACAAACAGGAACAAGAGGAAGCATGGCAGTACAATGCATAGTTCACTGGACTGTGAATCAGGGAACGTGGGTTCTCATCCTGGTTTTGGACTGACTCACTGTAAGGCTTTGGGCAAGTCACTTAACATCTGTGACTCAGTTTCCCCATATATCAAATGTGGATAATGACACTTATTCTCCCTTTGTAAAGAGCTATGTAAGTATTACTAAGCTGGCATAACTACATATTCTCCCCCCACAGACTATGTGAAACACATATGAAAGTTAATGAGGGACGTACGTGCAAAAACACAGTACCCGAATTGCAGCAATCTTTCAGATCACCATGTCGTCTCCAGGATGAATACTTCCGTCATTTGATCAATTTACCTGTGTAATAATTAAATCCTAATGTCATAACAAAATAATAAAGGTTCTTTTATGCTACAAAGAGCATCCACCAGAAGTTTTTGCTCCTCCTCCTTGCGGGGGAAGCCCTAGAGATAGGTAAAAGCCATGAACATCTAGCTCTTTACTTCTCCAGAGTTCAGAGATGTTCTTATCAGAGATGATCTCAGGCTTTGGTTTGGGTACACATCTAAAAACTCGAAACACTATTTGTTTCCAATTTCATTGCATTTAAATATACCCATAATATCCTCTGGTTTTCTGCAACTTAATACTATGGCATCTGTTTCTGTGTTTATCTCAACAGTAGAAATTTGGCCATAAACATTTGTTGTTTTGGATAGTTCTGGGTTTGATTCGAAGATACATAATAAATTACCACCCACACACAGGGGATCCTCTGTCGTTATCCCCAATATTTTTCATTCTCTGTGCTTCTGGCCACCAGTGGTCCAAGAGAAAGGATGAAAATGGGCAAATCTGGTGTGTTTTCTCTTTTCAGAGCACCGCAGTTGAGCTACAATTTTTAACCCCGATTTAAGTTTCAGGATTGGAATATGAGGTTTTAATCCATTTGACTGGGAAATACATTTTTCCTAAAAATTGAAAATAGGAAGGATAAATTTACCCAGTCAAAAGTAATTTCGGCATTAAGTGATAAACTATTTTGCTCTCTTCCTCCCCTTTTGTTTTTCCAGTAATATTCTATAGCCTTTTCCAAAGGCCATTGAAGTTAATGGGAGTCTTTTGGATGACTTCACTGGGCTTTGGACCAGGCACCTAGGTTGAAATTTTCAAAAGCATATGAAGGATCTCGACACCCAATTTCCATTAAAATTAATCATTAAACCAAATTAAAATGAATGGGAATTGTTGGCCCAAATCCCCCAGATAGGGTTGAGATTTTTTCAAAGCCATCATTGTCTGAAGCCAGACTTTATGATGAAAATCGTTGACTTTAAGGTCTTAATCATGTGCATAAAGCTACGCACACGCTCAAGTACTTTGCTGGGCAGGGGTCTAAGAAAGAAAATTATAGATAATTAGATGTACAGTACAAAAAAAAGTGTATTGTATTCACATCTTTTTCTACTGGAAACCAGTACAGGGCAATGCATTGTGAAACTTGTCTGGAAAAAAAAGAGATGAACCAGCAAATCTCCTGGATTGGTGGGATATAATGGTAAGCACAAGTTTCCTCTCCTGGAGTGAATGCAAGAGGAAAGTTATGATTAGATATTTTCACACACTGGTCTTACAAAGTAAAATGGCTTCAAAATTCACAGCTAAATGCTGGAGGTAATGCAATGGGATAAGGAATCCCCATCATGTCTTTGGGATTGTCCCATATTGAAAGGTTTCTTATCAGAGGTTAGAAGGATGAAGCAAGAGTTATTTCAGACACATATTCACCAATTTTCTATTAGCCTAATTTTAGAGAAATGTCCTGATTTTCTGAAATTAAGTAAAGACAATATCTGTTTAGAATCCTGTGTAACTGCAGCCTGTGCGTGTGTGTGTATTTATAGTTGTAAAAATAAAAAATAAATCCTTGCTCTAGAAATAAATTTAACAAGAATAAACGAATTAAGAGAAATGGAACAACTCACTGGTTGTCTTCATCAATAACTGATCTGGGTGAGGAAAAATGGATCAACTGGGATGAAGTGAAAATCAAAACAATATACATGATTTTTATAATAATACATATATACACACAAACTCCATAACCTATACTGTCTCAGCCTTGCTGTAATGTCTTATCCACCAAATCTAAGACCTTCTCATCTAATATTTATGTAAGAAAACAATGTTCTGTAAATAAAAAAATAAATAATTGATTAGAAATAAATTAGTAATTAAAACTCAAGCAACCTAACCTGCAGCCCCCTTGCCCTAGCATAGAGAGGGGTAACACACAACAGCAAGCAACAACAGCTACACATAATACAGGGCAAGACAACATGAACACAGAAGGAATTAAAAAAAAAGAAAGGGAAAAAAAAAAAGAGTAAATGGCCCATTCATACCACTGCTGTGCCACTGTATTGTTGAGGGCTGGGATCAAAACCACATGTTCAGCTTTGCACAGCTGATACCACAGAGACCTTATTCACACACAATGGAAGTGTACTGAGGGGGGGTAGAGTCCCCTGAAATGTGTTGTCCACTTCTGTTTTCAATCATCTCTGTAACAGATACCTCTGTTTGGTTCATGCCGCGTATGTTCCCATGCAATAGTGGCTGACACAGACATGGATTGTCCCTCCTGTTCCTCTGTGTCAGCCTCTTACTCTAGCTACTGGTAGCGACACCCACCTCTCAAGGGAGTGCCACCACTTGGACACTTAAGTCTTCTCTTCTTTCCTTTGCCATGGCTACAAACAGAAAGAAACAAAGCCAAGCCAAGCCAGAAATGGCAGTAACGCCTCTTCTTGGCCCAATCACAGTCTTGAGACACCAAGAGTAAATGTACTTCTCATGTTTTCACATTCAGTTACTTAGTTAATAGGGGACTGGATCTAACTGCTACCTGTCTCAATACTGGAGGATATGGTCTTTAGCTGCCTGATGGTTGTTTTTTTTTTATAATCTAAATAGGAGAGTCGCACAAGTGTTCTCTTTTATTGATCAGTGTTGTAGTTAGAATAGGACTCCACGGAGTCTGTTTGGTGGGTCTTTTGCTGCACCACTCATTTGTGGCTCAGTCAAATTTCATGGATCCTTTGAAAACCCACTGGAGTATTTTAAATATTTCCCCACACATGTTGCTGTCACTTGTGCACTCACTGCCTCTTCTCTCCACTACTATGCTGCTGTTACTATAGTTCTCTGCCCAGTGCCATCACAAAGGCTCGATATGGTTATGGACCAAAACTTTAGATCCAAATGAGAGTAAAACTTCCAAAGTTTGAGATTTGAACCTATGTTTAACCAAAAGCCATACATCCGTCTCAACCGGGGGGGGGGGGGGGGGGGGGGGGGGGGAGGGGGAAGAGGGTATCCCTTTGAAATCAGTACACATGACCAGATTGACATTCTTAGGGATGACTTGGGTCAATTATACAACCTTGTCACAGGTACTGCATGTGACATCTCCAGTCTCCTTTCTTTTCTATTGCACTTTTCTGACCAAGCCAAATATTTTCCAAATAAGAGGACTTCTGAACACAGGTATCATCTGGATCACAGCATCCTCTTGTTTGTCCATTCCTACAAGTTGGCCTACTAATATATCATATTGACTGCTGTTGTCGCCTGTGACAGGTTTGAACTTGCATATCCGGAGGAAAGATTAGGTTATTAATCCATTTTGAAACATTGCTCCAAGATATTCAGACTTTTTAAAAAGTGATGGATGAATATCATTCAGGATAAAGAAAATTGTATTAGTGCTGAGAAGCCAAGAAATTTTCAGTTCCCCATAACAGACTATAAGCAAAAATCTTAAAAATATGGGCATCAAGTTTGCATTAAAATTTAAATTCAGTCACATATTACTAGCTAGTGTCTGATTTAAGAATATATTTTAATACTTAAGAATCCAAAGTCAGTCCATCACATGGCTTATAGCAATGTATTGCCTAATAGAATATGATTTTTGAGAGACAGCTGAGTATAAGAGCAAAATTTTCAACAGGTTTCTCTGGTCGTGCCTACAATATTTGCAGGTCCATATATGTGTTTTCAGAAAACCTCACACTTGTCTACACAAATCAAGTACCTGCATTCCTTATTAACCATCTTCCATACACAGATGTGGAGTTTTCTGTATGTAGATATAGGTATCTGAAAATACAGACAGAGCAATTTACAAGGTCCATTCAAAATTTGAACCTGCGTCCAAAGCCATGTATCCAACCTACAGTGGTTGTACGTATTTTGCTAGTGATGTCACAACCATGCATTTCCAACTTTGCACAGCGAGGGCCTCATCACTGAAAAGATTTTAAATCAAACTGGAAAACACTAGTGTAACTTCAACCCTTGCTATTCTTTTCAGTCATGTTTGGTAGAGTTTGCACGGCAAGGAGAAATTAAAAGTCCATCAGTTACCTATGTTTTATTTAGTGGAGAAAACACACACACACACACACTGCATTGCATTGCATAGGACCACTTTCTTATAAGAGCTCATTTATTTTCTTTTCTAGGAAATAGTACTCTTTGGCTCCATGATGTTAGGTGCACACCGAACACAGTCATAGCAAATAACTGTTCAGACAGAAGTAATTTTTCTCTTTTATTTATGTGTCACAGGGACAACTGGTCCTTTAAGGGGATTGGGTACATAGCAAGAGACAGAATGTGACCAGAAACCTGGCCTGTTGGGAAATATAAGGGCAGAGACTTAAGGGAGAACAAACTTAGGAGGAGATGCTCCATTAAAAAGTAGGAGAACAGTCAGGAAAGGATAAGTGAGGAAGCCATGCTGAACACAGAGAAAGAGCCACTGGAAGAAAAGACAAGGCAGTTTGCATTATGGTGGCAGACAGCCCAATTGTTTAGAGGCTCAAAGCTGGGAGGCCATAGTAAAGGGTGGGTGTAGGTTCCCCCTGTGCTGCCACACGCATATATGGGATGTCCATCACAATAGTATCCGGGAGCTATTTACATGGCTTGTATTGGAAACTATAACATTTACAGATATTCCTGTCTTGGGGCCTCCCAAAGATATTAAGAAAAGCAAACAGCCAGTAGTGGACAAAGAAACCCTGCACCCTGACCCCGTTCTAGATGTGGCCACACTGGGGCTTAAATAGATATTAAAAGGATGAAATTTCAAAGGGATTGGGTCTGTTGCCAGGAGTGTCCAGGCTCCAACTCACAGGAGTTGGGACAGATAGCTCAAGTATATCCAGTGAACAACTCAGATGGTGTGCTAGGTTGCAGACTGCATTTCTGCAAAGGAAATCCTTAATAGACCAAGTTACTTAAAATACTTTCTAGGCTATTTAAATCTTTGCAGATAGTGGCCAGCACCATTAATTTTACCATTTAGCTCTCAACACATCAAAGTATGCCCCAATGGCTCAGTAATGCACAACAGTTGAAACATACTGCTTGAGTGTGAATTGTAATCCCTTGCTATTAAGGAGAACTAATCTACTTGAATGTGTTATTCATCTGAGATCCTCATTAGTGCCAAAACCATTAAACATGAACTGCAGGGGTGTTTTAATAAAATTGTGTTATGGAAAATAGCTATCAGATATGGCAATTGTGCATTTGCTTCGTTGCAGAGCCCTATACTATAACAATATGGAACCAATGAATGTTCCATTTCACAGTACCAATCAGAATAAATTTGTTCTTTCCAAGTGTTTATTTAATAGATGTTAAGAGTGGATTTCACAAAGGAATTCAGATTAGCCAGGTCTGACTGCACTGCGTATGTTATTCTTTCAAATGTTAAGACAGTGGCTGACAAGAGAATATTTAGGATTCTGCATGTGGGAGGAGAGAAACAGTGAGTGATATTTTAACACTGCAAATCCATTTTTCTTTTCAGAAAACAGATAAATAATAAAGATAACAGATAACTATTTTAATAAAGATTGAAGTATGGTAAAATGATTGCTTCCTTTGGTGAAAACGTATATGGTACCACTTTCTTTTTAATCACGCTCGGTAATTTTACATAAAACAATGACTGCAGAAAAATTATAGAGGTACCCTCCCCCCCCCCCCCCAACACACACACACAAGATAGTCTCTTGATATTTCATCTGTACTGTCTTCACCTAAAATTTTGAGCCACATTCTCATCTGGTATAAATCCATATAGCTCCACTGCTTTTAAAGATTTACAAATCATCAACCAAAAATTACTGTTAGTCAGTACTTGGCAAAGTCAATAATACATATAGATTTGTTACTTTATTGTCGTCAAAAATAAAAAAAGTGATTTAACTATTTTAATGTTCAGAGGAAACAAAAAAATATACAATTCCTCTGGTTTCCGATACCTGTTTGTGTGCTGATGCCATCCAAGACAGATTTATTATTATTTGTTTGAATTATGGTAGCACCAGAAAGTTCCAAACAGACATGGGCTAGGCAATGTAGAAACATATAATGAAGAGACAGACTAAAGCCCTTTGGGGCAGTAACTATGTATATGATGAAAGACAACAGCTGGATAAAATACCAGCCAAGAACTTAATCATTTGTGTAAATTCAACCACCCAAGTAGTCTTGTTGCATCAGCTGAACTACTCACATGCTTAAAGTTACACACGTACTTACAAGAATTGAATACAGATCTTCTGAGCCTCAAACCAAGACCTTAGCCATAAGACTTCCTTCCTATCAGAATGCTCTCTTATGTGGGATACTTCAAGATCCCTTTATTTCTTCCTTCCCATTCAATGTTTACATGAAGGGAAAACGGGTAGTTTATTTAGGAAAATGTAGGAGTGGCTTGGGGCTACCTGCCACCAGTACATGAATCAAAAAGTCAGACACACCTGTATGACATGACACCACCACTCTATAAACAGCTCTAATTACAATATGAGAATCAAATCTATGTAGTCCCGTCCCAAATCATAGCCCCAGGATTCCAGTGATGAAGCACAGGGATGGTCTAAGGCAGTGGTTCCCAGACTTGCCCTAAGCCGCTTGTGCAGGGAAAGCCCCTGCCAGGCCAGGCCGGTTTGTTTACCTGCTGCGTCCACAGGTTCGGGCAATCGCGGCTCCCACTGGCCGCGGTTTGCTGCTCCAGGCCAATGGAAGCTGCTGGAAGCAGCACGGGCCAAGGGACGTACTGGCCGCAGTCCCCATTGGCCTGGAGCAGCGAACCCACATTCCTGCAGCCCCCATTGGCCTGGAGCAGCGAACTGCGGCCAGTGGGAGCCGCGATTGGCCGAACCCGCGGTCGCAGCAGGTAAACAAACTGACCCGGCAGGGGCTTTCCCTGCACAAGCGGCGGAACAAGTTTGGGGACCACTGGTCTAAGGATCTGACCTGGGGATAATCCTTCCCCAGAAAGACCAGGGTAATCCGGGCTCAAAGCAGTCTTTACAAGCCCAAGTTAGATGTACTTTAGTGCACTAGTCCAAAGTTCAGGATACAGTCCTATATATGGTTACTTCCCAGTCTCTTTCTGCTTTTTTAACCTTGTATCAGGTAAAGGCGGATCTATAAAACGTCCCATTAAAAAGAGTCACATGCATATACCACCATTCACACACTATTTAATTTGAGATAAATTTTAGCATCATTTTTGACCATGCCCTATCTAATGAATGCTGAGCATTGGCCGCTACGCAATCTGCAGATTATTTATCATGCCCTTATTTATCTCATGACATCCTGGTGACCTGGAGGCTCAATTATTGTCATTCCTTACATGCTGGTTTATCAGCGAGCTGATCCGCAGCTTGCGGCTGGTTCAGCGGACCTGCATGATTGCTTATGGGATTGAGCTACGGTGATCATATTCAGAGGTTTTGTGTTCTTTACATAGCCATCTGCTTTTTGCTCTTTACATTGGTTGCCTACGAAGTGGCAGATTCACTTTAAATTAGCTTTAATGGTTATAAAGCTGTAAATCAGACTGGTCCTGGCTATATTTGAGATCTCTTCCAAGAGTCTCCCACCTGCCAGGTTTTTGTGCTCACATGGCACCCCTGTTGTGCTGGAAGCCAGCAGGCGATGGAGCTTTTGCTGTGGCTGCCCTGCCAGTGTGGAACTCATAGACTTTAAGGTCAGAAAGGACCATTATGATCGTCCAGTCTGACCTCCTTCATAATGCAGGACAAGAATCTCACCCACCCACTCCTGTAATAAACACCTAACCGATGTCTGAGCTATTGAAGTCCTCAAATCGTGGTTTAAACACTTCAAGGTGCAGAGAATCCTCCAGCAAGTGACCTGTGCCCCACGCTGCAGAGGAAGGCAAAAAACCCCAGGGCCTCTGCCAATCTGCCCTGGAGGAAAATTCCTTCCCAGCTCCAAATATGGCGATCAGCTAAACCCTGAGCAAGTGGCCAAGGCTCACCAGCCAGACACCCAGGACAGAATTCTCTGTAGTAACTCAGATCCCACCCCATCTAACATCCCATCACAGGCCATTGGGCATATTTACCACTAATAGTCAAAGATCAATTAATTGCCAAAATTAGGCTATCCCATCAGACCATCCCCTCCATAAACTTATCAAGCTTAGTCTTGAAGCCAGATATGTCTTTTGCCCTCACTGCTCCAGAGCTTCACTCCTCTGATGGTTAGAAACCTTTGTCTAATTTCAAGTCTAAACTTCCTGGTGGCCAGTTTATATCCATTTGTTCTTGTGTCCACATTGGTGCTGAGCTTAAATAATTCCTCTCCCTCCCTGGTATTTATTCCGCCAATATATTTATAGAGAGCAATAATATCTCCCCTCAGCCTTCTTTTGGTTAGGCTAAACAAGCCAAGCTCTTTGAGTCTCCTTTCATAAGACAGGTTTTCCATTCCTCAGATCATCGTTGTAGCCCTTCTCTGCACCTGTTCCAGTTTGAATTCATCTTTCTTAAACATGGGAGACCAAAACTGCACACAATATTCCAGATGAGGTCTCACCAGTGCCTTGTATAATGGTACTAACACCTCCTTATCTCTACTGGAAATACCTCACCTGATGCATCCCAAGACCGCATTAGCTTTTTTCACGGCCATATCACATTGGCAGCTCAGTCATCCTGTGATCAACCAATACTCCAAGGTCCTTCTTCTCCTCTGTTACTTCCAAGTGATGTGTCCCCACTTATAACAAATTTTTTTTTGTTATTAATCCCCTTGCACTTTTCACTATTAAATTTCATCCTATTACTATTACTTCAGTTTACAAGGTCATCCAGATCTTCCTGTATGATATCCCAGTCCTTCTCTGTATTGGCAATACCTCCCAGCTTTGTGTCATCCACAAACTTTATTAGCACATTCCCGCTTTTTGTGCCAAGGTCAGTAATAAAAAGATTAAATAAGATTGGTCCCAAAACCGATCCCTGAGTAACTCCACTAGTAACCTCCTTCCAGTCTGACAGTTCACCTTTCAGTGTGACCCGTCGTAGTCTCCCCTTTAACCAGTTCCTTATCCACCTTTCAATTTTCATGTTGATCCCCATCTTTTCCAATTTAGCTAATAATGCCCCATGTGGAACTGTATCAAATGCCTTACTGAAATCAATCCACTGGATTTCCTTTGTCTAAAAAAAAAAAAAAAAAAAAAAAAACTGTTACCTTCTCAAAGAAGGAGATCAGGTTGGTTTGGCACGATCTACCTTTTGTAAAACCATGTTGTATTTTGTCCCAATTACCATTGACCTCAAATGTCCTTAACTTTCTTCTTCAAAAATTTTTCCAAGACCTTGCATACTACAGATGTGAAACTAACAGGCCTGTAGTTACCCGGATCACTTTTTTTCCCTTTTCTTAAAAATAGGAACTATGTTAGAAATTCTCCAGTCATACAGTAGAACCCCTGAGTTTATAGATTCATTAAAAATTCTTGCAAATGGCCTTGCAATTTCATGTTCCAGTTACTTTAATATTCTTGGATGAGGATGATCTGTGCCCCCCAATTTAGTCCCATTAAGCTGTTAGAGTTTGGTTTCTACCTTAGATGTGGTAATATCTACCTCCATATCCTCATTCCCATTTGTCAACCTACCATTATCCCTAAACTCCTCATTAAAGACTGAGGAAAAGTATTTGTTTAGATATTGGCCCATGCCTAGATTATCCTTAACCTCCACTCCATCCTCACTGTTTAGAGGCCCCATTTCTTCTTTCTTTGTTTTCTTCTTATTTATATGACTATAGAACCTTTAACTACTGGTTTTAATTCCCTTTGCAAGGTCCAACTCTACATGGCTTTTGGCCTTTCTCACTTTATCCCTACATGTTCTGACCTCAATAAGGTAGCTTTCCTTACTAATCCCTCCCATCTTCCACTCCTTGTAGGATTTCTGCTTTTTCTTAATCATCTCTCTGAGATGCTTGCTCATCTGGCTTGGTCTACAACTCCTGCCTATGAAATTTTCCCCTTTCTTGGGATGCAGGCTTCTGATAGTTTCTGCAACTTTGACTTGAAGTAATTCCAGACCTCCTCCGCCTTTAGATCCACAAGTTCTTCAGTCCAATCCACTTCCCTAACTCATTTCCTTAATTTTTTAAAATTAGTCCTTTTGAAATCAAAAACCCTCATCGCAGATCTATTTTTGTTTATCCTTCCATTTAGTCTGAACTGAATTGGCTCATGATCGCTCGAACCAAGGTTGTCCCCTACAACCATTTCTTCTATGAGGTCCTCACTACTCACCAAAACCAAATCTATTAGGCATTCCCTCTTGTTGGTTCAGCAACTACTTGGTGAAGAAATCCATCAGCTATCACATCCAGGAAAATCTGCGCCCTATTATTACTACTAGCACTCGTCCTTCAGTCTATATCTGGGAAGTTAAAGTCTCCCATGATCACACAATTCCCATTAGTATTTACTTCATTAAAAACATTAAAAAGGTCTCTATCCATATCCAAATCGGATCCCGGTGGTCTACAGCACACCCCAAGCACTGTTCCAGGGGAGGCTCTAGTAGCTTTCTTCACCAATATAATTTTTGCTCAGACGGAGTCTATCTTATCCATTCCATCACTTCTTATTTCTTTACAGTCTACCTCATCATTGATATACAATGCTACGCCATCACCTTTGCCTTTATTTCGGTCTTTCCTAAACAGCACATACCCTTCAATACCTGTACTCCAGTCATGACTACTATTCCACCATGTTTCTGTTATCCCTATAATATCTGGTTTCACTTCCTGCACTAGTAGCTCTAGTTCCTCCATTTTCTTACCTAGGCTCCTCGCATTAGTGTACAAAATCTTAATTTTTGCTGTTTGGCTTCGCTCACATTCTTTACCCGATTGAGCACAGACATTCTATCACCAGTATCACCTATTAGACTGGTATCTACACTACCCTTCCTCCTTACGTCCATTCTCCTACCCTCGGCTGTATCCTTTCTTATTTCGTATTCTTCCCTCTCAATGTTAAAATCTGGCGTGGAGATTACCTGGACATCTCCCAACCATCTCCCCCAGATTCCTAGTTTAAAGCTCTCTTAATCAGTTGTGCCAGCCTTCATCCTAGAAGTCTATTTCCCTCCCTACTCAGGTGAAGTCCATCCCGAGCAAACAGTTCTCTGTCCATGAATGCTTCCCCGTGGCCACACATCCCAAAGCCCTTATAGCACCCTGCCTGAGCCATCTGTTGATCATCATAATCTTGTCACACCTTTGTTGCCCTTCTCTCGGAACAGGCAGAATCCCACTGAAGATCACCTGAGCCTCGATTTCCTTAAGCATCTTCCCCAGCCTGGCATAGTCTCCCTTCATACGTTCCAATTCACTCCTTCCTTAAATCTGACTCATTGTTTTATTCTTTTTGTTTTCCCAACCCCCCTTGTTTGTAATTTTGTCAAAGCTGGGGTTTTTCTTACACAATGAGAAATTGTTTTTGTGATTGCTGTTCAGCACCCTGGGCATTTGTGTGCATGCGGGGGGAGGTGCTTTACAAATAAAAATATTATGTGAAAAGTAACACTAAAATGTTTACTAGATATGGACTTTAGACTTGAGGGAGGCTTTAGACATTGGCAAGATGAAAGAAATCCAGAATGAGCTGTCCCCAATCTGACAATATATCATTTAAAGAAAAAAAAAAGTTTTAAATTGTTAGCTTTACTTATTATATGCTTGACTAATTCCTTGAACAGAAGAAAGCCATGCATGACTATATAGGAGATATAGAAAGCAGATGAGATACTGACTTTCCCTTGGTGGAATCTGATTGCTAGTTTCTATAAAAATGAAAACTTATTTGAATGATAAAGGCAAAGATGAAAAGCCAGTTAACCTCCTAATTTATTAGAAAATGAAAAGATGTATACAATGAGAAAGGACCTGAACTGTGCTTTAGATGGAATTATAAACTGTCTCCATTCCCTACAACGTGAATCAGAAAGGTGAGCATGATTATACATTTCTTTGTTTTAAGTTCTGTTCGGGGGTTGAGGTTGGCAGAAGTTGATTGGGAATACATGAACTGAGATTGATTTTCATCTCTCCACTGGGAGATGTTCACAAAAGGTGTACTTCTTTGGGGTGCTGTAATCTGCTATTGTCCTTAATTATTTCTGACTCCCTCTGCCCCATTAAGCTGTGATCTTCATCTAGGGACTACATTTAAAAAGCCAGTCTTCTTTATCTTTTAGAACAAAGTTTGGACTGAACACATTCAAAATCTCTTCAGCAGTATTACTGCAAAGGGATTTATTTTTAAAAAACGTCAACAACAAATATGTTGATGTACTAGAACCCCTCCATTCATGAGATGATCTGAAAGCCCTTTAGATCCATATGCTACCCTAGGGGAACTGAAGCACAGAGAGGTCAAGTGATTTGACCTATATCATATAAGTCACCAATAGAATATATGTCTTCCCTGCAGAGTTAACTTAAGCTCTTACTATGGTGTTGTCCCCCTCCCATCTACATACAAAAACCTCTCACCTGAGTTTGGTAGTGCTTTAAACCCTGGCCCAGATGGAGGTCTAGGCAAGCGCCTGAATGCTGCTTTCACTTGGGCTAGTAACCCATCCAGTTTGCAGTGAGGATGCAAGCTAAATCACTTGAGTACAGATAGTCCTCCAATGCCTTCCAACAAAACTGCCTTGTGATCACAAGAGCAAACAAGTTCTCCTACAATTCACTGGGATAGAAACAGAGAGCAGCTCAGCTTACCAAAGCACAAAGAACCATAGGATATATCCCCAGAAGTCCTAGAAACAGACAGGTGAGTGCAGCACCAGTGAGAACACAGTTACTTGGGTCAGGCTATCCAGTGTGGCTGATCACACTGGAGCTAAGCTAACTCAGGTGCCAATCACCCAAGTTTACTGCTCTGTGAAGAAATAATGAGGGTGGGAAATAGGATCCCAGAGTCAGATGGTGTAAACTTATGTAGCTTCCAGTGATTTCTATGGAGCTACACTATGAATTACACTACACTACTACAACTGAGAATTTAGGCCCCAGCGGTCCAGCTGTAATCCTAGACAGCACCCTTGATTCATGCTCGATCTACTGTCAACTGAGACACTAAGCCTTGTAATTAAGCATACTTTTTCTACAGAGTTTGATAAGCTAATTATCTGAGGTAGACAAGTTGTTATTCTAAATCCATTGTTTTGTGATAACAGTACAATTACCAAGTTATTTACACTTGCTCTTATTTATCTGGTATCATGCAAAAAATCCACACTCTACATATGTATTGCCTATCTGCATATGTCAAATTATCAACTGCCAATTTATATTGGTAGTACTCCTTTCATCAAAGGTAATGAATCATTACTGCTAGCATATGGGCACACACCATGTGTGTGATTATACTTTTGCCCTTAATAAATAAATCTTCAGATATTTATCAAAAATTTTAGATAAAGAGATTCAACCTCAAACTTTATGCCCACCATTATGTGTTCGTATACATCATCTGCATCCTGGGTATGGAACGTTCAGCTGGTGGGGTGAGGGGCGGATTATATTTTTTAAAATTATTTTTTATTATTAATTCAGCCAGTTGAAGCTGCTGGAAGCAGAGCTCCTGTCATAAGTGTTAATGCAAAAAAACATTAGGAAAAATTCCCCACAGTGGAGGTGTGTAAAAACGTTCATACATAAAATGGTGACATTTCACTTTTCATCAGTTTCATGGGTAGGTGAAAAGTCCCATTTAGGCTCAGGTCAGGTAGATCAGTGGTTCTCAAAGCCGGTCTGCTGCTTGTTCAGGGAAAGCCCCTGGTGGGCCAGACCAGTTTGTCTACCTGCCACGTCAGCAGGTTCGGCCGATTGCGGCTCCCACTGGCCACGGTTCGCCGCTCCAGGCCAATGGGGGCTGTGGGAAGCGGCGTGGGCCAAGGGACGTGCTGGCCGCCCTTCCCGCAGCCCCCATTGGCCTGGAGCGGCGAACCGCGGCCAGTGGGACCCACGATCGGCCGAACCCGAGGATGCGGCAAGTAAACAAACTGGTCCAGCCCGCCAGGGGCTTTCCCTGAACAAGATAAGCTGAGCTAGATAACAAACATGAGAGGGGAAAAGGCAGCCTTCTATTTTTGCTCATTTGATCTCCATTTAAATTCTATCTAATGAGCAGGTTCTGCCACCCAGGACTGGCTCTAGGCACCAGCAAAGCAAGCACGTGCTTGGGGCAGCATTCTGGCCATCTTTTTTTTTTTTTTGGCTTGGGCAGTTGCTCTCTCAGAGCTTCAGGTGGCAAATGTTTTGCTTGGCTCAGCAAAACACCTAGAGCAAGCCCTGCTGCCACCTTCACTCACTCTGAGTAGCACCTGATTCCACAAATAGTCCCAGTGAAGTGACTAGGGCTGCTTGCAGAGTAAGAGACCATTCAATGAGAGGAAGGGTATCAATCTGGTTGTGTGTGTGATCAGCAAACCCACTACCTCAAGAGTGAAGGAAGGAAAGAAGGAGCCCAGTCAAAGAAGAGAACGGGGGGAGGAGGAGAGAAAGTGGGGAGAAGGGGGAAATATTCCACACACAGTTACCCCAGAATAAATATAGAGAAACTAAACTAAGACCTAGAATTATGCCCATACCCTTTAAAGTTAGCACCATTATCCTAATTTTTTGGTCTAGTTCCTCAGGTTTACTTTTGTAGAAGTTCTAAAGGGTGAGGAATAAAACTATAGACCATGCAAGTGGATAGAAGAATTAGAAAGCTAAAAAAATGAATAAAATTTAAATGAGAAATATTAATGATCCTTACAATGGGTAAGAAGGGTAATTTTAAGGCACTCATGTAATTCATCCAGGGAAAAGGAAAGGATGCATTTCAGGAAGTCATACTTCAGAAAAGGATGACCACATATACAACTAGAATTATTGCGAGCTTTGCAATAGCTAAGGTAGGTGTTTGGCACACTAAGGCTTGGACTACACATTTTTGTCCTGGCATAAATATGGGGTATGATTTTTTAACCAACATAGTTAACATCAGTACAACCCTCTAATGTGGATGCAGTTATACTAGTACAAGTGTGCTTAGGCCATGTCTACACTACAAACTTTGGTTGACAAGTTACATCCATATAAGGCCTCTGCAGTTAGTATATTGCTTGTGTGCACACATAGTTGGCTCCTTGGGTCGGCACAGCATGTACACACCAGAAATGCTTGTGTCAACGTACAGTGTGGTGCACGATGTGTAGCTATCCCAGTGTTCAGCCTGCCACTGTTTATAGTGCATTGTCTTTTGGGAAATTATGCCAGTGCACAGTGGGGCAGAAATGAGTCACACACGGGTGACTGGGAAGAGAAGGTCAACTTCCCAACATGCAACTGTTTCCATCCCATGATGTCATCTACACCCCACAATTTTCCCCTTTTTTAAAAAAATCCCACAAACCCACCTTCCCCTCCTTGCTTGTTACCCTCTCTGACAGAAGGATACAGCCCGCACAGCTCTGTGCTATTGTCATAAGTGTTGCAAACACAGGATGCACAATCCTCCAGTATTTACAGAGTTGTAAGAGGAACCCAATCAGTGGGGAACACAGTGATTTCTTGGAGGACGTATTGGGTGTGGGACATAGTGAAAACCAATTCAAGGATGTCGGTAGTATTCAAGGAGCAGCTGCAGATGGCGGAGTGCTGCTTCTGGGCCCAAGACAAAAAACAATGACCGATGGGATTGCATCGTAACACAGGCTTGGGATGAGCAGCGGCTGCAGAACTTTTGGACGTGCAAGGCCACATTTCTGGATCTGTGTACCACGCTCACCCCAGCCCTCCAGCACATGGACACCAAAATGAGAACTGCTCCGACAGTGGAGAAGTGAGCGGTGATCACACTGTAGAAACTGGCAATGCTGTCAGTGGGAAATCATTTTGGAGTTGTAAAATCCACTTTGGGGGCTGTTGTCATTTAAGTGTGCAGGTCCATTAATTGTCTCCTGCTATGCAGGACTGTATCTAAGCAATGTGCAGGACATAATGGATGGATTTGCAGTAATGGGGATCCCGAACTGTGGTGGAGCAATAGATGTCACGCATATCTCTATTTTGGCACCAGACCACTTTGACACAGAGTACCTCAACAGAAAGGGCTACTTTTCTATGGTTCTGCAAGCATTGGTGGATCACGAGGGCTGCTTCACCAACATCATGATGCTCACTTATTTAAGAACACAGGACTGTTCAGAAAGCAGGGACTTTCTTTCCTGACCGATGAATTACCATAGGCAATATTGATATGCTAATAGTGATCCTGGGGCACCCAGACTACTCCCTTGGCTCACGAAGCTGTACACCAGCCACTTCAGCAGCACAAAGGAAAGATTCAACTACCGGCTCAGCAGGTGGAGAATGACACCTGAATGTGCTTTTGGTAGATTGAAGGGAGACTGGTGTTGTTTACTCATAAGATTAGATCTCAGTGAAAAAAAACATCCAATGGTTATAGCTGCCTGCTGTGTCCTGCATAATATCTGTGAAGTTAAGGGGGGAAAGCAGCTGCCAGGGTGGAGGGCAAAGGGAGAGTGGCTGTCTGCTGAGTTTGAAAACCCAGATGCATGGGCGATTAGAAGAGCTTAACTCAGAGCTACATAACTGGAAAGAGTCCAGCGGAGGGCAACAAAAATGATTAGGGGACTGGAACACATGACTTATGAGGAGAGGCTGAGGGAACTGGGGATGTTTAGTCTTCAGAAGAGAAGAATGAGGGGGGATTTGATAGCTGCTTTCAACTACCTGAAAGGGGGTTCCAAAGAGGATGGCTCTAGACTGTTCTCAGTGGTAGATGACAGAACAAGGAGTAATGGTCTCAAGTTGCAGTGGGGGAGATTTAGGTTGGATATTAGGAAAAACTTTTTCACTGTGAGGGTGGTGAAACCCTGGAATGCATTACCTAGGGAGGTGGTAGAATCTCCTTCCCTAGAAGTTTTTAAGGTCAGGCTTGACAAAGCCCTGGCTGGGATGATTTAGTCGGGTATCGCTCCTGCTTTGAGCAGGGGGTTGGATTAGATGACCTCTAGGGGTCCCTTCCAACCCTGATATTCTATGATTCTATGAACTCAGGAAGGCTTTGAAAGAGCACTTTAACAGTGAGCCACAATAATGTATTGTGGCGTCCTCTGCTCTATCTGGCCTTGTTGTGTTGGGATCTGTTAGGAATTGTGTGGTGCTTGGTGTATATCTATGAATCATAGAATCAATCATAGAATATCAGGGTTGGAAGGGACCTCAGAAGGTCATTGAGTCCAACCCCCTGCTCAGAGCAGGACCAATCCCCAATTTTTGCCCCAGATCCCTAAATGGCCCCCTCAAGGATTGAACTCACAACCCTGGGTTTAGCAGGCCAATGCTCAAACCACTGAGCTATCCCTCCCCTCGCCCCATGTGTGTAATTTTGTGGTGCTTGCTATACATTTAGGATTACTATATTGTGTCACACTGTACAGTAACAAGTCAGTCAGTGCTTTCAGAACTTAATAAATTAAGAACTTAAAGTGAAAGAACAATAACGTCCATTTTACCTACACATACAGCTTTACCTACGTGGCTTTCACAGGTCAGTGTATGTGAAGCTGTGCTTGTCCTTACTGTTCCTCGGATGCCACATGGAATGTTGAGGGAAGGTGTAGGGCAGTGATGTAATGGAGTTCTCCATGGACTGAAAAGGAGGTTGAGCCCAGGCCTGTTGAGCTTGTATGCGCACAAGAGTCTACGGTATCTGTGTTTGCCACTGGAGAAGCCCCGTTATGTCCTGGTGCATCTCCCTCTTCTTTTCCTGCTGCGACTAATGGGCCTCTCTCCTGTCTTCTCTTTCCTTCTCCAGACTGTCTACAGTGTTCACCCTCCAAGTTCTTTGTTCATGATATGATGCAACACTGGCTTGCAGGATCTCATTGAACATGTCATCCCAAGTCCTCTTCTTTCTTCTCCTTATGTGGCTCGGGCATTACTTAGGTGTGGAGGGGGAACCCCTTAAGGCTGCTACTGCAGCAGCTACAGATAAAACACAGACTTACCCATCAGTACAGTCACAACAGAAAGTGAGAGGTAAGATTCAGAACTCCCTTCACTTGCTCCCCTAAAGTTTTAAGCAAGACATGCTTAGTGACACTTCTGCTTTGAAGTGCTTGTGCATGGCACCCCTCACAGTGCCAGCCCTAGTGGAGAGTGAGGAAAATGAGGAGGGAATTTCTTAGTTGCATGACACTATGAATATAGGGCAATGACACTGAATATTGGTATCATCTTCCACAGGTGGTGGCAATGTTAGCTGGTACCTCACTCCTAAGGTTAACCAGGGCACAGCTGCTTCTGGCATCCTGAAGCTGCCCAGGCCTATATGTTGCTAGCCTGTTTACTGCAATAGTGCCTGCTGAAGTTTTTGTCAACTGGCGTGGAGCAAAGTCCTACTGTGGAGGGAGAAATAAGGCTGCCATCCCTAGATGCCAGGAGGATTCAAGGGACATCACTGTGTATATGAACAAACTGCTCCACATGGCCCTCCCCTCACCTAACTCTACAGGGGAATGAAAAACAGATAACTGTACCTCTTTGTTGTACCCCCTGCTCGTCTAGTAAGTAATTAAATGAAAAGTCAGTAGCTGCGTCCTGTTAAGTCGGGGACATCGTCAATACATCATTGTAATGGGAATGCAATTACATACTCACCCAAAGTTCCTTCCCCTGCATTGGGCTCACCCGTGCCTGGTTGCCAGGACTGACTGGACTGCGGTGAAGTCTCATACAGGTCCTGGTTTGTGGCGTAGCTAGACCCCCTCACATGTCTCCCATCCTCCTCCTCCTCCACTTTCTCCTCCTTCTCCTTCCCCCTTCAAACCAGGGGCTTGTGACTCGATCAGAGATGTATCCACGGTCTCCATGAAGCATGGTATGCAGCTCTTTATAAAAGCAGCAGGTCTGCAGCTTGGCACCAGATGGACTGTTTGCCTCCCTGGCCTTCCGATACGCTTGATGCATGTAGTTCCTTCACTTTCATGTAGCACTGCTGCTGGTCCCTGTCATGCCCCTGTTCCTGCATCCACCCCATGCAATCTGCTTGTAGATGGCTATGTTTCTACAGCAGGTCCATGGCTGGGCCTTCAGAGCCTCTTCTCCCCACAGGCCCAGAGGATCCAATATCTCCTGTCTACTCTAAGCCAGAGCATGTCTGGAGCATGTAGCTGGCATGCTCAGCTGGGCACAAAAATGGCAAATTGCTAGGCGTGCTCAGCAAGCTGGACAAATCAGGAAACGGCATTTTTAAAATGTGCAGGGCTTTAAAGGGGAGTGGTGCCTTCCGGTCTCCATCAAACCTGAGCAGCATTGTTCAACATGGACTGCTCTGGTCACAGCTGTGGGCATTACAGGACAGCTGCTGGAGGACTGTTAGGATCTGTGTCTACACTCTCACTTCATCAACCTCAATACATCAATCATGGCTCAACGCTGCAGCTTGGGGAGGTGGTGTTACTAGGGCAGTGTAACAGGGCGCTTACATCAGTGGGAGACAAATTTAAGTGTAGACACATGCACAGCTAGGTCGATGCAAGGTGACTTACGTCAGTCTAACTAGACCAGGCCTTAGTCCCCTCCTCTTGCAAGACTAAGCTATACCAGTACAAGGCACCTTGATACTGGTATAGTTGCATCCACTCTAGGGAGATTGTAGCACTTCAACTACCTCAGTTATAGTAGCAACCTCTCCCAGGTAGTTGTTGCTATACCTGATACTGTAGCCAAAATTGTCAAAAGCTCAGCAACCTACAGCTGCCAGTTAGGCCCCTAAAAACATAGCTAGATTTTCAAAAATATTACCTCCCATTATGAGCCTAAATGAAATGCTCAGCACCTAACACTTGCTACTGAGAACAGTGGGACCGGCTGAACACTTTTGAAGATCTGGCCACTTTCCTAAATAAGACCTGAGTTTGAAAATCTGGTTCTTGGACTATAGACCATAGGACTGGGCTCACCAGCTTACAGATTTCCTATGAAATGCAAAAAACCATAATGCCTATGTTTGGGAAAAGAGCAATGCTAGTGGTTTCTTTTTTTAAAAAAAGTTCTCAATATTTCAACTCTCAGTCCTTATAAATGGCTAATGAATTATTTTCTGAATTAAATTATTTTAGAATGAATGAACAAACAACTGACTATAGCTTTGTGAACTAGATAATAGGATTTGGGGAGGTAAAGGGATTTCTTTCAGAATTGTCTACACATCAAACTTAATTTGAATTGAGGTAGGGTATGAATTTAAAGCACAATGGCTATTCCTGAATAACTCCACGTGTGGACACAGTAAGAATGTCTCGTTCCTGTTTAACTTAATCCATGAAGTATTAATAACACACCCATGTACATATATATGCAATAACTCCATGCATAGACAAACCTTTAGCAAAGTTCAGGCAAGAAAACATTGCCAGTCTGTAGTCTTACTGATGAACTGGTGTATTGATTCTTGATAATCTTTTAGACTGCAGTGGTCAACAAAGGTTCAATCTCCTGTGGGCTACAAGCCTCAGGATTATCATCATCAGTGTCTTGAAAATGAGAAACCCTAGAAGCACAAGAGAAACAGTTGCAATTTATCACAGGTCACTTAATTTACACATTTACTATGCAGATAAACAACCCCACAAACACTAAAATACAATAGCAGAGAGAGAAAGAGCACAAAGTGGTTAGTCCTATGATTGGTATCACCTTACAACTCACATTTCATGTCTACTGCTGAGGGACTCGAGTGTTTGTCATTATCTCGGTCGTCATCATCATCATCATCATCCATGGTTGTCATCCTGGCATGTTCCCATGCATTCTCCCCAGCACCCAGGCTGGCCAACACCTTTTATCCAGTGTTACACTTATGCCTACTACGGTTCACACATACGCATAGGGGTGTTAACCCCTTTTTCCTTAATTGCACTTGCACGCCCCATGAATTTTAGGGTGCCCCATTTCTCATAGGCTGCCCTAGTTTTCCATATTCTCAATAGCATCTATGTTAATGAGTTACCAGAGCAATTTGAGGTTATTACAGAATCCCCCAAAATATTACTATCAGGCATTTTGTGGTATGAACTGGTACATTGCAGCATATTTTCCAGTCTATTGTTGCACAGTTTGCAGAACATCAGCACTTAACATATCTTTTACTGTGATCTTACACTTTACTGGTACAAGATTCTCTCTCGTCAACTAGTCATGCCAATCTTGTTCAGGCCGGAGGCCTTTTATGGCCAAACTACATATCTTATGGGGACATCATCCCCAAGCCTGTAGACCTTGTATTACAGCCTTATTTTACTTAGATATCTAATACACACTCATCAGTGATTTATTATTAGTCCTATTACTATTTATTAGTCCCATCTCCTTGTGGTGTAATCCTATTTGTAATTTACCACTTAAACCTACAACTCAAATCTAATCTATTGCCCACGCATTAGTTACATAATTATATGATTTTATATATATAATTAATTAGTTACAAATTGCAGCAAATGAAAACGGTCTTTGAATGCATCCATTTTCATATCAACTGAGCTAGATTCCCAATGATTCTTCCACTGTGCAGACAAAATATTAACACCTTGCTTCCATGAATCATCTTAATTCATTGCACGGACAAAGCTGAGTTCTTGACTCTGTTATAGCTGATGACTCAGAAGTGCAAAACACTGGACAAGTCTGAAAAAAGAATTTGAGCAAGTGAACAAACTACTAAAAAAAAAAAGCTGACAGTAAAAACAGAGACATTCCACCTGTACAAATTTAGAGACCAAAGTCATTTCTGATATGTAAATATAAAAGAAGAAGAAGAAAAGAAGAAGACCTGGCCTATAACTATGATTAAATATGTTTGTTATGTTCTTCTAGTATTCTGTGCACTGTGGTTAAAAGCACTGATACACCATTTCAACTAGTTCACCATTGCCTAAATATGATGGCATTGTTGATTCCATCATTATTAAGCTAGTTGAAACCAGAAGTGTTTCATTATCTTATAGATTCTTGTGATCATGCTATGAAAATCAGGAAGGAGAGTACTGAAACAGGCTGTCTTTTTATTAAATGTTGACTTTCTATTCTGGTCACATCTACTGAATTCCTCTGACAAATTATCTGGTCATCTAATGAACCACTGATGTGGTTTTTGGTTTTGTTTTTTTGCTATCCAGTTGGCCTCTCTATGGTTCTGATTCATATTGATATAAAATCTGTCCATTGCTGCTTTCAAATATGTATCTGGGAGAGCAGTGAATTTGAGCAGAATGATTTTTTATTCAAATGAGATGTGGATCAATGGCAAGAAAAAATAAAATTAGCTGAAGAGTAATTGAGATAACTGAACAAATTTGGCTACCAACCAGAGAATTTATTAACTATTATACTGAACATTGGCCTTTACAGATCTGAAAATCTAGGGGTAGAGCACCAAACAAACACAAAATTATCTGTTTATATGCAACACTTCAATGTTGCTGATTGGAAAATACTGCTCCTGAAAGGCATTATGCCCTAGATTTATTGCAAAGGATGGTGATCATAACAGAATACCCACTGAACCCATGATTCTATGGATATGCCAGTGTTTGACAATCTTACTGCTGATTATACTACTTTTCTACTCCAGCCAGCAGCAAATTTTTATAGGATTCACCCCCATAGATGTTCTCTGACACAATCTGATCCTCAGTTACTAAAGTTGCTAAATATGATTATAGCAAGAGGAGCATGGAGTAAACAGAAATATGATAATTAAACATGCTAATTCAAGGTGATCCTTGCCTTTTTCCAACAACAGTGCCAAGATGAGGTACTAGCATTCAAAAGCACAAGACCTTTAACTAAAAAAAGTGAGTTAAGAAATCAGTTAATGAGTGGAAAAGGGTTTCTATTTACTTACTTATACCTTAAGATACAAATTACTAACCGTTAGCATACTGAAGATGCTATGTTCTGTTATGCCTTTCCTCAAAGACAACGCTTTCTTTTTAAAAATTCATGTGGGCTATCGGTATTTAACAAGCCAAATTGGTTGCATTGGAATAAAGAAGGACAGAATTCTTGTTAGGGACCAAACGCTGATTTCCATTAATACTGTACATTTATTAATTTTATGCACTTGATATTTTTAGTGGAATCCCTCCATTCAACATTTACTGTGTATGCAGCTGATGAAGAATTTGTTCCAATCATGTAAACATAATTATTCCCTTCATTTTCTGCCTCATCCTCCAAGGGGTACTTCAGTCAGAAGTATAGTGCTGCCTTCCCCCCCCACCCATAGATTATTTTTCATAAAATTTGAGGCATTTACTGTCTTTCATAGAGCAGGTCTATTAGTCAGTGATAATTCTACTAACAGCACTAACCAGCATTCATTCATTAGCAAATGTTACCAAACCTAGCAACACTCAGACAACTTCTCATTTCCAAGCATATTAAAGGGTTACATCTTAGACCAATTTTACCGTTATAGATTTAGACTGAATCTGCCTTGATAGTGCTGTCCCATTCTGGGCTGACGACAAAAGCTAAGCTATCCATATGCTTAATTGCTCTCATAAATGGAGCACTAACAGTTTGTGGTAGTGATGGTGTTACAGTTGCTGTTTATGGAATCATTCCCTTATTCCTCTTTTGTAAACTGAAATATTTTTTCCTTGTACTTGCACATATTCTGATTGAGAATGGTATTTTTCATGAAATGTACTTGGCCTGCAAATAGAAGCAGAAGGGAAATGGAAGGCAAAGTAGGAGTAATGGAATGAAATAAAGAAAAGGTAACTTTATGCTACATATTGGAGAAAAACATCCTAATTGCGAGCTCAGTTGTGACTTTGCCCAAATTCCATGTAAGGAAGTGTTTGCCACAAGTGTTCCATGCACTACGACATGCCAAGAGCAGCCCAGGAAGCAGGATGTGACCTAGAATCACAATTTGACTCTTGGTATCCCTCTGCTCCAGGGAGAGACATCCTATGCCATTCCTACACCTGACACAACATACATACACCAGTGTGCCAGCACAGCTGCTCTACTCAGAGTGCTGTGGGGACAGAGTGAAGGCTCTACCCAATCCCCAATCCACCTCACAGGAGCACCTTACTGTCCGGGATGAGCATGGAGATGGGCCACCAACTGAAAACTAAATGGAACCTAGCTCTTGAGAAGATACCATAGAAAGCAATCCCACAATGGTTTGGGGGGGGACCAAGTGACCTGATAGGTCTAATCTCTATGATTTTATGAGTAGAGGGAAAGTAGTAGACGATATAATGAACTTTGTTTACACCACCACCACCACCATTCTTCTAGGGGTTAACATAGCCAACCTGAGATGGTCAAATGTGGAACTATATGACATCAATGTTTTTATATTATATATTTAGTACCTTTCCCAGAACTCATTTTAATGTTAATCTCTCCTGATTTATTGCCTACTCTTGCACACTCCTCCCCATATCCATGCATGAACTCGTCCTTAATATCTCTCTCTCTCACACACACACACACACACACACCCCTCTTTTTTTAAATCATTCCCCGAACTATAGTTTTCGGAATAAAATGTATCTGGAAAACCTGTTTTACACTATTCTGACACTCCCAAGTTTTTTGCTAAAGTACTTTGAAGAAGGATGGTCGACAAATGTGGTCATGAAATTACTATAAAGTAGGTGTACAACTGTTTGAAAAAACAACTTACACAAAGAGTAGTGATTAATGGTTCATTGACAAACTGGGACGATATATATAATAGGAACTCCCAGGAGGTGTTGTCCTGGATCTGGTATTAAATATTTTCATTAACACTTGGATAATGGAGTGGAGGGTACACTAATAAGATATGGGATGACATGACGCTGGGTGCAGTTGCATGTACTTTGGAAGAAAAGATCAGCACTAAAAAGAACCTGGGTAAATAGGAGATTTGGTCTGAATCAACATGATGAAATTGAAGCAAGATAAGTACTACAATCAGGAAGGAAAAAAAATCAAAGTAGGTAGGTTGTGGTACTACTGAAAAGGATCTGGAGGTTACAGAGGAGCACAGTTTGAACATGAGCCAACAAGGCTAAGGTTCTGGGGTGTCCTATGTAACATGACTGGAGGTAATTAATCCACTCTACTTGGCCCAGGTGAGGCCTCAGTTGAAGTACTTGTCCAGTTTTGGATGCCACACTTTAAGGAAGATGTGGACAAATTGGGGAGAATTCAGAGGACAGCAACAACAATACAAGGTTTAGAAAATCTGATTTATGAGGGAAAAACAACAGGGCATGTTTAGTCTTGAGAAAATAAGACTGAAAGGAGACCCCATACCAGTCTTCAGACCAAATATGTTAAGGGCTATTATGGAAAACAACAGTGATCAACTGTTGCCCAGGTCCACTGAGCGTGGGAAAAATAGTAATGGGCTTAATTTTCAGCAAGGGAGATTTCGGTTAAATATTATGAAAACCTTTATAACTAACATTTCTGAAGGTGTTGGCAGCAAAAAGGGACCGGTTCAATTTTCTAGGGGTCCTTCTAAAGACACTGGCTCAAGCCTCCACCCAGAAACCTGGGAAACCCTATATACTGTCCTGGGAACCCTTGATGGGCAATACTTTCACCACTTGGCAAACACTGAATCCAGGGGTGAAAACAAAGAGAATGCTATTGGGGAGGGAGAAAGGGGGGCAAGAGAATGAATTTGGAAAAACCAGTGATTAATCCATTAAAGTATTTGATATAAGACTCCCACCCCGCATGGGGACATAATAGTCCCAGCCTCAGTACTCTTGGAAATTAAGACTAGCTGGTACATTCTAGGCACTTCCCTCCTCCCTACTCACAGTTAGCTGTCCTGCATTGGAGACGTCCAAGGATGCTGATTGGCCAATGCTGACTAGGATGCTGTGGGCACTCTACCTTCTGGGTCAGCCAGGACAATTTCAGCTTTAATTGCTGGGTAGGGTGGCCTACGCCAGAGTCCCTTAGGTAAGCTGCTGATCTCTCTGTGGCTTCAGCCTAGGCTGCCTAGCTCTGAATCAGCCACTGCCACTCTGTCACTGCTCCTCTATGCTGTCCATCGCCTCAGAGATGCTACCATTGTGCACTATTTGCTGTTTTGCAGTAGTCTCAGCTCAGCTCTTTAGAGTGAACTCAGTGGCAGCAAAGACGCTTAACTGAGACTTCACCTCCAGAGAGGCCCTAGAAGATATTTACCTCTTTTCCCTCTTAGCTCTGCCCAGGCTCCTTTACCCAACTGTGCCTGACAGCAGCCTCTGTCAGGGCGATCCCAGGTATATTCCATGTCAGTGTCTTGCTTCTGTATTTCCCAACAATGGTCAACAGCAATTTATTGCCCCCAACCTCAAAAATTCAACTGCCTTTTAACAAAAAAGTGCCCCAAACGGTCAATTACCTAAAATGCAAATGATGCCTGAGCCAGTCCATCAATTCCCTTTGCGCTCCAACATATGCTGAGAGAGTTCCCTCCGCACTGGAGCCCCTTCCATCTGCGGTTCTCAAGCAGCTCTGGCCAATCTTCTCACTTCACCAACAGGGGACAATAGAAGTCTCTTTACACACTAAGATTTCAGACCACAGTGCTTACTTAACTCTAAGGATAGGTAAGTATAGGAATGGGTTACCCAGGGAGGTCATTCCCATCCTTGGAGATTTTTAAGAAAAGATTAGGCAGACACCCGTCAGGGATGGTATACTTGGTGCCACCTGCGCATGGGGAGATGGACTGGGTGCCCTCCTGAGGTCCCTTCCAGCCATACATTTCTGTGGTTCTAGGATATTCATTGTTTAACAGAAATTCTGAACTGGACACAATATGATGAGGATTCTTTTCTTTCAGACAATTATATTATTTTTCCTCATTGTAAAACAGCACAGAGAGCAAGGATTACAGCTATCAGCCTATAATTATAGTTATTTCAGGTGATGAATCCAAGCCAGCATTAATGTTAATTGTGAATGGTCCCAAAGCAATAGCGATGACATTTTATGTCCTATGACGCACTCGATTCAGTATCACATCTCACAGTAAGCAAGCCAATTAGTGGTGATTGGCCAAGGTTATCTTACATATATAAACAAAGTTATATTAACAAAGTTTCATTTTTCCATTATATAGCAGCATAACTGATGGGAGGCCATTTGATATTTACCCATCTCAAAGTATTCCACCCTGTCAATACAACTGTGAACTGTCAAATGGATGTCATGGTAGATATGTTGTGGCATACCTGATGTCTAAGTGTTTTAATTATTTATAAACTGGGGTTTTAAAGCACTCAGACATGAATTAAACTATGTCTAAGACAGAGCTTGAAGTCAATTTTTAATTGATTCTGTCTAGTAAGTGCTGCTTAACTAAAAAATGTACAGTGTCTTTTTTTTTCTTACCCAGAATGCAGCAATTACCTAGTAGCATATAGCCAATACACAAACTCTATATTATATTCCCCAAAATGATTATACTATTCCCATAATCAATTTTTCATACTTACCACATTACTAAAGTAATCTACATGAAAAAATTAGCTTACTAAAAGAGCTAAGATTTATTTCTGTACAACTACCATATTTGCACCAACCAGTTTAATTCCTTATCAACATTTCACTTAAGTATATTTTTCATTTCTCAGACTTAATGCATGTCTGTTAATGAGGAATAGGTTGGTGAGAATCAAACAGATTATTATACGTAAAGAAAAATCTGTCTATATTCTGAAAGATTGCAGTCTTATTTATTTGAATGTTTTTCACAAGTGTAATATCAATTCCTTCTAATTATTATACTTTACTAATGAGCTCATTACAAGCCAGAAAGACAAAGTTAGTTTATGGTATGACACATTTGTGGTTCATTTATCAATACCAATAAAACATCATATGTTTTAAGGTATAATTTTTATTTCATTTAGATATGATTGTAGTTCATATGCATATTACTTTTTTGATACAACTGATATAGCTGCGGTGGATGGTAGAATCATACCGTACATGTAAAATATTTTTTCCACAAAAGAAGAAATACGTATTTCTAGAACCATTTTAAAACCAATAGGGCAAGCTATATTAAACATACCTGTGAATTCAACAGAATTAGGAGAGGTACTGTGCCTAATGGCTAAATGCCAGTCTGTTTGCCCAAACGCTGTCCAACCTAATATAGGGCCCATAGTGTTCAAAACCAAAGCCAAAGCTTTTAGAGCAGTCACCTAGATTGCCAACTCTTGTGGCAGGAATCCCAAGATTGTTATCAGTACATACATGCATAGGACTTCAGAAGATGCACATGATGAAATCCTATAACAACCACATATCTGTCATATCGATAAAAATGACACTCAATATAATGTTTTCTTAAGGAAAGTTGGACAAATTGAACATAACTGTTCTGCACATCATAATCTGAATAAATAGGCTTGATGCGCTTCACTTTTGAAAGTTTGGGCATATACAGCGTCCATTTCACTTGCATGTTACAGATCTTACAGAAGACAAACCCATACTGCTACTCCATAATGTACTTCAGTGTAATTCAAAATACCACACAGAAGGGAGTTTTTTTCTTGTCATATTGGACTCAAATTTATTTCAATAAATCATAAATTGCATATAGAACCAATGTCAGATATCCTTTAAAAAGTGTTACTTATTTGACAGGTTTCAGAGTAGCAGCCGTGTTAGTCTGTATTCGCAAAAAGAAAAGGAGGACTTGTGACACCTTAGAGACTAACAAATTTTATGCTCAAATAAATTTGTTAGTCTAAGGTGCCACAAGTCCTCCTTTTCTTTTTACTTATTTGACAGTTATTTGTAGTCCAAAAAAACCTTGCAATTCATTTCAACTCCATGGCCCTGATCCTGCAACAAGATATGTTCACATGCATCCCTGCACAGATCTTATTACAAGATAATGGCCCATATTACTATGATCTATTCTAACTAGCTATGCTTTATGAATTATATATAAATAAAAGCATAGGATATGTATTAGGACTGATTCAACCAGTACAGATAGTTTGGAGGAATTTCAAGTCAGTTCTGTTAAAGATTTTTTTAAAATATATGGATTACCATTTCCGTTCCTTCCCCTTCCCTTTTTATTATTTCATGTGAACTCACTTTTCCTATTTCCATCCTGAGTTAAAGAGGAAAAAAAAACAAAAACAAAACTGTTATTTTTTTTAACTCAATTTTGCATGGTCAGGGCAGTTCAAATAGTTCAGCTAAGTTCAGACAACCATTGTGACTCTGGAAAGAAGTCTAAATATCACTCGTAATATCTTAAAGTCAGCAAATGTAAAAGCTAAAGAGTAATTGTTCGGTCACTGGGCCATTTCTTGATAAATTCTTAATAGATACCTGCCCAAACTAAGAAATACTATAGTAGTTTATTTTAAGGATCTGAAACTTTACAGGTCGCAATAAATTGATAGCTATATTCGACCATTACAATATAGTGTATTTTTTTTTAAGTTTGACTTTCCTTATTGAGATTACAATCTGGTCATTTTACTAGATAGCACATATGCAACTTGCCTCAACAAGTGGGGGAACTTGATGAAGACAGCAGTGACCGGAAACAGTCCCAGCAGCAAGGGAGGGAGACACTTGCTAAAGGGACACTAGTTAGTTGCTTCCCCCAGGAGTCTCTGGTTCCCGGGGCCAGCTGGGGGAGGAGAGTGCTGACTGGCAAGCATTCCCCAGCTCCGAGCATTTAACATGGAGTGGGGGCCATGTGGAGTTTCTTATGGTGCCATTCCAGAAGCCCAGCCCTACCCACCCCAAACTAGGAATGGGAATCCAGCCTGACAGATGCTTCAGGTCTAGCTGTTCGCACATCAGGAAGGAATTTCTTCTCCCATTAGCCAATTGGCAGAAGACCAGGGGATTTTTTGACTTCAAGACACACCACCTTCAAGCCACAGTGGCTTAAGTAGGAATGCATTTAGTACCTAACTGAGGTACTTGAGTTGAGCTGTTTATTCATTGCAGGTTGCAGCTGGTTTCCAGTGTGGTTAAGAGAATAAAATGAATGGGACTCAGAAGTAAAAGACCTGTGATTTTGGTGATGGGCCTTGGGGTCATGGGACAGGATGAGACCTTGTGGCCCTCATAGGCCGAGGTTCCCACCCTTCTGAACCCTCTGTCCCCTCAGGGGGAAGATGCTAAAACTCAGAGCTGAGTCCTGGGCGTAGGCTGAAAGGAGCCTACCCCAAGTTAGGGGTTACATGATAAGGAGCCCTATAACCCCAGTACTGGAACCAGTTAAATGCCTGGTATAGGAGTATGGGAGATGGGCAGGTAGTACCCCTCACCAGTGTTTAATAAGAGCTGTGGCCTGCCACTTAATTTCATGCTTCTGTCCTCATTTTGTTATCCTGTCCACGTCAGTGGGTATTTGTATACTCAAATGTTTCATCTGCTTTATTACTCTCCCATCTTTAGTGACATATATTACAAAAAATGTGGGGGTAATGGATGAAAACTCACACAGTTGTAATTCTGTTGGGGAGCAGACATGCCATCCATTTCAGAGACTTTCTAACATTTGTGTCTGTTGTGAAGGGTGATTTGCCCCTAAAATGAAATGCTTATCCTGGATAGTCTACATCACAGCAGTATCTCTTCACTACACTTCTCAAAAATACTTTCATGTGCAATTTCATACTTATTCCTTCCTATTCCTTCTTTCCCGCCCCTGCTAGATTCTAGTCAGCAATATTCTCTTTTTTTGGTGTTTGGTATGGATAGACTGCTGATGTGAAAAATTCCTGTTCTGCACATTATACAGTGCAAGAGGCTCCCTGATGAGTCCTAACATCGAATTCCATTCAGCACAGCAGCACCTGACAGGCTAGCTACAATACTGCTGCTTAACCAAAAAAAGAAAGTAGGTAATAGTTAGCCTTAAACTCATTTGTGTTCTATATTATATGGCATACGCACCTAGCAAACCATCTAACAAAGCCGAACAGATTATTTCTCTTTACCTACCTTAATAAAAACTGCACTTTTATCCTTTCACATAACATAAACATAAAAGTCAATGCATAAAAAATGTACTTCAAATGTTATTCACATTGTTTCAGACACCTCCGCCTATGAAGAGCTGAGATATAAAATTCACCATGTAAACACAGTGCTATTCACCAAGTGCCCATCCCAGTGAGTTTAAAAAAAGGGCCCACATTATGACCTCACTTATCTACAGTGCAAAACATTGGTTTTCCTCCAGCACAGGTTCCTGGCTCCCAAATGTGTGATTTTCTATATTTTAACTAAATGGTGGTCCCCTCTCCCTCTTTCTTCCCCACCCCTGCTTTCACTTTTAGTCTTTTAAGCACATATCTATCTTGGGGGATATTAATTATGGCTCCATTGATCTTGCAATCTGCCGCTTGAGACCATATTTGTATTATCTATTTTAGGCTTTTTGTATGGAACCTATCACTGCCACACCATATTATGTATCCAGAATTATGGAACATGTAATCAATACATATAGGGACCAGATAAATATCCCTATCTCCATTCTCTGTTTAATAGAAATTGTATACTCCTTGAGGAAGGGTCTATTTACTCTCTACACTGTCAATAAAAAAGTGGACAAGGAAGAATAAAAGAAAGGAGGTGTTTTGTGCCGAGATGATTTACTTACTGATACAGCAATTGTGAGTAAACAATCATGAGCAAGCATGAAAGTGATCAGTACAGTCTGTGACAAATGTATAATGACTTGCCCAAGGTGATACAGAAAGTCTGTGGTAGAGCTGAGAACAGAACACAGGCTTCTTGACTCCCAGGCCAGTTTTCTATCTGTTGGACCATGCTCCATCCCAATGGAGTAGTATGTTCTAAATCAACTAAGCCACTGTAAAACATTAAACATGCCACCATGTCCCAAAGTCTTATATACAATTCACATATACAAGTGGTTAGTACTATCCACTTCCTCCCAACGTAAATAAAATGGGAGGTCTAAGATATAAGTCCAAAGTATTTCTGAACCATTCGGCATCTCTTATTTTTGTGATACATATTCTTTATTTCAGAGATTAAACATGAAGAGGCCACTAACATGGTCTTATTAAATCCCTTGATGGAATTAAGTATTTCTCTTTCCCTTTGTTTATGTGCCATTGTAAGAATGTAGATGGACACTTAAACCGTGAAAAAAAAATCCTGTTTAATGCTCTAAAGAAAAATCTACTGAAAGTGACGTGAGAAGTCAAGTGGTGGTGCAAGTTACTGAAGATGACAAATGACAACAATGGTCCAAATTGTGTCTTCATTTAATCAGTGCCCTTTGAGGCATCCATACAATTTCACCACTGGATTCAGTGAAGAATTTGGCACCGTCTCTTTGGCTTAAGTGTTACCGAGAACTTTTTTTTTTTTCTTTTTTTTTTTTTTTTGCGGGGGGAGGGGGGGGAGTCCACAGTCTACTCAGTGGCAGATATAAACCATATTTGCACCTCATATCGAATATTACATACATTGTCAGTGGTACACAGGTGACATTGATATAGGCCAAGACTGAACAAGTTCATTATGTATGTTCATTAAACAAAAGGCTACTAGCAGTATGATAACTGAGCAGTTGGCATTGATTGAAATTCTTGACAAAAATGAAACATGAGTTGTTTGAAAAATAATTGAATGCATTTATGAAATCCATGAATCATCCCTAGAATGCACGTTTATTAAATCAGAATTCATAACAAAATTTGTCTAGCAGGTTTTTGTACACTTTGGAGCCTCTACTGGCGGATAAAAAAAGCCAGATGTTCCTTCAGTTAAACTGAAAAGAACAGGCATCAAATAAATATAACATGTAGCAACAGAATATGATATAGAGTCTGAATATATGAACTTATTTTGAAATGAACAAACTCAAAGGAATATTTATAACAAGGAGAGATCTGAAAACTGAACACATTTGGATAGTTTTCTGAATAAAGAGAGAACACTGACTCTTGGGATTATTTAGGAAAGTAGAATATATCATTTCTTGTACTAGGTTAATTGGCATTACAAAGGCCTGAAAGAGGTAAAACCAAAATAAATATAGAGTTAGGTTTTTCATTCCGCTAGAACAGAAAGTATTAGAACTGAGTTAATATCCATTTAGGTCTCACCTCTCACGTGTGTGTTCCTATACTTTTTTCCTGGGACAATACATAAACACATCAGTGTCACAATTCTAAATCATTGTCATAAGTATTGCTTTGTACAGTGAGAACTGATTTAGACCTGTATGAAGTTCTTTAGTTCCTTCATCTATCAATGACTGTAAATTGATGGACTCAAGATGACTAAGCCTCCCAGTATTCAAAATTGCTTTAGATCTTATGAAATATTTATAAAAAGTTAGACTGTATACATTAAAGACAACCTCATTTTCTGAAGATAATGCAGACAGTTCTTTTAAGCTATTTAGATTTTTAGCTGCTAGAGCACAATGCAGTAATTCTGTGAATTTCTCTAAGTTTTTTAAAAGTCCTAAACAGTATTTAGTACAGCCATTAGTTTGCATTTTATTGTTTGTTTATGTCCCACCACTTATGTCATATTGATCAATAGTGAACTTACTACCAACTTTGTCCTGATATAACCAACGGGTCCCATTACTTGTATTACTGGAAATATTGCGACAATCCCAAGTGCTAAGTTAGACATAATCATGTACTTGGGAAAAATAATTGGACCTTAAACAATCTGTATACTTTAATGGTTTAAAGGCATTTCAACAATTGTATGCTTCTCTTCTTATTTAAGAATAAAATATTTATGAACCTAAGTATTTGGTTGAAATAAAAAGTGTGATAATATCTGAATGATGCAAATAAATGTGTCTTATAAGGTGCTGCTCAACTTGTTACTTCACAGCCCATCATAAATCAGCACATACAAAGTGCACAAATATTTCAGGTTTCAGAGCAGTAGCTGTGTTAGTCTGTATCCGCAAAAACAAAAGGAGTACTTGTGGCACCTTACAGACTAACAAATTTGAGCATAAGCTTTCGTGAGCTACAGCTCACTTCATCGGATGCATGCAGTGGAAAATACAGTGGGGAGATTTTATATAAACAGAGAACATGAAACAATGGGTGTTACCATACACACTGTAACGAGAGTGATCAGGTAAGGTGAGCTTACCTCACCAGCAGGAGAGAAAAAACAAAAACAAAAACCTTTTGTAGTGATAATCAAGGGGGGGCCATTTCCAGTGGTTGAACAATGCGGGCGGGGGGGGGGGGCAGGAAATAAACATGGGGAAATAGTTTTACTTTGTGTAATGACACATCCACTCCCAGTCTTTATTCAAGCCTAATGTAACGGTGTCCAGTTTGCAAATTAATTCCAATTCAGCAGTCTCTCATTGGAGTCTGTTTTTGAAGTTTTATTGTTGAAGAATTGCAACTTTTAGGTCTGCAATCGAGTGACCAGAGAGATTGAATATTTCAGTGGCAAGGGAGCATGAATATCAGCATATCTTTTTAATATACTTGCTCAGATTTAATATTTCCATGTCTGCATATAGCGGAGTAGTTTAACAAATCACAGGAACAATTCTCTTTTCAAACAACACACAGTCACTATGTGACACGAGATTAGGCTTACAGAAAGACTGACTGGAGGACTACTTCAATTTTTCTTGGAAGTGTCATTGTTTGGATTGCGACACCAACTCATTTATTCACTACAACTAGTGCTTTCATTCACTAAGTCATTTTCACTTATCTGGTGCCTGTCTGTAGGGCCCTACCAAATTCACAGTCCATTTTGACCAATTTCACGGCCATAGAGTTTTTAACTTGGTCAATTTCACGTTTGCATCTGTTTACGTCTGAAATTTCATGGTGTTGTAACTATGGGGGTCCCAAACCAAGAGGTACCCGGAAGTGGGTTTGACCACTTTCCTGCCCCCGCCCCCACAAATGCCATGCAAGGGAAGGACATGTCCTGTCCCTCTCCAGCCCAACAGGGACTCACAGCTAGGAGCCCCCTGGTTGGGGCACTCCCAGCAACAAGAGGGAAGATCAGATTTTGCAGGGAAGGGCTTATATCATGGTCCGTGACACATTTTTCACAGCCGTGAAATTGGTAGGGCCTTACCTATCTGATCAGAAAGACTGAAATATGCAGTGTGGGTTTTTTATACCTACAAGCTTATTCCAGTACCCACTGCATTTAAGATTGAAAGCAATGCAGTTCACTGTAAAATCCCAGTGCTCGATTCTGCTTTTCTATGCTGCACCTTGTCTTGCAGAAGCCACTGAGTTAAGTGTTAAAAGGGTCCGACTGCCATCCTTGCTACAGAGACCAAAACGGTGTGCTAAAGTTATTCGACGGGGATTCAGCTGCTCTATTCAGCATCACCAAGCGGGGGAAAGTGGGCGGGGGGCAGAGTAGAGAGGAGAAAAGGATGTTTTGCAAAGTGTTTACACCAACTGATGATTCAAAGCTCTTCTTCTTTCCTTGTTATAGAATATCATCTATATTGGGGGATCAGCATTGTTCTAAAGACATTCATCAAGGGTCTATTGGATAATGCAACCAAAGGCACAATGCAGCTGGTGTTATTGTTCTACTTTCAGCCTCCTTTTCTTTGTAGAACTTTGTTCTCTGACAGTAGCACTTATAACAGGAAGTGCTGAGCTTAGCTGGTACAAATGAAAACAAGAGGAACAGTTGTCAGTGATTATATTAAATATAAAACGATTACATCACAATATGTTCACTTTAAAAATCTGAAACCCCACGAGGGGGTAAAAAAACCACAACACAAAAAACAAAAACCCACAACTAAGCCAAACAAGAATGACAATAATAGCTAACCAACTAGCAAAAAGGCAATAGGGGTAGATTTTCTACCCAGCTTTTATGTTGGCGGTGCAAAGACTGGGTGCATTCTCCCTCTCATAGGCTACACCTACACTGTAACTGAGAGTGTCATTTGCAGCTCTTGTGGATGTAACCTTACTCTAGCTTGCTCGCTCAAAGAGCCATGACGACACAAACCCTGTGTCAAGAGCAGGCAGAACAACATCAGGATGTGGAGCATATGTGGTCAGAGCAAGGGGTGCCCTGAGTTTAATCAAGTGGCTGACGGCACATTATTAGAGCAGCTCCTGAGGACAGGCAGAGAATTAGAGAGCCATGAGAAGTTACCTGACGCACCCCTCAGCCCCATAATATGCCATGTGTGTGCCTGATTGCCAAGGTCCTTTTGGCCCACACCTCTCTTGTTACAGTAGAAGAATAGAAGGTGAGAAGGAGTAAATCTATTTTAGGTATAGCTAATTAACATTTGTACTGATCTCTGAACTCTTGCCTACTCTAAACTTCTTTTGGAAATTCCCACTCTTGCCCCATCAGCATAGTGACAGCAATGGCAGGTGGGCTAGCGTAATGCTACCACAGTATGTCTGGACCTGCTCAGAGCAGGGGTACCTGACTATTAAAGACACTAGTAGTCTGTTTACATTAACACTCCTACCATTGCTATGATTGGTGGATTGATGTCATGGACAATGAAATGGTGCAAATTTCCTCCTAAAGGCTAGTAGACCCGACTCATGATTTCCAAATGAAACGCAGCACTGCATAAGCACTAAGTAATATTCTTTTGTGGAAGTTCACCAAATAGATGGCATTTCTGTGTATTATCTATGTCTGCATTTCAGCAAAAGGGTCTAATCAAAATTAATTAGAGCTTTTGTACTGTATATTTGTAGATCATTGCATATGCACTGTTTTGAAATAGCTTTATACAGTAAGTTCCAACTTTGTATAGACAGAGATATTCAATAATTATAACTAGAACTATTTATGCAGATAATAGCAAATAGAGACTCTATTCACTTATTTAAATCTTACAAACACAATTTCTTTCATTAATCTGGCTCTGAGTAATGAATGTGGATCTTTATTTTGATTCTGCCTGTTATTGTTTCTAGTTTATTCTATTGACTTTAGAGATGAAGTGTTATGTAGCATTAGAGAACAATGAAATAGTTCGGAAATTAAAAATAAACTTTTGAGGGTGCTTATGGATTCAGAAATCATGAGGATTTAATGAAAAGTCCTCACAAAGACTTTTGAAATAATGTGATAATGCCAATTATCCCTTTACCTCCTCATTGATAATCTCTCCTGTCCTTCAATTGTCACTTCATTCTTATGTTTGTATGGTACAAGTTTGAGCCCAATCCTGTAAATGCACATGGCCCTCATCCAGCACAGCACTTAAATACATGTTGAAAGTACTCCTCTGCTTGAAGTTAATCATGAGCTTAAATGCTGTGTTGGATCAGGGCCAGAGCACTCAGCATCTTGCAATGTCAAGTCCTTACACATCTGAGCTGCCCAACAACAATCAGCAGTGCTGCTCAGGTGAGTAAGGGATTACAAAATAAAGTTTGCAGGGCCCACCTGTTATACAGTGCAACTCCCACCTAATGTCAATAGCGATTGTGTCCTTGTAACGGAGGAAAGAATTGGCCCCTAAACCTTGGTGCTGTGAGGAATGACCCAAGTTAAAATGAGGGTCAGTGGCATGGTTGTCTTCTTACTGTATCTACTGACAGGGTTTAGAATTCGCCTCTGCACTTTTGTGGAGACGAGTGGACTTTGGTGCCATGGACTATGGGAATTATTTTCAGGATTTGGAGCACTGTGATAACAAATTCTTGATCTTGGTTTGCTGTGGCACATGCAAACTTTTTCCTAAATGGTACAAAGTCTTGAGATGGCCATTAAGGAGAGGACACAAAATCAGACAAAGACAAAAGAAAATATACACTGACTTCCTTCAGAGACCTGGACAAATACTCCTTTGCTATGGCTCTGTTTATACTAATGTTCACACAGTATGGGTCAGATCCGGGTCAGATCCTCAGTTTGATGGTCCTTGTTCCCACCTCCAGAGCAGGGAACAGAGAGGAAATGTACTAGGGGAAGAGCTTCTCAGTTCTTAACTGGAATGGAACCACATCAGTCAGTGTAACTTGGAGTTGTCCTTAGCACCTATTCTACTCTAAATAATGCTCAGGGCTGCACTGAATCCCAATGGCTACAGGGAGTGGAAAGATGGACTAGAGCTCTTTCTCTCTCCTATATTCTGCCATACCAAATGTGAACTTGACTATTACTCAATGTCTGGGGCTCTGCCTATTACTGGGCCAGACAAACAAAGAACCAAGTTGAACTCAAAGGAAGAAACTCAAGATTAAGGCAATGGGAATTTAATTGGTGAGAAATAAGGGTGGGGGAGGAGTTGTGTTATAGTGCATTTCGTCTTATAGCATAATCCGTTGCACTGTGTAGCAATTTGGCCCTCATGTAGTGTATTATAACGGAGTTATACTCTAGCTATCCAATAGTCAAAATATTTTTAAAATGGGAATTTAAATAAAATTACCACCATACATTTTTCTTGATTTGTTTTTCCCTTTCTATCCTTATCTCATATCTTTCCTAATATGAGAATCAGCAGAAGGCGTTTGATGGTCCATATGTAGAACATAAATGACCATAAGGAAAATTTAGTGCGGGATTCTAAACACTGGTGTCTGTTTTCATAGAACAACATCCTCCTACATTATTGTCCTTTAAATTGCAGTCAGCATAAAACAGGTCTAGTAAGGTCATATCAAATGGGGCCAAATCTGTGCTGAGTTACACCTTATGAAATCAGATCAAGAAAACACAAAACAATTCATTTTGGATTGTTGGATTTTGTTGGATGTTGGATTTTGCAGATTCCTTTCAAACATATTGGGCTAAAAACCATGCCAATTTACATCCCATGCATCACAACTGATTTCATATAGTGCCACTTTATGTAGCACAACTAAGGATCCCTTGGGCGACTGAGTAGCCTCCTCTTTCTTTATTAAAACTGGGAAGAGGCTGTTGGAGATGCTGCTTTAAAATAACTGTCTACAGGGGGCAGACACTTAGGGCAAAGGCAGCATTCAAGTATTCTGTCAGGGAGGGCACTTCCCTGCAAGTTGAAACTAGATGACAGGTGGCAATGGAGAGAGAAGATGCAAGGGGGGTCTGGGATAAGCTTAGCAAAGTGAAGAGAAATAAGAGCCCAGCAGTGGGAGGAAGGAAGAGGAGAATGGGTAATTCTGCTGTAGGATGGTCAGACAGTACATATGGAGCTCAAGATGTTTTGAAAAGGAACCTGTAAGGCAGGTATTATTGGAATTATTCTGTGAGCTTTTTCTTCTCAGATCTTTGACAAAAATATTAAAGGTAAATGGGGTTCTGAGGCTTTAGAAATAAAAACCCGCCATTTCCAGGAGACAACTGTTGGGTTTTTGTCTTGTAATATTCAAATGACAAAAGATCCACTGAACATTTAGAACGCCTGAGAGTGGACATCTACTACCTATCCCAAGTGTCCCCTTTTGCATTTCAAGGGCAGCAGGCAAGGGTTCCATTTACTCTCCTTCCCTGCCCATATAATCTGTCCCCTACATCATGGGCATTTCAGTTCTCATCATCACTCTGACAATGCCCTCACAAGCCAAGAAGTGCTGTTTCCATAACCAATGCATTATTCTCTGCTACCTTGGGGAGTGGGGGGAGGAGGGAGCGGGAGAGGGATGGGATGCTGTGCTAAACAGAGCTACCGTAATGTCATATATAAAGTAGGAACCTGACAAGAGTAAAACAGGAATGGAAAAACCTGGTGTATTTGGCACTTAACTCCAAGATTGGCTCTCCCTTAGGCTAGATTCCCTCCCGCCTACTTTAGGAGCCCTGGCCTTCTCTGCTTTTGGGTTAACCCAGACTGTATTATAATCCTACATCAGCCATACAAAGCAACAAGGAAACATGACCTACCATACATCTCTAATATTTGTATTTAGATTAGTAGCAACGAGACCCTGCCCCACATCCTGTGCAGCTGCAAGCCCCACTCCAGAGCCTGGCAGCTGCGCCACAACGCCATCCAGAACCGCCTGGCGAAAGCCATCGCACCGCGCCTGGGGGAGGTTGCTGTGAACTGCGCCATCCCCAGTACCGACAGCCCGCTGCGACCCAACGTGGTCGTCACCGACGAGGCCCAGAAAAAGATCATCCTCGTTGACATCACGGTCTCCTTTGAGAACAGGACCCCAGCCTTCCGCGAATCCGAGCTCGTAAGCTGGAAAAATACGCCCCCCGGCCGACACCCGAGAGCGAAAGGCTATGAGGTGCAGATGGATGCCCTGATCGTCGGAGCCCTGGGCGCTTGGGACCCCTGCAACGAGCGTGTGCTGCGGACCTGTGGGATTCGTCGATGCTACGCACGGCTCATGCGGCGCCTCATGGTCTCTGACACCATCCGATGGTCCAGGGACATCTACATCGAACACATCACCGGCCACCGACAGCACCAGGAGGTGTGAGCCAGTACAACATCGTGCGTCAACTATGGGAAAGGGACTGAGAGACTTTTTCCTTTGGACCATATGAACTGGAACCATAAACTCACTGAACATTAAATCCTACCAAATGAGGGTAGATCCATCCTCATCATCGTATCCGCTCATTATACTCCACACCTGAATATAGCCATTATATGGACAACATACCCCCATAGCTCAATGTCTGTACTTTGACCCGTTAAACTTTTACTCCCAATTGGGGAGATTGCAGATTATGTATTCCTTACGCCATCCGCTCCTAAACCGAATTTCGCACCCCTTGATAATCTGCACCTTATTCCCGGATAACCAGAAACTTCCATGCCTAAACTCTGTACCGTTTTCTTTTTACTTCAACATTATCTTAATAAAATTATTAATCCTACATCAGCCATGCAAAGCAACAAGGAAACATGACCTACCATACATCTCTAATATTTGTATTTAGATTAGTAAAAAATGTTACAATAAGTATAGATACCACATATCTCAAAAGAGACTATTGTGGCAAGTACAGAATGTGCAGTTCATATTTAAAATGTTGTCTATAAACAGCTGGGGATCACAGCAGGAAATTATAATGTTTTTCCCCCTCTGCTAAAGATAAATGTTCTCCACTTGAAAACTTCAGGGGGGAATGACATTTTGTTAGTTTCATATGCCAGATTGTTATGTGTAATGTAGTCTAACTACGAACACATAACACTCCTAAATGAAGAACATGGGGGCTAAGTTAAAATTGCAAAACAAAAATCAAAAATTACTTATCATATAGTAAAATGCATGTACTTTACAAATACAAAACAACCCCTAAAACTCACCAAGAAATATCCTAAACCACAACTTGGAGAGGCGGGGAGAGAAAAGCCTTCTTCCCAGGTCTAAGTATGTTCTTTAGGGCTAATCCTGCTGCTGAACTCTGCCGCAACTCTTTCACTTAAAGGAAATTGTGCATCGGTAAGAAGGGTAGGATTGTGGCATTTATAGTTATTGCTTTAGTCTTAGCGAGTTTCCTCATACATTTCATTTTCCCATAGATGATTGGCTGTGAAATCATTCAAGGTTGTGTGGGAAGTCCTCCTGACTACCTGCCAGTAAAGAGGTATTGCTCACAAAATTGCTACCTCAGCTGTCTTTGGTTGGCCCTGAACTTTCACCAACAGAACACATATAGAAACTCTCTCCTGTTGTTGAATCTGTTTAATGCTCTCCCAAATGTTTAAAGTTCATCTAATAGAGTCATTACAGTTCTCTTCCACACTCAACAAAATAGTGTTTAATGAACCCAGTTCTGTTTATTGTTAAAAAATAGGCAATCCCTTTGAGTACAGTAAAGGTTGCATAGATGCAACCGATAGTAGAATTTGTCCCACTGTATATAAAGCACAGCTGCCACATTTAGATTTTTTTAACCAGTTTCAAACATAGGTGAGGGAAGCCCTGTCACACTTCTACAGTTTTGTTGTTGTTTTGCGTTCAGGGGGAGGGTTGTTCATTTGTTTGAGCTTTTGTTGTTGGTTTTTGTTTTGTTTGGCATATTTCTGTCATGAGCAAAGAGTATAGGTAGGTACAAATTTTGGGCCAAAATGTTTGAGGATACCTCAATCTTGGACAGTTCCTCAGATTTGTCACCTAAAAAGAATGGCTCAGGTGTGGGAATCTCCCTCACATCCTTTGCAGTGAAGACCGATGCAAAGAATTCATTTAGCTTCTTTGCAACAGCCTTGTCTTCCTTGAGTGCTCCTGGCGTACCCCAATCATCCAGTGGCCCCATGCTTGTTTAGCAGGCTTCCTAACACTTTTTTGCTGTTAGTTTATGTTTTTAGCTAATTGCTCTTGAAATTCTTTTTGGCCTGCCTAATTATACTTTTACACTTGACCTGCCGGAGTCTATGCGCCGCTCTATTTTCCTCAGTATGATTTGACCTCAATTTTTAAAAGATGTTTTTTGTTTCTAACCACCTTTACTCTGTCCTCTTTTTCTTTTTTTTTAATGTAGGGTTTACATAGAGTTTGAGCCTCTATTGTGCTGTTTTTAAAAGTTTCCATGCAGTGGGCAGATATTTTACTCTTAACTGTCCCTTTTAATTTCAGTTTAACTAGCCTCATTTTGTGTAGTTCCCCTTTTTGAAGTTATGTATTGCTGTCATGGGTTTCTTTGGAATTTTACCCCTACAAGGATGTTAAATTTATTACATTATGGTCACTATAACCAAGAAGTTCAGCTATATTCATCTCTTGGACCAGATACTGTATGCCATTAAGGACTAAAACAACCATTGTCTCTCCCTTTGTGGGCTCCAGGACTAGGTGCTCCAGGAAGCAGTCATTAATGTGGTATAGAATTTTTATCTCCACAGCCCCTCCTGAGGTGACATATACTCAGTCTATACAGGGATAGAAAATCCAAGAGTAAGGGATTTCAGCTATTTTGCTGTAGCCTCTCTAATCTCCTCGAGCCTTTTCCATTCACCATCCATGTTAAGGTGATGAGTAGTACATTCCTACTACTATAACAGGGATCAGCAACCTTTGGCATGTGGCCCGCCAGGGTAAGCCCCCTGGAGGGCCAGGCCGGTTCATTTACTTGCCGTGTCTGCAGGTTCAGCTGATCGCGGCTCCCACTGGCTGCAGTTCACTGCTCCAGGCCAACGGGGGCTGTGGGAAGCGGCGGCCAGCACATCCTTCAGCCCACGCTGCTTCCCGCAGCCCCCATTGGCCTGGGACGGCGAACCGTGGCCAGTGGGAGCCGCAATCGGCTGGACCTGTGGACACAGCAAGTAAACAAACTGGCACGGCCCGCCAGGGGGCTTACCCTGGCGGGCTGCGTACCAAAGGTTGCTGATCCCTGTGCTATACTCATATTCAAGCACAGAATTTCTATCCATAGACACTATATAGTACTATTTGGTTCATTTAAGATTTTTACTTTATTTAACTTTGCCTTCTTTCATATACAATGCCACTCCCCCATCAGCATAATCTGTCATTTCTATATATTTTGTACCCAGGTATTACCATGTCCTATTGATGGTCATCATTCTACCAAGTTTCTAAAATACCTATTATCTTCATTTAACACTAGGCACTCAATTTCACCCATCTTAGCATATAGACATCTTGCATTTGTATTGACAAATTGATAAAAATTGGTGAATTTTTAGTTGTCTGCCTTCATGAGATGTAATTGAACTCTTTCATCTGATTGTTTCTTTTCATCTGTCGGTACTTTATCATCCTCTCCTTTTTACTAGGATATAGCATATCCACTTTAATAAATCCTCCCCTAAGGGATGTTTGTCCAAACTATTTGTTCCTGCCCCCATTAGCTTTCCCCCAGCCTTAATTTAAAAACTCTACCATCTTCTTAATTTTACATGCTAGCAATCTGGTTCGGTTTTCATTTAGGTGGAGCACATCCTTCCTGTATAGGCTCCTCCTTTCCAAAAAGGTTCCCTAGCTTCCTCAAACTCAATAAACAATGTAGCTGTTAAGTATTATTTTGGTTTATAATTATTTTGACCATGTTGTTCATATATATTGGAGGGCAACACTAAATTCCAATGAAAAGGTGGTGGGAATCTTACATGCACAATCAGGGACAATGGCTGTATAGTGGGAGAGGTTCAACATTTGCTCTTCCATTTCATTTTGGTTTCAGATATATATTCTCTCCATCTCCCGGTGCATGCATATTTAGTTCTCAGTCTCCTGGGAAGATAGGTGTTTAGGGGAGTACTTGTGAACATTTCATGAATTCAAAAATTACATTTCACTCCCACTAAGTTTTCTCCCCTTTTCATTTGCTTTACTGTAAATATTAGTGTAGGCAGGTTTTGCTGGAATGAATATTTGCGGCGCTTCTATTCTTGCAAATATGTAAGTGTATACTGGTTTTTGCCTGGCAATCTCGTGTGTTTTGGTTTTAACAGCTAATAAAGAAAGGTCTGCTGTTAACAGCTAATAAATCTTGCTTTCAGGGGTTTGTGTCTTTGTAGCCCTCAGCCAGGAAGAAACCCAAGTAATTTACAATCTGGGGTCCATGTACTTGGTCACAATATAGTACTATGGAAAAGGAGAGTTTCAAATATCCTGCAAAATTGCCTAGGCCTGCTTATCTACTACATCTCTATTGTAGAAGTACAAACTCCTCCTTTCCCCATTGAGAGAGTCATAGCCCCCCCGAGTTATTTAGACATGCTTGCTTATAAAAAGTTAGAACCTCCATTTAGGGAGCAAACACAGACTCACATAACCGTTCACCAAACTTGAGCAATTTTGAATACTCTCAAATACTCACAGGGAAATTTCCTAGCAGTCCATAGGCTGAAATGTATTTCTCCAATATATTCAAATAATACAAAATAACTTACCAAACATGTACAAATAGTGATGATTGTGGGAAACTAGGTTAAAAAAAGAAGATCAGAACATCAAGTGCTTTACTGCACATAAATTCCACTTCATCAGGGACATTCCATTTTAGTAGTTCTCAACTATTACCACAGTGACTCATGTTATCTTCCCCAGTGTTACAATATAGGAGCTTATTCTCATAATAGTGTAGGAGTTAACTCTCCCCACTTGTCAGTTTTCTGTGGGTTAACATCTGGAACCAAGCACCGTGACTGCTGAATGCTTTTTTTGCTACCATTAACTGCAGTGTTTTAAACTCTTCTCCATTCAACTCCACTACAGTGACAGCCACAGTATAAAATAAAACCTTTAGATTCTCTTAGTGCCATCTATATATTGCACTTGTAAATATTGCTAGCAAAGGACTTCAGCTTGCCTCAAATTGTCATTGTGTATTCTGCTATGCAAGACTGTATATACATACACATTGGCAGACATGCAACATCAATTCTAAATAACTATGAGGTCACAAAGCTCAAATTCTCAAAGCTATTATAGAAAATTGCAGGGTTCATCCAATTCCAAATCCCAAAGCTCAATTTAAAAAGCTCTAGCTATATGATTAAATGTGGGTCATCTTAAAAGTGGACAATTCTTGTCAGGTTTTGTACAACACTCCTTAGCAAAGCCTTCAAACAACCGTGTCCTTTTATCTTGACTGGCTGACAGAATGTGGTCAAATTCAGGGTCTTCCTAGTAAGGAGTCCTAACATGCAGAAAAGGTACAACAATGTAGGAATTGATTCTTGAAAGCGGACAAATCTCTGGATTTCTTTCTTCAAAGCTGGAGTTTTTCCCTTGTTGGGTTAAACTCATCCCTGCTATAATATCAGAAGAGTCAAGGGATTTACACAAAAAGGTTTTCATCTAAAGTCTGAGCTATCTTTGGGGGCCGGGGGTGGGGATCTCTCCCCTCCCCCCACAATCCTGCTATACAGAAGAAATCTTGTGTGTCACTCCTTTTGGCTCTCACTTCTTGAGTTTTGTCTAGAAACTGACTTTCTTCACCCCCGAGAGTCATTTTTCAGGGGGCCTAATTATCTTATTATTCACTACAGTTTTGCTTCAGTGTAACTCCACCAACTTGAATACTTTTTACTCAGACACTAGTGTTGGGATATACACGCTTGTTAATACAAAGACAGTAGTATAAAATAACGTAAGATTGAAGGCATGTGTGTTAGGCACATATACAACCCAATGACCTGAGATATGAAAAATGTTCTATATATAATTTAACAATTTTATATATCTTTACTTAACAACGACATTCTTGGTTGAGTCTGTTTGCAGGAAAGGCTGGGCGGCGGTTCTTGTGATATTGCCAGCACAAGTAGAAAGAGTTTTTTCACGAATTATTATTGGTATTACAGTAGCAACTAGGAGCACTAGTCATGGTCCAGGATCCCATACTGCTAAGTGCTATACAAACACAGAACGAAGAGACGATCCCGGCTCCAAAGAAATCCTTCTATGAAGATTTCTAGCCCAGTTTTGAATACCCAAGAAGCATAGATAGTTCCATTAATTTCTGAGGCTCAACTGTTTATATGTTCCAAGATGAAGAAAAAAAATTACTTTGTGAAACTAAGATTTGCTATTGGCTTGTTGATCTGAAAATTTATAAAATGAAAAGCAGCATCATTTCCAATCTATACAACATGCGCACACAAAGTTGTCACAGGCAAGAACTGTAACTGAAGACAATGGGAGTTTCACCTACAAGAAGGAGCTAAAAATAAGAGATGTCCACATACAGTTATTTTAATTTAAAATACATGAAGATACAGCACCATCACTGAACCTCACTAGTTAAACTAACCATGATGATTTGGTCATAGATCAAAAACCTGATCTCTAAAAGCATCTATCCTAACATTGCAAACACCTGGACTGGGCAAGTCACTGACCTCTGTGTGTGCATGAAGGATGCCCTACCCAATTGTTGTGGGAGGTTCTGATTGATTATTTTTTTATATAACCACAACTCAGCAAAGATGTTTGTTTCGTTATCTATGATAAAACAATGCATCACAATGCTTTGTTGTCAGACCTTACCTATCATTTGGTACTAGTTTTTAGTGCTAAATGATGCTGCATTTAAGAAATATAGTATCACATTGTTGTACATGCAGTATAAAATATATTTCAAACATACACATGTATGTCATATACACATAAATATACAATTAGAAAGAAAAAATAGTTTAAAACATACATGCTATTGGAAACCAGATCACATTGGAAAGTTCTGAAGTTACAGGTATAATTCATTTAAAATTCAGGTTTTTGGAGGACATGCTTCAGAAGGTTAAACCAGTTATTTGATCTCAGTATTAAGAAGTGCCTTTGATGAGAAAAAACAATGGCTCGTAAAAAGTAAAGCTTCACCTGTCTTTCCCGTATATATCCAGGTAAATTAATGGTAATCCAAGTTTCTGAATCTGGAAATTAAAGTTAATTTGAATTGTATCCTCGGCTTGAAGTTAATGATTTAAAATTGGGTTTTTGTCTGCTTGGCTTCTTTATTTGCATTTAAACAGGAATCTGTCCTCTCTTTGGGCCTAATTCTACACGAGATGCTACATTAGGAAACCTAAGCTTTTTCTAAACAGAAATAGAGTCATTCCTCATTTTTGCCAAATTGCATACTAGCTTTTGTTAATGCACAAATGTCCACAAGGACCTAGAGGCCAGATTTTTAGACGTGCAAGCTCATATTTTTGAGCGCAAAACTGTCTGAGCTGATTTTCCATGTACAGCTACTGCAATTGCACATACAATTTCAATGAAGGCATGCACAAAGAAATGGACATCTAAGTAGCCACCTGTGCATGTAATTAGTATAGCCACACAATCAGGGCTATAATCAATTCATATGTTTGAACCCAGCTGTGCAGTCATGGAAAGTTAGTGTATTTATCCACTGCCCCAGTTCTGATGTTAAATGAAGTAAGTGAAACAGCTAACAGACAAAAGAATAGTATTCATTTCCCCCCTCTCAGTAGTGTTTCTGCATGTGAATCTAAGTAGCCTGTATTGTTAGGCCTTAAGCTACTCTGATTTCATGTTTCAACACAAAATGAGTGGGTGTTTTTAAATTTCTTCTCTTATTAGCCCATACTTTTAGTGACCATTTTAGGATGACAATATAAATTACTAAATCTGTTTATTCAGACATATTCATTATAAACTTATTTTTTTAGGAATTCACAGTTGCAGTCTTTTCTCATGCAAAGATTTCACATTTAAGATGACTGAAAATTAAAGACTGTTTAGTCTAACTGCAGCATAAGGCATGAAGATTGCTAAATAAGAATTGGTTTGTGTCTTCTTATGTGTAAGTACTAAACCACTGATTTATTATATTCTGGGAAAATCCAAAGCTGAGATGAGTCAGCTACGTACTTCAAATCAAAACAACTGAAGCCCATGTAAGTCGGGACCCTTAATAAGCTTTCTTTAGAAATTCAGTTTCAGAACGTTGTATCACTGTACAGTACATAATGGTAGCTCTTGCCCAGCTCAGCAGGTAGAAATTATTTTACATAACACAAAACAAGATTATTTGTGCTGGAGAGCTTCCATTTCCATGTATAATTCTGCTGTAATGGAATCTTACTAGACTTTTGAAGTTTGCAGTGTGGTTATAACAATGTTAGTCCCAGAATATTAAGACTCATAAAAACCATCCTCAAAACCACTCAAACACACAAAGAGCCAGCTTCCCCCAGGGGACAGCCTATTTTCTCCAGAAACTGCACAACATTAAAACCTCCCTCAGAACAACATCCTTTCCACCATGGGATATAGGGAGGTGACATCCAACATCCCCCACAATGATGACATCACTGTCTGCCTCAAATATCTACAAAGACAGGGACAACACTCAAGATATCCACCCCCAAACTCATTGCCAAACTCACACATTCGATCCTTAGCCAGAACAATTTTACATTTTCTGAACACTTTGTCCAAACCATGGGAACCGCCAGGGTACTAGGATGGCTCCTCAATATGCCAACCTCTTCATGGGCCCACTTGAGGAAGAATTTCTGGGCAAATGTACCACAAAAGCAATTGATGATATTGTCATCCTCTGGACAGATGACCTCAATGCCATCATCAATTTCCCACCACCACCCATCAATCAAATTCTCTCCAGAATACTCCAGCTCCAGCATCAGAGTCCTGGACACTTTGTAGGATTCCATTGTCAAAGCTGATCAGACAATGATATACAAGAAACCCATAGATCACCACACCTACCTTCACATAGCCAGCAACCACTCCACACACATCAAGAAATCTTTTATCTACAGGCAGGCCCTCATATACCACAGAACATGCTTTAATGAGAAAGTCCAAGATACAAACCTTAACACACTTTCAATTCCCTTCATCAAATAAAGAACACTCCACCAAAGAAGTAGATCATATAATAAAATTAGCTACCCAAATACCCTGAGAAAACCTGCTTCAATACAGTAAAAATGCCTCTGGGTACACGTCCCTAATTGTCACATACCACCTGGAACCCTATGAGGTATCACTGACTAGTTAAAACTCAAGCTCAATGAGGTCCACATGCCGAATAATCTTTCCCAAAAGCCCTCTTCTGGCTTTCAAACATTCCCCCAACCCTGTGAAAAATCATCATCAGAAGCAAGCTTCCCACTGGCCAGAACCCAGTAACTCAAACCAGATCAGACCCTGCCAAAATAGATTCAAAACCTGCAGACTTATCTCCACTGCTACAATGATCAGCGCCCTCCCTGCCCCACATGCCAAACACACCTTTCAAGATCCATGGGTCCTGCACATGCCTATCACAACATGTGGTGTACCTCATCCAGTGCACTGAACATCCCAACAACTATGTCTGGTTTCACCCAAAGTCACCACTCTTTCAAATGAACTCAAAACAGAAAAGTGATGAAAGACAAAAGCCATCATTTCACCTAGGAACAAGCTTCCCCCCCCACCCCAAAGTGATCACTCCATATCTGACCTCTCAGCCCTCATCCTCAAAGGAAATCTGCACAACTACTTCAAAATGAGAACTTAAAATTCATAACTTTGCTAGACACCAAAAATCATGGACTTAAGACACTAGATTTATGGCTTATTACAACAATCTGTAACCCACTAACCCCTCCCCCGACCACAGGGATGTTAACAGGCCACATCACCTTGGATGGTCCCTTAGAATGTGTGTTAACTACTTATTCTAAACTATCTGTTCCACCTAGTATTTAGCTGTGACACCAAGTACTTTTCCCAGACCTGAGCTCTGTGTAGCTCAAAAGTTTGTCTCTCTCACTAGCAGAAGTTGGTCCAGTAAAAGATATTCTTCACTCAGAGGCTCCAACTTTGTGTGCTGGACCCCCACTCTACCCCAGGCCCGCCCCCACTCCACCCTTTTCCCCCAAACCCCTCCCCTCCTCTTCCTGCCCACACTCTACCCCTCTTCCTGCTTCCACTCCTCCTTCCCTCCGCCCTGCATTCCACTGGATAGCTGAGCGCAGCAGGCATGAGGCACTGGAAGGCAGAGGGAAGAGCTGATTGGCTGGTCCCACCGGCAGGTGGGAGGTGTTGGGGGGAATGGGGAGGATCTGATCTGCTGAGCACCCACTATTTTTTTCTGGGGGTGTTCAGCCCCAGAACACCCACAGAGGCAGCGTCTATGACCTCACCCACCTTGTCTCTAAGACTTTTAAAGAGAATGGAGTTATTCTGGATTTACAACCAAAAAGAGAATTTGATCTGGTGTTGCTCTCTCTCTCAAACATACTAACTCTTACAGACCAGAATACCCTACCTCAGCTAATCCTGGTTTGACTCAAAGACTACTGAACAAACGGAAGTTTTTCCATTCAATACAATAGGCACTGAGTCAAATTCCAAGTTATCTGTACTGGAGTGACTATGCAAATAATATTATGTTAATAGACATGCTAATAATTCTGTTAAGCCACTCAGCATGCCAACTGATTGGTTCTTATGTCTTGTGCACGTGCTTTCTCAAGTGAGGAGAATGCAGTTCCTAGTTGATATGAAAAATTGGATTACTAGAAGGACAGAAAGAACCCTCATCATTTTCAATATTAGTTTTAACTGACCAGTAGAAAATAATTAGTTTATGTACCTTGCTGGGCCTGGGAATTGTTCATTGAAGAGTCTTCTCTGTTCACTTCAATGGCTGCTTCTGTTTCTTATTCCTTCACTGCTTTTCAAAAACCACTCAAATAAGGCTGTCTCCTTGGTCTATACTCTGCCTCCATCTAAAAATCTCTACTACAGCCCCAGGCTGGAATGAACATTAGCGGTGAAAAAGGGAAAAGGCAGCATAGATTGACAGAGAACTAATGGGTGGCAAAAAGAGGGCATGAGATGGAGAATGCATCAGATGTAGTCTCTCTCGCTACCATTTACTGAACAATATCAGTCTCCTCATATAGCCATGAATGTGGCTCTCCTTCTGGATCACACAATGTCTGACAATGAAGTTGCCTTAAAGTATTTTGATTTGTTTAAAAAAAAAAACAAAAAAAACCCACCACACAGAAATAAGTTACATCTGTGTGCATAGTGGCAGCCCAGCAAAGTGAAAACTTCTGAAGTTTTTGCTGCAAGAATGTCCTTGCAATGCAGGGTAGCTATGGTAATGGAAATTAGTTTTAGTAACTGAAACTTGTTACAAGAATTTTTTTTTAAAATTCTTGTGGCTCTTTGAGACTCCATTCAAAGACACTAACTATAAAAACGTTGAGTAGGACAAGGCTGCACCTAAGTCCCTAGCCTTGCTAGTGGTATTACGGTTGATTAAATACAGAGTTCTCTCCATCTGCTGCTATATCTCACTTTCCTGGAATTTTCTTGTGACCACCAGGAACTTGAGAACATTAGATATTTGGCTTAACATTAAGACTCAAAAAAAAAGGACAAGATGTGAGTTTATATTTCTTTGTGTGTTACATTGCAACCAATTTCAATTTTGTCTCTTCGTGCTTTTTACAATGAAGACACCACACATTCTGTAGTCTGTATGTCTGAGTCAGCTGGATTGATTAAAAGTTATACCACACGTTGTTCGAAGAGGGGGAGAAGTACTTGGCCTCCTGTTGGGGGAAGTTTCCCACTTTTATTAGAGGATGATTCACTAACTAGAGTCCATTGTCGGTATTAAATTCTGTGAAGTCCAGTAATCTCCACAATTTTATGACAGAGAATGGAGAAAGCCTTACTAAATGGCCAAAGATGGGTTATTTTGGTACAATAGCTGACCCAATTTAAAATGATTAGACTTTGGGGGTGGAATTCTTTATTGATATGCTGTATTTTTAAAAACCCTCTAGAATATGCAGTAAGGGCCACACTCGGCAGACCTCATTGGCAGTTTTGCCTGACTAATGAGTAAGTTAGAAGTGCTAACAAAGCTTCATGAGATGAAAGAGGTGCAATCCTGCTCACCACTGATCTCAAACAATGGCCCAGACAGACTCTGTTCTGAAACCTGACTTTATTTCAGATTTACACTTCTGAAATTGAGAGCAGAATCTGACCTATTAAATTCATTTATACCAATTTTATTCAGATGAGACAAACCTTTTGCAACTATTACTAGCCAATTACTCTTCCAACCACAAAATAAATGCAGTACACCTTTACACGAACAGGATTCCAAGACAAAATGATCACCTCTGATTAGAGTACTAGACTCCAGAACCATTGCATGCAACACTACCAAAACAAAAAACAAAACAAACAAACAAAACAAAAACAAAATGAGTCACCTCACTTAATCTCTACAGTCCCTACAACACACAATAAAAACAAAGAAAAATTCCTTGTTATTCTATTTTCCTAGAAAATATATATTGCAAATTTCCTTCATCTGATTTTAACCCTTAACTTTCAACATAGGCACCATATCTACTTCTATAAATATTCAGGATACAATGATTATGGGCTAACAATGTCACTGCAAATAAAATTTGGCCTAAGGTGTTGAGTCTAACTTTTCGTTACTCCTTGTCCTGGTTTCAACATTTGATACAAGCATGACTGACATTTCCATTTCTGTGGCATCAAGTCTATAACACAACTTAAGCATTCGAAGTGAGCAATATTACATGTTCACAGAATATTATTAATATGAAAGATAGATGCAATGTTTGAGTCACTGCTGGCTTTGCATTTCTCAATGTGTCATTCAGTAATATGAAATCTGGAGTTCCACCTGATCAGAACCACCTATTTGAATAGATACAAAGTGTAAACATTGAATGTCAGATTTTCAAAAGAGCTCAGCTCCCATTTAGCCATCTGCATAAAGTGGCCAGATTTTCCAAGTGTTTTGCACCCAGCAGCTGCAATTGTACTCAGTGAGAACTGCTGGATGCTGAGGACTTCTGAAAATCTGGTCTTAAAGACACCTATAAAGGGCCTCTACTGCAATTATTCTGGCTGGTAACGTACAAGGAATCCCTTTGAAGTAAATGGAACTACTTGCACAAGTAAGTGCAAACGTGAATAAGGGCTCCAGTACCCAAGCTCTGCGTGGCCATCGGCTTTGTGTGATGTGGCCAGTAGTTTCTAGATTAGGAAATCATAAATAACCACTTGCAAACCCAGTGTGAAGTAGAAGTGAGCAAGTATTGAAAGAGACAGTTTATGCAACTGAGTTTTTAATTGAGTTCTTTTGGTTTCCATGATCATGGGGAAACTGAGTTTTATTGGTGAAAGTGTTCACAGAAAACAAGTTTTAAGCTATAAGAGAGAATTTTAAATTCTTGTATACAAGTATCCAACTCAGAAGTGCTTGCCCTTCCTCTCCTCACGTGCATTATATACACTGGTCAACTCCACTATCCAGTACTAGAGTCAGTCAGGAAATTTTCAATTAAACATTTTCCTTTAAAAATAGGTCAATCAAAATCAAAACTGCAGACGACAAAGTCATTTCAAAATAATTTCTTGCCCCAAAGAGAAAAAAAAAGTTGAAAAAAAGTTCCAAAGTTGCCAAAACATCTTGTTTTGACAGTTTTGAAACCAAAAAATTTAGTTTTTCTATTTCTAAACAACTTTTCAGAATTTAAGGAAGTAAAAAGGTCAGAAATGAAACAAAGTGTTTGAAAATTATCCAGGTGAAATATTTTTGATTAACCAGAACTGAAGGGTTATTTTCATTTGTCAGTTGCAAAAAATCTTGCAATTGAGTTGTAATCCTAATTTTGGACAGGAAAAAGTTGATACCTCAAATACTTTTCTGGGATGGAAAAATAGTTAGTTACCTTCCTCACTCTAGTACACACTACTTGCTTTGTACTTGCTTACACCTGTGGTGAATTTTGGCCCAATACATGTAGTTAAAAGAGGCTCCAAATATTTGGAGCAGAATTTGACCCAGTAACTTTATACCATGCTTTTCTGTAGGATCCCTATGCCCTCGGTCTTGATCATGGCTCTCTGTGCTTTCCTCTTATTGCATGGATTTTGATGTTCTGAGTTATAAGTTATGCAGAAGGATCTCCCATTCTGTTTACATAGTTACATATCACGTGTTTCCTATGACAGATGTTCCCTCAAAATCTCATATGTTTACACTCCTTTTCCCTAGGGAGCCTCTCCTTATAGTTTTCCTGCTGTTTTCCTTTAGAAACAGAGGAAAACTGTTACTTACTGTAACTGTTGTTCTTTGATATGTTAATTCCACGTAGGTGTGCACGCACCCAGTGTGCCAGAGTCAGAGAATTTTGCCTAGCAGTACCCACAGAGACGGCACTCACATCTCATGACCTTAGCCCCCACCCGTATAAGGATGGTGTTGCCCTAACCCCCTTCCCCCCCCCACCCCATCAGCTCCTTTGCACCCAACATCAGAAGCAGAGATGCCAGTGCAGAGGGGATGGATGGTGGGTTGTGGAATACATGTCTGCATCACATCTTGAAGAACAATTATTTAAGTAATTGTGTTTCCTTCAAGTTCATGCAGCTGTGCCTTCCAGGAAGGTGACAGGAGGTGGGGCTCTGAGTCTATGTAAACAAGGACTGCAAGATTGCCTTCCCAACATTTGCGTCTCAGCGAGAGGAGTAGTAGTAGTAGTGACAGTGGTTTATAAACGTATATATCTGACAGACCAAGGAGTAGCCTTGCAAATGTCTAAAGTGTGAATGTCATTTAGAAACACAATTAACATTGCTTAGGCTTTTGTAGAATGAGTTTGTGCCCTGGGGATGGGGCGTAGTTTGAGCTACTATATATGCTGTCATGATGCAGGAAATTATCCACCTGGAGATCTGGGATGAAGCTGCTCGACACTTCATTCTATCTGGCTATGACAAAACAGATGAGGTGAGGAACAGTTTAGTCCTATCCACATAGAAAGCTAGACACTGCCAGACATTCAACATGTCAAGACACTGCTCCTCCAGTTTTAAATGTGGCTTACGAAAAAAACAAAAAACTCACCTCACATAGATACAACACTTAGATCAAGTGAAACTGAGAACCCACTTCAGGCAAAAATCTTAGGGTGTCTTTGGAAAACTGCATTTAAGGAGGGTCTGCCATCTCTTCACATATTCTTGCAGAGGTTATTGCTACCAAATTTCTGACACAGAAGGCAGGTTTATGACATAGAGAGGGAAGAAGTTGCCAGAGGCTGCCAGGATAAGATTAAGGTCCCACAAAGGGAACCAGTTCTTTCTCTGGCAGTTAGAGACGAGAGACTCCTTTCAAGAATCTCACTACCATGGCATTTGAGAACACTGACTTCCCCTGAATGGATGGATGGATGAAATGATGACATTGTTGCCAGGTGCACTCTCTATTAACTTAGTATGAGTCCAGGAGGCTGAAAGTGTAACAGGTACTCCTAGACGTCCTGGATGTAAGCCTCAGCCAATGATCACATCAAAATCTGCTTTCACTTGGCCAAATAGATCACGCTGGTGGAGGGTTTCCAACTAATGAGCAGGACTTGTCAGACTGCCTCCGAACATTGTTCCTCCTCTTCATCTAGCCATCCGTGCTGTAGGATGCATGGAGCTGGATGCAAAACCTGACCATGGTGCCGAGTCAGGAGACTGGGATGAAGAGGAAGGAATATGGGAGGTCAGAAAGAACCAACATTGGACTATTTCAAGTTCATTCTGAATGCCCCAGCATGACTGAGACAATGTTCACTTGAGAATAACTCGGGGAGCAGGGGGATAGAAACAGGGATGATTGTGATAGGAGGCAATGCATACAGGAGTGCTGATTCCAAGCTTCGGTGAAAAGCATCAGTCAGGGAAGCCAGACTCAGACCCTCACAGGAGCAAAACAGCTGGCATTTCATCTCACCTCTTGTGGCAAATGGGTCAATCATTGGTATGTCCCAAACCTCAGAAGCGGAAAACAGGACGCTGGGCTTCAGAGAGCACTTGTGGTTCAGGGAAAATTTTCCACTGAGGACATCCCAGGAAGAGATTACACAGGGGGGCAATGTTCTCCCCAATGTAAAACTGTCAGAGCCTGAACACTGCAACACATTGCAATGTCCTATCCTCATCTGTTCATATAATTTGTGGAGATATCGGTCAGCGAGTATGAGAACTGCTGAGTCCCTGGTGTGATCTTGAAAGGTCTGATGGGCATTGTAGATGGCACAAGGCTCCAGGATATTGATATGCAGAGAAGCTTCCTGTTCAGACTACAGGCCTTGAACTTTCAGCCACCCGAGGTGCTCTCCTCAACTCAGTAAGGAGGAATCAGTGACAATAGTCCTGGTCAGTGGAGACTAAGTGAAAGAAATGTCCTGGCACACATTGTCCTGTGCCATCCATCGTCATAAGGAGTTCAGGATCAGTAGGGTATATCAGACCAGTAGATTTATATGATAGACTGAGTTCAGCCATATCTGAGGAGGACGTATGTGCAGCCTGGCAAATTGGACTACCTGTGTCGAAGCAGCCATATGACCTAGCCCAAGTATTCCTGAGATTGAGGGTTAAGACTCCAGTTTCAGTAGCCTAGAATTGGTCAGTCAGCAGAGATGCTGTCTGTCTATCAGGGCCCCACTGAACTCGGTTCTTTAAGTTGGCAGCAGTGTTGACCTTCTGCTGCTCAGGATGAGGTCCAGATGATTGAGAAAGTGTAACATAAACTGAACACAAGAGAGAATTTCTTCTGTGGACTTGCCTCTCATCATCCAGGTATGAAAAGATATGAATTCCATTCTTCCTGAGGTACACTGTTAGATATCACTCTGAAACAGGTCGAGGAATAGGACTACAGGGACTAAGGAGCATCCCAAGGAGGCAACTGGGTTTACAGTAAGGTACTAGTGGCCAGTAGGCACCAGGCCAAGAGCCCCTGCCCCAGCTGTGAGCAAGGTGCCAATCTCAGTAACCATACTGATCCAGCTATGGCCTCCTGACAATTATGAGGGAAAGTGTGACCCTGGCCTGGATCTTGAAGAGTCTTAGAGGTTCCGCAGGGGCAGGGGAACCAAATTTTTGATCAGCCCTACTCTCAACCTTCAAACCTGCCAACGTGCAAGAGAAACCATTGGAATATGTGATGTGACAAACTGTCAAAGAGCATGGACCACCCAAGTTTTGTTGCACATCAAGATACAGCTGGTTTCTTCACTACAGAACCTGTTTTTAAGGCTGGTTCCTCACTGTGTGAGTTAAACAAGTTATTTAATCCATTACATGCCCCCAGCCACTCTCAGTCTTTGCCCAGGTTGCTCCTGCCTGCATTACGATTAATTCACTCATATTCTCTCTCTCTCTCTCTCACACACACACACCCCACCTTTCTCCCACCCTCCTTCAGCAAGGTCTCCACAGCGTCTTCCCTCAAGGAAGTCCTGGCTGCTGCTCCTTTTCTCTCCCCTCTGTGGAGCAGACAGGGGAGGTACCAGAGCTGCTGCTGCAATTGCCTGATCCTCCTAGGGGACAGCAGCTGCAGAACCTTGCAGAGGAGCACAGTGTGGGAAGCTTAATTATTGTACTGACCCTCTGCCAAAGCCCACCATTCCAAGGGTAGGACGCGTCTCCCAGTATGTGAATGTAGAGCTCTGTGAGAGCCCCATACTGAACACAGGCAGAAAGGAGAGGAGAGCTTTCCCTGCTTACAGGCAACCAGGCTGAACACACTCCTGCTCAGCTGACAGAACTGCCAGTCGTGGAGGCACGTACCCACAGCTGTGACCAATAAAGAAAACAAGCCCAACTATAATAGAGACAGGACAGAGAAAAAAAAGGAGACGAAGTCTGGGATAGCAGAGGGGCAACAGTCCCATGCCAGGCTGCTCTAAGAAACTGGGCAGGAGACAACAAGACTGCAACCCCTGGAATTTAAGTGCTGATAGACTCAATTTAAGTTAAGAATTTGTAGACTGGTCTATTTGTAGGCACATTGGGACCCCAGAGAGATTTCCCCCAAGAGCAGCTGACAGGCTCAAAGGCAGTTGCACTCTGATGTGCAACACATGAAATTTATGCAGAACAACTCCTCCCATTTACTTAAAAAGGAAACTGCGTGCACCAACTCACTGTGCCTTGAAAGGAGCCTACAATGGTATTTCATTCTATACAAAAGACTTCTTTGGGGGGAAAGATATTTTTTCATTGTATACCTTTGTGTGCATTAGCTTTGGCTCTATTCCCCTCCTCCCTCCCCACCCACACACTCAGTGGTTTCCTTCTCATGTTACAAGAGCACTGTTGACATTTTCTAAAATTACATAGATATCCTTGTTGTTAAGAACAGTATAGGAAGTGATTTTTCCATTCCTTGTTGTTTAACCCATATTAATAAACAGAATTTAGGTGCACTTTTAATGTTAATAAACTGTAAAAGCTGATGCAGGAGACTGCGGTAATTATTTTCTGTAGAGAGTTAGAGCTGTGTTATATTTTTACAAGGTTCACCGTTTCCATAAATGTAGCAACACTTATATGTGCATTATGGACTCATTAGTATTTGTCCTTTCTCCTGCATAGTTTTGTGTCCTATACCTGCATGTGTCAAATGCTTTTATTTGATACAGTCTATTAATATGTTCTAACAATATGGCAATCTAGGAAGCGTTTGGAACTTAAGACCTGATTTTTCAAAAGTTTAGGTATGCAAATACATGCATATTTGTGCTCCTACTGTTGTGCACATAAAAGAGAGAGTCGTGTCCCTAGCTAATCATGTACATAGCCGGTCATAGTAGCTGCACACACTCATTAGGTGCATGGTTTGTGTGTTTGCATCTAAATGTTTGAAAACCAGGCACTAGATGTAATTATTTACTACAGCATATGAAGTTTCACCATCTATTCAAGTGTTTCTTGCTCTAACGATAGTTCCAGCAAGCAACATTCTCAAACATTTTATGGAAGCTCTTATCTTTATGGCCATCAGCTATTCATCAATATGAGGATGATGTCTGCCAGGGGAAAAGTCATTGATGAGTCTTAAAATGGCTGATGAGTCCAATCCATGCTCTACAGATTTTTCCACACACGAGACAGGTAGCTGCTTGGGGGGAGCACAACTGCTGGCCAGAATGCTATACACTTTCCTTCCTCCTCTGCCATTTCTCAGCCTCTTGAGCAAGGCGATTCTCCTCAAAATGGGCTGATGGTTCATGTATGAAACTGCCATTGCAGTTTATTGCCAGCCAGCTCTTCCCAATTTGTGGGGTTAATTCCTCCCTTAGTAAGATATACTTTCAGAGTATCCTTGTAGCATTTCCTGGGTCCTCTTACCATGATTAAGTTGAGAAAAGAGGATACTTTGGAAGATGAGCATCAGCCACACACACACACACTCACACAATGGCCAGCCCAGCAAAGTTGATGTTTCATAATCTTCGCCTCAACACTGGTGATGTTAGCTACAGAGAGAATACTGGCATTGGTGCAATGGTCTTGCCATCTGATATGGAGAATCTTTCTAATGCAGCACTGTTGGGACCACACCAGACTGTTAAGATGGCTTCAGTATGTCACCAATGTCTCACACCCATAAAGAGGAGTGGGAATGACTACTGCATTGTAAACTAGGATCTTCATTTCCATCTGCAGATTTCTGTAAACAAAGACACGACAAAGCAACTTTCCAAGGGATGCGCTGGCACAACGGATCCTATGTTCGATCTCCACATCAAGGTTGACTGTCTGGGAGAGGTGGCTACCCAAGGTAAGGGAAATGCTTAACGTTTTCCAGGAGTTCATCACTGATGACGAATCTTAGGGTTGCCAGCCCTCCAGGATTGTCCTGAAGTGTCCAGGAATTAAAGATTAATCTTTAATGAAAGATTATGTCATGTGATGAAACCTCCAGGGATATGTCCAACCAAAATTGGCAACGCTAATGACGATTTGTGGGAAAAGGGGGGCAACTTGTGCTGGGGCAGGCTGATGGAGCACCTTAGTCTTCCTGATGTTGAGGAAGAGTCCCAGGCTATGACAGGTGCCTGAGAAAAGATCTAAGGTCAGTCTCAGTGTGCACTAAGATAGCACACTTGTCAGCATAGTGAAGGTCAGTAACAACAGTCCTGGTGACTTTATTTTTTGAATGAAGACACCGCAGGTTCAAGAGCTGGCCATCCAAGCGATACTAAATCCCAACTCCAAGAGAAAGGCAGTCATGAATAAGAATCAAGATAGATGGAAAAAAGGGTTGGGATGATAATGCAACCATGCTTGACACCAGTACAGACTGTGAACAGGTCCATCTCCAACCCATTACAGAGGACGGTGGTGGTCATCCCATCATGAAATAGCCTCAGAACACAAATGAACTTCAATGGACAACTGAACCTAGACAGCATCTTCCATAATGCTTCATGATTGATGGAATGAAAGGCCTTATTTAAATCAATAAATGCCATAAACAATGGCTGCTGTTGTTCTCTACACTTCTCTTGGATCTGTTGTGCAACAGAAATCATGTCGGTGGTGCCCAAGATAGTTTGAAGCCACACTGGGATTCTGGAAGGATGTCTTTGACTACAGGGAAGAGATGGTTCAAAAGGATGTGAGCAAGAATCTTCCCAGCAATGGAGAGGAGAGAAATGCCTCGGTAATTCTCACACATTGACTTGTCCCCTTTCTTAAAAATGATCATAATATTAGCATGCTATCTTTATGGTATTACAATGGCATGTCTCAATCCTTTACAGTTGAGGAGTGAACCCTCCTGAGCTACCCCATTCCAGGAACAATATTCTGGGGATAGAGCACAACAAGACTACACCTCCCCGCAGAACAAGGCAGGCAGGCAGATGTAGTCCCCAGGGCAACTGGAAGTCTGGGACTCTGGCAAGACCTTCTGGGAAAGGGAGTTGGGTATATAAAAAGCTCCCTTCCCTCATTACAGGATCCCTGGAGATGCTGAAGGATTTCTCTGTATTTTGTTCCTACATAAACTCAGCTGCATATGGATGAGAATCTGAGATTGATCCCTCGGAGATGTAGATCAGGTAGTAGGCTCTGGGCTTAAATAGGGACAAGATTTTTCAAGTGGGAATGAAACAGAGGTGGGGGGAGACAAGGGTGGCAGGAAGAACAAGTAGGAAGTTGATTGTACACAGTCAGAAAGCTTCATTTTTAATTTAACAAGATATATCAATGCATCACTAACAAGCGACCTGCCCTTTCATGACACCAAAGTAACCTGTCAGGTGATGGACAATGCCTTTTTAATAAAGAAACAACAGACCAAGCCTGTAAAGCACTGTGAAGGAAATACCTACTAAGTGATGCAAAACTGGCTTCCTGTTTTTGTGTGTTTGAATTTTGCATATTTTTTTAAATGGGCAGTTTTTCAGGTGCCAGTTCCACTCAAATGCCTCTCATTTCTTCAGACTATAGAAGGGACTGGATAGCAGAGGGCTTACTGTAACAATATCTTTTCCAAGACTGTTCAAACAACTATCCTGCAGGCAGGAGTAAGACTGTATCCTTTAAAAGTTAGCCTCCCTTACACATACAAAAGGGGTCTGATCATGCATGGTGCTGAGCACCCTCAAATACCATTGACTTCAATTATAAACACACACAAGAGAGCCCTTTTTAAAAATACCTTTAGAGGATTGCTCTCCTGCTCACATATATTTTCACTCTATCTTTGTCTGTAATACTGCTTGTCATTCAACATCAAATAAGCTGTCTCAACCATCTGACAGCTGCAAGGGGCTCTAAAAACATATTTTTCCTCCCTAGAACATTTTAAGAGAAAACATTAAAATATTAGCTTACTTACTACTTGCAAAGTGACTGAAGGGACATCATGAGCACAATTTACAAAAGTAACTTATAAAAGCTTTATGTCAACAAAACCGAAGGTGTTTGCAAGCTATAAAAAGCAGACAATCATGATTGATGACTTCATTCCAGAGAAAAATTAGAAGTTGCCTCAGAAGTCTGGATGACTTTATTCCAATCTGGTCTTGTCTGGTAATGTAATGTGAAGTAATGCAGTTTCTTCTAGTTCAAAGAAGGACAGCTTGCATCCCCATAGTACTTGTCATCTAAGGATCTCAAAGCATTTTGGAAATATTAAGATTTATAGCATTTTATGAGTTATTCAGGGATTATAATTAGAGCTGGCTGGAAAATCTTGTTGCATGAAAAAGTTAACATCTTTTGGGGAAAAAAATCCTAAATCAGGATGAAAAGTCAAATGCAAAGATTTATGTGGGAAAGAATTTCCAGAAAGATGGTGTTTCGGGAGAACCAAAATGGAATTTTTCAGTTTGCCAGCTGCCTGCCAGGAAGGGTCTTGGTAAATTTCACTTTCCGCCTCCCTCCAGCAGCTCTTCAACTCTCCATCTGCCCCCAGCCCAGCTGCCAGAGAGACAATCAGGCTACAAGAAAAGCAGAGTGCCAATCTGCTCAGCCTCTGGCAGTACACCGGGAAGGTTCTTGTCCCCTTCACTTTCAGCATAGAAGTGAAATTATCAAGAGCTTTCAAAGCAGGCGGCCAGAGAACAGTTATTTCGACTTTGTCAGGCACGTTCTTTGGCCAAACTGAAATTTTCCTTTGCAAAATTTTGGTTTTGTGAAGAGGACATTTTCCATTAGAAAGTCATTCTATCAGAAAATTCTCAACCAGCTCTAATTAGAATATCCATTTTGTAGTTGGGTAAAGTGAGGCATTATGGTTAAGGCCCAGATTTTTAAAGGTATTTAAACATTGCTGCGTTCAGCATAGCAAAGCCTAAGTCCCATTTTCAAATGGGATTTTAGGCATGTGGTAGCCAAATCCTATTCACAGTCAATGGAATTCTGGCTTTTAAGTGCCTAAATCACTTTTTGAAAATGTGGCTTAAGCTTTACTATCCTGAATGCAGCAATACTTGTATACCTTTAAAAATCTGGGCCTAAGTGACTTGCTCAATGCCACAGGGAAATGGGGAACAATCTCACTAACTTCCTACAGGCAACAGAACATAGGAAGCTGACACAAAGTCCTTTTCATAACTACTGGAAGCGAGCTGTAGCTCACGAAAGCTCACGCTCAAATAAATTGGTTAGTCTCTAAGGTGCCACAAGTCCTCCTTTTCTTTTTGCGGATATAGAGTAACACGGCTGCTACTCTGAAATCAGTCCCTACATAGCTATTTGCATACCTTCTAGTTTCCTAGCTCTTAGCACTGTAGTATTTGAGTGCCTTGGTTCTGTAATTTTCATCCCCCTAACATTGACACACACATAATTCTATGCGTTTGCACAAACAACAACTATACAAAATGCTTCAACTTCAATAATTTAAACGCACTGCCCCATGTCAGGCCTCTTTTCCCTTTTAGTTGCGTAGGGTTCTGTAGTGATTAGTGACTAGCATATGAAAGATCACAATAGAACCTTATGCATTAAATATTTCTCAACGGTTCTTCTGGCAGGCAGGCTGCCAAATTTTTAGCCACCAAGATGCCTGTCTTTCTGTATTTTCTTAATTCCACAGTCACCCATGGACCTCTGCATCTTAGTCACCCTACCACCTTCACTCCTCATCTGTATACACAGCTTTCAACCTGTTTCAGAGTGAAAATAAATTGTAGGAGAAAAGCTTCATGCAGCTTAAAATGTGGCATGCAATTTCTACACTGCCACTCCTCTTTACATTGTGAAAATAACTTTGCTAAGTGGGGGTCTTAAATTTCCCAATGTGTCTGGAAAGAAGAATTAGCTAACGTTGTTCACTTACGAGGAGTACAGCTGTTCTCACAGCTGAATTTTATTTCCTTATTTCTCAAAGGAACTTGAACAAACACCCCTAGCAAGCACACTTCTGCAAAGCCAGCCTTTGAATATCTGAATACTGTAGTACTGTATAGTGATATTTCATTACTATCAACAGCTCACCACAGTTCAAAGACTATATTCAAACATTTTTCTTTTCAACATGTGGAAAAATGCATTGTAGGAAGTAGGGGGAGAAAAGGTGCATTTGAAGACATAATACTCCAAGCTAAGTGTTCATTTTCCTGGCAGCATTAGGTGTACAGAGTCAAACACTACATAGCAGTTGGACAGCTTAAAAGGAATGTCAACAACACTAAAGAAGTTACTATGACAGGAACCATGTCAGTGGTGCTTCACTGCATCCCATGGGGCACTACTCACCCTGTCACAGGGTCTCCACTTCTCATAGGTCCAGTGTAGTGATGCTTTGGCCCTCTGAACAAGGCACACTTAAGTTTCACCTCTTCCAGGGTTTTAAAATCCAAAAATAAAGGAATACTGTAAACTCAAAATGGGGGTTGTCCATGGAGTCTTTGGCAGAACCCTGCCCTACTACTCAGAGCTTGTTTCCATGAAGCCAGCCCTTTCAGCCAGTCTTCCTCGGCCAGGTTGTCCTGTACACCAGGAGGCTCATCATGGCAGCAAGCTGTTGGACACTTCTTGGCTGCAGCCCTCCTTCCTTCACCAAGGAAGCTCTGCTCTCCTTCCTGACCAGCCCTAAACTGAGCAGGCCCATCTCTTTTTAACTCCCCACCTGCCATCTGCTACAGGCACAGCAGGGTGGGGACAGCTGGGTCCTGAGGCCCTCATTAACCCTCCTTGCCAGTGTGGGGGTCTGTTGCCCTCCCATCAGATATATATTTTGAAAAAATAATAAAGGGGTGTCACAGGGTTCTCTATTCACTGCTGTGATGTGGCTCCATCTGGGGAAGAAGCTCTCAACCAGTCCAGTTCCCTCTTCCACCATTCACTTACCCTGCAGCCTTTCTCTGTGACTCAGCCCTCCAGGTAGGTCATTATGTATCCCCCCCTTCCAGAGTATCAGATGATTTTGGCATCTCCTGCAGTACTACGGCACTTCCCCGGGGCTGATAGGAGAACCTGGGGCCCACCCACTATCCTGGGTTTCACCCACTATCCAATAATCAGCGGCCAAGTTCTGCGCAATCTCTAACCTCAGTGCTCTTTCCCTGGCCTACTTCCTACTCTACCTCCCACAGACTTTTTCTTCCAGACTTGTGGGTGAACCCTTCCCTCATGGCCAGAGAATGACTTCCACACTGCAGCCCCTTTTTACTGGGAATGTAATGGTTTTATATTTTAAGCCTGTTTCTCCCCCAGCTGAGCTTTATCAGCTATTTCCAGTACAGCCAGACTCTCCACCAGGTGTGGCCTATAAGGTTAATGGGCCCTATTTGCACCTTAAACACTTCAGGGCTGGGTTGGGCTGAGCACCCCATTACAAGAGGTATTATGATTGTCTGTTTCAAAGGGCCACATCTTCAGCTGCTGTAAATCAGTCTAGTTCCAGTTGATTTATGTCAGCTGAGGATCTGGCCATAAATGGTTATGTACATTTATAGCTAAATGGAGAGGATTTCTGCAAGATACAAAAGATAGCAGTTCAATGCTCATTTACCATCCTATATAATCTTGTTTACGTTAATGGGTTGGGTTGGGTTGGGGGAGGGGGGGTGTATCAGCACAAATTTGGCCTGAGATTTGTGTGTAACCATTTAAATATGAAATCAGTTAAAGCTTTACAAATGCACAGTAAATCCTAAGTAAAAATAAATGTTATCTGCATTTGGAAAAACATTGTTCCCTAAGTCCTCCAACTTCTAAGCTAATGGTCACTACTAAGGGGTGACACTGTCTTTTACCATTCATAGCACACAGCTGCCCATAATAGCATTCTTTTATGAATTGTAGCCTTGACTTAAGGAGGATTAAACTTTTGACATGGAAAGTATTCAGTGAGATCAGAGTTTTCTAAAGAGAGAGATACCTGAGGTAGAGGAAAGAAAAATTTCAGACTTCAGACTCAAATGGGTACATGCCCAATTTAGGCATGTAAATCCTCCAGAGAACATGTGCAAATAGAGGCTCTGCTTGTGGCCATGGGATCTAAATATCCCAAACAAAGCCAAATGGTAAGAAACAGAGACCCAGAAAAAGGCTCTTTCATGAGATAACTTGTTCCTCTGCACTCAGGAGAGTAGCAGCAGTTTTAGAAATTTACTAGGAAAGAAGATTTAAAAAGCTTCTCTCTTCAGGGTTCAAAAAGATGATGTCCTCAGCATTTCAAATGAACTCCTAGTTTAAACAAGTATCAACAAATTCCTATTACCTAATAAGTAAATCAGATCAGAACATTCTAAACCCTATAACTGACATATTTGTCAATGAACTAGACTAACATGATAAACTCTTTAATTATGGCTAGCTCAGTGCTGCACACACTGTGACTTACATAATAAGCAGTTGTACTAATTATCATAACTGTTCATCTGAACTGGCAGAGTTCAGTTCACAACAGTTCAGACGATTTCCTTCATCTTTTTAGTCACATAGGTTCTTGTCTCCTGGTTGTCAGTTGGCCCAAGTTTGCTTAAGTTCATTTGGAAGCACACAAACCATAGTGAACCTTTCACTAAATCTGGACAGAGTTTAAAATTTGTAATCAAACCTAAAACCAAATAAGTTACAGATGGTTTTCGGTTTTATAGACAAAGTTTCACACAACTCTAGAATTCAATGTGATTCCCTTTGATTGTTGTATAGCATTCAGTTTTAATGTTTCATTGGCAAGGAAAAAATATGAGTAATTCCAATAGACTAATTTTATTTCATTACTTTTCTTATTCCATTATTCTATATTTCACACCTATATCTTGCATATACAATCGTCTGATGCCCTGGGACATCCCTCTGTAATTATCATTGAAAAACACGCAGTTGCTAACCTGAATAAAGCAAAAGGAATGTTATTCTGTAGGCAAATATTTGGGCTAAATGATTTTAAGTTTCTTCACTCTTTCATACCTTTAATGTGTCTAAGCTTCCTCATTCTCATTTTAGTTGGGTGAGCGTTATGTGGCTCTTAACATCTTACATTACCAAAATCTGAGATTTTTCAAAAAGCCTAAGGAGAGTTAGGCACCCAACTCCTACTGAAAGTCAAAGATGAAAGTCAACAGAAGTGGGGTATTGCTTTGGAAATCTCAGAACCTGGCTAGATGGGAAGCCATCGAATAGAATGGTAGATCTACATCAGCAATCTTGCCTAAAGCAAAAGTTACCAATCCTCACACAATTCCTATTCAATATAATTTTTAAAACACCCACCTTCCATATGGCCATGCAGTAAATTTCATATATTTCAGAACTGCTCCAGCCTTATGCTACAGTGACTAAATACCTGTAATTGTTAGAGAAGGCAGAATATATAACAATCAGGCTGCATAGATTAGCAGCTCCACTCCAGTAAGTGTGGCGGAACAAAATCTCTAATGTAGAGTTCTGCAGAGGACTGGGAAAATGAGCAGAATCATGAATGGCCTGTACTACTGCAGAGCCCTCAAAAGCTCATGAAAGCTGCTGTGGCCTAGCAGCTGTGGAGGATATTTATCTTATTGAAATGAGCCCCATGCAAGCGTGTTTAAGTTCCTGAAGTTAACACCATTAGAAGACACATTTCCTTGATTAAACATTAAATGCATAAGTATTTCAAAGCATTTGAAATAATTCAGAACTAATGACGAATTAATTGATTCTCTATGTTTCTTCAAATAATGATGTATAAAAATAGTGTGTCAACTCTGTCTCGTGTCAACTATTGCATCAATTACTCATTTCCCAACAGCTAACTCTAGTCGTGTTTAAAACGTATGAAAATATCATAATTAGTTTTCAGTTTCAAATAAATAGATAATTGAAGCCAAGAAGTAAGTGTGAAAATTTATAGAATTTTTTTTTTATTAAAGTCTGTGCAATAATTACAGTGTCATTGGAAATCATGTCTCTGGCTAGTTGGGTTATAGTTACACTTTGGGAACTTGATTCGTCACTTCATTACTCCAGTTTTATGCTGATGTAACTCCACTGATTTCAATTAGGTCTTTGCTATTTTTTAAATCCCACATGCAGCATCAATCATGTGAGGAGTGCTGTCATTGTAGCGCTAAATACTGTAGTATCTCTTATTAGCTGATTAAGGGCTCTAGACTTGAAGTTGCTACGCTTCCTTCACTCACATTGGTCCCACAGGAGTTAAGGATGGTCAGAACTACGCAAAAAAGTTCACAACCCCTTCTCTTACAGGGAAAAGATGCATTCCCAGGCAGACCAGGGAATTGGCTGGGTTGGGACGTGCTGTGTGTGGTGGACATGAAACTGCTATGTAATAATAATATGAATATTGTGTGTGACCTTGTCAGTGAAAAAGTCACTGTATAGCTATATTAGATTATTAGGGTTTCTTGTATGAATGTATTGGTTTACCTTAATAGGGAGCTATTGAAAAAAGAAGCAGGAAGGCAAGACAATAGGTAAGCAGGCTCCTAAACAAATTCTAGAGAGCTATTACAAGACAATGACCAAGTTATGAGCAGTGAAGATGCTCCTGCTAAATTCCAGCCAAACGTTGAAAATCTCTCGATCTGAAATGCTTTAGTTCTAAATAAATTATGTTTGGCTCGAAGAAGCCAAAATTATGTTTGGTCACTGGATGCTACTGGTGATAGCTCCTGGAGGAGCAGATTCGAACTCAGGCCTTCTGAGGTAATAACAGTTAGATACTACGGCCCAAAGCCCAGGCAGAGAGTGGGAGAATCACATGATTCCACCCTGAGGGTGGTGACAGCTTGAGAGACTCAAAGAGAGCAGTAGGAGTCAGAGGTGCAGTCAGTCTGGTAATTGTGTGCAATCTTTTGGGTTCACTACACTACTGTATGTTTTGGGGACCACCCAGACCAGTAAGGGGTTCTGTAAGCAATTGCCCTGTAACTTTATGCTGTATAGCTATGGTTCAATTCTCTGACACCAGCAGCCTGCCCACCATAAGGTCTTACCAGGTCTTTTACCAGCCTAGCTACACCTTGCAGAGTACCACCAATGGCCTTTCCAGTCCAGAGTCTCCCCAAATACATCCTCCGAACATTCTTAATTACCAGACACTCAGACTAGTCCCTTCTGGTTTGTCACTCTTCGAAGGCATGAAGCTAGCCTTCCAGATAGCAGATTACTTTGGCATACGCATTCCAGACAACTTACACACCAGATATTTTCTCGGGATGAAAATAACCAAAAGTTTAACAGAAAAACCACAGATTCAAAAATGAAATAGCAAGGGAAAGCAAACGTTGACAAGTTACACAAGAAATAAACATAAGGACACAACCTCAGGCTTTACACATTCATATTAGATAAAATCCCTGTTCCAATTAGAGTTATCTATAGCCTTAAAAGAGTTCCCCAGCATACCCCCCAGCTATAGCAAGGATCCAGTGTTCCCAGACAGCTTTCTGTCTCAAGATTGTCCCCAAGTCCTGCATGAAAAACCTTAGTTCCAAGCATGCTTTTAAAAGGCTTTTTCCTTCCCCCTTCACCCCCGCCCCCGCCCTTTGCACTCCATGGTGACTCATGGTTATTCAGAGTGGGGAAATTCCCTCCTGACTTGATGTTTGGTAGCCTGGATGTTCTTTTCAGTTTCCAGTTGTCTTAATGTCTTTGCATTAAGTCTAGTGGCCCATCATTGTCCTTTGCTGGGCTGCACAATGGGTAGTTACTTGCAGCTAGGTTTCAGAGTAACAGCCATGTTAGTCTGTATTCGCAAAAAGAAAAGGAGTACTTGTGGCACCTTAGAGACTAGCCAATTTATTTGAGCATAAGCTTTTTGCAGCTAGCTTTGTGTAAACAACTGGTTCGGGAGGTGCCCCTCCCTGCATGACTGCTTACTACACTGCTATGAAGTGGAAATGTGCTCATTAACTGAAGTTAATGAGCACTATTTTCCATATACACAAATACATACATTCATAGCCATGCTGTATACACATATCTCATAGTGACCATCAAGTTCAGAACAGTACAAGCTTTTATAAAAGACCTTACTCAATATATTTTTATAGTACAATGACACTGTATCCAGTGTTGGTTTAATTGGTTGTTTATGGGAGTTAAATCTTCTGTTCTCCCCTTGGGTTTGCTGGACCCTGATTGTCACACTTTAGCAGATTACTTTAGGAGCAAGTTCAGTCCCTGGATGTTCCTAGGATTAGAACCACATTTCCACCCTGCAACCCAGGTCCTGCACCAAACACAGCATAGCCAGGCCCTGCAATCTGTCTCACAAACTGCATATGCATTTGTTTCATTACTCATTTGAATGGCAAAAAAGTACTCAAAATCGCAAAAGTAATTATGTGATTGTATCTGTATATGTGTTTCTTTCCTGTTGTTGCTCTTGTTGTTAAAAGTTCTGGTTTTAAAAAAAGTAAAATCATCGGAAGAGGAGAGATGTGTACCTAAAAAAACAAACAAACAAAAAACCCAGCCCTGAACTAATATTTTAATTTTACAAAAACATGCTAATTTTTGAGGCACATAGGAACTTTCTTCTAAGTCCCTGAAAATTAAGGGTTAGCGTTTAAGACCTGATGTACTATATGCAGTGGCAAATCAATCAAAGAACAGACCTATTATTAGCACCTAGTGTTGCAAATGAAACATTGTATTTCTCTAACAATTAAACCCATCTGATCCCTTTGTTAGCCTGCACAAGTGCTGAAAAGTATTAATGATGGGAGATGGGGACACCTCTCTCTGCAGAATTGCTCTCTCCCCTTTCAGAGTTTTTAAAAAATACTGCTCTGAGTTCTTAAGAATTTAACCTTTTCAAATGCAGTTTACTTCCACTGAAAGAACTTGAACGATGATGGACACAAACAGGAATAATAAATGAAATGAATATTGTGTAGCTGTCGAAAGGAATTTGTAGGGACAGAATCCTGACTCTCTCTCGTGCTCTCTCTGTGTCCTCCTTTTCACATCTGATGTTGAACAATGGTTCTTCTGGATGGGACAACACTGAAGACCACCCCTACCCCATTCCTCTATTCTGTGTACCAACGCTTGTCTTCCAGAATATGCCCTTGTCCTCTCTCGGAGAAACAGAGCTTCTCTTGGTATAATGTTACAATAGATGAGCTGCCCTCTTGGGGATGACTCCAATTATTTTTGATGAATTTGCCAGCAGAAGCCACTCTTGAGGCAAACACTCCATATTCCACCCTTCACTCCTCCAATCATGAGTGCTACTTATTAATAACAAAACAATAAATTATTACAACCAGTTATCATTCAACACTCACTGCTCCAGTCCACAGCTGTTACTTTTGTGATGGGCTGGAAACTCATTCGAAGTGGAACATGAAGTTCAGGACTCCAAGGGGAAAAGTAGCATTGCTGTAAAGTCAAGCACCAGAGAATCCTTACATTGTTTAAAGAGGCGCTCGCTGCTATTGCTACAGACATCCACTGTGCCACCCAGAGAGTTGTACTGTGATTTTTAATGTTAATGTAAGAAGAAGTGCCCAAAAGGTATAGAACAAAACAGTCTCTATTAGTCTTTCATAAACTGAGACAACAGACCCTGTTTAGGGACATGAACTTTTCTGCATATGGTAGATTATACCACAGTGAAGTTCTGGAAATTTCAATTTAAATGGCATTTCTGTCTTACTAAATCATAATCAGTACCTGCCATTTCTAATGAGTAAATAATCATGCTATCCAACACAAGCAAATGTTATCCAAAACTATAAATTAAAGGAGTAGAATACTTACAAATTAATTTTAACCAAATGTATATTTCCCTACAGCATGGGTTCCAGGCCTGCAGCAAATGAAAAAAACAACACAGAATAATTGTACTTCACTTTTGAGGGTATAAATCAAGCATGACAAGGCTCATGCTCTGAATTACTGTAATACTTTTAACATTGCACTTACAGAAAACAGATGAAAAATTCTTAGCAAGGTTGTCCAATCCTTCTGCAAAAATGAATAACTTCTATCAATCAAAGAAATCAGCATATGATGAAATCATGGGAATTCTGCCTGCTCTTATTCCACATAGAGAATCACAGCTCATTACATTCTGCTAGCTGCTCAAGCCCTGACTCATCTAAGAACCTTAAGCATGTGACTAGCAATATGAGACTGAAATGGGACAAAAAAAAGACCAATGTAAGAACTCTCTCTTCACTGTGGGGCTACTAGATTTCTTTTGAACATTTCTAGCATTTTTCCTCTTCATTTGGCTTACACCCCAACAGTTTTAATGGACTTTCCACAAGTCCAAATGCCATGCCGTAATATCAACTTACATTGCAGAGAAAATTGCTACTATAGGTTTGAGCCATAAAATCTGGATTGGATGAATGAATATTGATTATTATGGTAGGTCTAAGTTCATGTGAAAGAATTATTTGTGTTATTTGAAAAATCTTCCAATCCATTAACATGCATTCTACCATGCTAGTCACTTTAATTGGAACCCATCTTACATTACCACCAGTGTCTTGTCATCCCAAGCTACTTTGTTTTACTTTCTGACTTCTGATTATATTCATTAGAACCAGGGTAACAAGAATTAAATATTTTCCCATTTCTAAAGGGATTTCAGTAAACTAGAAAGGCAAACCTATTTTGGAACTCCCATATACATTTATATTTACCAAATGTTACTTCTTAAATCTGGAACTGCACATATGGTGGTTTTGCATCCAATTTCAAAGAATGTTGGGGCTGAAGGAGTTACTAGGATCAAACTAGGTTTTAAAGATAAAGTGAGCTTAATTCTCTGTTTCCTTCAGCCTTGTGCAATCATTTACAATAGTGTAAAGTGAAATTAAAATGGTCCCATTCTGAGTTGGTAACATTTTACACACACTTTACACTTGGTGCGGGCTAACGGAAAAAAACAGATAGATTGGGCAAAATAGATATAATAAGAACTCCCAAAAGCAGTGTAAAGATCAAGGTGCAAACTGACATGTAACAAAGGTACAAGGCTATTTGTGGAACAAGGTAAGTTTTTACATTTTAATGTTCCCATTTTACCTCTGGTGGAATTAATTTAAATAATTATGGAAAGCAGTCAAAACAAACTGATATTACAGGAGACAAAATACCCGCATGTGCCCCAATGCGCACAACCTCTTTTTTTTTATCCAAGATCTTATTCCCAGCCCCACCTTTATACTTTTGAACATGGAAATTTGCTAGGCCAATATTTCCTGTTGAGCTTGAAATGCTCTTCCATAAGCCGGTGAAGATCGAGAGCAAAACAAGTCCCTGATATAAGTGGGTGTATCACACAGGGCTGGTCCTTTCAGGGGCATCAGGAACCAGCCTACCTGTGACAGGCTCCTAGAATGGAGAATGAGGGCTGGTCCACACTGGGTATTTACATCAGCATAACTATATCTCTCAGCAGTGTGAAAAATCCACATGCCTGAGAGATATAGCTATACTGGCAGTTACTCCGGGCTCAGGGAGGTGGGATTATCTACTGAGATAGGAGAATCCCTCCCATCACTGTCATGAGTGTCCACACTGAAACACTAGCATCTTTCCCTGTGACAATAAGAGTGAATTTAAACCCACTATGTCTAACAGGCTTCTAAATTGCAATTTGCTGTTTTAAAGAGTGATATTATATAGCTGTCAGATTCTACTTCAAAAGTCTTTTAATTAACTTAGGAACAGACTAGCTACCACTACACATCTCTTCAGAGCAAGCTGCATGGTTTTTGCACAGCCAGCTAAGAATCCACAGTACATGGTTTGTAGAATATTGTGCTACTGGGTCATATAATGGTCAGCCATAGTCTGATTCTGGTCACAAATGGTAATCGCATAAAGCAATACATAAACAAAACAGAAGAAGGAAAATGGCTTCAGTTCCTTGGTTTAGTAAATTGGAAGTGTTTTACATGCCAATTTTAGAGATAGGCATTTCCACTGGGAGCAAACATAAATGAAGACTGGCTTGTTTTTCTAGGGGTTACCAAATGAAATTAATAGGCAGCAAGTTTAAAACAAACAAAAGGAAGTATTTCTTCATACAACACATAGTCAACCTGTGGAACTCTTTCCCAGAGGATGTTGTGAAGGCAAAGACTATAGCAGGGTTCAAAAAAGAACTAGATAAATTCATGAAGAGTAGGTCCATCAATGGTGAAAAGCCAGGATGGGCAGGGATACAAAACCGTGCTCCAAAGTGTCCCTTGCCTCTGTTTGCCAGAAGCTGGGAATGGACAACATGGGATGGTCAATTAATATTACCTGTTCTGTTCATTCCCTCTGAAGCATCTGGCATTGGCCACTGTCAGAAGATGGAACACTGGGCTAGATGAACCATTGGTCAACCCAGTACGGTCATTCTTAGGTAACTCTACTGGGAAATTCTCATATTTAGGTTCTGATCCTATACCAATGAAGTCAATGGAAGTTTTGTCCCTGACTTTTATGAACCCAGCATCTAATCCTCAACTTCCAGTGCTAGCTCCATAGAAGTCCCACCAGCAGAGCTGCCAAAGCACTATGCTGACTCACCTACTTGTCCATGGAAGGAATATGTTCTGTACTAGAAATGGTAGAAGGCTATTAACTGAGACTACCTTTGTTATATGCAAACACTACACAATTCTACAAAGCTATACAAATTCATACATTTGGTTCTTTATCTCGAGAGACACCTCATACCACCACAATCTGCATTGTTTAGATCAGACATCTTATTTGGAATCTAAGGAAAGTTACCCTTTTAGGTGACAGAGTACAACCTTCAACTTCTAACTGAAGAAAACAGGAGCAAATCCAACAAAATGTTTGCCTACATCACCTGCATGTACACTAACAGTGCATGCTATTAGGATTATATGTCACATTTAAGACCTTGCAGAACTAAAGCAAAAATATCCCTATATTGCTATCACTGGCTCAGCTCAGTAATAGGAACATTAAAAACACTAGCACAGACAGGACTCCAGATGGTTGCTAGCATTTTAAGCACCATGTCATCTAATTTTGCTCCAAGCAGGGCTACCTGTCATGGTGTTTAAAACATCAGTGCCAGCCAGTGCTTCGTCTATAATGGTACTTCCGCAATTGCTACCCTTGGTGAAGTTGCACTGATAGCAGTGAGAGATGGAAACTTTAGAAAAAAAAATTCCTAGTGTTCATGATGCCACAGAAAACAATTTTTTAATTTCAGCATACAAGTATTTGGGCTGGAAGAGATTGTTTGCTCAAGCAATCATGTGACTTATCTGACCACTCACAGCTAGGCACTACTCAACATCAATGTGAGTAAACATTTCTAAGAGACAGTCATTTAATAATTTAAACAACTAACATATTCTAGGGAATCAATCAGTTCATGGATATTCCGTAGATAGAAAAAGAGGCTAAATTCTTCAGATAAATTACTCACTCTGCTCTCATTACATATTATCTTATACATATATAAATACACATTTATATCTATAGATACAGATGTACTGTACATATGCAAATTTAAATAAATACAAATGACAATAACACAAGTTGCGATATAAAGCATAGTCATAGCCAATAGCAGAGGTTTTCTGTTTTTTTCAAATAGTAAATCATTGTGAAAGAAATGTGATATAATTTTCAATCATGATTTGAGGTGTAGTTGTGCTAATGAGAATTGTTTCAAAAGGCAGAGAAGCCTGAAGAATTGCTTATTGTTAATGGATAATAGACTGAGAAGAGATCATAATATATAACAAATTCAAAAGATACAATAAGTGTATGGTTAAATCCTAAGGTTTTTTTCCCATTAAAAAGAGATACGAGCAATAAAAAACCATTTTAAAATTTACTGATTAGTTTTCAAAGTGGTAAAAGAACTTTGCAATATTTTTATCTTGTTGGCTTTTACACACCTGACTACGCTGGCTGCCACTTTTTCAAAGGAACATCTGGTTCACTGATGTCTAGAACTGTAGTGTACAAACATAAATGCTCCTATCAAGGAAAGTGGGGCTGTGAAATTGCAAGCTTCTTCTTAGAAAGTGTCTTTGGGACATTGATATCCAATTTTAAATTACATTTTTAGCATCCTGCTATCAAGATAAAAAACTGCCAGTAAAAACTGCCTGAATTCCGATAACACCGTTCTTGTATAACACTGTCTTAAGTTATGTCTTCATTGCACGGTTAGCCTAGCATGTGATTTTGCATCTGCAAAAGGAATTGTGCTACTAATATCCTAATTTGTGCCTGCATACAGGAGGTTAGGGGCACAGGGCTCCATTTATATGGTATCTTAATGTTTTCTTGGGAAGCTGCTGCAGTTTTGAGGCACACCCACACAGAGAACTGGGCTCAAAGTAATCATTATCAACAAATAGGAAGAGCAATACATAAGGGCACCCTGTAAATCTGCATGTTCATAAAAGGGTGTTCCATCATTACAGTTTTCTCCCCTCCCCCCTCAAAACCACAAACAATTTTATTTACTTTAAGGCTAAGTATCATGAACAAATGGTGCATAATGCTGTAGGGACATATTACATCACATATGTTTACATTCAGTGCAGCATTAAACTTAAACAGCACTGGAAGAACAAGTCAAATTTATTTGACTAACTAATCATCATTAAAATGGGTAGGCAGATGTCTCTCAAGCAGCGAAACCCCTAGATACCCTGTTCCTGATTCCTCCAGGGCAATTTCTTGACCCTGCTGAAATGCAGTAATGCAGCGAAGATAGTTCTAGTATAACTAAAGACTGTACAGTACTGCATAAGCAGAAAGGATTCAAACTAAGGTTACATGGGCAGCCTTAATTCCGCCATTTCCTAACATCTGAGTGCTCGACTTTGCAACCTTAATGTTCTTCTAATGTGGAGTTTTGGGATGTCATATTATGAATGTTTTATAGATTTCTGTAACATGCTTCGGAGACAGAAAATACCTACATTCAAGCGCTATCCTGTTGCAGCAGCAATATAGATGGCACACAGGACTTTCTATACCCTTTAGACACTGATGTTCTTGAGGTGAACCCTGGCCAAACTGAACAGAAATGGACAAATCACAGAGCTCAAGGTATTAGATTTCATTCTTGTGAGAGGTGTGGAATACTTCAAAGAAAGTTGGAATACGTGTTAACAACTGACAGAGACATATCGATTCAAGGTATTGCTTCAGAATTTTGTAATTAAAAAGGCAGACAGCCTATCTAGCTGCTATCATTTGAGGAGACAGAAGCCCAATTTTTAATAAAATATTTGTAAAGTTTTGTGTTCAGCTTGAGAACATTTGCTTCACTGGAAATGTTTGAGCTGCACTGCAAATGTCAAAAGAGAAAGACTTATAGCTGACCAGGACAAGATTTAAAATACAGAAATAATATAGAGTCAGATTCTGATCCTTGCTCTGGGAGCCCTTGTATGGGAGTAAGGGGTCATAAGGTGCTTCCTTACGCCACTGCATTTGCTACCCATCCACTCCACAAGTAGCTGTGGAGATGGGGGGCGCATTTGCTACTCCCTTTCCCCCATAGGCAGCAGAAGTCCTATCCCCTCAGTATGTGGCCAGCACAGATGGAATAGGAAGTAAGCCATGCCAGAGAAAGGGCTGATACTGATGCTTAGTTCCCCTATGGAGTAAATGGGAAGCAGCAAGTGAATTGTAAATGAGTCACAATCTGGCACAACTTGCTGCCTCTTAGTGCAAACTGAAAGGTGCCAACACCACAGTAATTACCGTATTTGTTACCCACCCCTCTCTATACTCACACCAAATAAACTCAGACGATGTAGATCGGGGATCGGCAACCTTTGGCATGCGGCCCACCAGGGTAGCCCCCTGGCAGGCCGGGCTGGTCTGTTTACTTGCCACATCCACAGGTTCGGCCGATTGCGGCTTCCACTGGCCATGGTTTGCCGCTCCAGGCCAATGGGGGCTACGGGAAGTGGCGGCCAGCACATCCCTCAGCCTGTGCCGCTTCCCGCTGCCCCCATTGGCCTGGGATGGCGAACCGCGGCCAGTGGGAGCCACAATCGACCAAACCTGTGGATGCGGCAAGTAAACAAACCAGCCCGGCCTGCCAGGGGGCTTACCATGGTGGTCCGCGTGCCAAAGGTTGCCAATCCCTGCTGTAGATCATTCTCCTTAGTATAATAATCTATTAAAGAACTGGAGTCATGTACTGAGGTCTTATGTTACTTTACTGAGAAGTGCGGAGAAACCATCATTCTGTATGGGCAAATTCAAATTAGCCATGTATAAATTAGCAAGGTTTTAGCTTACAACAGAAAAGAGAAAAGCCAAAGGCGAGTATAGAAACAGGGGGCCAAATAGTTGCTTCACTAATCAGGGAAAGTCTAGCCCTGCTCTAATTCTTACCCATTAGCTGAAATCTCCAACTTTGCTTTCTCAGTTAGCTCTCTCCATTTCTAGCTTTCAACCATTTAGTGATCTTGCCTGGAATACAAGGATCCTGTATCTCACTGGAATAGTATTCCTTTAAAAATTCAACTTTCAAGGGGCTTAGTATGTCTAGATGATTGTGTGTTCATATACATCTTCTGCCTTCCTAGAGCCTGTTAAAGTCTAACATGATACAACATTTAGATGTGAGCCATCTTGTCTTACTGGCCCAGACTCCACTGTCAGTTAGGTAAGCTCCATTTGCTTATTTAAATTCACAGCCCCACCATTATCTAGCTTTTTGTGGAGGGATGTAACGTGCTTTCAGCTACCTTATGTATAACAAGCCAAATCAAATTCTAGATTTTAAGTTGTAAAAAATAAAAATGTTCACATCATGCAGATGTGAAAACGAAAGCTATAATTTATCTCTCCCCTGCCCTAGAGTAACCTAATTCAGTTAATCTTTGAAAATGCACGCTGTTTTGGAGTTTTAATCTTGATTTGGGTTTCTGCTGGCAGAATTTAAGATTAATCTAGTATTAGAATTCTGATATTTACACTACTGTAAACAAATAATAAAATGGAACTAAGCAGCTGCTTTCTCTTTAGTTCCTATGCAAATGAGAACTAAGAGCTTATCCATGTTAGACTTCTTGTTCAATCACACAGCCCAGAGTTAGAGAAAGAGTGAGTGTTTGTTTTTTAAGGTAAAACTGCCTTCAATTGGCACTAGTCCCAGTATCTTATTCTGGTTTTATGGGACGTTTGATTGCTATAGCTGCCAAATGAGTGACAATACAGTATGGTTTGTTGACGTACACTCTCAGAAAAGTAGGAACACGACTGAGATCATGTGATCTCATTTTTTACTTCTTACACTGTTCTGAGCTGTCATGCTAGATCTGTTTCTTTCTAGCACTTCAAGGTAGGAGGAACTCCACGGTGGGTTTAAGAGGTTCAAGGCCAAGTTCATTAAGTCGACCTGTTAATCCTCTCCATGAATTGTGTTCCTGTTTCTTATGAGACTTTGTGCAATAGATTTTCTAAAACCTTAATGAAAATCTAATCTGAGTTTAAGGTTTTTCAAAGATTTTGATTTAAAAAAAAAATCATCAAGGGGTTGGGAGGGTAACTGAAGGCCTGAACTTGCAGCAGTTCTAAGCAGGAAAACTTGCTCTGATACTTTGTCCATACTGAGTTTTCACTTCAGATTTCCCACTGCTGCAGCTCCACCGGTGACAGTAATGATGGGCACTTTAGTGCAGCTCAGTTGCTGGACGGCTGATGGTGTTTTTACCTCTGTGTCATCTAATATTTATTCAGACCCTGGTCAGACAACCCAATGGTAAAAGTGCTGCTGTCTTGTCTATACTAGTGCTCCACTAGGGGAGCTGCAGTAGTGGGGGTGCATGATGGTTAAAATGAAGGGTAAGTATACAATACAGTGACACAGCTACAGCACTGCAGCTCTGCCACTGTAGTGCAGATACTACTTACGTTGTCAGAAGGGGGGGGGGGGGGGTGAGTGTATGTCTTCCACTTCTCTGAGATGCAGGAGCTAGGTTGACAGAAATATTCTTCCATCTACCTAGGTTTGTCCACAATAGGGTCAACCCCACTGTAAGGTTTTTCACAGTTCTGAGTGGTGTAGCTAGGTCAACCTAATTTTTAGGTGTAGACCAGGCCTAAGAAAACCCTAAGTGTAGACATAGCTTTAGAGCTGTAGGATGAGACCCTGAAATTTTGCTAAAATTATGCATGATCAATCTTTCAGTAGCTTAGTCTTCAGCACCTGGTATACTCTACTCAAACTGCTCACCATCTCTCTCTCTCTCTGCTCTTATATTTACTTAAGCTGCCAGTTAACCATTCCCAGATCTTCATAATTATATGTATTTTGTTTGAGTTATACCACACATCAGCAAAGTACCATTGTATATGGTGGGGGGGAAACCTTGTATAATGCTAAATAAATGAGTACATTCAAAGCTTTTTGTACCTAAATGGTATAACACTTAGTTTACTAGGTTGCCGATGGATAAATGGTAGAGTTATTAGCCAGAGATGTTTTTCAAGATTGGCTCTAAGTTACTCTCCCTGTCAATGGCCTAAGCAACTGCTGTGTCAGCAGGGGTACATCCAGTCATAAGCTCTCTTTTGCCATAGCCCCTATTATCTGGCCTTGACTTCTAAGCTGGCAGCAGGGTGGTGACATAATAGGCAAACACTAACTATAGCCACCAGAACATCCCCCTGCACTGGTACCATCCTCTCATAGCTAGCTATGCTGGCTTATGGGCCATAACATGCTGCTGGTCAGCTCACTGCACTAGAGGATCTGGGCCCTGGTGTGAGCAACTGTGGCTCAGATTTGGTGTTATTGTTTAGCAAATACCCATTAGCAGCAAAACAGTGGTTCTCTGCCTTCAAAATGATGATTTTTTTTTTAAATGAAGGCATGAACAGGGTTTGGGGGGGTTTTTTCAGCTCAGCAAAAAAACACTCTGACTTGTGGTAAGAATTTTTGTTCCCCATATAGTTCCTCCAAATACAACTGTACCAGACCAATAAAAGACTCAAAGAGAAGTACACCTTAATTAGAGCACACACTTTGGGTCAAATTCAGCTGTGAAGTAACTTCATGGAAATCAATGAAGTTAAAAAAAAGTTACATCAGGGATGAGTTTGAGCTCTTGACTTTAGAACTTATTAAGAGAAATGGTCAGGAAGACAGTGTTTGAAACCGTTTGATTATGCTTTTTATAGCTTTCCTTTGCAATCTATGTACACAGAGGATTTTTGTACATCTGTTTATTTGTGACGAGCCACATTTAATAAAGAAAAAAGCATGCTGATAAAACACCACCTGGGTATACACTATCCCCAAGAAGAGCCTCAACCCTTTGCCCCAGATGTTTGCAAAAATAAAATCTGCAAAATAATTATCTCAAACACAATTAGTTTTGCCAATAAAGCTACAGCAGCCACCTTGTAGTTTTATGGGACTTTTCCCCCAAAGCTCATTTTGGAAGCTTCCCTGAATACATTTTCAATTGATTTTAATTTCATCCTATCATACAATGATTCATTGCTGCACATATGCATGCACTGAACCGCAATCAGTTCAAATATTTGTAGGCTTCATGCAAGTACTGCAGGGAAATAAGATACAGTATATCATCTGATTCAAGTACAAGTACAGAGGTGGTATCTGATTAGATTTTCAGACTTATCTCTTTTTGGCCTGCTCCTTTCATTTTAACTGAAAACCATGTGACACATTGGTCCTAATCTATGCCAAAGTACCAAATTTCTCTCCATGACTATCTGCATATGTAAAATGATTTTTTCAAGAATTTGTCCAACATGCCAACTCTAGCACTTCAGACAACTTTTCTTGGGGAAGATGACACAATTTGGCTACTATGTATATTCTGTTCATTTTTTAAAATAAAGGTATAATTTCACAATTTTTATTCATGAAAATGGGGAAAGAATAGCCTGCTATGACATTTAGCTTACTTAAACACAGTGCAAAATATGTTAAAGATCTTGATAAATTGGAATGATTCACTCAAATCTATATATAGTGAGATTCAATAGAAAGAAATGCCAAATGGTTGATGTAGCAAAGAATAAACAAATGCACAAATAAAGAATCAGATCCAGAAGTCTTTGTTCAATCCTTAATCTGGAAAACTCCCATCGAAATCCACTGATTTTGCTTGAGTATGGACTGAGTTAAAATTGAGGAAGACCCTTAGGACTTTTGCCATGAATAGGCTGTCTACACAGTAGTGCCACAAAGAAGGATCTGCATGTCATAGTGAATGATAAAGTGAATATGAGTCAACAATGAGATACAGTCCCATAAAAAGCAAATGCCATTTGGGTCGCATCGTAAGCATGTAAAATAAGCAAAATTATCCAACCCCACTCAGCACGATTAGACCTCAGTCAGAGCTGTGCATATGTTTGGAGCAGCACACTTAAGAGACAGACAGATTGGAGAGTGTTCAGAGGAAAACAACTACAGTGATAGAAGGCTTGGAAAATAAGAGCTGCAGTCTGAAGGAAGACTATATATTACGAAAAGCTTTATAAGGACACAAGAAACAGAGCAAGCTGCTAAGGGAGTTTTTTGCATCAAAGTCACTGGAGTAGTCTAAATTAGATTAGAAAAAATTATATTAGGGATGGTTTAGAGAATAATAAAAAGCTGTCCTGCCATGAGGCAGACATACAAAGGTGAGTCACTACCCATTCTTTGGAACCAAATGATTAGACTCCTAAGCAGTCCACGCATTTTAAAAGAGGTTACAGCACAATTCAATAGCTAGCTTCCCCACCCCTCCCCAGACAATAATGCAATCTCCACAATGAGCCCCAGCAATCTACATAGCATGTATTTTCTGGAAATAATGGGGCAGATCCTCAGCTGGTGTACATTGTCAGATGCCTTTTGACATTGGTATCCCTATGATTATTTACAGCAGCTAAGGATCTGCCCTAATAATTTACTTAGATCCAGACTTTCAGAGCCTTGTGCACCGGTAAAAGCTCATTTGAGTGAGTTGAGTTGTTTGTGCACATGCATGGCAGGCATTGGAGTAGAGCTGGTCAGGAAATGGAATTTCACGCTCACTATAACATTCAAGCTTTTGAAAAAAATAAAAGTGCTCTGACTCAATATGAAAGGTCAAAAACTCAAAATTTTTCACAGGAGTGAAATTTCAAAAGCCAACGGCCTGGGCATCAAGAACATTGTGGTTTTTCCCAATTAAAAATACCATCAGAATCCCCTTCTCCCCAGCAAGCTGCCAAACTCCCAGGTGTCCATGGTTGCTGTCTGCCTACTCACCCCTCAGATGGGAAACCCAAGAAGCCAGCCATCTGGGCAGCCAGATCTGTTTGACACCTTTTGCTTCAGGGTTAGAACAGCTTTGGTAGCATACCTACAGCCGACTCAGGTGCTCTTTAGTGAAACGCTGCTATTTTAGCACATTCTGGTATCTTATTTCATTGAAACCAAAACTGTTTCTGGAAAAGGATCAATTTACACAAATTTCCCAGTGCAGTTAAAAAAAAAAAAGAGAGAGAAAGACTTTCAAAGGTGTCAAAATGTCCCTTTTTGACATTTTTGAAACTCAACTTCTGGGTGTGTTTTTGTGTGTATGTGCGTGTGTGAGGGGGCGAGAAAGCGTTGAAAAATATTTTTTATTTTGAAACGTAAGCTAATTGTCATACAAAATTTAAAAAACCATAATCGAAATATTTCTGAAAATGTCAAAATAAAACATTTTGATTCATTCAAATCAAAAGTTGGTTTGTGAAAAATTTCAAGATTAGCTTTTCATTCTGATTTGGGACAAATACATTTTTCAAAAAATCTCAAAGAATTTTCCTAGAAGAGGAAAACTATTCCCTGACCAGCTGTAATGCCTAGGCCTCAGAAATAATAATTAGTAGCAATATCTTATCTCCTCTTCTACCCTAGGCAGTGTTGTTGCTACCTGTTCTGTGTACACAGGTCATAGGGGGAAAAAAATTATTCACTCTAAATCAGATTTCAGCATTTCTAACACGACAGGGAGTCAGAGTGGGTTGATCCTTTTAGGAGAACCCTACCTGTGCCCAGTTATCTGCCTCCAAGGTGATGGGGGTGATGGGTTTTGGTTTGAGCAGGCAGAGCCAGATTTGGGGGCAGGTGACCCAGGCTACCACCTGGGGTGACAGAGTTGGGGGGCACTGGGCTTGGGGTGCTGTTTTTGTTGTTAGCATAAATATATACAGATCTACAGATCCTAGCGTGAAAATTTGTCTTCTTATATGACAGAGAAATGGGCTACAAATGCAATAAAAAATAAGGTATTCAAAAGTTTAACAAATGGAGGGAGGCGCCAAAGACACTCCCCACCTGAGGCACCATTTGGTCTAGGGCTCGCCATGTGGCCAGTGATTAGGGCACTTAACACATCATTTAATGGTAGTTTTGGGTGGTGCTTCCTATGAGAGGGAACCTGCTGAGCTGGAGAGAAGCTGCTGCAGGAGCTGTTGGACTAGGAAAAGCCTGGGAGGGGGTCAGTGCAAAGAGGAACAGGATGTTGAGCCAGGCAGGTTATGCCCCTATTGCACAGAGGGACCTTGGAAATTGCGAGGGAGCTAGGGCCTGATGCAAGAAGTGAGAGTGGTGGAAGAAGCCTGATAACCAGAGGATTACGAGATTCTGAGGAATGAGATCTCTAGGAGGAGCATCTGGACAGGGCAGTGCAGATGGGTGTTGGAGTGAGTTGACACTCACAACCCAGGAGGAAGACTAGAAGAGGAAGTTGGATCCGGGTTGGGAACATGTTTGAGGGGAAGGGTGGGGGGGTGTTTTCTCCCTGGCTAGTTGGGGCAGGAGAAAGCCTCTGAATTTTTCAGTTGAGCAGTTGTATTTATTTTGTACTATGTATAACAAAGGCCAAACACAATAAACCATGCTGAGGAAAAGGCCTTACAGAGGAGTTGGGGCTGATGAAACACCCCATCCAGTCTACAAAGGGGTAGTCTAAAAAGAGCCCAAGAAATCTCTGGATCAGAATTCTAACAGAAATGGGAATTATCAGAGGAGAAACCTCTTCTGAATTCTGATGGTATGGAAAAAACTTTGCTTGGGGTACCATATCCTGGAAATCAGTGACTCTGTAAAGATTTAGGGATCGCAGTAGATAAACCGAACACCAGCTCCCCGTGAGATGCTGTGACAAAAAGGTCTGATGGGGTATATAAACAAGGAAACAGCAAGTAGGAGTTAGGAAGTGATTTTTACTTTTCTATGAAACACTGGGGAGACTGATACTGGAACACTGCATTCAGTTCCAGTGTGCACATTTTTAAAAGGATGTTGAAAAATTAGAAAGGATGTAGAGAAGAGCCAGAAACTGATTTGAAGGCTGGAAAAATAATGCCTTATAGTGAAACTTAAGAGACTCAATCGATTAAATTTATCGAAAGATCAAGAGGACTTAAGTATAGTGTACAAGTGCCTTAATTGGGACTAAATATTGGGTACTAAAGGGCTTTTTAATTTAATGGTTCAGACAGTGGCTGGAAGTGAAAGCCAGACAAATTCAAATTAGAATAAGGCACACCTTTTTAATGGTGAAGGTGATTAACCAGTTGAACAATCTACCAAAGAAAGTGGTAGATTCTCTCTCTCTTGAAGTCTTCAAATCAAGATTGGATGCCTTTCTGGAAGATACGCTTTAGTCAAACACAAGTTATTTGGCTCAATACGGGTATACCTGGATGACATAATATACCTATGTTATACAAGAGGTCAGACTACATTTAAATGGTCCCTTCTGGCCTTAGATCTATGAATCCAAATAAGAAATGCATTCGAGATTATATTGCAAGTCGGGAAAACACACAATTGCAGTAATGGGTGAATTGACATACTGCTTTCGAAATGCCCTTTAAATTTAGTACAACAATACTGTTTAGTGTGGGAGGAAGAATGAGAACATTGCACTACGCAAGATAGGGAATAAACAGCAGTTGTCTCTACAAAAAAACCCACACCAAATCAAAGCACAGGATAGCAGGATCCCTTCACCTGCTGTAATTTGCTCTTTGTGTCTGGCAGCGTGAAATGAGGGTGTATTGTAGGACACAAAGCTGGCAGTGCACATGTGAAAGCTTATTTCCCTAGGTGTGGATGAAAAATTGTATTATTTAGCTAGAAGTGATGACACAGAAGACATAGTGGTAATAAGAGATTATTTTAGGATATATGCAATCCAACAGGAACTGTACTGCATCCATCCTCCTTATAGCTACTTCAATGGAGCCTATTACATTTTTCTTAGCACTGCAGTAAGTATTCCCTCTTTATTTTGTGTAATCTTATAATGGCACCCCCACTAGGGTTTTAATTTGCTGTATTAAAGTTGTTTGCCTGTTAGGTAGCTTTTGTGCTTTCCAGGCACCTAACAAGTGCAGTGAAAGTCAGTGGGAGCTGGACACCGAATTCCCTTAGGTACTTTTGAAAATCCTACCCTTGGTGCTTTGGTTTCATCACTAAACTAGAACTTCTGCAGTCAGGGGACTCAGCACAAGTAGAGTCCTGAAATAACACCTTGCACCTTTTCCTTATTAGGAGGTTGGAAAATGCCATTCTTCTAAATGCTTTGTTTCAGGGAGATTGTTGTACTACAAAAAAAAAAAAGCAGAACAAGCTCTGATGTCTTAGCAGATAGTTATGAACGTGGGATCAAATGAAATACTAAGAAAATTAAGAACAGAAGATTCAATGCTCAATGCTCCCAAAGGCTGAGACTTCCTTCAGATTTATTCAGAAGCCATTCTTAAGTTTTATCTGTAGATTCTTTTTTTTAGGAGGAGTATTCTTCTCTGTTGCAACACTCTCTGTGGTAATTTTGGAGACGGTCCAGCCACTTATTGCAGTGGCAATTTTTCAGTGGCAAAATGAATTACAGGTACAATTTGGAATACTTGTAACTGAGACCCTGATTTGCACCTGAAATGTGGTAGCGGTGAACATACCTATGCTTCAGCACATTATTCAGTTGCAGGCAGAGGTGACAGTAAGCCGGTACGCCCCGGTACGGGGTACCGGCAAGCAGCAGAGGTGAGTTATATGGGCTCGTGGCTCCAGCAGTATTGAGGGCCCAGGGTCCCAGCTCCACCAATGTTCGGGGCCAGGTCTCCGCTCAGTCCCACCTGCTGCCCCTCAACGCCTTCCCCAAGTGTCCCCTGCCCTCCCCCTTGCTGCCCCCATGCGCCTCACTGGATCTCGGAGCAGAGCATCCCTGTCTCTCCCCTGCAGCTCCATGCTGCCTCCCTGCACCAACTGCCACCGCAGGGTCCTAGTGCCCGCCTTCCCCAAGTGGCAGGGCAGGCTGCCCTTCCCCCTCAGACCCTTTCATTTTCCGGTGGGACCCTTTACCAGTACAGCCGCTCCCCTGCCCGCAGTCACTGCTCCTGCCCCACCCTGGGCAAGGGGCAGCCCCATCCTCCACCCCTAGTGAGGCTACAGTGAGGGGCAGCAGCAGGGGATGAGGTGCACACGTGATGGCAGCCCCCGCCCCATGGCACCCACCACAGGGAAGGCGAGGGAGATTCCTGGACCTGAGAGGGGCCCTAGGAGCATGTGCAGTGACAGTGGTGGGAGTGAGTGTGCTGCCGTCGTGGAGAGGGGGGGCCCCTACCCCAGAGCTCGCTGCTGCCGGCGGGGGGAGGGCTGGGGGAAGTCCTCCTCTCTGGCTCCAGTCCCGGAGCAACCTGCCTGCACCCCAAACTCATCCCGAGCCCTGCCCTACCCCTGAGCCCATAGCCCCAGCCAGAGCCCTGATCCCTCTACCTTAGCCCTGAGCCTCTCCAAGACCCCAACCCCCCATCTCCATCCCCAGCCAGAGCCTTCATCTGCCCCGCACCCTAACCCTCTGCCTCAGCCCTAAGCCCCCTCCCACACCCCAAACCCCTCATCCCCAGCCACACCCCAGACCCATCCCCAGCCTCATTCCACAGCTCGCACCCCTGCACCCTCTCCCATCCCCAAACTCCCTCCCAGAGCCTGCACCCTACACCCCAAACCCCTGCCCCAGCCAAGGGCCTGCACCCCAGACCTCCTCCCCCACCCAAACTCACTCCCAGAGCCTTGGGCAGGTGGGGGGCTGGAGGGCAGAGTTTGGGCAGGGGCAGGTTCTGGGCACCACCAAAATTTCTATAAACCTGCCACCCCTGCTGGCAAGAGCCGGTGCGCCGTACCGGGGTGGATCAGCTTCCCCAGGTGGCAATTTAAAAGGTCTGGGGCTCCCAGCAGCAGCTGAAGCCCTGGGCCCTTTAAATTGCCACCAGAGCCCTGCTGCTGGAGCCCTGGGGTAGTGGCAGAAGGGCTTGGGTGGCGATTTAAAGGGCCCAGGGCTCCTGACGCAGCTACTGCCCCAGGCCATTTAAATTCCCACTGTAGTCCCTCTGCCACTACCCCAGGGCTCCAGGGATGATTTAAAGGTCCCGGGGCGGTAGAGGCAGAGGGAGCCCTTTAAATAGCCCCCGGAGCCTGCCGGAGTCCTGGGGTAGTGATGGTGGGGCTCCGGCAGCTGTTTAAAGGGTCCAGGGCTCCCACAGCCTCTACCACCCTGGGCCCTTTAAATAGCCGCCAGATCCCCGCTGCTGCTGTCCCAGGGCTCCGGGGATGATTTAAAGGGCCCTGGAGGCTAGCAGCAGCCGGAGCCCCGGGCCCTGCTGCTGGACCCCTGGGGCTCCGTCAGCAATTTAAAGGGCCCGGGGCTCCCAGCTGCTGCTACCACTGCCCTAGCCCGGGCCTTTAAATCCTGATTTAAGGGGCCTGGGGATTTAAAGGCCCCACCTCTTCCGGTAGAGGTCACGCCTCTTCCAGTTGAGGCCCCGCCCCTTCCTCCGGACTCCGGAGTACCGGCATGTCCTTTAAGTTACTTTCACCCCTGGTTGCAGGTTCCAAGAAAACCCACGTTCTGCAGCTGCAAACTGCACCCACAAAAGGGAGCAATCTTGAAAATTTGCTCCAAAATCTTAACTAGAAATGGGCTTGGAAAGCAGGTATTCCAATGTCTATCTTTTCTTGGATTAGCATTAGGCTAGAGCAGGGATCGCAGCTCCCACTGACCTACGCCACTTCCCATAGCCGCCATTGGCCTGGAGCGGCGAACCACAGCTAGTGGGAGCTGCAATCGGCCGAACCTGCGGATGCTGCAGGTAAACAAACTGTCCCGGCCCGCCAGCAGATTTCCCTGATGGGCCACGTGCCAAAGGTTGCTGATCCCTGGGCTAGAGTGATCAATTCATGTATTATACTAAATCAGAGCTAGGGTTCAGATTCATATTAGATGGTATGGATATCTTGTGAACTATTCTTTTAAAATTGCAGTCATGGAGGAATACCAATAAATACGACTGAGTCTTCCAAGTGTCACCTCAAGCGTTCAAACAAGTCTTGCAAGGCCTCCACTATTTTATCAAATGAATTTAGGCTAATATACATGCCCCAAATATACTAAACATACACATGATCATTTTAACATACTGTGCAACTAAATTTACATTTTCCCTAAGTAAATAGCATCAAGAAAATCAATTACTACATTATACAATATTACACATAATGGCCAAAGCATCAATGTGGTTGCTCAACTCCTTTGAACGTTAGCCTTCTAAATTAAGTGCCTAAATATGAGATTAGGTGCATAATTTAACTGAGGCACAAACATTTGAACTACTTCCATGATTTTGCAAATATATGATGCACATGCTCAAATTTGCACCTGTGAGCAGTCCAATTAAGTGAGTAATATGCACTCTTATTTAGAATGTGTTTGCTGGTAGTAGGATATCAATATTCTCAATGATTTGTGGCATTTGGGAGGAACTGACTTTATTTTCATTGAGCAGCGGACACGAAATAAATATTCAGGGGTTTTAGGGAATTCTTCAGTCATATATGGTGGCATTGTAAGCAGGAAATTTTTAAGGTTTCAAACAAGCTCTCTGCTTTAAAAAGAAAAATCCAGAGAACCAGCCACCAAAAGCTATAATTGCAACCTTTCCCGTTTGCTTTCCCTTTCCAACTATACATTAGGATATGCTAAAACTGAGGCGTAACTGTATTTAGAAATCTGATAGCACTGTGTGATAGTTGCTGGTAAAAATTGACTTTTTAATTAAAACTGTACACAGTAATACTTAGAAAACTATGATAATTATAGTGATTATAGTTTTATCATTACTTGATTTTAGCAGTCAAGATGATTTGTTTGAAGAAAAACTAAAGCCAATTACAAAATACACTTCTTTATACAGAGAGAGAATTTTTAGAAAACAAAACTGTACAAATCTGTAAGATTCTTGATGGCATGTTCTAAGCAAGGACAATGCCACTTAATGGCATGTGGCAAGTCCATGTGACTCTCACTTTTTCCAAGCAGTGGCACTGTATAACTCAACAAAACACATGCCCCGTCATGTCTTATTATTCACTGTCTATTTTATATTGTAGATGTGCAGCAGCCTGAAAGACGACCTGCTTTTAAGGACCCCGGTTCAATTTCCAGGGCTACATCATGTTCATACTTCACTGACAGGGACGTGTGTTGAGTTTTCATAAACTTGTTTCATTTATGGTTATTTCTGCAGACCAACAACTAGAACTTCTGGCATTTCTAGATTTGCTAAGTTCTACAAGGCAAAGAAAATTAGTGAGGGACATTTTAAGATGGGGAATTGTTTTAAAGTAATAGTGTGAAAAAATAATTTTAAAAAACTTGTACAGATGTTAAAAAGAAAGTAATGGAAAAGATCTGCTTTTGCATTTGTAAGTTTGCTTCCTTTGAAAAAAGGCAAGGGGAAAGTACAGCACCTAACACTTTCTGATGATATAGAGGGATCTAAGACAACGTTCAGATGCAAATCCGATCTGGAGCCAAATTTCCCTGAAGTTCAGAATGCATTTTGACATATATCAGAGCTACATGCATCCAGACTTCTGGGTAGTTACTGCTTTCTGAATTACTCACATTTTGACCATATCTTCTCTGCACATTAACAATTCACGTTAGTGTGAACTTTACCTGAGCAAGAGTTACAGTGAGCCAGCAATGAAAGGACACGGGGACAGCTAACCAACATTTCTGCTATTTGCAGTTATTCCCAGAAGTAACATGGCCCAGTATTACTGGTTGCTATATACTATAAGGTTATTTTAAGGATACTTGCTGTTATAGTATCTGCACATTATTCACAAGATATTTCAAACAACAGATTATGAATATTTAAGTAGCTGCTTTTCAGTGTATACATTATAGGGAAAGTTTCCTGGAAAGTTCTCTCAAAATCATTGTATGCTTTATAGAATACCATGAATGTACTAAGTATATTTAAGATATCGCTAAAAATACTACTTTCATAAGGCATAGAATGAAGTGACTCAACACATTAGCTAGGAGATTGTTAAAGTCCTTGCTGTTCTATAGAGACCATAATCTTCACAGGTCAGATTGGATGCTGCAGCCACAACAGTTTGAAATGAGTTTCTGAAGCTTGACATATCATTGAACTGGAACTCTGTTGTTAAGAAGAGGGCGGGAAAATACAAGAAAAAATTGGGTAGCCTTGCTTGAAGAGTGCCTCTTATAGCCAAAACCAAACTTTATGTACCATTATGTACTAAATATGGTACTAAAGGAGTGGGGAAGTACTGTAGTTAGAGACTATGTAGGGTGAGGACGTTGAAATTTAAGAATCACAATGGTAAAGCTGTGGTAGATTTAGCTATATAGTTTGTCACTTTTTTAAAAGTCCCAATTTGAAGTTTCAATTCACCAGTGTACAAATCCAGATATTGCATATGGAGGTCACACACTGTAACTGTTCAGAAGGCAGGTGACCCCTAAACACTAGGAATCAATAGGATCCAGGAGTTCACAGCATTATTACATTTTCAATTCCTGACCAAGTGTAAAAATGTGACCTCTGACCCTGTAGACTTGAAAAAGTCATAACATTAAATCAAAGACAAAAGCGGGCCCATTTAATATAAACAATGAAGTATTTCAACTGAATTCTGAAGAAAAGGCAACAGTGTCTTTAAATGTTTTGGTCTGAGTTGTATAACCCATCACCCAACATTCTAGCAGTAAAACTTACTTCAGGATAAAATTTCAGGTGTCGTATCTTTGACAGAACAAGTACCTCAGGGGCCAGCTCCCAATACTAAAAGTGACAAAGCAGCCAAACAGCAAGAGGAAAGTTTTGCACATTTAACTATCAACTGCTTGGGGCATTTTAAAACCATTTTACAAATTTATATTGACATGTGCGTTCATAAGGCTTTACATCTACTCCTATGGAAGAAGCAAGGATACTAACAAGAGAATCATTACTCTCCTCTTCCAAGGGGAGTCTGTTTTGGACAAGCAGGGGAGATTACATATTTTCCTAAAGAGAAAGGAATATACTAGTTGCCAGCAGTTAGACATTTAATTCAGGTATATCACTTAGAACCAAAGGAGTACTTGTGGCACCTTAGAGACTAACAAATTTATTTGAGCATAACCTTTCGTGAGCTATAGCTCACTTCATCGGATACAACCGATGAAGTGAGCTGTAGCTCACAAAAGCTTATGCTCAAATAAATTTGTTAGTCTCTAAGGTGCCACAAGTACTCCTTTTCTTTTTGCAAATACAGACTAACACGGCTGCTACTCTGAAACCTGCCACTTAGAACCAGTTATTCAACACCTATTCTGCCCAGTTATAAAGTCAACATGTAATAAGCTTGCACTGTACTTCTCCTTCTGGGCCACAAGCCCCTTTTTTCTTTACTTATTGTATTAGTGAAAGCAAGTGCTTTGTATTCTCCTGCCGTAAGCAATACATTGTGACATATATGCCAAAGCTGTCCATCGGGCTGGAGACACATCGCACTGGGGGAGTTGTTCCTTCCTGAGCACAGGAGTTCATTTACTGCTCCATCCATTAGGATAGAGCAGATTGCCTCTTTGCATGCTGCCCCTGCTGTATGAGCTGGTGTGGAGAAGAGTGGGATGATGGCCCTACCCTTTCCGGACCTCATTTGGTTGAGTTGCTCACCCGAGAAAGCATTTTGCATTTTCCCCTCCTGTGGGGCCATTTAACCACTTTCATAACCTTGCCTTAACAGGGCATATATACAGAATACTACAGCAAAAGCTTGAGGAACAAAAACTGTACAAGAAACCAATAAATATATCAATTTCCAGTGCAATGTCTGATTTATATGTAAACTAGTCTACAAAGTTAGGGTTTCTCCTGGAGGTGTGTCCTCTTACAAACTATTCAGATTATTTCAGATAAGATCAGAGTTCAAATTCTTGTCATTTCCCCTGAAAACCAGATGTTGGCTTTTCTAAAACAGCAGAGTCCTTTATTGCTTCCCTCCACATATCAGTCCTCGTGGGGATTTCCAAAAGAATGATATTGTACATTGGAAGCATCTGTGAGATAAAACCTCCCTCTGGTTTTAAAGTCTTCATATCTCTTCATATCTCTCCAGTGTCCATGTCCACAGAAATCCTTTGGATTGTAATCCTTTCTAGGAAAGTCCTAATATCTTTGTCACAAGCATTTAATACTTTTTCACAATGCTTGGGTTACAAGTTATTCCTATCATGCATGAAAAGGTGACCCTGGCTGCTCATAACCCTTGTCAGGACTGGAATAGATTTTCATGATTCATTCTACTACAGAAGATTTAAGACCTGATGGAGCATTGCTGAAACCTACCTAAAAGCTCCAGACCATTAGCCATTTTAAAGTATATCTTTCTTTATTGTCACACAATTAAATATACAATAAATTTATTTCTGGTTTATTTTAGTGCCAAACTTAACATAATAATGTCTGAAAAAATTATAGGCTACAATATTCTCAAATTTGTTTTGAGCTGCCATCATCCATATTTTAAATAGTAGGCATGTTCTTAATATATCTGTTCTTTATTGTATATGGGTTGTATAATGGTTGTACTGAATGTAACCCTTTCTCCTTGATAATCCTAGTCCTGTTTGACAGCCTATGAAGGTCCCACCTCATCCTCAGGAAGCAGAGATCTGACACTGTTTTATGCCTCATGCAAGTGCGCAGTGTGGAATAATGAAGCAAGACTGGGCACTGAAGGCCCATCAGTAAACTCAACCAAAACAACTTCAGCCCTAGACTTCCAATATGCAGATACAAGGAAGGGAGTGTCTTTTTTACAGGAAGACAGTGTAATTCAATGGAATGCTTCCTGGACCAAAGGTGGAATTTTGAGGATCCAAGACTGCACTTACTAGTCAGAAATTGTCAGGGATCTTTGAAAAGATACAAAGATAGTGTCTGCTGCCACTGGCAGAGACCTGTATTGTATCCCATGGGGTTTTATTTCCTAGTTATAAGAGCTAGTTATTATTTATTATTTGCTTGTTGCAAAACAATGCACTCTAAACTCTCAAGAAAAAAACCTTGAATAGGAAATCTTGCTGAATGAAGGATTGTCCTTTTATTGCTGAACCAGTTGACCCACTCCACCAATTTACATCTATGTTCAAAATATTTCATGTGTTGAGGGGGTGGGAAGTGTAAAATTAAACATTTTCCTTAAACACTAACACGACACACGAAGCTGTAGCACGGTTGAGACGAGATATAAAATAAAGAGCAAGACAATAAATATTGTTTCTTCAAGAACTCTGCATACTAATTATTCTCTGCATTCTCTTTGAAATGACTTACAGAAGTGTTGATAAAGAGAGAAGAATTCAAAATATTGTGGCAAATAACTACTAGACCTTCATAAATTAAGACTGCAGTGACATCTATCTATATAGGATCTAACTCAAATCTCAGATCATTACTCATGATAACACTATTATGTATTTTAAAAGAGTGTACCAGTCTCCTATGCTTTAGTACCTCATATATGCCTGTCTAAACTGCTGGACAGGCCTAAGTGCTGTTTCCTCAGCGCTACTTCATCTGCATTCACATTAAAATAATTTTGACTGGCTTTTCCTCTCCTCTCATATCTATTCCTAAAATGACATTTTTAGAGCTGTAAACTTGGCAAAACTATCCAAAGCTTTTAGCATACAGGAAAACCACTGGAGTAAATCCAACACACAGGCCAGGCCATTGGTCTGCAATGATATCAGTGACACTAATGTATTAGAAATCCTGATAATGTTTACATTGTTACTTGATGGGTTTAATCTGTTTCACTGCAATGAGACCCTGTTATCTTCCATAATATATTTAGTCTACAAGGACCTCGTTTTATCAAATGTTTCATCTTTTTCTTAACCTTCAAGCCAGCTGGGGCAGTTTCATTACAGATAACTCTTTGTGCTCTTTTCTTTCCTTCATCTAACATAGCATCCAGGATACTCAAGTCAGCCATTCCAAACAGCAAGGATTCTTAATGTTTAAGAACAGAGCAAATGAAATAACTAGATAAAAGGGATAAATCTGGCTAACATCTCAACTTCACTTTGCTCTACCTGGAGAATGGCCAACATGTGCCCCTATAGATTTCTCTGTAGGATCCTTTGAAGCATTTGTCTACTCTTTTAAATTTGTTCTTTACTTTTAATTAGGAGGAACAGTATTTCTTATGAGTAATTTCCTCAGAAACCAGACAGATGAGCTCCTGCCTATATTCTCAGTCACCTCGATTGTGTCAGTTTAAGATTTTACTATAATCTTGGTAATGTTCTTTTTCATTCTTTTCTCCCTAAAACAGTGATTAGGCTCTTCATTTGATGCTCTAATCCTCAGGGATTTAGGGGAAGTGTTAGAACTGGGTAAAAAAAAAGTACATAAAAAGTTGAAAAACAGTGAATAGTGAAAAGTGATGTTACAGTATGTCTAATTTGAAGTAATATTAAATGGCTTTCACCATGGTTAATCCCTGAACAATCTTTGTAACTGAACATACATCAAACACAGACCAATGCTAGTACAAAATACACTTAGAAAGAATGTAGTTAGTAGATATATTTTTAAAGTCTTGTTGGTAATTCAGTTATCAGTTCAGGAAGTCCCTGGGTATTCCTACAGAAGAGAAACTATGTACTATGGTCTATATACTGTGCAATGAATTTCACAATAGGCTTTTATATTTCATGGGTATTTCAGTCCAGTCTGAGTTTCCCTTGAGATCAGGCATGGAAGGCATGCAAGGGACTTCGGGGGTGAGGGAAACAAATTATACAGCTTGGATGCTAACAATTATGACCCCAGTTAAGCTCTCACCCAACTTTAAGCACATTAGTTCAAATGAGACTAATTGTGTGCTTAAAATTAGGCACTTGCTTAAGTACTTTGCCAAAGTGGGGACCGGTGTAATAAAATCTTTTCACCTGAAGCTAAGAATCTCTTTATATTAAGCAGAAATGCACCAATGAGGTGGCTGGTGTGCAGGTTTTGATTAGATTGCCTCTTGAACCTGCTTCCAAACCCTAGCCTCAATCAGGGCTCAGGCTCTGATACAATGGAACCAAAATTTGGTGAACTGTTTTCACAAATTTTAGGCCAAAAGGGCAGAAATGTCCACCATCCTGTCTCAATAGCTAACAAAAACAGACATTTTTCATTAGATTTTGGGTTGTTTCTGGCACTGGATCAGAGTTTGACAAAGGATGGGTGATCAACTGTCTTGCGTATATTTCTGAACCTAAATTACTGGATGGGGAAATACATCCTGACTCTAGCAATTGTAGGCCAACCTCCAGAAAGTCAAAGGGGCCAACTAATGTTCAGACAAGGATCGTGTTCAGGAGGTTTCAGCCTCTCTCTTACATTAAGTTTTTGTCAGACTCCTTCCTGCAGCCCCATTTGGGGCCTTAATCTCCTCTACATTTTCTCTCTTCCTGCCACATCCCCTGTGGAATTTCTCCCACCTCCTTCCTTGAGGGACCCCTAGTCCTTTGGGGGAGGGAGAGGGAAAGAGTCCCTTCCACACTGTCACTAACTCTCATGTTTTTATCACTACTCATGATATTTAATGTTTTTTTCTGAAAGCCCAAGATCCTGCCATCAAGGGTTTACCTGACAATCAAAACTTTAATAAAAAAAAAACCCTCACTGTGAAGATACTTTTTTCCAGCCTAGCCCCCTCCCCACTCAAAGAATCAAAATACAGGAGGCAAATAAAAGAAACAAGAAATTATTTCTAAAAAATTCAATGACTTTTAAGCCACTCTTTTTTAAACTGAGACAATGGCCTATCATGTTAAACAATGTCGTCTCGCTACTCCATGTATTCACCAATTGGTCTGTCTGTATCCATCTGTCATCTCTTGGCTTATACTTAGATTGTAAGTTCTTTGGGGCAGGGACTGTCTTTCTGGTGTGTTTTACAGCACCTAGCACAATGGGAACCAGGTCCATGAATAAGATACTAGGAACTATTGTTGTATAAATAATAATAAAATGTCATGATTTTGTGAGGCCTAACTCATGACAGAAGGCTGGATCCAGTGCCTAAGGCTCTTTCATCCCGGAGCTACAGGGTGTCTGGTCTGAGTAGTTCACATTGCCTCCCTTCCCTGGGGCCACAAGAGGAAAAATAACTAGGGGGGTGAGGTATGATAGCAGGTAGCATGGGTGGTAGGGGTGAAGATATTTCTTTCCTGCAACTTTGGGTCATTATAGCATCTGAACATGGTGCAGACTGGAAGATATTGATCCTATGCCAACTGTTATAAGTGATCCCTGCAGGGCTCTATGAGTAAAACTTAAGGGTTTGCACGTCCTAGACTATACCCCTCACCTGTGTCAGACTGTTTTTCATAATGGCTGAGGGGAGACAGTGGAGTGAGGATGGCAGACAATGATAGATCTGAGCAAGTTCCCTCTTTCCTGTGTGTCTCATAGCTGGGAAAAACAATGCAGCCCTGAGCCCCCAACTGTACCTCTCCTTCACTGCTGTTTCTTCCCCAGGCAGCTTCTCTGTGTCTCAACTCATTTGGCGGCCTTTTGCTTCTCTGACTTGCAGCAGTACCACAGGCCCCATAGCCTTCCCCCCACTGTCTCCAGAGGGTTTCCTGTCCTCACAAGGTCAGCTGTGCTCTGATACTGTCTCTCTTCTGCAGCTTCTTGCTTGTGTTGTAATGTCCCCTGGGAAGACTGACCCACTTATAAACTAACTTCCCATATAGTGACTGGAAAACTAAACCAATTATTTAGTTTATAGACAAGTTTATACAGAGTTTGACAAAGGACAGTTCATAAAATGTATCCTGCATATTTCTGAACACACATAATATTAAACAGTTTTCAGTTACAGGATAGCATTTCACTGTTATGGAGATGACACACAGATACAACAGTGCTATCTAGTTCTGTTGCCACTGCAACAGTGTTAACAGACTGTGTGATGTTCAGGCATGGATGATGGGGAATTTTATGAGATTTAAACCTGAGCAAGACTGAAATGTTACTGATTGGTCCTGGCTACCTGCTAGGCATGACTACTTCTTTGGTGATTAATTCTGACAATAATTCAGTTTTAGCATCCTTTAATATAAAAGTCTCGGTTGCTGCAAATGTTCAATAAGAGATAAATCCAAGGAAACGTATCTGTTACTAAATTTTTCTTTTATCACCTTTGTAATATTGCCAGATTAAGATCCTTGCTTAGAAAGCACTACTTTATATGGAGACGTTAACGCCTTTGTCAGGATATAGCAAATGCCTTTTGTGTTTTCGAGGACAGATTGTTAACTCTGTATTTTCTGATTATGGAAGTCAATCTGTTACCAAATCCTGCTGTTTCAAAGAGTTCAAGTAGTCAAAACACCAGACATCCCACAGGATTTTGGAAAGGTTTGAATCTTGATCCAGATCAGAATTTCACTGGTGGCCCAGAATGTAAACAAAATTCAGACCCAGAGTGGGCTCTGGCTCTTGTCCCTTGGGCCTACCTCTAACATTTACAGTCTTTAGTTATTGCATGTAATTGGCTTTCACTGGAAATTTAAGTTGACTTTGTTGGGTCCAGTGATCATTCAGTGCTTAAGGAGCTTGCGAGAGATCTATTTTATTGTGTGTGTTCCAATTGGCTGTACACTACACCACCTCGCTACTGTTTTTACCACATTGCCTAAGTATGTCTGCTCCAGCTAAGAATCACACCTCTTGCTCCAAGTGTAGACATAGCCATAGAGTGAAATCCTAGATCCACTGAAGTCAATGGGAGTTCAGTGGGACCAGGGTTTGGCTCCAGTGTCAATGACCAAAGATTAAATAGACTCTGGTGTGCCTGACTCCACCCTCCCACTGTAATTTTTTCTCTCTTCATCCTTCTCTGATATTTTCTTCATGATCTCTGGGCATGCCCCCCACCCTCCCAAAACAATGTTGGCACTTGAATTGACCTTCCAAAGTCATCAACAGAAAGGGAGTTGGAGTAGGGCAGAAAGAGAAAAATATCCAATAAATTAAAACACAGAGCGACAACAAATTAGACAGACAAGCTGTGAAAAGAAGTGGCAGAGGAAAAAACAAAAAAGAATCATTATGGTTGGAGGTAGAAGAAAATGGAGTTATTCTAAGATGCACTGGTACCGTTCAGCATGTCATCCTGGTTATTAAACTCTGGAACAAAAGAGGGAGGACGAAATCTAAGCTGGAACTTGTCTGCCATCCTTCAAAGAGCAATTAAACACAATGACTAAGCTATCCATGCCAGAAACAGCTCAGTTTCAGACATTACTTAGGGCTAAATCCTCAGCCCCATGATCAGCCCTGTAGTAGGCGGATGCAAGGGGGCAAGTGCCCCACCCCCAACAACTGTAGAGCCTTCCTGTGGACACTACTACAGTCCAAAGGCGGAAGTGGCTCTAAGATCCAAATATTTACCATGATCGAAACAGGCACAGAAGGGTCTGTGCAACAGAAGGTCCTATGTTCCTGTTCCTGCACCCCCAGATCTATGTGCAGTCACGCAAGCGATGGGATGATCCCTTTTATGAGCATCTGGTTAGTATTGGTAAATTGACCTTTTTCTAAACAGTGCAGCAGGTACAGTAAGTTACTGGCTATAGTACAATGTCAGTTTACAGAGGGAGAGCACAGCTTTATATAACCTAGAAAAGAGATGATTGTGGAGCAATTAAACTGAATCATATAAAAATTTGAAATGGAACAGATAACATCAAATTGAACTACTATTTGCTGCCCTACAAAGATAATAGAACAAAGAGGCATAAGTAGAGAGTTAGAGAGAGATTGATTTATAATAGACAGCAGGAAGCAATTTTTCATACAGAAGATTATAAATGTATAGAAGGCTCATCAGGAGAAATTACTGAGGCTGAAACACTGAGGCCAATTAGGAATTTCTTGGTTTACATCCTGGGGGCTAGGGGGTACTGAGAAGGGAATTAGGACTCAGTTTCCTATTAAAGAAAAATAAATGCTATACTAATGTATTTTAAGCTTTATTTTTTGAACACACAGTATAATGATAAGGGCTGGTTTATCATAACAACAAAGTATTTGACCCCTTTACTAGGAATAGTGCAGTGTCTGCCTTTAAACCTAAGTAGAGGCAAATGAGGCATGAGTCATTGTCAAAAATAAGCCTTCCAAAACATTAAATATTTTATGTTGGTAGCAATGAACTTCAAAAGGTTTGAACCTTCAGCATTGAAGTGTCTGGTTTATCCATAGGGTACGAGAGCAGGTCAAACTATTGCCGTCTTCTAACTCTGGCTATTTTCCCCCCAGTTTCATTTCCTAATTAAATTACAGACAAAGAGAAACAAAGATAGTTAATTTCCCTGTAAATGGTGGCTAGTAAACTAGAATATTTCTGCTGACATACTCCAGGAAGGGATGAAAGTTTGAAAAGCGCATAAAAATGGAAATAATTGCTAACTAATTGCTTTAAAAAAAAGGTTTTAAGTTCCCTGCATAGTCTGTCTGTGCTTGTCTATGTTCTGGATCCTACTGTGCCTCCAGTACTCAGGGCACAGCAAGTGATGATAATGTCATATGTAAAAAGACTGTTTGCTCCCAAAAGATAGAAAAACACTGAAGAACCTGTACGAAACGTAAACAAGAGAAGTGAATGATTTCCCCCCTCTTTAAGGGGATTTGAAGAATCCTTGGAAAGAGAGAACAAACAAAAAGAAAAACCATAACTGATTTTATTTTTTTGGGAAGCAGCATAATTAGAGCCATCCATCACCTATCCATTCAAATCTTATGCGTCTGAGCTAAATTTGAGGAAACAGGCCCTCAGTTAAATTTCAGTTGAAAAAACATCTTTTGAAAAATAAATTAACAATAATTTTGGTTTAGTGTTCTGACTACATCCCTAGTGTTTAGACATTTCTCTGTTCAGAGCTCAGAAGGAAAGCAGCACATTGCACAAAGGAGTATAATTTTGGTGGACAAGGAATGGGGAGAGCAGACTGATGGATAGGGAGATATTATAGGGAGAGACAACGTAGAAACATTCACATACTTGGGCAGCACCATCAGCCAGGATGGTGGAACAAGCCAGGACACCCAGAATAAAATCAATAAAGGTAGGAACACCTTCAGGAGCTTAAATACAATTTGGAAATCATCAAAATACAACACCAAAACCAAACTCAATATTTATCAGAGCTGCATACTTTCAACATTACTTTATAGTGCAAAAAGCTGGGGAATGAGAAAGTATGACATGTCCAAACTGTCTTCATTCCATACAACCTGCCTCACAAAAATCCTCCATATCTTTTGGCCCAGAACAATCTCAAATCAAGATCTATTCACACAGTGCAGCCAAGAAGATATGAGCACCATCATTGCCAAGAGGTGTTGGAGATGGATTGGCCATGTGCTTCAGATGGAGACTGATTCCATCACCACAATAGCAAAAAGATGGACACCTGAAGGCAAGCAAAAATGAGGCTGTCCGAAAACAACATGGCGAAGAGCTGAGGAAGCTGAGCTGAAAAACCTGGGGCACAGCTGGGGAACCATTGAAAGACTTGCCAGAAACAGATAGAAGTGGAGGAGCTTCATCACTGCCCTAAATGCCAGAGGTGTAATGGGAACATGATGATGATAGGGAGAGAAAATGGGCAAGGACCAGAAGGAAGTATTGGGGAAATTATGGTGGACACTGTGCAGTTGCTAGTACTTTGACCTATTTTGTTGTATTAACATGAGTGGCCTTCTATTGTATGTCTCATTTTAAGTGTAGATTTTATCATTACCAAACTTTGATGTACAAGTCAATGACTAGCCAAAAATCAAGATTCAATTTTGTATTGATGGACATTTTGCCTATGTAGTTAGGATCAGGCCAAAGACAATAAGAGTTTGACTAAACCAAGGTCTTATCTGGTTTAAGGCTAAATGAAAGAATAGGTACCCTTTGTCATATACCACTGTGTTTCCACTATAAAGTTCCTTGGTCCTACAGCATAAGGATGAAAGTCGGGAGATCTCGGTTCTAGTCTGAGTTTGATTGTGCTCAAGGTACTTAGGGGCTGGCATTCCGAATGCACTTAATGCGTGGACAAAATGTGCAGGTAATTTGTCTAAATTTTTGCCCTTAATTACATATAAATAGAGAGTTAAGCCGGCCACTTGTACTTTCAACTAACTGATTTGTACATTCAACAGCAATAACAATAGAAACAAGTAAGGCATGAAAAAGTGTGTAAAGTAAATGTGCAACTGAAAACATACTTTTAAAAAAAATATAAACTAGGCCTTTAACCAGACTGCCCAATGATTCTTACTGTTTTGTAAAGTGGTCTAGGCTCCATGCAGGAAAAGTGCTCAGTACCATTCTAAAATGCTTTTCAAGGCTTTTATAACCAACAGAAACATAGTCATTTAGTTGAATTGTGATAATAAATCGACACAGTGGTTGAGATTTTTTTGACAAATCATAACAAGGCTGAGAATTTAAAACTGTCCAGGCACCCAAAGTAAGGCACATGGTATGGATTTTAATTTCCCAGAGCTGACTGCATATACTAGCAATTAATCTTTATACAGCAAAAAAAATCAGCCATTTTGTTAGATATATATTGATGACACCCAACTCTATGCCTCTCTCTTGCTGAGTCCAGTCTCCAGTCTGAGTAAAAATAGGGACATAGACAGAAATCATGGATCCAGTGAACTCCATGGGAGTTTTGCCATTAATATAAACGGAGCCAGGGTTTCACCAATGGATAGAAAGCAGTTGGTTCAATCGTCACAGATCTGAAGGGATGCTCGTTAGCAGAGGAGAACACTGGCAAACTTGATCTCAGTTGAGGGCATCCTTCCCTTGATAGTGACTATAGTGCACAACCTTAGGGATCTGGTGGACTTGTCTCTGCTCCTGAACTCCCAGTAGGAGGCCTGTTTGGCTACCTAGTTATCTGTGACTGTCCAAGAGAAAAAACTCTTCCCGGGTGAATGAGAATATCATCGGAATGCTTTTATCACCTCCAGGCTAGATTTTTGTCATACATTATACCTTGGCTATCCCCAGCCAGCCAGGAAGTGCTGTTGTACAGCACATTGCAGCCTATCTGCTAACTGTGCACCACACTACTCACCTACCCAGTATAGAACGCAAGTCCTGGACCTCGTTTACAAAGCCCAAACCTGGCTGTCTCAGACTGCCTCTCTCCATGCCCTAGAGCAATGATTTCAATCAAAACAGACACTTCAGTTGATGGGGCAGGCCACACCTTGCAGGGACCAGGAACACCTGGTAGAGAATCTTAGTGATGAACCCACGACTGTGGGTCTCTTCCACCAGAGATTAGATTCACTGTCATCTTGCCATGTTCAGAGGATGGTGCAAGGCTTCTTTTCTTCAGTCAGGCATTGTCATAATATTCAGATAAAGAGCTTATCATGGGGCCTGAACCTTCAAGTCATGTGGTCTGAAGGTAGGTAAAGGGGGAGAAGAGCATTACATAATTCATGGATTTCCAAAGAATCAATCACAGCTCTGCAGAACACCAGGAACTACGGGTTCTTAAGAAATATATCTATAGAGATATATATCACTCTTTAAAAAATAATTAGTTGTCTGCATCCTTTCTATGTTTCTGTCTTTAAATGCATAAAATATCAGTTATTTTTTCAGTGATAGATTATCAGAGGTATGTAAAACTGATTGTATTCATCAGCTTTTTATCAGGCACAATGGTCATCAAACTGTTTATTTGTCCCACACAAATCTCAGCTGTAGAGTATTTCATCTTGTATTGGGAAAGGCAGTTAGCTGATCAGTCTTTTCCTGGTGTGCATTTAATTTCTGGCTCAGCTTCTTTGGGTAGGTGGGTGCAGCTCATTGCCTTCTATGGGTTTTGCCCACTATATGAGAGAATATACAAATTACAGAGAGTAGGCTTCACACTATAGCAACAAGCATCTTGTATGGGAGTGAAGCTGCAGGGGTCCTTTGCTGCAAGGAAGATATTCTGAGATCTAATAAAAACTGCTGGTGTTTAATGATTGGCTTGTTGCAATCGTTTTGTTCTCAGAAAAATCAGATAAGCCAAATAGGAGATACACTGAGGAAATGAACCAAAAGATAATCTAAAGACTATGAAGTTCTCTAGGCTGCACAGGGGGAGAATTAAAACTAAACAGCTCCCACTACAACCTACACTTTGTGCTTCCTTCCATTCCTGGCAGGCTATTCTTTCCAGAGAGTGCAAACACACACACACTCCTCCCCCAGCATCCCCAGATGTATACTCATCTTCCTCTGACTCCTTGACATTCACCCCAAGTATATCAGCTCAACCTACACCAGTTCATCAACAGTAATCAGCTGTGCTGCTGCCTATTGCTAAAGCAGCAGTGCTTGGGTCCTAGGTCTTGTCCAGTTCTGCACAGGGCTGACTAATATATTAAATAAAAAACAATACTTCATCTCAAAAGACAGCTAAGCTTGCTAAGTGGCAACAAACTAGTTACCCAGATCATTCACAAAAGCCAAACACTTAACATCAAAGAAATGAAGAGCTAAGGCCAGCATAAAACATGCACTGCCCACATAAGCAGAAACAGGTTAATCTTACAAGGGACAAACAAATGCATGTTTCATGCGACCTTAATTCTGGCTCATGGACTGACTATGTACATGTATGTGTGTGGATGCACACATTTCCTCCCAGGCTGATGTACTTTTCGCATACAAAGTGGCCCTGCACATAGCAAGTGCAGGATCAGAGAAGGGCAAAAATGAGCTTTACGCCAGCTTGGCATCATCCCATCCATCCCCACCTTGACATGCAGAGCGTTCTTCTCCCCTGACCTGTACAGCTTTCTCTTCAACCATAGCCAAAGTTTGATAGACAATTAGCACAATGCTTTCAGTCAGTTCCACAGGAGATGACAGTACATCCTACACTTAAAAGTGTAAGTAGTTTTCTACCTGACCATTTTCACAAAAAGTCAATGAATCCACTGTTGCTACCTCTCTTTTTTTGTATTGCGTGTTTTTAATACCACTTCCAAAATATGCACTTTATGTCTGGAAGAAGTCCCTGGAGAAGAGAAACCAATGCTTAAGCTCTTGAAGGCATTCAGCACTTTGGACACAGAGTCCTGATAAAGTATTAAAACTAGTATAGTTTTAGTCTAAGTTTGTCTCTGCCAAGATCCCACCTTTCGCTAAACCTCACAAGTAACTGACATTAATAGCATGGTGCCAGAGACACTACTTGTGTATATACACGTACGCATTACTTCAGAAATATTGTTTTGCCCTTGCTCAGATTTGCATCCACTCATTAATCATTAAAGCATTGAGGTGCAATAAATTGTGCCTTATGTAAGCAAGAGCAAGCAACAGGCTGTGTGATTACAGCAGGATGCAAGCCTTCCTCTGGTATGTTTCAAGGCAAAAGGTAGCTCTGAAGTGTTGAAACAGAATTCCTTCGAAATGCCAGGCCATCAAAATACTTTTGTACTGCCAGCCAATTAGACTGCAACTGCTAGAAATTTAATATTGTAGGCATACAACCTGTTTGTGAGCAAAACAGTATTACAGAGCAGCTTGACATTGCTTATCCTGAATTATCTGAAGCAAAGACAGTTAATAATAGAAAAGGATTGATATGGCTAAACTGGTTTAGAAAAGATCAAATGCCTGCAAACACCTGCCAATCTGCTCAAAAGGTGGGTGTTTTTCCTACCTGCCCACTGGCTGGAGATGACCTTGGCAGAGGGAAGCTTCTTCACTTTACTTCAGAAGTCGCTCTTGCTGTTCCTTGCCTTTTCTTTGATATCCTGAAAGCGCTTTCAGTTACTTTCACTGAGAAAAAGGAAACATCATTACAGCCACTTAGCATCCAATGTGAAAAAGTAGCTGAAAAAAAATACTCCAACATCCTGCTACTATGTGGGGGACCTTAGCTTGCATCTAATAGCCAGTTTATCCATATATCCAAAGGTCAGCAGAAGCTGGAAGTACTACGAAGGCAACACACTCAACACTTTGCACTGAGGAACAGCAGCCCACTGTAGCTCAGAAACATGATGCTGGCTTATGTTATATAGAAATGTGTTGAAGCATAAGTAGGCCCAAAAATCTATTTTCTAAAAATAAGCTCAACAATAGCAAAGTAAGGCCTGGTAAAATATGAGTAAAGTGAAGTAAGACTATTCAGAAACAAGTTAGATATAAGTTAGGGCACAAACCCAGGTAATGTTGTTAACGTGTTTTGGTCTTAACCTAGTTGTAACAAGTATTTTAGATAAAATGTTAATGGTTTGGAAAATGCTACCTATACTGATAGTTATTGATATCACCAAAGGCTTTTAAGCAAAAGTAGGTAGTCATGGGATTGGAGGGAAGGTTCTCTCATGGATCAGTAATTGGTTAAAATATAGGAAACAATAGGTAGGAATAAACGGTCACTTTTCACAGTGGAGAGAGGCAAATGGCAGGGTTACCCAAGGATCTGTACTGGGACTAGTGCTGTTCAACATATTCCCAGATGATCTGGAAAAGGGGTAAAGAGTGAGGTGGCAAAGCTTGCATACAATAAAAAATTACTCAAGATAGTTAAGTCCAAAGCTGACTGTGAAGAGTTCCAAAGGGATCTCACAAAACTGGGTGACACGGCAATAAAATGGCAGATGAAATTCAGTGCTCAGGAATGCAAAGTAATGCACATTGGAAAACATAATCCCAGCTATACATACAAAATGGTGGGGTCTAAAGTAGCTGTTACCTCTCAAGAAAGAGATCTTGGAGTCATCATGGCTTGTCCTCCGTAAACCTCTGCTCAAAGTGCACTAGCAGTCAAAAAGCTGACAGAATATTAGGAACCATTAGGAAAGGGATAAATAAGAAAGAAAATATAATGCCACTATATAATTCCATGGTAGTTCTGGTAAAAAAAAAGATATAGTAGAAGTGGAAAAAGTAAAGAAAAGGGAAACAAAAATGATGAGGGGTATGGAACAGCTTCCATATATGGAGAAGTTAAAAAGTCTGGGACTGTTCAACTTAAGAAAAAGGTGGACTAAGGGGGATTTGGTAGAAGTCTATAAAATCATGAATGGTGTGAAGAAAGTGAAGAGAGTTATTTACCCCTTCACATTACACAAGAAACAGGGGACACTCCCAGCAAAATGAATATGCATCTGGTTAAAAACAAGCATAAGGAAGTACTTCTTCAGACAATGCATGCTCAACCTGTGGAACTCATGGCCAGGGGATACAGTGAAGGCTAAAAGTATAACTGGATTCAAAAAAGAATGAGTTAAGTTGATGGAGGATAAGTCGATCTAGGGCTATTAGCCAGGGTGGTCAGGAACACAACCCCGTGCTCCGAGTGTCCCTAAATCTCTGATTGCCAGGAGATGGGACTGTATGAAAGGACATGGATCACTTGATAATAGCAGTGTACTGTTAATTCCCTCTGAAACATCTGACACCAGCCACTGTTGGAAGACAGGATACTGGGCTAGATGGACCATTGGTCTGACCCAGTATGGCCATTCTTATGTATGGGGTTTATGCAGATATTAAGATTATGCTAAATGTTAAGTAGCCAATAAGAAAGTAGAAAATATTTAATTATGGTGGCAGAAATGTAGCTATGGTAAAAGGTGGATTTAATACTAACTAATTAGGGGGTGCTATAAATTATTATGAAAAGGGTAGCATGCTAACCTAGACTAGGAGCACCCATCCACTCTCAAGGTACCAGTAGAGAAAGGATTATGCCCATTCTTCCCATCCAAGGACTGATCACCTCTGGATGCATCATTTCATCTTAGCATGTGAGTATCAATGCAGTGTATGGTTGCACTGTAATGCCTGTTTGCTTAACTCACTATTTTATTTTAAATGAATTCTTTAATTTTATCACTCGTGTCATTCACAGTCCTCCACTAAATTAAATTATCTGTAGCCACCCTGGAGGCTCAAACCATAAAGAATTCAGTTTAGTTTTATTCCTTATCTTTAAGCTACTAATTGTGAATACATAAATCAAAGGTTACACCACTAACATCTTACAGTGTGAAACTAACAAGCACTGAAGAGTGTTCAGTTAGGTTGTCTGTTTATATGGAGCATCAATAGATGACAGATTTAAGTGTGGAAATACTGGGGACTTCTGAACTCCATCAAATGTTTGGAGGACTCCGCCAGGGGCAGTTAGCTCATCCTACACATCTCTTTAGTTGGAGTCTCAGGGCTTAGTGGGTTGGCGTTACGTTGTTAGTGCAACCACCAAAAATAGAACTGAAATTTTGCACTATTGATTTTCAGCTGTTGGGCACTATCAGGTGATCTAGTTCATGTGAGGTCCCTACAGTTGGGACACACTGAAGTAGATGATTCCCATGAAAATTAATAAACCTTTGGGCTCCTTTCAGATCAGATGCAGACATTGGAAAATATCATGCTTTGAGCCACACCAAAGCTGACAATGTAATGATACTGCTAACACAGAGATCGTATCAGTTGGGTGCATTTAACTTCAAGAAGTACTTTTAACATATCAAGATATTGTTCAATATACTTTGAAAACTTTATTTTATGCAGTATGGGTGCGATTTACTCCTGTGCAGTGGGACCACACAAGAGCTAAGCACCACTTGAGCACCACTTCAATCTTACACTAAAAAACAAATTACATTTTACCCAGTTTTCTTGCCCAATAGCTTAAGTAGGAGCTGAGTGGTGAATTGGCCTTTGGCAGGCTCAGTGCACAGGGGTGAATCTCATCTCTATTATAAGTAAGGTTTTCTCGTAGACTCCAGATATGGACAGAAAACATTCTGGATTCTCCGTGATACTGTAAAGAATCTAAATTAGAAACTGCAGTAACATTATGTTTGCAATTCAAGATTAGATTATTTTGAACCTGCTTTGTTTTGATTGGTTAGAATTTATTTTTTTTAACCTGTTAGAGCCCGTTAAGATGTTGAATAGTTTGATTCAAACCTGGATACTTTTTGCTCCTCTAAGAATTTATGAGCACAAATCCACCTCGCATCTTGCTAGCTCTGTCTCTACTTGATGCTTTCTTCTATGCCTTGTTGGAGATGATCTTTAAAGACAGCCTCCCCAAGCCAATTAAGTAGTTTAGAAAAATAAATATATGCCTTTGTCTGGCATTTATAATCTGAACTGTAAAATTGAACTTAGCACACTTGAGATATAAATGTTAAATGGAAACATCAATGGAAAATTTTATTAGGATTGATTTGAGATATCATTGCTTATGGTGAGAATTGGAAGGAAGATAACATAAGAACGGCCAAAGTAACCATATCTGTGTACTGCTGTGAGTTGGCAAATGGAAGAACCCACGTATATTTTTTCCTACATTGTTCCCTACAATAAATGCTCCTTATTATGAAATGGACAATGTCAATGCTATTCTGTACCTTTAAGCACCTTTAGTGTTCATTGTTTCCCATTCTAGAGTCCAGGCTTTTTATCCTGGAGCCCAATTTATTCACTTTCAAGACCAGCAGATCAACTTCCAACTCCATATTATCCATTTTGCTACCAAGTCCATCCAGTAAGGAGTGCAAACCATTCATGCGCAGAATGGTTGGAGGGGAGCAAGATAGTGCATAGTATTGTTCTCTGAAGCTAATTGTGAATAGTTTGAAAACATTGCTAGTGAATATCTGGTAATGGTTCTTTACTTCTTGGGCATATTTCAGAAAAGTTAGCCTTCTAGTTTATTTCTGATAAACTGGCTAAATCACCTTAGTGTCACCTAAGCACTAAGATGCTCCAGTTCTAGGTGCTACATAAACCCCTAAAATAGATAAATCTGGGAGTTAAAACAGACTTTACACAGCAGCACTTCTATGCTCCCAAAATGCTAGGCAAGCTTTGCTCGCACCACCAATATATCATAAGGTACAGATTGTGCAAATTAGATTAAATCTAAAAAACTTTTACAGAGAAGCAGTGAAGGAACGGGAACTACTGAGTCTCAGATGACATAGTGCACTGATGGTTAAAATAAAGTTTCAGTGTCGAGCACTAACTCCCTCCCCCCAGTACTATTTTAAAAAACTTTTAAAATATGTTAAATAACTTACTGGGATATATCCTCCTGTCTCTGTACTGCTGCAAACTGGGAATATTTCGAATTCTGAAGGCCAGAGTCTGCTCTCAGTCACACTGATGTGAACTCAAATTAACTTCAGTGGAGTCACGCGAGATATACACCACTGTAAGAGAACAAAGTCTAGTGAGAACAAAATCTAGTCCAGAGAGCCTAACAAATAACTCATAATACTGTACCTATGGCCAAATTCTGCCCTGACTTGCACCCTTTGCTACACCAGTGATTTCAGGACTATTGCATGGCATTTAAAAAAAGGGCAGATTTCGGCCTATTGTATTGAACTATGCACTGAAGGCTCAGATTTCTGTTTACGGTTGAAATTCCACTGGCAGTTAAAACTGCACAGTGGCTGCACATTGGTAGGGATTGAGCCATGACTCTTCTGTACATTCAGGAAAGCCCTAGACCCCTATATATTCTGTGCAGAAATGCAACCCTGAGTCCTTCATAGAAAGTGAACATTCAGCTTTATTTGATTTAATGAACTCATATGTATTTAGGTAGGTAGTTTTCATTTATGCCTACCTTATATTATAGAAACAATAGAATAAAAACATCCCTTGACCAAGTACATGATTGAAGCCTTATCAATAGAACTTAAATCTTAATAAGACAGAACGCCTTAAAAAAAAAAACAACTTCCTAAAAACTCAGTTAAGTGTCCATTTCAGCATCAGTCAGAACCTCCCAACTATCAGATGTTTCAGAGCCAACACGCGTATGCATCTTGGTCAGTTTTGTTGTGCTGCTGCCTTTGTTGGTTGGTTTGCACAACTGCATATTACTACTTTGGAAAGAACTAGCTAATTTAAAGTTAACTATCACAGCATTATAGATAACTTGGCAAAAAGCAACATATAGCACTCTTTTAAATTATGTCATTGAAAAATGAATTGGGTTAGAACAGTGATACTGTGCACCGAGTGACAACTGCTATTATACAGAGACTGATGCTGCAGTATACTGGCAGCCCCTGTCGAAGGCATGAATCCTCTGCCCTGCAACCGTAGGGGGTCAGGTTGTTCAAGTAGCCCTTGAAAACAAAGACAGCATTCATCTTGATTTTCATTTAAGCATCTAGAGCAGCAGCAGACTCCTGGGTAAACAGAAGGGTGGGGGGGGGGAGAGAGAGATAAAACAGCAGAAGTGATGAAGGATGAAGCGATCAAAAGTTCTCTGATGAACTTTTATGCATTGCATGTTGATACAAGCTAAGCAGTCTCTATTGCACAATTCAATCCTACCCTGGAGAGTTGCCTGTACTTTCTTTCCTCCTCTGGCTGCCCACACAATTATTCTGCCTAAGCACGACCAGCTTTTGCCTTAAGCTTGTTTTCTTTAGTTTTGGATCTCACTGTGTGTCCTGTGCTATTTCAAATGTTATTTCTGATTTTGAAATATTATGTTAAAAAAAAAAAAGCACCTGAATGCAGAGCTCACACCAGAATGAGACTACACAATCACTTAATCTCAAAAAGAAAAGGAGGACTTGTGGCACTTTAGAGACTAACAAATTTATCTGAGCATAAGCTTTTGTGAGCTACAGCTCACTTCATCGGATCTCAGCAATTCTTTGGTTTTACAAAATCCTGTGCTAGATCTAATACAGTGCATTTCCAATGCCTCTAAGTAGAAGTAATCCAGGATCAAACTGATACCTGTTTCATTTTATATAATGGGCAAATCTCAAATGACTTGGATAGTTCTGTTCAGCTGGGATATATACTTACTGGATCAGATGCTGATCCAGAATTTATGTGAAATACATGAACCTCTTGAGTCTATAAAACCTGTGCAAAGAATAGCCCCTCACAGTATTCTGGCACCTCTCTTCCTGCTCTTGAGAGCAGAGAGTTGTGAAAAGGAAATAAATATTTCACATACTGTCGGATTTTCAAGAGAGCTCAGCATCCACAATTGGAACCAGATTTTTGAAAGTGCACAGCCCTCCAGCAGCTGTCACTGACAGGAACTGTTTTCCAGCCACTTCATTTAGGCTGTTTAAGAAAAATCTGGCTCTCAGAGTTTATCCAAACATTTTTGAACGAGAAAGGTTTGGGGTCTGAATTCTCTGAGAGTTTTGAGCTTGTTTTCATTAGGGCTTCCATGGAACTACTCACTGACTTAAAGTTAAGCAAATGCTTAAGAGATGAATCAGGGCCAAAGAGTTCATCTTCTTGCAGGATAAAACCTTGATTCAACTGCAGCAGCTCCTACAGAACCTGAGTATTCCTTGCAGGTCTTCCATCAGAAAATTCATGCAGAGGCTGACCCTTCTTCACTGACGAAATCACAGCCCTAGCTGGCATGGTTGCAATAAAATGTCTCACCACAAACCTCATCTGTTCTTTAACATCCAATTTATATATTTTTTCTGCTCACTGAGGTCACACTGTAACTCCAATGAAAATGAGTTTAAAAGATTCCCATTGGCTTTAATAGAAGCTATGTCAGGCATTCGATCAGTACAATGAAGAGATGCCCAACCAACCCATAACTATATCAGTACCCCACTGGGGTCTGTAGTGCCCAAGTTGGCTCAATAGCACAGCAACAACCTCTGGTGTCTTCAGATATTTTGGGAAAGGTATGTTGAAATTTCTTGTCTTGCTTGGAGCCAAACCACAAGTTTGCCTGTCTCTGAGGAAGGCACAAACTAAGTTTATTATCTTTAAACCAGGAAAAGCAGGAAATAGTTTCCCCAAACAAAAAAACCAACATGTTTTGTCGCAGTCACCATTCCTCTTAGTGGTGGAGAATAAGTACATCAGGCCACTGACCCATTTTATTAAAAATGGTATCAAATTAAATGCAAGAACACAAATATTAATCTTCTCCAAAGCAGGTTTTTTGCAGGCTAATGCTGCAAATAAGCACAACTTCAACCACTATGCAAGTCTAGTAATACAGGAATTATTACATACAGCAGCAACTTAATCTTTCCATTGTTAACTTACATTGTTTACACTGCTTAGGACTCTTAAATGATGCCTTAATTTAAAAAAACAAAACAAAACACCTCATTGGGCCAGATTGTGACTTGGACTATACACTTGTATTAGAGAAAAATAATTCCTATTACACCCCTTCATGGACTATCCAGAACTTGCTTTGCACAAACGAAGCTACACGGACACTTACTCCTGCCCCTGAATGGGTGGGCAGTGACTGCACAGGAATAGGTAGAACCTTTGCTCCACACCCCTGCTTATTGGTCAGCTTAATGAAGGTGGGTAAAGGGGAGTGGGGAATAATGACCTACGACTGTATAGGCTTGCAGGAAATTACTACCCCAGGAAGCCAGGGGACAACAGAGGGGGAACTGTAATTCAGCTGTCTGAGGCATGATGACTCCCTGGGTGAGTCCTGGGGTGGGGCAATTCACACACAACCCTTGGCTGATGGCTGTGCCTTAGTCTACCCCATTGTGAATTTCCTTGTGGGTTTTTAACACTTTTTCCAATTGTTAGTCATACCATTAAGCAGACCTTGAAATAAATAAATACACTTGGCCTGATTCTTCACTCTGCTTCACCAATTGTACATTTGTGATTCCAGTGGAGTTATACTGGCACCTAAACTGTGAGCTCTTTGGCGCAGGGACTGTCTTTTTGTTCTGTGTTTGTACAGCATCTAGCACAATTGGTTCTGGTCCCATGACCGAGGCTCATAGGGACCACCACAATACAAATAATAAAAATATTCAGTGAAGCAAGTCATACCTAGTATCATCATAATTTGTGGGTTTTGCAACAGTTAAAGTCCATTCTCTATTAGGGATTATTCTACATTATTTATTATTTTAAAACAAGCCTGTTCTTAAGTTATAGGGATGCACTAAAGGCTTGATACAAAGTCAATTGAAGTCAATGGTAGATCTCCCATGGACTCCGGCTCAGGCCCTAAAATATCTGAATTCATTTAGCTCTCTATTATTTTAACAGACACTTTGATATATATTTTGTACAAGAGTTAAAAAAACTCTCAGGATGAAATTTTTATATGCCAAGCAGAAATTTTTGTCATCAAATTATATAAAACTCTTGAGAACGAGGGTTTATAATTGAACGGTGTGCACAGCTGTAGCTAAAGTAGCATTGCTGGTCACCCCACTCCAATGCAGAAAACTCAAATTAAATCCAAAATCCAGGAGAAAAGTTTTGTTCAGTTCTTACATTAATTTGCTAGCCTGGGGATTCATTTTATCCATGTGTATGTGAGAGTTTTGTCTTTCTGCATTAGATAGAGAAAATCAAATTATACTATAGAAGATCAGATAGACACATTCTGTTGCTTAATAATCCACATGCAATTCTGCAAATAGCAGACTAATGAAACATTTATCTTAAGTTTAACCAAATCCTCAAGTTTTTTGTGTTCACAATTTTCACAAAATCTTCAAATTTTAGAAAGTTTGTTATTGAACCTGACTAATGCCCTCATTAAGGAAATACAACAATATCTATCACAGGGTTAAGAAAACATGGGGACCTTTAGCCAGAAAAAGTTTGACTACCTCCATTTAAAATGGAGAATGATCTTTGTCACAAATTATATCCAAATTAGTTTTGAATTTAGATCTTTTTTTTGCTTCCAGAGTTTTCTAAACAAGCTACCAGAACAGTTTCAGTGTCTCTAGCTGAATAATTTCTCATATTATTGGAGTGATGGATAGCAATATGGTGAAGAAGTGACCCATAACTTGGAAGATGGAGGACCAACAACAAGGTAAATCTTTCACTGTATGGAAATATATTATGCCAGTACTCAGGATATACTGTACTTTCATATACTGCACTAAATATTCACTTCCAGTTTGTCCTTTGTGCATTATTATTAGTAAGCTAAGGAGTTCCATAGCTGACAATTTTATATGCAAATCAAAACCGGGCATCATCTGTATAACTGTGCCATGCAGACACTGAGACTGTGAGAGAAGCCAGAACCAAAACTATACTTTTTTACAAATGCAGGGACCAGATCTTCTGCTGGTGCAAATTGGGCATAACAAGGTTAGTGCATTCAATGGAGCTGTCCAATTGCACCAGCTGAAGAGCTGAGCCAATGCTTATAGATTTCTCAGACCAAGGAGGGATGCTTTGAAGAATCGTTGGACAACGGCGTGACATCCTTCTAACTTCACAAAATAGCAATGTTACTTTTACCTGTTTATTCCAGTTTAGTATTACTTTCCACTTGTACATGTCTCTTGTTTTGCTGCAATCCGTTTTTAAGCACAGTCCATAGGAGATTGGTGGCTCTATCGGAGAACTGTCTCTTCCCCTCCACCTTCAAGCATGATCAAAATGGTGAAATGCCTGCAGGTAAAGTGTTAGAGAAATTTGTGAATTATGACTGTCCATGAAACAGTATTGCACTCTAAGTGTTCCATGATAACTCAGTACACTTTCTGACTCAGCACTGAAAAAAGTACAATATCAAAGCAGCATTGGTGAAATCATCTAATTGATTATATGTTTGTACTTACCAGTTTCAGAGATGAATGTGTGTTTTGTGAAAAGGGTTAGAAACTTTCAAAGGTGCATACCTGGAAAGTGTCTCTTAAGACATGTTAGTGTCATTACTGGTTCATAAAAGAGATGAGGTATATTGGCCTTTTGAAACAAAGAAAAAAAATCAATGAAAATATACAAGTCAAGACCTGAGTCTTTATCTATATGCATTTCTGACTGGCATATCACCACAGCATCCACTCTCAAAAGTGGTTATGTACACATACACACACACACACAATATTAGGATGATGAAGCCATCCTAATGGCAAGTTCTCCTAGCTGCTGCATGGCTATGGAGGCATGTTGGCATAATAAAACCAGTGTGGACAGTCAACATGGAATGAGAAGGATAGAATTCAGAGAGCCTGTATAATAACCTACATTCCCTTCACCTTGAAGAGGTCAGCCGGAGGGCTCATTACATTCATGTACAGATGACATGGAGCTTTTTGATCTGAGTTTACAAAGGTCCACCAGCCATTCCCTCACCCATGCCAGAGGGGCATGAGAGAAATAGGGGCTACTATGGCCATAGTGCTGCTCCTTTACTTCTCCATGGAGATTCCTTTCCTCCCAGCCATTGACTGAGCTGTAGCAATGAACAGGGTCATTGGCATGAGCATCTCTAGAACCCAGTACTATCCAAAGCAGACAGTCCCTGACACCTCCACCTCCTAGCATTAGCAGGATCTTACTTCAGTCAGTTTTCTGAGAACCGGAGATATACAAAGTATGCTACACTCATATATTCCTCACTGCTTTTTGGCTAATTTTGTTCTCATTGTTAACCCAGAGTGTTGCAAGAATACAGCCATATAATGGCTCATTATACAGTGATGATTGTTGAAAAAGTTTCTTTCTACTGCACAGTAATCTATAATAAATCACTCATGTACCTGTCAACTTAATCTTCATTACAATCCATTACTGCAAAGATTTCTATAATCTGACAGAAGATTTACTGGGTATAAATGTGTGCCTGAGGGCTGACTGTAATTAGAGATGGGACAGAATCAACGCATCCGCAGCTTGTTAGTGCTACTATACAGAAATGTGTGAAATTCTCACAATTTGTGAATCTCATGAAAAAATGGATTTTCCCCACTAACTCGGCAGGAAGTCAAGACCTGCCACATCCATCGCACATTTCACAGTAATATTCCCTGCTGATCCTGTGCAGACATCTACTTTTACCTGTAAAAATGGCTGAGAGTTTGCATTCTACAGCAAAAATGACTTTTTTGCAAAAATTAATGGGAATTCAGCCCATTGTCCAAGTTCCAGGATTTTTTTTGAGGTGATCAGTCTGTGAAGTTAAAGTTATTTTCATATGGTTTCCTTTCAGTAAAGTGAGCTAAAAAGAGAAACAAAACTAAAGAACTCCAAAGTGATATGAACATGTGGATGATCAAGAAAGCTAGACATTTACGGAGTCTGGAAATCAATTTTAAACCTTCTCACAGCCCCTTTGCCCCACAGGAAAGGTTGCTCTGTTCCTTATCACCCACAAAAGCAAATAAAAAATATTGCAGAACTATATAATAATTTTATGGATCTTCCTTTGGCTGGTTACAGGGTCAAATCACTAGCACTCATCCTACTACAGAGGCAGCATAGGCCAAGTCGTTGGTAGTGTGTGAATCTGTAGTGTGTTAACTTTGTACTTGGTTACAGGAAGTGGGGGCAGAGATGATGACTCCCAGGTTCAGAAATGAATTTACATCTTTAATAATTTAATTACAACCAAGCCTTTGGCTAAGAAGCCACAAACTGAGTGCCCCTAAAGAGGTGAACACATGACTAGGGGGGATAATCTCATTTCCGTATCGGTTAATATACTGGTTTAAAAGAGATGGAGTTTCACTATTTCCACTGAAAAAGCTGCTGGTGCCAATATCAATTTCATGTGCAAACCTGAATGTTTCTGTAAGTGCCCGTGAACTAGCATATGTAATCCATTTTACTGTGGATTAAATATGCTAGTTCTCTAGCATTTACAGAAACATTCAGGTTTGCATATGAATACTAAAGACTCAAAGATGCTGTATTTGTGTTCAAATCTAGCTTCTCACAGGCCCTGTCCATCTTTGCGATAGGCTTCATTTATTGCTTCAGAACTCAAACTTTCCTCTTTGCCCCCATCCTATTACCTCCTGAAGGTTACCGAATGGTTTTACTGACAGACATTAAAAACTGCACTTAGTTTTCTCACCTCTGAGCTACCCACTTTTCTTTGTTTGTTTGAACTGTGGAGTTCCCCTTCAATCTTCCTTGCTCTCTTGACTTTCATGGTGGCACTAGCACATACCACCATCCACTTTAAGGGGTCATGTCCTTCCCTGGAATTCCTCTCAGGACCATAGAGATTGCTTTCAAATCCATCATTTTGACATGGATTGTGAGTTTCTCAGAATACATCTCATCCTTATTCATCAGTCTAGGTCACCGTCTGCATAAAGCATATGGAGAGGCATTGCTTCCTGCTCAAGGGATGTACTAAGCAGACAAGTGCAATCTCCCTGAGAATGCCAAGAATCGCCTAGTTCTGGAATAAGCAGGCATTTTTTGTGGGAGAGCAGATTTGTAGCTGACCTGCAAAGTAGCAGCCGTGTTAGTCTGTATTCGCAAAAAGAAAAGGAGTACTTGTGGCACCTTTGTTAGTCTCTAAGGTGCCACAAGTACTCCTTTTCTTTTTCAGAAAAAACAAAACTCTCTTCTCATCTGAGCAGAAAGTTTACTGATACGGGGTGAGGTTTATTGTTTTTTAAACCTACTATTTTTGCCATCATTTTCTGATAAACTTGGCCTGTTGGGGTGGTGAAAGGACAGTTGCTCAGGGCAGTTGACTTCCTCCCAATCTGCAGATGGAATTTGTCTCCTCTGGGCACACAACCGAAACAGCCTAGATATTGAAAGTTCAAGAATTCTGCAGCTATGCCAGCAAGCTGATTCAGCCAACTGCTAATCTTTTTGCTTCAAGATTCCATACTCACACAAGATAACATTCAGAATTCCATTACCATGAAGAATTTCAATCACTTTCTCCCGACAAACAAAAGTAAAATAAGATCTAGTTATTCCCACCATATTTGTTCTACTTCAGCTGTATTCTTCCTCTAAATCATAATAATCCTTTGTTTATTAAGGCATCAAGTTCTTAAATAAGAACTTATTCCTCCAAAATGCAAAAATGGTTTAGTTATTTTCAATTTAAAGAAAGACAGACATGGAAAATAATTTTAAAAAAGAGTAGAAAATATTCCACTGGCTAAGCTGAGATAGATTATATTTTCTGTGTTGCCTACTCTATTATGTATTACTAAAAATGTCTGTCATTAAAGAGGAACTTTGCTGTAAGAATTACCAGATTCTTCTTTATTCTGTTTTCCCCCCCACCCCCATTAAAATACAAATTATCTATTTTTTTAATTTTAAATGCCTAGGGCTCAGTCCTACTCTAGCAAATCTCTGCTCATGCAGAACCAGATTGAAGGGAGTACTAGGGAGACACAAAGGTAGTATATGTCACCTTTATCTCCACTTCTCACTGAACATTAGGTGTGGTGCAACTTAGAATCTCAGGGTTGCTCTAACTTGTGCCCACTTGTGATTGCCCCACAAGAATTTGTAACATCAGTCAAGGATGACCAGAGCATAGTAACACTGTGGCTATGATGACCTCTCTCAACATGCTCCCTATGCTGGGGTCTCTGAGGGAGGGATTCCCCTATGCCAGGAAAATTCTAGACATGGTCTTTAAGCTGCCTTTACAGCCTCTTTGTGAGTTCAGGGTGACATAAAGGGTTGCCTTATTAGTGACCAGAATCTGACTTAGGCTCTGTACTACATGATACTTGTGTAAGACAGAAAAAATGCATATAATAATATAAACTAATAAAGGAATGGGTATGACTACTTTCATACATATGCACCATGACCAATGTTTAGGTTCCTTACTTTCTAATGGCCAAATCTTCAGCTGGGGTAAATCAATCTAGCTTGATTTAGTTTGTACCAGCTAAGGTACATACATCCTTGTCCTGTGATAAATTTCTCAAGTTTAAATTTGCATTATTGTCTGGGTTTTTGCAGGAATACATATGCATATGGGTCAATATACACTGTGGACATCCTTCTGCCTCTGCTGATTTCCTGTTCTCTCTAACTCCCCCAACTACTTCTCTTCACTGCAGCCTCAATCCACATGCCCTCCATATTTCCCTTCAATCCTTCTCCTTTCCTCTCTCCTTCAAGTCCCCACTGCCATCTTTATCTCTTTATTAAGCTAATTCCCTCCCAACAAAACCCAGTCAAAAAAAGAAACCAATCAACAAAACTATTGTGGCACTAACATGGCATTTGCAACTGCCATGTGGTTCACTCCATACGTTATATCCCTTCCCCCACAATCCTTAGTCTGCCTTGTATATTTAGACTATAAACTCTTTGGGATGGAGACTGTCTTTTACTCTTTGTTAGTACACTGCCTACCACAATGGGGCCCTGATCTCAATCAATCTTAGGATCGATTGGTGCTACTCTAATACAAAGAATAAATAACAATATGTGTGTATGTATGTCTAGACCTACACATGCTGTAGAACTGTTTATTTTAGTGCATGTTTATTTCAGCACAAAGGATGCTGGCCATACATGTGCATTACATAATTTTAATGCTCCAGGCCAGTCTCGGCTGGTCACTTGCTCGAAATATTTGCTATAAAGTAAGATTTGCTTCTTTTCCAGCTAGTAACTAAGTAAATACAGTGTAAGAAATATACAGGGGCTGTGCTCAGCTCTTTCTGTTGTGGCCAATGCATGCTGCACCCTCTGATAGTTCAGTGTTTTTGTCATGGGAGTCTTGTTCTAACTCAGCTAGATTGAAACACACAAATATCTGTACAGTCTAAAGCCCAATCCAGCTCTTATTAAAGTCCATGATAAAACTCCCAATGACTTTAGTAAGACCTAGGTCCATGACATTTAGCTACAGCTCGCTGCTGAGGATGGTGTAACAATAGTCACTAGAATCAGCAGGTACTGCTCATATCATCCCCTTTTGTAACCCAGATTCAAGTTAAGTGACTGGGGCTAGGAAATACAGATCATTCTCCTTCCAGCACCATTGCACATCATACCACCATTACATAGTCTGTTACCAGCACTCCTGATCTCCCAGGGTACACAGATACTACATAATCCTCCTGGTGGGTTGAGAATGCATCCCCCTTGATAGACAGCCCGCCCGCCCGCCCACTGGCAGAAAGAGGTGGGAGCAGCCCCATGGCCCCACTCCATCCCTTCCCCTTTGCACAGGCTGCCTAGGTGGGGGCACTGGCTCTCTGAAGCCCTTGTGGTCCCAATTGCAAGGTTCTTCCATTATGCCCAGCTTCTGCACTGGTGAAGGGTGCAAGAAGATTAAGGCTTCATTCCCTTCTCCCTCTCTTTGCACATCCACACAGAGAACCAAGCACAGTCTAGCCCTAAAACACAGAACAGAGAAGTGCATCTTGGAATGAATGCTTTGTAGGCGCAATGCAGTCCTCACACTTGCATCTGTTCATTGGGGTGCGCCAACATTTTCACATCAAACACACCATAGCTGTGCCTAGCAGTTGTCTACAGTGTAAAGGCCTGTTTGTGCTCTGGGTTCCCTTGCATGTGCCAGAATAAAGACAAGGGGAAAAGAACACACTTCTTTCTCCAAATTAGAAATTAAAAGAATTAGTAAAAAAATATTAAAATGCAGATACTTCACCATTTGGAAAAGTTTGGGATTTTTCAAAGCAATGTAAATACCTAAGCTGCACTGGTTCCAATCTCAGAAATATCACTGAAATGCCAATGGAAATGTTTCTTTAGAGATTTAATATTAAGAGGCAGAATTGAATTGAAGAGATGATAAAAAGCAAACTGTGTAGCACTTACTAATCTTGATAAATGGCTGTCCATGCTGCCAGGAGGAAATCATTGGGGATCATATATGAACCTTGGAGTTTCTGATGCGATAATTTAATTGTGGAATCCTTCTCTTCCACCTTGGCTAAATGAAAGTCAAAGCCAAGTGCACCTTTGAGAAAGAAGAGGATAGGGGTAGGCTGGTTGGAATGTGAAGAATTACTCAAGGATGTCCAGGACACACTGAAGCTTCTTTGGGGACCAACTTCCTTTCTGTCCACTTCCAAAATGAAATATGAGGTAGAAAAGCAAATATTTTCTTAATAGTATCTGATGGGCCATAAAATTAAAGTGCACTATGTAACTTGATGTGAGCTCAGAGGCAGATGATAGCATAAAGGTTTACTTCTCATGTGGCCTTCTTATCTATATCCTTCTAAATAAGTAGGACTGTAGTGCACATCCTGTACTCCATAAATTATAACTAAAGTATAACAGTATTGGAGAAACAATATTGTTTGTAGGCCAGATTCACCAGTCCTCACTAAGTCAAAACACCCTTTAAAGTCAATTTGCAGGAATTCACAATAATTATTTTAACTTTTTTCTTATAAGGATATAATTCCTTACTCGAGAAATATGCGGCTTCTTCCTTCAAATTCTCATCTCTATTAAGCAGCTGGCACTCCAGAACAGGGAGGTGTGAACAACTGATTTTTTGATTTGGATGCTTTTTTGAGCTTTTAAAATGTTTTTAAAACTAAAACTAAAGTAAAGTTTGAAGTGCAAAAGTATCAAATAAAAAAATTGAAAAGTTTAACTTCACACACATCAAAACAGAAATCTTTTGATTTTTCAGGGTTTTTTTTTTTTCTTTAACTAAAACAATTTGGCAAATTCTACACAAGTTCACAGAAGGTTTCGGTAGCCCAAGTTTGAACTGAAAATTTCACCCCTCTCTACTCAGAAGGCACAGGGACTTCGTGAAACTAGTATGACAGAAAGTTTCACATAAGATGAAGTATTTGGAATAGATCTGGTTGCTAGATGGGAGAGCTGTGCAGGATGGATTAACAGGGCTAGTACACAGTATTCTAATAGTATGCAAGATAGTTGGCTGACTCCCGAGTGCCCCTCTTGCGGGGGAGGTGCCTCTGCGGGGCTGTGCTATCAATTTATCCCCTCTTCAGGGCCTCTTAACAACTGACAGCCCACAGGTAATTAAAACATTCCCCTCCCCATTATTTACTGGCACTCTAAGCCACAGTTTGGTCACTCGTTCCCTTTAGCTGGGCAGTCCCCAGCACTTCTTCCCAGAGGTATGTCCCAATTCTCTTGGGCTTTACCTGACTATAGCTCAGCCTTCTGGCTTCCAAGTCCCCAAACCCTTCTGTCAGTCAGGGTCCTCCTGCCCACTGCAGCCCCTCTCTGTCACAGCTCCTTTGATCTCTTTGTAGGTGCCTATCATACCCTCTGCAGTCTTGCTTTTATTTCTTGAACTTGCCCTCTCCTGCTGATCTTTATACGGCAATCACCCTGCTCTCTCCCAGGTGTAGCTCATTCTGAAATCACGATTGGCAAGCCGCAGCCCTTAAGGGGTAAGCTACCCTGTTACACAGTATACTGAGGAGGCAGAACTTCCTTTTGGTGTAATGGAGACACTTCTCCTGACCTGTTAAGTTAGTAAGAAAGTCAGAAGGAAAATGGCTACAAGAATAACATAATGGTGACGGGGTAATAGGACCCTTCCTCAAGACCCTTCATGGAAGAAACTGTTAGTTTTGTCTATAGAAGGAAAAGGGGAACAGAATGCTTACTAATTTGTTACCTGGAAAAGCACTGAGGGGGAAAAAAGCTCTCTCTTCTCATCACTCATTACTTCTTTGTTACCAGAGTTCTTTGAGGTGGACTCTGCATATTTACACATCCCACACACCTTCCGTGCTCCTGCAAAGTCCCAATTAAAGTATCTTGGTTTTTCCATACTAGCAGTGAAAGGACCTGCAGCAGCAATGGCGACATACCCCCTTTGTACTCACACTCAGATTACATTTGAGCGCTAGAGGAGGAGGGCATGGGAGCATGGGTGCTTAATGTGCACTGCTACTAGAAGGTTCTACCATCCTGCTGCACTGATTGGCATGAGTCCAAAGACCGTGAATATGCAGAGTTCATCTCAAAGAACTCCAGTTACAAGTAAATAACCTTCATTTTCTACTTTTTGGACACAGGTTACCTTTTGTTCAAGGTATCACAAGGGTGTGTTTAAAAAGAACTGTTTTTACCCAACGTAGTCAGCATACCTAATAAAGAAATGCAAAAAAAAGACCCAGATTGGGATGCTCACTTCTGCGGGCTGTGTAGACATACCCGGAGGCTATTAAGGCCACATTTAGGCTGCAATAAAAAAGTCACTTAACTTTCTACAGTGCTGAGCACCTAGCAACTCCCATTAAAATCAATTGTCTCACAGAACTCTGGATAGTCAGGCCACTTATTTAGGATTCAAAGCCCACTAAAGTCTATAGTAATCTATCCATTGACTTTGAATCAGGCCCCAGTTTAGGCTCCTATTTTCAAAAATTTTGATCCATGTGTTTGAGATCTTCTTGCCACCCATAAAAGTTATGTATGTGGCTACAAACTGTAGACAACAGGTTGAGAGTGATTTTGTCACCCTCAGAAAGATGTGTTAATTAATTTACATTTTTTGTAAAGTATATAGCTGGAAAAGGTCTTTTCAGAATATCTTTTTTAACGGCAAAATACTGCAGGAAAGCAAACAAACCACATTAATTACACTACAGGCTGTACAGGAGGCTTCCTTTGTGGGAGAAAGGTATTATTAAAACATAACCTATATCCATGTTAATGACAATTACTCACTAGTTTAATACACAGGATGTTTTTAAATAGTTTTCCCACAGATTGCAGTGCTAGTACTCTGGGAAAGGGCTTCATTGTTTTTCTCTTCTGTTCCACTCTAGTGTGCGGGTTAAAATTTATTTGTTATAAGCAACAAGCCCTATTTTCTTTAATGGATTGGCATTTCCAGGTCAGATGAGATCAATCTACACCAGCAATGTTTTTGAGCTGTTAGTGTGTTATGTAATCAACTGAATGCTAGTTCAGCCTGGAGCCATTTAGTTTGTGGAGCCAGAACTTAGCTGACTTTAAAGAAGAAGCAAGCAAGCAGACTGATTTCAGTGAAAGATAAATTCATACTTACTAAAACATTAATAATTCTAAATCAATTAAAGTAAAATAGAGAGGGAATGACATGTGATGTCTGCGAGCAAATAGCTTAAAACTATTATTCTGGAAGGATTATTTCCCCCCAATATTTGTAAATAATATCTGCTTTCTTAGGACTAGTTTGTACAAGCTCGCACTGCTCAGCACTAACTCACACCAATAGTTCCAATGACCTCAATGGGATTATTCATGTAAATGTGCACCAATGTGAATAAGATATTCACAAGCTAATCCTTTATTAGCAAGAATATGTCTTCTTCTTCATGAAGCCTATCTTGTGTCAACTATTCCTTTCAGTTTATTAGGGGTAGTAGGTTTGTCTAGGTACTGGACTGTGTCTCAGGAGACCTAGATTGTATTCACAGCTCTGCCACAGACTTGCTTTGCGACCTTCACATCACTTCACTTCTCTGTGCCCTGTTTCTCCTCTCACCCTTTGTTCTTCTTGTGTATTTAGGGTCTAAGCAATTCAAGATGAGCAGCAGTTATTTTACTGTGAATTTGTACAGTGCCTAACATAATGGGGTCCCAATCTAAGTGCTACCATAAAGTAAATTATAAATAATATTAAGTGTATTCTTACTAGTTTGGCTTTTTTAAATGAGTGTTTTTCACAGAGCTGGTTTAAAGAAAGATTCCTTTCTTCCTTGTCTTTTCACTGCAGCCTGATTGTCATGCAAAAAAATACTGCTGATTATACATAAAGTTAGCTTTGTATGTGAGGAAAAAAGTTCTTCCCTCCAAAGGCATTCAGAAGGAGTTTTGACTTAGTAATAAGCCATGTGTGCAAGCATCAAGCTAGACAACGAAGATAATAAGACACAAAGTAGTAGTCATACTCCCTAAAAGCAGAAATCTGCCTAGTTCCCCTCTCCCGCCCACCCCTCAACCCCCTCCCTCATAAGGATGTTATGGAACAAGATTCAAGTTTAACCTTGAATATATATTTGTTTTAAGCTTATTAGCATAGTTGTTGGTCTGTACATTCTCTTGTTCTTTTCATTCAAATATTTCCCCTTTTTATGTTTTAGTTTAAGGACCCAGTCTCTTGAGGTGTTTTTACCCTCAATTTCCATCAATGGGCCCTAAAAGATTAATAAATAAAATGAAGGAGACCAACACAACATTTAGGCCTTCATTTGTAACAAGCCTCCAGAAATAAATGGATTCCTCTCATCTCTCACACAAAAGCAGTGCTGATTTTCAACAGTTTGTTTTGAATAAGACTCCCCTATACACAAACCCTATCTCAAAAATTCCGTGTGCTAAAATCCTAGAGGCTAAATTGTAGTATGGAAAGATCTCCCCTTCCACCCCAAATTATACCTCCCAGTCAGTAGAATTTTATGTTACAGAGAATGCTAACTTAACCTGATCTAATGTAGAGTCCAGTTTTCCATTCTGTTTAGAATTCTACAGGTTTTCTTCATTTCCCACAAGTAAACAGCTCAGACAGGTACATAAACTAGTGTGTAAAACATGAAGCTCCACAGTCATTATCATGTAGGAACAGCATCCTAAAATGTCCTTAATATAACATTTCCCTGCATGCTCTTGGTAACTGTTTCTTCACGTCATAAGAGTCCTGTAAGAAGCATAAATATTCCTCAAGGAACCAAGAGTTGTTTAAAAGTCTTTAATAGGTCTCATAAAATGAAGGATAAAATGTGTGAAAGAAGAGCTGTCATGATAATGATAAAAGATATGAAGAGCTGTGCATTTCATATCAAACAGTCATGTGAGTTTTATATCAATGAGAGATTGCATGGAATTTGCAAAGGCAACTTAAATGCTACTGAGTCTCAGGTTGATATAACTAAACTGAATTTTTAGAGTTCAAATCAGCTGTGAGACAAGGTTTGCTCCATTCACCATACAATGGCAAAACAAATCCATAGTATCAGCTCAGGTATGTCTGCTGGTGAGATTGGAGAAGGAGAGGTTAAGGAGACAAATCTCTCTCTCGCGCGCGCGCACACACGCACACACACACACTCTTTCTCTCTCTCTCTCTCTCTCACACACACACACACAAATCACAGTTTTAGCGGAGCTACAATTTCAAGTCTACTCCAGAGTAATGGCTAGAGTAACCTCCTCATCCATGGCACATTCTATGGCACAGTAGATGGCAGCCTAGCAATGAAGGATCTACACAGTAATAAACACTCCAGCACTGCCCCCAAATGCTTCCTGTGTGATGCTCACAGATAATTCCACTGGAGATTGACTCCATACCATGCAAAGGACGCATAAACCCCTATTGGTCCCCTTCTAAACCCCATCCTGCAGTTCAGCTATGGAACCATACCATATTTGCCCATCAAACTGAAATGGGTATTACAGGCCACAGCTTGAACATCTCAGCATAATGCAACACAACACAGACCAGAGGAAACTAAAAAAAGATATACACATGCATAAAAGAAACTACTGTATTTGCATCTGCAGCAAACTGTACTAACAAAGCTAATGCTACTGGACATTTCATTGCTGACAAATGTAAAGTGATACATGTTGGCACAACATCAAAAAATACAAGTACAAAATAAATGGAATTTAACTGGAAAGCACTCTAAGGTAATGGAAAGTGTTCACTGAACATATCTCTGAGCAATATGGTGGTGTTTTAAAAATATATATAAAAATTAGCATGCTTGCAACAGGTAATTTAAGAGCATAGGATAAATCTAAGAAAATTATTATAAGGTTAAACAGCTGGTATGACTCACATAGAATTTATGTTCAGTGCTGATTGCTACATTGTAAAGTGATGTTGTAACACCTGAAAAGATAAAGAGGTTGTTCCTGGGCTTAAAAGGCATAGCTAGAAGGGCAAGCATAAAAGATTTATACTGCATAGTTTAGCAGAATGTTTGATTGAGAGATACAGAATATCTTCACTAAAGTATCAAAATTAAACCTGGGGTATGGTTTTCATTCACTGTGAAATGCTTTTGTTATGGACAAACGGTCCCCTTCCTTACCTGGGTCCCAATCCAACAAAGCATTTAAGCACAAGCTTACCTTTAAGTATGTGAGTAGTCTAATAAAGTCAGTGGGACCTACTCTCATGTTTCAAGTGCTTTGCTGAATAAGGGCTTTGCTTCCCAAGCACCCAACTATGGGCTATGGACCCAAAGATAGTTGGTTCTTTTCTGGAGAAATTCTTTATTGTCTTCCTTTCCCTAGTAGCATCTGATTTGGCCTCTTTTATATCATTCAGGCTTCTGCAAACTGCTCTCATAAGGATTTCATATACGATCCAGCAAGCACTCTGGGCCAAATCCTGATAACCTCATTCTGTCCTTACTGCCATTGGCTTCAGCATATAGTGCACACATGCACAAAAGTGGTCAGGAGTCTAACTGGCCAAATCCTCACCTAGTGTAAATCACCAGAGCACCATTGAAGTCAATGGAGTTACCACAAGTTATACCATCTAAGGATCTGGCCCCATATCCATAAATATAAAAATCAACCTTACAGATAGTCATTTCAAAGTTGAATATTAGGGAAGAAACACTCAATTTCTCTCTGCTGGGCATACTGAATCCTACCTATTTATACATAATTATAAAATGCAGAGTAAAAGCAAAATTATTTTAAAATAAACACATTGTAGCATTTTAGTACTGTTATAAAAGTAGAGCAGATGGTGGTTTTTAATCACATGACCCAGACAAAACCTTGAGATTTTTTTTGCACACTGTACCTTGGAGATTTTGTGAATTTCTGATTTATTGCATTCTTCTTAAAAGAAATGTGTTTTCCTGTCTCCCTTGTGTCTGCACTGGCATGTTCAATGAAAAAATGGAAACTTGAGAAAGGCTTTTCTTAAAGAAAGATGAAAAACTGTTTTTGTTCTGGGGGATATGAGTGGATTTCAGCAAAAGTATCATACTTAGAGCACGAAAATAAAATAAAATGAAAAAGGTTTTCAAGGTGTATTTACTTTTACATGCTACCAGTTAGTGGTCAAAAATTGCTCAGGTTAATTCAGTGGTGCATAAGTGGATCAAGTTGTATTAATTTAGAAGGAATAAAGGGACCCAAAGAATCAAAGGCATTAAGACAACCCAGTCACTATCCTACATTAAACAATGTTAAACAAGGTTCAGGGTTTGGTATACAGAGGCCTCAGCCTGCTTAGTACCATGGCAAATACACCATTAAAAATCCCTTTAACTTTTTATTAAAGATACGGAAAAGATGGGAAAACAGCTGAAGCTTTTGAAATGTGAAGTATTAAATAAGGCTTTCATTTTAACAGTATCTCTTGTTCCCTTTCCCTTTAGCTGGCGAGAGTCTTTAGAAGGAAGAAACCTCTTGTTTGACAGTCTCTTAGATGGTATTAAAGATGTAATAACTGTCCTTTTGGGGGAAAAGAGAAGAAGTTAGTTGAAATGGGCTGGAGCTGTCATTGTTGCTGTTGTTAAAGTCAGATCCCATTTCCTAGAAGACAAAACAAGACAAACACACACAAAAGAGGGAAGAGAAAAGAACAGCAAAAATAGAAAATTCAGCTTTTATCTCTGGCATTGACTCTGGCTTGCAACCTCACTGCTTTAAAAACACAGGCACAGCACATGGTCTAATCAGCCACTCTGTGACCTGGCAAACTGGTACCAGAATCGGTTTGTTTAGGGCATTGCTTTTAGTTGCCTCTTTCTGGTCACAAACTTACAGCAGCATTATACCAAGATATACAGCCTTGGTTGGCAAAGCCAGATGGCAAAAGGAGAGGGATAAGAAAGAGAAGAAATAGCTGGGAAGGAAAAGAACACACAAGGAAGAGATATGGGACAAAGTCTCACATCCCTAGCGGTGTTCAGGATTCAGCTGAAGTTGGTGGAGGTACAATGTCATTTGGTTCCCCTTCTCTGGCCTGGTCTGGTCAGGACATCTTCTGATCTGGGATCCCTGGGGACAATGGAGGTGGCAGCCAAGATGGTGAGGCTCACTCCAGTAGCCACTTTTTCTGCCCCCCAAGTCTTGTTCTTAAGGGCCCTGAAAGGGAGTGATGGGTGGAAAAGCTCATCTCCTCATTTTTTTCACAAGTTACGTCTAATATCTAACCTATCAATTTGGGTTTATTAATTTTCAGTCCTCCATTTCTCTTGCTTACCAGGCATGATCTTTGGGCTATACCAGTAGGACTAATTCAGTCTCTCTTTTGCACCTTTTCCCATCAGTATTTGTTATTGGTTCTTGTGACTTTCATTTAGCTTTTACAGTTGAGCTCACAATTAGGGTAAATGTGTAGGCCCAATTATTATAATAGATGGTGCATATACCCTAATAAAAATAAATAATCAGATTAACAGTTCTTTTGCAAAACCTGCCATAACATCCTCAATCCCCTGAAATCCAAAGCAAAGTAGAAAAATAATTTTAAGAAGTCCAGCTCCATAAAATCAGATCATCCTATGGTATATTAGCATCAGTACCTTTTTGTTTCTCCAATTATGACTCACCCATCTGAGCACCCCATTTGCTATAGAAACATCATGGTTATAAAGAAACCCTCAAGTGGCCTATAGTACAATAGGATTTAGTGCTGTCTCCCTGAGTTCGCAGAGAGCCTGAACCAATAGTTCTGAGAAGTACGAGCTGCCCATTCTTCTTAATGGGATGTTAACTCTGGAAACGAAAGATGATATTCTACAATACAACTGCAGTTGATAGATTTCCACTCCATACAGCTAAATGCAGTGCCTTGCATAATGACAGGTTTCAGAGTAACAGCCGTGTTAGTCTGTATTCACAAAAAGAAAGGGAGTACTTGTGGCACCTTAGAGACTAACCAATTTATTTGAGCATAAGCTTTCGTAACGGCTGTTACTCTGAAACCTACAATACAACTAAAACTGAAAATGTGGTAACAACAAAATAAAATGAATTAAATATCAAATTCAAAACCACATTGGTTGCATTATTAATTTTTATATTTAATTTTACAAAACCTTCTGCTTTTTAAGTGTATCCAAAGTTCTCACAGAAATAAGACTTCCCATCAAAATGAATCTATGAACTTTGCCATACGATGTAGGGCCTGGTTAGTGCAGATTACAGAAAGATTTTATTATAATCCTGGGGGATAGGTTTTTTATTTTGCGTGTGCTCAAAATTCAAACCAAGATCCAGATTCCAACTCTGCAAGTGACCTTTTTCTTCATTCTGTGGTGTTCCAAGTCTGGATTTCAATCTCACTTCTTGAGTCTATCCCTTATAAGTAGTAGAGTAATAACCACTAGTCCATAAGGAATAGCATCTCTGAGCCAAGTTTATCTTCTGCCAGTCTGAGCCCGGAAACCTTTGTTTAGTTCTGTTGCTAAATATCCTGCTTTGTCACTGAAGATAAGTATTAAATAACAGAACAAATGCCAGTGTCTTCTGTATCTAGGATTTGTGTGGAGGATGTGAAGCTTGGTGTACAGCCAAATTAATACACTTGTCCCAGAGGATTCTTGTCATGTCAGCTCTGTTTATTTAATGCAATGGGTCAGAAACACAATACTAAGCATCTGAGAGTTTTAACTCAAATCCTTGAGAATTCAGAGATTCTAAGGCCAAAAGGGACCATTGTGATCATCTAGACTGACCTCCTGTATAATATAGGCTACAGAACTTATCCAAAATAATTCTTAGAGCAGACCTTTTAGAAAAACATCCAGTCGTGATTTTAAAATTGCCAGTGATGGGAGAATTCACCACAACCCTTGGTAAACTGTTCCAATGATTAATTACCCTCACTGTTAGAAATGTACACCTCTGAATTTGTCTAGCTTCAACATCCAGCTCTGGATCAGTTTAAACCTTTAGACTGAAGAGCCCATTTTCTAATATTTGTTCCTTAAATAGGTACTTATAAACTATGAACAAGTCACCCCTTAACCTTTTCATTAAGTTAAATAGCTTGAGCTCCTTGCGTCTATCACTATAAGGCATGTTTTCCAAACCTTTATTCATTCTTATGGCTCTTCTCTGAACCCTCTCCAATGTATCCTTCTTGAATTGTGAACACCTGACCTAGACACAGTAGTCCAACAGCAGTTGCATCAGTGCCAAATACAGAGGTAAAACAACCTCTCTACTCCTACTTGAGAGTTTCCTTTAATTCCCTCACAGTGTAGTAATATTGTAAGTTGTAGCCACAATGAATGGATGTGAAGGAGGAATATAGCAAAATTAGCTTTGACCTCACCTCTGCTAACCACCCCCACCTTTTTCATTTTGAAGGTCTGAATATAAAGTGTTTTAACTTTTTATTTGCTTTGCTGCTATTTGAACAAAGAAATGATTTAATGCATTAAAATGATCACAGAACCTGAATACCAAAAAGCAAACTACGAGTTATTTTAAAAGGATGAGAAAAGTATGACTATGTAAACAATGTAATGTGTCTGGCTCCGAAATTTAATTCTGCCATAGAATTGATATTAAACTGGACTTCTGCTATTGTATTTGGCCATTTTGTTGAAGGAGCATAATTCCAAACATTCTGCCTTGAAGAAAATAGTTTTCAAAAACTGGCATACTACGAAGAATTTTGTCAGTGAGGGTTTCAGTCTTCCAGCTTGTGTTGCATTTGGGCAGATCCTTCTACTAGTGTGGATGGAGCCCCAGTGAAATCAATAGGGCTCTGCAACAATGCAGGGATTCACCCAGAGATAACAAGTTGCAGGACTATGGCCTAAGAACGTGAATTTTTCACATATAGATTTATGTAAAATATGAAATGTGTATTATTTCCTATTTAGGATGACATATAGAGCTGTCAGAAAAGCTTTGATCGGACCACTTTTTGTTGGAAAATCCAGTTCCATCAAAATCCCTCATTAAATCATGTTTTTGTCAAAGTTTTAAGAAATAAACTAAAAATCCTCTGTGAAACAGAATTTCCATTCTCTGCACAGCTCCAGTGACATATGCATCTGTACTTGTACATTATGTACGAATGATCTGTGAGTGTAACAAAAGCACATCTTTGAAATACAGGTGCTAAAAGCTGCTAAAACTTTACTTTGGTTCACAGTGCATCATCCCTGGTTTCTGCAAAGGGACTACGGGCTTTATCTGATAATCCTCAAACACTATACATGAGAAATAAAGCAATACATTTAAAATGTAGTGAAAAATGTGACATTACAAATATATGTCCCATCAGTCTTAAAACCCAACAAAAAGCTCATGCAAAAGTTCAGGTTATATTTAAAAGGGTTTCCAAAGTACTCAAAGGAAAGAGCTTATCAAAATTGTTTATGAGCCAGGAATAGTCTTTCCCAATGTCCAAGGTGGCAATATGCTTCAAGGGAATTTTAAACTCATTGGGATATTATAGGTTTAAAATATCCTTCTGACAAGACCAAGCCTCCTCCTCCTTGTTTTTTTGCATTCCATTTCATAGAATCATAGAAGATTAGGGTTGGAAGAGAGCTCAGGAGGTCATCCAGTCCTACCCCCTGCTCAGAGAAGGACCAACCCCAACTAAATCATCCCAGCCAGGGCTTTGTTAAGCCAGGCCTTACAAACCTCTAAGGATGGAGATTTCACCACTTCCCTAGGTAACCCATTCCAGTGCTTCACCACCCTCCTAATGCAATAGTGTTTCCTAATATCCAATAGACCTCCCCCATGCCAATTTGAGACCGTTGTTCCTTGTTCAGTCATCTGCCACCACTGAGAACAGCCTACCTACATCCTCTTTGGAACCCCCCTTCAGACAGTTGAAGGCTGCTATCAAATCCCCCCTCACTCTTGTCTTCTTCAGACTAAATAACCCCAGTTCTCTCAGCCTCTCCTCATAAGTCACGTGCCACAGCCCCCTAATCATTTTCGTTGCCTTCCGCTGGACTCTCGCCAATTTGTCCGCATCCCCTCTGCAGTGGGGGGACCAAAACTGGACATAATACTCCAGATGTGGGCTCAGCAGTGTCGAATGAGGCGAATAATCACTTCCCTAGTTCTGCTGGCAATGCTTCTATTAATGCAACCCAATGTGCTGTTAGTCTTGTTGACAAAAAGGGCACACTGCTGACTCATATCAGCTTCTCATCCACTGTAATCCCCAGGTCCTTTTCTGTAGAACCTAAGTGCAGGACTCTGTACTTGTCCTTGTTGAACCTCATCAGATTTCTTTTAGCCCAATCCTCGAATTTGTCTAGGTCGCTCTGGACCCTATCCCTACCCTACAGTGTATCTACTTCTCCCCCCAGCTTATTGTCATCCGCAAACTTGCTGAGGGTGCAATCCATCCCATCATCCAGACCATTAATGAAGATGTTGAACAAAACCGGCCCCAGGACCAACCCCTGGTGCACTCCACTTGATACCAGCTGCCAACTAGACAACAAGCCATTGATCACTACCCACTGAGCCCGACAATCTAGCCAGCTATCCACCTTAAAGTCCATTCATCCAATCCATACTTTTTTAACCTGGTAGCAAGAATACTGTGGGAGACAGTATCAAAAGCTTTGCTAAAGTCAAGATATATTACATCCATATTCACAGAGCCAGTTATCTCATCATAGAAGGCAGTCAGGTTGGTCAGGCATGACTTGCCCTTTGTAAATCCATGTTGACTGTCCTGATCACCTTCCTCTCCTGAAAGTGTTCAAAATGGATTCCTTGAGGACCTGCTCCATGATTTTTCCAGGGACTGAGGTGAGGCTGTAGTTCCCCGGTTTCAGCAGTGCATTAGGTAAAATGATTAAAACTGCAGATAGACCACAGCTAATCCACGTCAGCAGTGCTTGAACCAAGAACTACCGCAAAACAAAAAGGAGGAGTGAGCTGTAAGAAAGTAGTAATAGCCAGAGTGGTAGAAAAATGGACAAACTATTATATTGTAAAAAATAAATCAAATTTCAAATGTATTTTCATTTTGTACGGTTTAAAATGGACTCATTTTTGTTTTCAACATATTTTGGGAAAAAAGTTAAAATTTTTCATTTTTCTCTTCTGAATACAAAAAAATTAACAGTGTTCACAGTTGCATGTGCTCTGTCTCTTTTCTCTCCCCCCAACTCACTCACTCACTCTCTCTCTCTCTCTCTCACACACACACAGAGTTGGTTCTTGTTTCTCTCTCACACACAAGCCTCTCTTTGAGCATTTGCCCACATGGATCCCATGGTAGATGAGTGACTAGCAGTTACCTCTCAAGAAGGTTGATGATAGGAGTCCTATCTAAATAATGACTGCAGGCATCCCTTCGAAACTGGTCGTCTATTCTAGCAGCTGCCATAATGGTAAATATATGAACTGAACTCCAAGTAGCTGCTCTACAGATCTCAAAAAAAAACAGGCTCCCCAAAAGCAAGTTCCAAATATGGACTGAACCATAATAGAGGGTGTCTGACTCAAAATTGAAGGGCTTGTTTATTTAATGGGTAGGAAATCTTAGTGCAGACTGTAACTCATTTAGAGAGCATTTGAGGAGAAGCAGCCTGCCCTCGAGACTTATTACCAAAAGCCACAAAGATTCTGGATGATTTTACAAAATAGCTTTGTACTGGCAAGATAAAAGGACAGACCTTTAAGAACATCTAGTATGTGGAGTTTAGCCTCTGTAGAAGAGTCATGAGGAGAAAATGCCTGTAAGTGTATAAACTGATTTATATTAAAATCCAAAACTACTTTTGTTTAAAATGTTGGATGTGCTCTGGGAGTAACCTGTCCTTGAGAAAAATAGTGTATGGAGAGCTTGCCAGCAAAGCCTGAATTGCTACCAAAAAGGCTGTTTTAATAGAGAGATGATATAGTGAACATGATGTGGAGTCAAAGGGAGAGTCCATTAAAGAGAGGAGCACTGCATTCAAGGGCCAGGTAGGGAAGGGCTCTTCATCTGATGAAAAAAAATGACTGATTTTCAATAGGTGGGCAATATGCAGAAATAGCAGCAAGATGAACTGTAACAATATAGGAGCGATAAAAGAACCCAAGGCCTAAGTATATCTTTGAATGGACCATAATGGACCACTCTGCATGATATGCCTCTCTAGAAGAGGCTTTTCTGCTTCGGCTCAACACCTCCTATACAGCTGCTGAACAGCGTCTATCTGAAGAACTTAGCCAGATAGCCTCCAAGTTGTCACATGTAGATATACCAGATATACCTGTGTAGAGCACCAGCCCCTGGTTCTGCAAATGATGTCTGGGAGTAGCTGCCATTCAAGATGGGGATGCAGATTAATAGAATTCTGATTCCTGAGGTGTAGAAATAGGAATATACTCAGTTCTCACTGTATGAGATGCAGGGACCAGTACCATAGAGGTTGGATGCAGAGAGACTTTAAGTACCTGGGCTACCATACCCAGCAGACACCTGGATAATACAGACAAATGAGAGACATCCAACAAGGGGGACTCTGGTTCTGGAGTAATAATAGGGGCAGCAGGAGATGTAGAAACAGACCTAGCAAATGAAGGAAGTAGTAACTGTGTCTGCTGATGCCAGAGTTGTAGCAGAAGTCTTATCAGGATGCAGTATTGATGACTCTGTGGTGAGGTGCTGCTGCCAGTGGTGCTGGGGAAGTGATGTCAGCCATCACAGATAGAGGATCTATAGCAGAAGAACATAACCTCCCCGAGTCTTTGAAGCCTCACAGTACCAATGAGGTTTCAAAGGATTCACCATAGGCAAGTCAGCATGATGACTTTTAGCCACCACCTTGGTCTTTCCTGGGAACAGCAACCAGATGAAGACTGACAAGACAGCTCAGAGCGCTTGACACAAGCATGAGATCTCTCAGGGTATGTCTACACAAGATAAAAACTCGTGGCTGGTTGCTGGCCTGGGTCGGCTGACTTAGGCTCACAGGACTCAGGCTCTTGGGCTGAAAAATTCCTATGTAGATGTTCGGGGCCCGAGCTGGAACCCAAGCTCTGCGACCCTGCAAACCCAAACATCTAAACATCAGTTTTTAGCCCCACAGTCTGAGCCCAAATCAGCTGACCCAGGCCAGCAGTGGCGTGCTGTGAGTTTTTTATCCCTGTGTAGATGTACCCTTAGAGTCAAATGATCTCTTAGCCCTCAGAGTCTGTCATAGGCAGGGCAATTGCTGAAACTGGTTTTGAAGCAGGGTCAGATTGCTTCTGACGGATGTCAATATCAGAGACACCATCCTTGTACCAAAAATAACTTTAAACAGACATCGCAAGCTCTCTGTGTGTGCTTAGAAAAAGAACTATAAATTGCACTTGTTCAAGGTAGAAGACTTTCCTAAACAAATCAGACATTTCAAAAGGGCACCATGGGCAGACATAGCTGTCTTAAAGTAAGGGGCAGATTTTAAAACTGGAGATCCATTCTGAGACATCAGACCTACTTCTTGGTAGTGAGGTGAGACTCAAACCATGACACGTCCTTTTTAAAAAAAATAAAATAAAGCCAGAGGACTTAAAGAAAACTTATAAAAAACTACACTAATATTTAAACTAACTAATTATAAACCCTAAACTATCTAAGAGCTACAGATATGTAGGAGGACACTATGGGCTCTAACTTGCTATCACAGGGAGTGAGAAGGACCTGAGTGGTGGGTGGGGCTGCTCTACCATTTATACACTTGTTGTATGAGGCATAATGATGTGCACGCTGCATGCACAGCCCCAGTAGACACTTCTGGCTAAAAGATTCTGGGCTTGCATGCATGGTGTGCAAACATACCTACAGTGTGATCTATGAGGACAAATACTTAAAGTAGTATGTGCAGTTATCAAAATTGAGTATTGAAGTATCCAATTTCTGTGAGAAATCATGGTACTTCAACAAATTTTTTAACCATAAAACTCACAAATGTGCATGATGACCTAATTAATGAATTGATACATTGCATTTGACAGGTTAATATCTGGACTGTCCTGTACAATGACATGTGTGCACTACAAAATTATGCAAACAAAAGCATGTTGCAATTAGGAAGTCTCTCGTGGAATCTTGCCAGGGGTAAATACAGTGTTGTCTACTCTTGCAATCACTGTAGTAGCAGAAGTGGCCTTGATTAGCATTATCAGTGTCAGTGTGCCAATGGAAAGAACTTTTTATTCAGCCACTCTTTTAGATTAGCCTTTTTTAAGTGTTCCACTAATTGTTTTTTCTTCATTTGCATTAGCAGGAGACCCAATTATAGTTCTATCTTCATTTTGCAATAACCTCCTTTTTAAATAGCATAAGTCACCCTTTAACCTCTTATTACAGAGATAGCTTAAAGGCTCAATACAGAAATAGTGCAAATCTTAAATTCAGTTTTTCAAAAATGGCATTTTATAATTGTTGGTCACCTGCAGTTTAATTTAAAACATATTACATCCTCTAGAAGAAGCACTACCTTTCACCATTGTGATCTTGTGTGTATAATTTTAGGTTTTATCCTCATACACACCTTTCCTGATACACAAAAATCATATGATCCTTTTTGGGGGGATAGTAGGCATTTAAATACATTTATTGCAACATTCCTGTTGGCAATGTTTATAATCTGGGTAGGAATCTATTGTTACTCATTTAAATCAATACCTCTTAAAAAATAAGTAGGCCACTGAGCCTTGTAAAAGTAGGCATTAAGCTTGAGAGTCACAGTATGAGACAGACTGATGTGTACTAGGTGTGGGAGGAGGAGTTGGAATATTCCTACAATACACCTCACAATATGGCATTAGCTGGAATCTCAAAAGAGGTAGCTTTTCCTCCTAGCTGGAAAGAGGATGTAGTACAACTGTATAATATATGATGGTAATTCAGCAAAAATCTGACTGTACTCACTGGAGAAAAGAAGGCTAAGAAGGGATATGATGGAAATCTTTAAAATGCTATCAGGAATAATAAGGGTAGAGCTTGCCCTACTCTTAAAAAATTAAGTACTTGGACAGAATAAATGCTAGAACTGGGAGATGGTTAGCAAGGGATAATTCTCTGCACGTGCAAATTGGCTCAGATTCATTAAAGTTAATGGAGCTGCATGAGTTCACACTAGAAGAGAATTTTACCCCTTAAAATGGCAGCAAGAATATAGCTAAAGGCAATGGATTATTAATTTAAACTGAGGGAAAATAGAATAAAAGAAAACCTGTTTCATAGTTAGGATTTGGATCTTCTCTCACACTTTGTAGTCTTAATGCCAGGCTCCTGGGAGGACTACATTTCCACAATACAATATGGACCAATTTAACTGCATGGATTATCAAGGGAGTCATGTAACTGTATGTGCATCATAGGAGATGTAGCCCAGCCACAGTGTTTGGCAATGGTATAAGGTGTAATTTTGCCATTACTGGGAATTCAGATGGCCACAAAGTGTCAATTTGTCAAAATGTGCTCCTGAACCCAGGTTGCAGGAGTCTGATATGATTGCTATTGATCCTCACCTGAGAATCCTCACCCAACCCTGGAGGTGCCTGAATTCTCTCAGCACCTAAATTTCCATCCTCAAACTAAGTGTTGCTCTGCCTAGCTCCTCATAGAGCCTGATCCCGTAAACATTTTCAGAGTCTCCCTACTGGACTGGGATTCACACAAAACACCAGAGGTAGTGATTTCAGGAATGTCGAAATGTTTCATTTTGATTGAAAATGTCAAAAGAATGTTTTTGAACTGAAATTTTTCAGAATTTCAATTCTACAAAAAAATTCAAAATTCCAACTCTTGGTCACAATTTGGGATGAAAACAAATGCAAAGATGTAAGAATTTCCCATGGGACAGAAATTCCAAATTTTGCTCAATTCTAATGGTTGCAGGTTTCAGTTAAGATGAATGGGACATTTCACACCTCCTGAAGCGACAGCTTTGCAAACTCTGCAGGCTCTGCAAACTTAGGTCACATTTTCAAGCATTTCTTTGCATTCATAAGGGCTAGACACGCCTTTTTAATGAAAGCCAAGATTCTGATCTCATCATGTGTCTTCAGTAGCTGGGGCCCAAGGCATGAGCCCATGATGCCTATGTTTTATTCCAGCTCAACATCCAGTCCTCCCTCCTGACTGTGCAGAGCAGATCCTGATCATGTGCATGTGTCAGTGTTTTGCTGAATGAGTGAAACTATAGGCTCAGAAGAAATAAATTAAAACAATCAAATATATGCTTCCTTCATGTGGGTATGTTACTTATGACTAGCTAGAGGAAAGAAATTTGCAGACAAAATTTAAAAGCAGGGTAGCTGAGAATCAGTTTAGATGCATGATGAACCAAGACACACATTCTATTCCAAGCTACAAAAACATTCTGGTTTTGCTGCCAGTGTCAGCATAATTAATAAATAACACTTACCACATACTGACATGAAGACGGAAAAGGTTAGCACAATGAAAAGAAATGTAAGCAGCAGAACTGTGACAAGGTCTGTCCCCATGTCCACTGAGCACACAAAGCCTTCCATGAGCACTTAGGAAAAAAACAACACTAGGCTATGCCAGTGTGTTGTCCCAATCAATCAGAGTATGCATGATGAATCATAATGCAACATAATGTGCTATGGAAAATTTCTGGACTCTGCTGTGTCCTAATTCATTCCTAAGGAGTGATGACCCCACAGATATTACACTTCTGATATATCTTCTGCTGCAGATTTAAATAGCACAGACTACAATCCACTAATGATAGTATGATTTTTTTTTTATTTAGAAGTTCCAATATTAATTCCAGTTTTGAACAGGGCCTGTGTGCATTAGTGCTATATTGAATATATGCTTGGATTGTAAGTAAGTAAATGGGCAGTACAAATACTCAAAAGCCACTGTTTTGACTGATGGCCTTGTCAAGTTCTTGACATTTAAGTATCCCAAGGGATCAATGTCCTGATACTCAGACTGTCCAGGAACTTAAAGCTGAAAACAGGGAAGAAAAAAAAACACATAGGAAGTGAAGAAGGTACCAATTCAAAGCTTATTGAAATCAATAATTATTTTTCAACTTCAACACAATCTTTGGATCAGGCCCAAAGTCTCATTAAGAGCCATCATCAATGAAAGGGAGATAGCCTTTCATACCAAGAGGATCCATCATCACGAAAGAGACCTGGACTTATAGGTACCTTATAGACATGGCACCAGCAGCCTGGTTTATCAGTTGCCTCCTCAAAAAAGGACCAGCAACAAGAGTTAAGTGCAGTGGTTAACTTCATCTGTAAAAGGTGTAATTTGGACTTGATGACCTTGTCTTCACTGAGAAAAAGATATGTTCTTATGTTAGCCAACTCGCAGTAAAGTCCTAGTGAAGACAAGGAAGTTGATAATATTTACACAAGTTAGCAAGTTGAGTTAAAGAGTAGCCTCCCTCACAGTCTTTCACATGACCGGTTAACTCATGCAAAGCCTACAAATTGCCTTGCCTTTTACCTTTCTTTATTTAACTCACGTTAGCTAACTCAAGTGAAGAATACACCTTTCTGCAACACATGCATGTCTGTAAAGGGCCAGCACTCCCTGTTACAGAGTATTGGGAGGGAGTAACCCCTATACTCATGGCCTTGCTGTGGGCGTGATTGTACCTTGTTACTGAATGGGGAACTTCTCCTACATACACAATGCTTAGGTAAAAATGAGACTCTGAGGGTAATATTTTTACCATATTAAAGTCACCCTTCAAGAACCCTATAGGAATTTTCCCGTTGACTTCAATGAAGCCAGGATTTAATCCTTATTCTTTACCTGGGCTTTTGCACTGTTTTTTCTTTTTTTTTTTTCCTTTATTTTTCTTAACGTCACTTGGAAATTAAGATTTTTAAAATGCCAGCCCAACACGTGAAATTGGATTTAGAATGTGTTAACTTTCTGTTGTAGTGGTTTATACATCTGAATGCCCACTGCCTAACAACGAGATACAATACCTCCACCTTCTATTCTGAGCCATAATTCAGTATGTCAGCTACTGGCATGGTATTATAAACTGTAAGGATGTAAAAATATTAAATGCACTGTATTATTAATAATATGGTTGTAAGTCACCATGGTAATTAAATTTTCATTATTCTTAGATCTCGTGACCCTAATGCTGTGCCTGTTATGCCCTTTTTATCATTGCACAATGAAAAGTAGAGATAAATGTACATTCCATATGAGAATGTAACCAGGGATTCTAATTTGTTTTAAACGCTTTTAAATATTGTCTTTTGGTAATGGAAATTGGCAGCAAAATAGCACAGTGGGACACTAATAAAGATTTAGCATCCAACAGCTGACTTCTATTTTTTTTCCTTTCCTTTATCTATTTTGCTTCCCATTTAATAAAACATTCACTGATTCCAAATTATTTTCAGGTATTAGAAACCATAAATATTTTTAGCTTTAGCGATAACTGTATTACTTAAATTGCTGAACGATGTTATTTTCCAATATATAGAATTAATGAGGTTACAATACAATCAGGAGCAAGTTATGTAAATTCACACCACATCAGCTGGCACTTTATACGTATTCCAAAGGTTTTCTCTTTTTTTGGCATAGCTGCTTTATAATCCAGTTTGTTTCTTCATTATATTGTTAAAGTGAATAGATCACAAGCCAAAACAAAACAAAAATAAAATAAAATAAAATAAAAACAAAACAAGAGCTAGTTTCAAGGAATCCAGCCAACAGGAATCCTGGTTCAGAATTCCTTTCTCAGGGAAAACTCACACTTAAGTAATTTAAAATTTTGCTAATACCAATAGTTTCCTTTAAATAGGTCTGGCACTAAGATTCACAGCGTCACGTGTGAAGTAAGATGTTTGGGAACCCCTGGCTGCCTCCCAGAGCGTTGTCCACTTTGAGTGAGAGGAAGACATGTGGAGCACATGTCAGTAGACTGAGGACTTAAAGAGAATTGGAAGTGGGCTGCAAGTGCTTTGGAGGACAGGATTAAAATTCAGAATGATCTGGACAAACTGGAGAAATGGTCTGAAGTAAATAGGGTGGACAAATGCAAAGTACTCCACTTAGGAAGGAACAATCAGTTGCACACATACAAAATGGGAAATGACTGCCTAGGAAGCAGTACTGCAGAAAAGGATCTGGGAGGTCATGGTGGATCACAAGCTAAATGAATCAACAAGTTAACACTGTTGCAAAAAACCAAACATCATTCTGGGATTTATTAGCCAGAGTACTATAAGCAAGACCCTAAAAGTAGTTTTTCCGCTCTACTCCATGTTGATTAGGCCTCAGCTGGAGTATTGTGTCGATTTTGGGCACCACATTTCAGGAAAGATGTGAACAAATTGGAAGAAGTCCAGAGAAGAGCAACAAAAATCATTAGAGGTCTAGAAAACATGGCCTATGAAGGAAGATTGAAAAAATTGGGTTTGTTCAGTCTGGAGAAGAGAAGATTGAGGGGGGATATGATAGTTTTCAAGGACACAAAAAGGTTGTTAGAAGGAGTAGGGATAAAAATTGTTCTCTTTAACCTCTGAGGATAGGACAAGAAGCAATGGGCTTAAATTGCAGCAAGGACAGTTTAAATTGGACATTAGGAAAAACTTCCTAACTGTCAGGATGATTAAGTACTGAAATAAATTGCCTAGGGAGGTTGTTGAAATTTCGTCACTGGAGATTTTTAAGAGCAGGTTAGATAAACACCTGTCAGGTCAGACAATATTTCTGGTCAGATATTATTTAGTCCTGCCATGAGTGCAGGGGACTGGACTAGAAGACCTCTCAAGGTTCCTTCCAGTCCTAAGATTCTATGATTCTAAGACAGGAGGCTTTATTTGCTAACATGCTCATAAGCGTTTTGCAAATTAACTATTGAAGGAATCAGAGACACACAGACTACACTGAGGATTATTTGAGTGATGGTTTCTGAATTGTCTGAAGAATTAAATATTACTTTTTGACTCTAACTTGCTTGAAAAAATGAAACTGTTCACAGGTTGTCTTGTTGCCTCTCAGTCTGTGTTCTGTACAGAAACAAATAGAAAAAGCCTTTTGTACTGTACAGAAACAAGTAGAGTCACAAGAGAGGTTTTTAGCATTCCCATGTTATTCCTGTTGCTAAGGAAACTTTCCTTCATCTGTGCTCAGGAAGGCATCCTCAATCACAATTTACTCATAGACAAAAATGGGCCAACAATTAACCATTACCAGAAAGGTTTTAACAGGAGAATTCTCTTTCTCTTTTGTAATACCAAAGATGTTATGTAGTGGGGAGGAGCCTGCCTTAATTCCAACTACAGGCACTACAGCAAGCCTGCATGATTGCTCTTTGTCTCTACTGTATTGCTCTCAAGAGGAAACAAAGTAAAATGAAACAAAAATAAAGCTAATTATTTGGGGTTGGATTTATTTTATTGGCATTCTGTTATTAGCTCAAGTCTTTTACTGCCTGCATTGTAGCTTAGAGAAGGCAGACCAATTAAAATCCATCTCTAAAAGGTTATTGCACACCCTCTACTATCAGTTCAGGACATCCCACAAGTATAAGATCCTTTCCAGCAGGAATCACTTACAGAAATTACACATACATACATATGCATGTTATGGGCTAGGTTCTGATACCTCTACTCATGTTCAATATTACTTTATTCTACACATTGCACCACTGATTTCAGTGAAACTATTTACAAAACAAGTACAAATAAGGGTGGCAGAATTATGTCCTGTGTAATTAATATACCAAAACCAAACTCAATATTTATCAGAGCTGTGTACTTTCAACACTACTTTATAGTACAGAATGCTGGGGAATGAGAAAGTATGACATGTCCAAACTGTCTTCATTCTATACAACCTGCCTCAGAAAAATCCTCCATATCTTTTGGCCCAGAATAATCTCAAACCAAGATCTATTCACACAGTGCAGCCAAGAAGATCTGAGCACCATCATTGCCAGGAGGCATTGGCGATGGATCGGTCATGTGCTTCGGATGGAAACTGATTCCATCACCAGAATAGCAATAAGATGGACACCTGAAGGCAAGCAAAAACAAGACCGCCTGAAAACAACATGGCGAAGAGCTGTGGAAGCTGAAAACCTGGGGCACAGCTGGGGAACCACTGAAAGACTTGCCAGAAACAGGCAGGCATGGAGGAGCTTCGTCACTGCCCTGAATGCCAGAGGCGTAATAAGAACATGATGATGATGATGAATTAATGTACTATTGTTGCAGGGCAAGTACACGCCATCATCCTTTGGGGCAGAGAAAAGGGCATTATAGCCCAATGGCTGAGTCCACCTGACCACCCTTAGCCTCAGGGCAGTATGTTCCATTTGCCAGAGTCAATATGGCTGCCTTTCCCAGCAGCCAGAGTCAATACAGTTGCCCTTTCTTGCAGGGCTGCACGGCCAAGTGACCAGAATCTTTACAGCTGCCCTCCCTCACAGGGCTACGTGGCCTCGTGGCCAGAGACTATATAACTGCTCTCCTGAACTGGGCTGCATGGCCTTTTGACCAGAGGGGGGTGGCCCATTGGGTCTGTTGGGATCTGGCCAAAACACACTGACTTATTGTTTGGTTCTACAACTGGATCAATGGCTACTCCCTAGGCTTCTTCCAGTGGCTTGGTCCACAGGTCTCTGGTATCTTCACCCTGTGAAGCTTCGAATGGTTCTGATGTCTCTCAGGCATACATAGGTAGCCAGATATCTGCCCGGGTGTTGGCATGACTGGCTTCTGTAATCTGGGGCTCCAGCAGCTCCTGGATGGGAGCCTGCAATAAGCATCCTCTCACCTTGGTGATCAGCCTTGACTGAGCTGAGCTGCTCCCTTTTTTATACTGATGCTCCAATTGGAGCATGCCCAGTATGGGTGAGGGGGCATGGGATTAACCCCTCCTTGTCCAGTGTGGGGCAAGTACATCCCATCACATCTATCCATACTTTATGTTGTGAGATCTCTTATTCTTTTTCTTATGCTTCCCCAGCAAAAGTCTGATTATTTTAATTACATAAATCTTGAAATGAAGACGAGGTTTCTTCTTCCCTAAGAACTCACTTGTTATATGGACCATATGTTCTATTAATACTTCATTTACCAGTGGGTACTTTGGCTCCGTGACTCTGCCGTATTATGTGATATCATTGTAAGGAACGCTACCCTAGGGAGAATTCACGTTATCCTCTGATTACTTTTGAAGTACGTATCAATATCAGTCCCAACGTGCCGCTCTAACAGGAGGGGCAATACAGAAGACAATGAGCCAGATTATCAGATGTGCAGTGTCTATGCTTTGTGCAGCTAAGCAGAGAAAGGAGAAAGGCTGTAAACTACCTTCCTTTTTCCTTGATTCTGGGCCAGCACAGGGGCTGCTTTAAATTATGGCAGCTGTACTAGTCTCACAGAGAGCACTGAATTTTCCATCCTGCCACCTCCTGCCCCAGGCACGTTTTCTCTATTAGGAGAATTTTTGACTGTCTCTTCAGGGTAGCTTTCCATCTGCTTTGGGCAGCCAGAGCAAAGCAGCCAGCATAGGAGCCAAGAATCTGGCCCGTGTACCTGGTGTATATTTTTTTTCATTCCTCCATGTTGTTTACAGAGATTAAAGTTATTTCCATAACTCAAATAGCTGCCAGACCTATGATGTAATGGAACACAAATAACCTTTGCAAGATTTGCTCTGGAAAAACCTTCTGCTACTTAATACAAGTATCCAAATCTTATCCAGGGTACGTAAACCTAGCATATCTGGATAGTGGACTGGAAGTCCAGTATGCCTGTTTGTCCTGGTTGAAACCAGGAAGTTAATAGGGTAAAAATAATTGGCATATAGAGAGTTAAGCAAATTATTTTTAATCTCAATAGTTGTTGATTTGTATTGTGATGGTTTCCCAAGACCTCAACCAGGATCAGCGCTCCACTGTGTTATTGTAGGGCAGTAAAAATACCCACAGCAGCCCCTGCTCTGTAGAGTTTACAATCTAATTTGAAGCAAACATGAGTGAGCAGAACACATGATAGGAGAGAAAAGGACAAAGAGAATGAGAGTAATAATAACACACAGTTACAATTTGATGGTCCTGAATTATTTGAAAGCTTTTCATTTTTCCTTTTATAAATACTATCAGCTATTACATTTAGTTTTAGAGTTTTATGTGAAAGTGTAGGTCAAATCTTATTATATCTAAATGTGTTAAGCTATCCCTAATGAAATACAGGTCTTCGCTTAGGCAAACTGAATTAGCAGTCATAAACAACTCCATTCCCCCAAAAGGGATGTCTAAGATCTTATCCAAAGAAACCCACTTCTAATACTATAGCATCCCCCCGCAGCATCAGCACTGAGTGTAATCTCAAAAGAAGGTGTAGTACCTCAAGTCTCAACCTCCGCTCCAGAAGCAAGAATGCTACCAAATGTGTGTTGGGGCTAGTTACTGCATAAGGAAAAGAAAATGATACTTTAGGTCAGTGGTTTTCAACCTGTGGTCCATAGACCCCTGGAGTTACAGAGGCTATATCTAGAATTTCCAAAGGGATCCACACCTCCATTCAAAAATTTTTAAGGACCTGCAAACGAAAAAAAAGGTTGAAAACCACTGCTTTAGGCATTCTACTTTGGCAGAATAGTATCATTTACTTGCTCAGATATACAGTAAAGTAGAAAATAGCATGAAAGACACTTTGCAGCAAATGGAATAGCTAACAGGGAAAAAAGGAAAACAAGAAGTAGAGGGTCTGGTCTTGTAAGATGCAAAACTCCATCTGTGAGATGCTGAGTGCCCTGAGCTCCAAAGGAAGTAAAGGGAGTTGTGATATGTAGTTTCTGGCACTACACAAGGAGAAAGTGAAGAAGCAAAATTAAATCCTTTCTGACAGTATGACTCAGAGTGACATCTGAATATGAGTAACATTAATGTCTTACATGCCAAATTTTACAGTAAGTAGAGTGAATTACTAGAAGGATCAAATATGCCAGTTATTGTCCACAGACAAGTTTATAAAGCTTAATCTTGTCCTGTCTTTTGATGTGCTACTTGAGAGTGTCATTTCTTTATTATAGTTTAATTCACGTTCAGCTGAGCTATAGCTGGACTTCAAGTAACTAGCTGGTCACCTAAAACTTTAAGTCTAATTCTGCCCTTAGTAACAAAGTTCAGCTCCATCAGTGTTTGTGCCAGGAATTACAAACATCTAAAATGAGTGCAGAACTGAACTGGCCTACTGGGGAGCACTTGGTGCAACTCAGAAAGATGGAGTACAAAAGTGACTTTAAACCCCATCCCTGGGGTCTTCTCACCAAGCCTGAAAGTTGCGAATAGCCCCAAGGACCATTATGGCAGCCAATGATAGCTGGGCTACAGGGGCATCAGTTTCAATCAAATTTGGTGATTTTATTAAAAAAGTATTTGTGATTTTTTTAATTCAGCCATTTTTAGAGGAGAAGACAGTCTCATCTCTAATTATTATTATTGCTTCATTGATTGCCTTTTTGGCTCTTATACTTTATTAGATGACAGGTGTTATTTTCATGCAAAGTAATTTTATCACTGCTGAAAAACTATGGAGAAAAATCTATTGCTCTTATTTCAAATTTATCCCAGTGTAAATCTGAGGAGAGATTAAATCTCCTCAATGGAGTTATAGTAAGAATTATTTTGGTCCATATTATGAGTTACATAGCACTTCAGCAGACCCAGCCCTAATTTTCATTGCTCTCTGAAGGAACAAAATGGACACCGTGTAGAATCAAGCACGTGGGTTTATTACGCACAGCGCTGGTGGAGTGTCACCTTGCTTATAAGGCTCAGAGACACTGCCAATCAATTGATTACAATGGATTATATGGGTTTTCCATGGGCGGAAGGAAATGATGGGGTAGGTGGTCCCGAGGCCCTGGATAGGTCTAGCAACAAGACAAGCACAGTAGCCAATAGTCAAAGATTACATAATGTCTCTGCCCATGATTTCAGGTTAACAAGTAACATACAATTAGTACACAGGTGTTTTTCTTAAAACGATGTATAAAGTGTATTAGTATAAAATAAATATGTTGAATTCTGATTTGGGGTCCATAGGAATAAAGTAGCCCTTCACTCTCTAATGCCAAGTGCATCACTATGTTTCTCTGACTTGGGAAACAAAGTTTGTCCCCTGTAAGACAAAGGAATATAAATATATGCTATTCCGTGGTAGTCTGCCAAGTGCTGTCTTCTCACAGTGAATGATCTGAGCACTCTATTTCTGCGTTGCCAATCATGCATGGGTGCTGGAACGAGAGGTGCTGGGGGTGCTGCCACATTGAAGTAATAATAACAACCCAAATACGTGGTTTCTGCCTTCAGTACCCCCACCATAAAAACTGTTCCAGCACGGCTGCAATCGTGCGTTAACACTTTTGTTTTATTTTCCCTCCACAGTCCCCAATCTGTAGTGAACCACTAAGTGTACTTTCCACCTACACTTTGATGATTCCATTCTATATTTAATACTCCCTTGCCTCTTTCCTGAAGTAACCAGTAACATCTCTAATATAACTTTACTGCTTCTGTGTGTCATTTCCTATCTTAGTTTGCTATTTCATTTCTGTCCATGAAATAAAAAGCCATCAGAGGCCTTGTATACTACCTAATCATTTCATGTGTATTAATAGTATAACAAAAAGGAGATTTAACATATGCTCAGATCATCTACGGGAGAATTTTAAAAAGCAAACTGGGTCTTCACAAATAACAGCCCAAATTCAGGAAAACACTTAAGGGCATAAGTGTCCTTCCTGAATAACAATAAATTTCTAAAGCATAAATTGTATAATGAGGTCACATACAATAAATATTCTGACTTCTTAGCAAAGTAAAATTAATACTATGTTAGATTTTTCTGAAACAAGTTTTTCCTACTCCACGCTCAACATTTGTTTTCTGATCTCAATGTACATGCAAGACTCTTGAGTTTATTAGCCTTTTTGCAATAATTCGCTCATTTTAGGTAGTCTAGCAAACTCCAAATCTGAACAGCAGGCAGGCCAAGCAGCAAATAGCTAGAAATATTTCAATATCTTATTTCCCTGCATGCCTTCTTTATTGACATATTACTTTGAAGATAGTAGTTCTGAGAACAGCATCAGTGTCAGCAACCTTTGATTAATTCTCCTTCAGATATTAGTCCAGCAAGTATGACCTTTTAGAAGTGGTGCTTCTTGAAGAGATGCTGTTTCAAATAGATAAGGTATTCAGATAGTCTTCATTTCCTAATCTAACTGCTGTGAAGTGTTGATGTGCTCTCTTAAAACATTTCTGTGATTCATTCCCAATTTATATATAGTACATATAAAATATACCTATTACAAATATTGCATACAAATATACAAATATTGTATTTAAAGTCAACATTTATACCCCAACTTACTGTTATAAGATGTAATACTTCACTTAGGTGTGTGTTTGTGTATATATATATATATACACACACACACACACACACACAGAAAGAGAGAGAGCCAAATTCTGTAATTCATTAGTGTTTTTAATTATCACAGTAACATAGGCCAGCTTTGCTATATCTAATTATTATAGCTATAAGCTGTTTCTCCCTGATAAAATGCATGTTCTTTGCATGTACTGTTTCTAGATAGTGTCCTTTCTTGCTCCTTCTTTAGCTCCTGCACAGAATCTTGGAAATGTAGGGCTAGACGGAACTTCAAAATGTCAACAAAATCCAGCCCCCTGTGCTGAGGCAGGACAAAGTATATTTAGACCATCCCTGACAGGTGTTTATCCAACCTGCCCTTAAAAACCTCCACAACCTCCCTTGGAAACCTGCAGTATAATCTGGGCTCCTCCAGCACTGGAGCATGGCCTTCTGTACCAATCTGTAATGTGCGTAAGTGCATCATGATTTCTGTGGAATGTGAAAGAGAAAGTCTCACCCTATGGTATATTAAAACTAAGCTAATGCCTTCTGTCCCACAAATTGAGAAACTCAAAGAGATACCATTTCATTTCAGATGCATCAGGTTTTGTTTCACTAGACCCACAGCTTTCATCTTTGTTAGTGGTGAATCTCTAGGAATGGAAAACACTAAATTGCTGGGGCATATGAAAGAAACACCACAAATTAGCTTCTTTGATATCTCGTGGAAGAAAGAATAAAAATGCAGTACCATTAGAACTTCAGTGGGAATGGGGAGGATTGTACACTATAAATATTTGCTTAGCACTATGGTTTGTTATGGGTTGCATCATGGGTTTCAAAGCTGAAAATATTTAAGCTTTTTCACCACCATTTTGAAATACCTACAAGTTGCAATTCCTGGTTAGAGAACAAAGAGTTGAAAGGCATGCTTTAGATATAGAGAAGATGGAAGATAATGATGCGTGAAATAAGAGCATAAGAAATGAAGACGAGAGGGGGAAGTAGAAGTACAGCAAACAGTTTGACCCATCAGTGAGCTTAGTCCCATTTCTATGGAAATGAGCTCATTACTGCTAATTTTTTTAGCTCCTGGTTGATTCATGAAGTGCCTTTTGAATTTTGATAAGGGTTTCATGTATCACTGAAAAACATTTGAAGAAAATATCCAGAATCAATTATTAGCAATCCCATAGATTAATCAGCTCTCTGTGCACTTTTTATAACTGAATATGTGCTAAGAGATGCAGCCTTCCCCACTAGTAGCCCTCCCCAAGGGTATATAATGAACAATTTTGCAAAGGAAAAGGGCCAGTCTCCCTAAATCCAGTTCAGGATAGGTGTCCCCATCCATGAGTCTACATTAATGGTGAAAGGCTCCTTTGAAAATTTTCTGGTTGTGTCCATGTGTGACTTGTTCTAAAAAATCAGCATTAGGAGAATTAGCTCTGGAATTGCTGCTCATTCTTGAGAAATAACAGCACCTGCAGTATTCATATGAACTGTGCTTTCAGATTTGTAAGCAAGACAGTACTTTGCTGTAGGCATTCCTAAGCAGTCAAGGGAAATGCCTAAGGGCCCAAACATTGGTTCTGCTTAAACCTTCTGGATATTGAAATGTAAATCAAATGAAGCAATTGATTTAAGTAGTACATGAACTATATTTATTTTATAAAAATGGCAATTTTCAAAGTGTCTCTACACATGAAGAAACTATATATCTATAGTACCCTGGATTTAAAAGAGAACAATGCTGACTGGCTGTATATATATTATATATAATGCACATTTGTATACACACACATGCTCAGCACCTTTTATAAATTCTCAAACACTTGAAAAGGAACACCCTTGGCAATCACCGCAATTTGCCTTGTACTAATTTTTAAGGTGTGCAAAGGTCAGTAGCATTATCAGACATGCAACTTGTAACCATATATTTGCTACACATTGTATCAGAGACATCTGATGCGTGCCAGAGAAAGAGAGTAGAAAGAGAGTTATCCTTTCTTTTCTACACACTTTCACATACTAGAATCTACTCAGTTATGGCTTATGTTCTTCATAATGCAACCATAAGAAGAACAGCAGCAGCTGTTCCTGTTGAGTATATGCAAAGCATGTTGTAGCATGAATCTCTAGTCCATAAACAGTTACAGGACACTTCTCCATAAGTTTTAAGCCACAGGTTCATTTGGAGTTTTTCAGATGGCATTATCTAATATGACAGGTTTCAGAGTAACAGCCGTGTTAGTCTGTATTCGTAAAAAGAAAAGGAGTACTTGTGGCACCTTAGAGACTAACCAGTTTATTTGAGCATGAGCTTTCGTGAGCTACAGCTCACTTCATCGGATGCATAGCCTATGAAGTGAGCTGTAGCTCACGAAAGCTCATGCTCAAATAAACTGGTTAGTCTCTAAGGTGCCACAAGTACTCCTTTTCTATTATCTAATATGATACAGAGATGGACAAATCTCAAAAGATTCTGATGTTATGACAAGCCTCAGAAGATTTTCATTTTAGGACCAAATCTAGATTAAGCACTGTGACAAAGTTCCTCCTCTACCTTGGTGGGTCTTGCGATTATTGGCAGATTTGCATGTCTTGGAGCTTCACAGCAGCCCTCAGTTTGGCCGTTTTCATGAACCCACAGTCCAGGTCAACTCCTCCTGTGTCTGACCAGGAGTTGGGAGGTTTGGGGGGAACCTGGGCCCGCCCTCTACTCCGGGTTCCAGCCCAGGGCCCTGTGGAATGCAGCTGTCTAGAGTGCCTCCTGGAACAGCTGTGCGACAGCTACAACTCCCTGGGCTACTTCCCCATGGACTCCTTCCCACCATAGGACCTTCCTCCTAGTGTCTGATAATGCTTGTACTCCTCAGTCCTCCGACAGTATGCGTTCTCACTCCTAGCGCCTCTTGCTCCCAGCTCCTTACACATGCACCACAAACTGAAGTGAGCTCCTTTTTAAACCCAGGTGCCCCGATTAGCCTGCCTTAATTGATTCTAGCAGCTTCTTGATTGGCTGCAGGTGTTCTAATCAGCCTGTCATCTTAATTGTCTCCAGAAGGTTCCTGATTGTTCTGGAACCTTCCCTGTTCCCTTACCCAGGGAAAAGGGACCTACTTAACCTGGGGCTTATATATCTGCCTTCTATTACTCTCCTATAGCCATCTGGCCTGACCCTGTCACAGCACCAAATTCTGCACTGGTATAAATGAGGAATAACTCCGCTGCCATGACTTCATTGAGATTTATACTTGGTTAGGTAAGTACAGAATTTTACTTTCAATCTTCATTTTAGGGTGTAGTTATGCTATAAATTCCATAACATGATAATAATGAAAAAGGGGATGGGGAGAGTTTGCTGTGTCTAGTCAGCGACAGTTGAGGGGAAGATTGGAAAACACCAAATCTACTTTGTTAAAATACTTCCAACATTTCCTTCTCACATTCTTCACTTCCAGCGGAACCAGTAGGATAAGAAACCAGCATCTGAAGAAAATCAAAGACAGGGGATTCATGTGGAAAAGGAAAATATCAAAAACTATTTCCTTTTACTGCAGAATCTCCTGGCAAATAGTTCTAATGAAGAATAAAACTTTGGGGTGACATTTTTTCTATTCATTTATTCTATTCTATTCTATTATTCTATTCTATCTAAGGGCCAAAACTCAGTGTGATTTCAAGGAGAAATCAGCTTTAATCTCAGCTTTATTTCTGGCTTCATAGGTGGTTCAGGGCATCCCAAACTTCCTTAAGAGGATGCTACAATGTAGGAGGGAAGCATGATATTGAAATCTTTGGCTTCTGATTCTGCAATAATAAGGAGAACGTATGGGAGTAGGATATAAGGGTCTGGCCTAGTAGTCACAGCTAGGCTGGAATCCACACATGAGGGATGGTAGTCAGTGAGCAGGGGTCAGAGGAATCACTAGAGCCACGTTCAATAAGCAAGAGTCGGGGTCAAAGTCAGGCCAGGGATCAGAGGTAGTACCAGGCCGGAATGGGAAGGCAGGAATCAGGGCCAGAGTCAGAGACCAGAGGTAGTACCAGGCTAGAGTCAGGAGGCAAGAGCCAAGGTTGGAGTCAGGCTGGGATCGGAGACTGAAGATCAGGAGACAACATGAGGTCTGGAATTGCAGCAGGCCCAAAGTCTGTATTGTCACCCAGAAAACTTCCTGGGGCACCCTCCAGGATTAAATAGGGTGGTTAGCCAATCAGAGGGCCACAGGGTATGTCATGCTGGGTCCCTTGGGTGGTTCTTCCTGTGGCACCTTTTCCCCACAGTGCTCCATGGTGGTACTGTGAGAACGTCAGCTGCCCCAGGCTGTGCAGACCCATGTTCTAGTCCCTTCGTCCTTACAGAGAAGGCAGAACATTAAGTTTCCCAATGTATAGTATGCAGATAATGATACCTAATTTTTTTGAAAGTTGCTTTGAGATCTAATGCTAAAAATGTCATAAGACTGAAGTTGTTGTTATTTGTATTAGGGTAGCATCCAGGGACCAATAGAGAAGAGGGATCCATTATGCTAGGCACTGTACAAACAGATAGTCTGCCTCAGTTTACAATCTAAGTGGACAAAACAGACAAAGGGTAAGGGAAAGGGATATAAAACACAAGGAGAGTTAGTGCCAAAAACTGCGACTGGGGAGGATTGGGGTCTTTTTAAAATTCTTTCGATGGGATTGTTAGCAACGGATTAGCAGAACATAGACAAAGTAAGGCAGTGGGAACATTGAAGGGGTAGGGCAGAGAAGAAGAAAGGGGGAAGAAAAAAAGGGAGCACGGAGAAGAGCTGAAGTGAGGCTGAGGCAAAGAGACAGAGAGAGGGATGGAGCGATCAGCCAATCAGCATAGAGCATATCCAGAGCAAAAGCTGTCATATTATTATATGGTACTATCTCAACTCTTCTGGCCAGGCCCCCTCTTTGCCCAGCCCTACCCTCTTTAGGGTATGTGTTGGCTGGCTCCAGGGAAGAGTCACAGGTTGCAGGAAACTTGTGCTGCTGTTTCCTAGCTCATAGTAGACTAACCGGCACTGGGAGGTCACAGCAGAGGCTTAAATTAATTTATATATCACACATTGCAGTAGATAGAGATAAACATGGAAAATACTAGATGATATCATTCCAAAATGAAGAGGTGCATTATCTACAATTTGAAGTAAAAACCAGTTACAGGCCACCTGAATATCATTTCCAGTGACAAAGTCACATGGCTTTGCAGCCTGTCCCTCAAAATAACTGCTAGTCCCTTTCATCATTCAAGTAATCATACAATTATATTATTTAAATAAAAACTGTGTCTTTCCTAAGCTCTTTGAAGGCTCAGATTCACTTAGCAGGTGGTTTTGTGTGAATTTTGCAATACCTTAAAATGTTCAGTAAGTTCCCGCTGTGCAGTTTTATTTAGCTGCTGAGTAGTATTATTATTCAGTGTTCTATAATGTACCTTTCCCTGGTCTTGGAAGCAGCATGCCCCAATCCTGCTGCATGATTTGCATGGGCAGTCCCTTACTCCCACTATGTCCCACTGAACACACCAGGTGAAAGTAAGAATCCAAATGCTGTTTGCAAGACAGGGCCTTTTTCTCAGAAATTAAGTACAGTATCTGAACTTTAATGCCATATTCATAGGCTCATTTTTAATATTACAGGATTATGTATTACTTTGACCTTTTCAATATACCATCATTTGAATGGATAGACATTCCCATTCCCCCATGCTAACCTGAGTGTTCTGTGGGGAAAAAATAAAATGGCAAGATATTCCTGAAACAGAATACTGAAAGGTCAAAACCGTTCTTCAAGGGTTAAAAAAAATGGCAATGGTTTTATTTGTTTCAACTAAAACACAGTGTCTTATAAAAATGAGAAGTTCATTATGCATCATAATTATTCTACCATTTCATATTGTTAATGAAACAAAATGTTAATCTATTGTCTGATTTTTCAAAGGTGCTGAGTGCCTGCAGCTCCAGTTGACATCAGTGGGATTTATGGGCGCTCAGCACTTCTGAAAATCGGGACAGCAATCCAGGACACAATTTTGAACCATGTAATTGTTTTCTTGGCTTTTCTTTAAACTAATGTATGCTGAGAGTACGTCATGTAATTTATCACTACGGCCATATAAATAAAGTTGTGTCAATAATATTTTATTATGAAGAACAAGTTTAAACAGTATTAATTTAAAGACATCTATTGTTATCTTTTCCAGAATATAGAGAGCATTTAAACACGGTTCTCATGAGAAAGGTTATAACAAAAGTAGAAAATGTCAAAACACATGAACCCAGTGTGTTACACAGAGGCCCCATTGGTGCCAACTGGCAAAGAGGTCACTGTTCTTTACAAGCAACTCCTGACTTAGACCTGATAGATTCAATACACGTAATACACTGCTTTCATGGTCTTTATCCATAAAGGGTAGCATGTGAGGTCTCTCCTGCAACTTTGTATTTTATCAATACTCCTAATCATTGCAAGATGTGTGTATGAGTAATATTTGAGGAATAATGTAACTATATTGAATATTATGCCCTTATGGTCTTAGAGTGAAAGGGAGTCAACATGTGTCTCAGGGATGGCACATTTAAGTGAGAGCCCATTCTCAACACTCCCTCTCCCTCTAGCTATCTGATATGTAATTTATTGTTCAATTGTCCACTTTTCCACCAACCCAGAAAAGTCAATGGAAAGCCATTGAAGACAAACTATAAAACATCAAAATCACTTGGAAATGAAAAGGAAGGATATGACAGCAAGGGGATCACCCTGTCTGAGAATAAAGACAAAAGATTGATTCAATATATCACATGGTGAAGGAGGACACTTTGGATCCATTCATTGAGAGGTCCCTTGATGAGTGGGGGTGCTTTATGAAAGACTGGGCCCTAGCTCCTTGGGGCTAGCAAGCGCTGCAAAAGACTACACCCTGGGGTGAGAATCTACTTTATTAGATAGGAAAGGTGACTATTAAAAAGTGTAGGCCCTAGTTCATATTTTATTATTTTGTTTTATACATAACCATTTATTTTCATCATTCACACTTGTTTCTATTTGAATCACTATTCTTTCTTTGTTAGATCCAGCAGACATCTCAGGTGGTAAGCAGGGGTTTTCTCATGACTGGCCACCCACTTTGTCCTGCTGCACCCCTTTTTATAGCTTTGGCACAAGGCAGGAATCTTTATTTGTCTGTGCTTGTCCCCACCTACATCCCATCAATGGAAAAATACAAGGGTTAAGATGGATTCCAGTATCATGTGACATGGTCACATGTCACTGTAAGACCCCCTAGTCTCCATTCTTCCTGGGTTGGCCCACACATACACAGGAAGGTTTGCAGGTAAATAAGTCATTTACAACCAGTTGTCCTAGTCAGTGGGAGCTATCAAGATTCTAAACCACCATTAATGGCCCACACTTTGCATAATTACAATAGGACCTCAGAGTTATACTTCATATTTCTAGCTTCAGATAAAAGAATGATATGTGCATACAAATAGGAGGAATATATTCAGTAGGTTATAACCTTTATTATGATACCTTACAAGAGACCTTTTGCATAAGATATATTCCAGTTACATCATATTCACACTCATAAGCATATTTCTGTAGAACATATAGAGTGCAACATCATACCCCTTCCGCAGCACAGCAGCTCCATTCATTAGTGTTAATAGTGCACATGTTAGTTTTATCATTGTAGTAAAAGCCATTTATGTAACAATGTCATAGAATATCAGGGTTGGAAGGGACCTCAGGAGGTCATCTAGTCCAACCCCCTGCTCAAAGCAGGACCAATCCCTAATTTTTGCCCCAGATCCCTAAATGGCCCCCTCAAGGATTGAACTCACAACCCTGGATTTAGCAGGCCAATGCTCAAATCACTGAGCTTTGTCAATATCACTTGTCTTCTACTGATGTCATGTGAGAATGTGAAACACGATACTATGACTGGTCCTCCTCAATGATGCCTTGATATTTGATAAAAGAAAAGGAGTACTTGTGGCACCTTAGAGACTAACCAATTTATTTGAGCATAAGCTTTCGTGAACTACAGCTCACTTCATCGGATGCATTCAGTGGATGTGAGCTGTAGCTCATGAAAGCTTATGCTCAAATAAACTGGTTAGTCTCTAAGGTGCCACAAGTCCTCCTTTTCTTTTTGCAAATACAGACTAACACGGCTGCTACTCTGAAACTTGATATTTGATTACATGTTTTTCCTACCTCTGGGATAGGCATTGTTTTTATTTACTTGTCAGAGACAACTGCCTTTCAACATGTATGTGGTGAGCACAGGCAACGGGAAATCAGGACCACTGGTGGCACTAGCACCCCAATGGATCTTGCTGGGGCTATTGTGGTTAGTGTCATAGCTTGCTGCCAAGTCCAGTGGTGGACTGAGTGCATGGAGTAGGGACCACTACTCAGGGCCTTTGCCTCCAGCAGCATTCTGCTCGCTTTATCCTCTACTTTATCCTCTGTGAGAACAGACACTGCTGGAGTGTCTTTCTGCACCATCATGCCCTTACACAATTGTGGATTGTAAAGCCACACTATCATCTCATCTTTACACTCTTGAATCAAGCAAACCAAATTAGAGGCACTTACTAGAAACCTTTTTCTGTAATACTGATTAACCATACTTTCATCTAGAAAATTTTAAAAACATGTTTTACTTTTCATCATATTAATGTTGACAGACCTCCTTTATCAGTGCTTTAATTAACAGCAGGTAAGGGAGGCAAAGTGTGTATGACATGCTATTACTTGTGCTTGATTTAAAGTCTGTTTGAGAGAACTTTTCCACAACCCAGAGCTGAAATTGTCTTATCTCATACATTCTCAGGATTGCTGTTTCATGTAAATGTCATTTTTGCTGTCCTAAACATTAAAAAACACACCAGTGCAATATAACTACTGATTCTTTATGAGAGACATGAGGGAGGCTGTATGCTTTTGATCAAAGACAAGATCCTAACTTCAAAGTAACACCTCATCTGTAACTATATTATACTGTGCTCTTAGTAAAGAAAGGGTGGCTCCTTGATTTTAAATAACCTGAGGCTTATATCATGGGAATTGTCCACATTTTCAGAGTATAATCTTCCTACTGTGTATACTTGTGGAAAATTAGATGGAAAGATACCAGAGATCATGGACCCAATTCTCCTCTCACTAGTACCAGCTTCATACCAAAGTAAGGTCATGGATTTCAATGGAAGTACTCCTGGATTTACAGTGGTGCACTGTAAAGAATCCAGCCCAATTAGGCTTTCAGAAATATTGTAGTGATTTTTTATTTTATCAGAGTCTTCTTTAGGAACAACGGAACGCAGCGGGCGGCATCCCTGGATATGTGCCTGGTTCCTTACTAGCAATGGTCTGTGCGGGACCTGCTAATAATTTTCCTGCCTCACCATTTCCATTATTTTATTGTTTTAGTCTGAACCCCAACCCCATCTCCACATGCATTTCTGATTGTAGAGATATGTTACCAGCTGGGGCCACTGGGGATCCAGGAACAGGGCTGTTTGCTATACTGTGACCTAGATAATCAGACAATCAGCATAAGTCAGACTGCGCAGGGACACAGGGAGTGGGCAGAGGGCATGAGGTATCTTCCTGACCTTATTGTCTAGCTAAGGGCAGCCATAAGTACAGTCCCTGTGCACACAGATACTCTGTGAACCATCTGGCCACATAAATTCTCCAAAGGGAGCAGTGGGTAGGAGCAACCTTGTCCCTGTCCCCTTCCATACCAATCCACATAGCAAACTGAGCGCCCTGGATACAGTATGTTGTACTGTCCTAGATGTCAATGCAGGCTGTGCACAGTAACTCCCTAAGTTCACCTCCCTGTGCATGATTAAGTATGAAGCAGATCACTAGTATAAACAACCAGCTATAGTCAGGGAAATGCACTAAAGTGAGCGTGTTCTCAGTCTTTTTACATGTATGTGTAGAAGTAAGCAGACAGTAAAGCAGTAGGGCACTACATGGTGTAGTTGGAGCACAGAGCGAGGAGCAGCTGGTAAGTTTTCACTCATGTTTTAAAATTACTGAATGATCAGTGGAGTATTACTTCAACTATTGTCACTTCCACAGCACTGTCTCTTTTCCTCCCATCTCCACTCTGTATCACTCATATTCAGTTCACAAAGAGTAAAGGTAATTGATTCTCCCAATAAATGAGATTACATTCTCAGAGATTTTCCTGTTTATTGTGAGATATAAAATATCTTCTTCCCATCCACATCTTTTGTGACTCTTCCATGAAACTGCTTCTAAAATTGTTTTGAATCAATCTAATCAATTTTAGATCTCCTGGCTGTCTGATAATCAGCCCAAGCGGTGAGCTACTATAGCTACACAGTCTTGAAAACACACATTTGGTCCTATGCTATATCACCAATGCTATTCTAAAATAAGACTTTTCTTGAAGAGAAGCTGCCAAACTGTATATCGATTCTAATGTGGCTAAGTGTCTACTGGAGACCAACTAGAGCAAGAGAAGCTCATGGAACCTAGAACGTTTATGGAAAATAGCATTTAAACCTACAGAGAAGCTTTCAATTTAGCAGAACCAGATCAGAACCTCCCCAACGAACATGCATTATTTGTGGCATTGGCATAGAACAAGACTGTATCAATATGCTTGATTGCAGTTTCACATGCCCATATTACTGTCACTCGCTAGAACTTCCACAATACATAGATGGGTGAAAAATTAAATGGCATCACGGTCATTCAGGAGATATGCTCGATAAAAGCTCATGCTTAAACTGAAAGTGAAGACTAAGGGCTATACCTGAAAACACTTTTTTAAAATTTAAAATTCATTAACATTTGTCAGCTTCAACCTGTGACAGAAATATGCAGCAATACATAACCCGCAGCTTACCATTCCAACACGGAGATACATCTCCTGCTTCGGCTTCCCATTGGAGGCAGAATTTCCCAGGCTGATTTGATAAACCTTATTTTGCAATTTGGCCTATTGCAAAATCAAAAACATTTTCCCTTCCAGGGCAAATAAGAGAGTCCAAACAAAATAAATGGCCCTCCTTGCACACAACAATTCTTTTGCCAATGTCCTCACTGGTATCTCCCTTGGACGCAGGGATCTGAAGCAGGGGCTTCCTTCCTGCCTCTCTGGACCCTAAACAAGGTCAGGTGCCAGGGCCCGGCCACCAGGTCTTTTCCCTTCATTTGCTTCACTCTTCCCCGGGATCCTTCTATATCCTGCCTTGTCACATGCCTTTTTCAGAGCCCCCTCTTATATTCCCTGGAACTCCCTTCCTGCCATTTCTTGCTTACACTCACATAATTCTCCAGGACCAACTATTCCAAGAATGGCCATCCTTAAAGGGCCAGAAATTGGATCAGGAATGTGCTGGCCTGTTCTGCCCTTAAAGGGACTACATACAATATGACAACAATTAAAAGTGATTGTGAACACAGCTAATTTCTCTTTATGACAGGCTAAGGAAGATCAATCACAGGTTTTATAGCAACCTTCCAAGATATTAGTGGAAGGAGCATCTTCTAGCTCTGCCTCAGAATGCCCCCTATACTCAAAATGTTTGGAAGTAGGTGTGGTGTATTGAGGGCTGTCTGGGAATTGCAAACCATGATTGCAGGGGGGACGGGGGGGAGGATTTCTGGTCTTGGTTGCAGGCTAGAGGGCTCTGTAGGGAGGCATGCAAATCTCTAACTTATACAAAGCAGTCTACTCCCTCTCTCTGTTTTTTGGGTTCTTGTGTGTTGTTTTGAATTCTAAGAAATAAAGTAGTGTTACATTACAACCTTCCAGCAAGAGTATTTTATGTTTTTATCTAACTTCTCTGTGTGTACATAACATTTGCCTCCTCCTTGGAAGAAGTTTTACTTTGCCTCCTCTGGTCTTCTCCTACAACAGACCCCAAGAATAGGCCTAGCTCATTTCAAATCAGGCCTAAGATAATATAGCTTTAGAATTATTTAAGGCGGAAAGGAAAATTGGTGGCTAGATGAAAAAATAAGCAAAGAAATCCACAAACCATACAAATACCAATAAACAAGATGTGATTTCTTAAACCTAAGAACTCATCACCCAAAACTTTTCAGGCATTTTGCCATTATTCAGTACCTTTGATTTCTCTCTACTCTAGCTCCATCCATCTTGGGACCTTAGGAACCTAAAAAACAAAACAGAACAAAGATGAGTACCTCACTAAGAAATGTCACCCTCCAACACAAAACATTCAAAGTCTCCTGAGAGCTGGATTTTCTGTCATTCAGCGGGTAGCTGACTTGCACCCGTCCCATCGATGCCATTTAAACAGATGATAGCTATTATGGACTTTATGTAGATGAAATCCAAGTCTGTGGTTGCAGATAACCTAGCTGCCCTATAATGTAGGCCTCTAAATCTGACTGTTATTAAACCCATACAAATAATGATTTTTTAAAAAACAGAAAATGTACATGAATCGGGGGGGGGGGGGGGGGGGGAGAAAGGGTATTCTCTGTACATCTCACTTCATTTGATGAATCAAACTACCTTGAGAGATGAGCTATTCTTTCTTTCTTTCATTCATTTCAAGAGTATATCCATTAATTGTGTTAACGCTGAGAGAAGTGCACTTTTATGCTGTCAAGTGTCCTTACCCTCAGTGACAAAGAGGATTAGGTAAAGGTCTCAGAGTGTTAAAACATAGTAACATACGCAGTCTTGACCATAATTTCTATGGAAGTTTTGTACGGATTGTTAGACTATAGAAACATAATGTACATTTTTTATGTAAGAGTCCTTGATGCAAGGTGTATGTCTTCACCACATTTACCTTTGCACCAATTAGACACAGAGTTCGTTGTTTGATGTTCATTTGTAATTATGGAGCATATGTAATTCTTGTAAATATGAATGTAAGTGATCTGCCAAGCAAAATTAACTTTTAAATAGTATGTATTATATAGCTGGGTAAATATTACAAACTAATAGTCCATTAGGACCTGATCCAGCAAAACACATGCTTAACTTTAAGCATGTGGAGTAGTTGAAGTACTAATGTACTTGAAATTAAGCACATGCTTAAGTGCTTTGTTAGACTGGGGTCTTGGCAGCTGCTTGCATTTACAAATGGATTTGCTTCAGCCACGCTCACGTGTCTTTTACATTGGATCACTGTCATGAATGTTTGTGGAAACAATATTTCAAAGTCACATGCATAAGTATTCATAGAAACGGACTTTTACATTTGCATATAGGCATGCTTGCACTGAAAATGTGCTGAGGAGAAGGGTCCTAGGAAAGCTACCAGGTGAAGTTGATGTTTGGCAGCCCATGTCCTTGTGTATATGAAATACACAGATACATACGTATCAAGTTTTACACCAAGTTTTTCAGTCATTCCAACTAGTTCTTATTCCCACCCACATGTTACAGGTAGCTCTAGAAATGACACTGCACCACGGAAATGCTGATTTGCTGGTATTCTGATATTATTCCCAGAAGTATTGCTTTTCAGTGTCAGACATGATGGCTTAGACTCTGAGTACTTTAAGAGCCATAGAATATCATATATTTGAGTAAAAAGAACAGGAGTACTTGTGGCACCTTAGAGACTAACAAATTTATTTGAGCATAAGCTTTTGTGAGCTACAGCTCACTTCATCGGATGTGATGTGAGCTGTAGCTCACGAAAGCTTATGCTCAAATACATTTGTTAATCTCTAAGGTGCCACAAGTACTCCTTTTCTTTTTGCAAATACAGACTAACACGTCTGCTACTCTGAAACATGCCATATATTTGAGTATATCCATGTGCAATTAGGAATTTCTGGCTTGACTGAACCTGAAAAATTGTATAAATAGACACATTTGTGCATGCAAACTGAAATTTGCATACACATTTTGTGTAATTGCATATCTACCTTCTCAGTGTAAATGTACAAATGCAAGTTATGTACAAACAAAGTTTAGAGCGCAATCTGAGGCCAGCTGTAAACCTGGGGTAGGATTTTCAAAAGCACTAAATAGTGACTTAAATCTATTCCCACTGAATTCACTGTTGGCCACTAACATCTTGTTCACCTCTACTTCTGATCACTGTTGAGTGTCCATACACAATACTTGTATATAGAGTAGTTACCGTCTATTTGTGCAATAAGTCCAACTTGAAGTAAACATTTCAATTCATTCATCATTCTGTCTCCAGTTGACGAAACAGATGGGTATGAATAAAGGTAGAGACCTTGAAATGAAATGATCTTGAAACAGTGATGGAAAAATGAGAGAAGATGAGTTCTGGAGCATAGGTGCAGATGCGGCATATGTTGTGAAGTCTGCTGGATAGAACTTTTATTTTTATTATATTTCATCCCCAAAATAAACTTATTTTCATTTCTCCAACTGTAAATGTAAGGGTCTGCTTAAAAAAATGTAGCCAAAAATATGTCTAATTTTATATGCACAATTTTGGTGACTGTTCTTGCAAATTGTGGTGTATTACAAAATAGCCAAGGTGCTGGGAATTCTTAATTTTCTTTCCCTCTTTGTGCATATTTCATCATTTACTCGTGTCATTTCTATAGGTTGGACATTACTTCAAAATGTATTCAGAAAATATTTGCTCATTTCTTAAAAAACACATTTTTTAGCGCAACCCACTCTTCCCACAAACATTCAAGCCATTAAATTTTATTTGCAAGATTGGTCATGGAAGAGCATTTTCAATTTCCATGCAAGAATATTTGTGGAATTCAAATTTTAAATTCATTTTCAAATTCAACGAAATCATGACCTCTTTGTGGACATTTAATGAGCAGAAATAAAGGCTATTTTCATAAAATAAAATTATTCATTATGAATTAATTGCTCAACTCTAGTCATATCACATAACTGGCTAGAAAGAGTCTTTCTACTATATTAGCGATAGATTTGCCAAATACCTCCTTTACCATTTAGAGTCCTAAGTATAAGCCAATTTTCAAAAGTGCTTGGCCCCCAGCAACTCCCATTGTGATATTTGTGGCCAGACTTTCAAAAGAGCTGAGCACCTAACCTGCTGAGCTTTTTTGAAACTTAGACCATTTATTTTGGTTCCTAAATAGGAGCTGAGATATTTTGTAAATCTGGCTTCCTGTGTATAGTATAATAATCAAGTTATTTCCCCCCTCAACATTACATGCTCCTCACTTCCATCATCATAATATAAGTATATACTTGACATATACAAAAAATATTCTGCATCCAAATTTTCATGAACATTTTTACCCCAGTTTGGCTAGTGATTTAAACTAGGGCTGTCAAGCGATTAAATAAATTAATCACAATTAATCATGCTGATAAACAATAATAGAATACCATTTATGTATATATTTTTGGATATTTTCTACATTTTCAAATATATTGATTTCAATTACAACACAGAATACAAAAATGTACAGTACAGTATACTTACAAATATTTGCACTGTAAATACAAAAGAAATAGTATCTTTCAATTCACCTAATACAAGTAGTGCAATCTCTTTATCATGAAAGTTGAACTTACAAATGTAGAATCAAGTACAAAAATAACTGCATTCAAAAATTTAAAAAATGTAATTTTAGTGCCTGCAAGTCCACTTAGTCTTACTTCTTGTTCAGCCAATTGCCCAGACAAACAAGTTAGTTTACATTTACAGGAGACAATGCTGCCTGCTTCTTGTTTACAACGTCACCTGAAAGTAAGAACAGGCGTTAGCATGGCACTGTTGTAGCTGGCGTTGCAAGATATTTACATGCCATATGCGCTAAAGATTCATATTTCCCTTCATTCTTCAACCACCATTCCAGAGGACATGCATCCATGCTGATGACGGGTTCTGCTTGCTAATGATTCAAAGCAGCGTAGACTGACATGTTCATTTTCATCATCTGAGTCAGATGACACAAGGAGAAGGTTGATTTTCTTTTTTGGTGGTTCAGGTTCTGTAGTTTTTGCATCAGAGACTTGCTCTTTTAAGACTTCTGAAAGCATGCTCCACACCGCATTCCTCTGAGATTTTGGAAGGCATTTCAGATTCTTAAATCTTGGGTCAAGTGCTATAGCTATCTTTACGAATCTCACATTGGTATCTTTTTTGTGTTTTGTCAAATCTTCAATGAAAGTGTTCTTAAAACGAACATGTGCTGTACCATCATCCGAGACTGCTATAACTTGAAATATATGGCGGAATGCATATAAAACAGACCACGAGACATACAATTATCCCCCAAGGTGTTGAGTCACAAATTTAATTAATGCCATTTTTCCTAAATGAACATCGTCAGCATGAAGCATATCCTTTGGAATGGTGGCTGAAGCATGAAGGGACATACAAATGTTTAGCATATCTGGCACGTAAATACCTTGCAATGCCTTACAACAGTGCCATGCGAATACCTTTCAGGTGACATTGTAAATAAGAAGCGGGCAGCATTATTTCCTGTAAATGTAAACAAACTTGTTTGTCTTAGCGATTGGCTGAACAAGAAGTAGGACTGAGTGGACTTGTAGTCTCTAACGTTTTAGATTGTTTTGTTTTTGAGTGCAGTTATGTAACAAAAAAAACTACATTTGTAAATTGCACTTTCACAATAAAGAGATCACACTACAGTACTTGTATGAGGTGAATTGAAAAATACTATTTCTTTTGTTTTATCATTTTTACAGTGCAAATATTTGTAATAAAAAATAATAATATAAAGTGAGCACTGTACACTTTGTATTCTGTGTTGTAACTGAAATCAATATATTTTAAAATGTAGAAAAACATCCAAAAATATTTAATAAATTTGAATCGGTATTCTATTGTTTAACAGTGCGATTAAATCTGCGATTAATTATGATTAATTTTTTGAGTTAATCGTGTGAGTTAACTGCGATTAATCAACAGCCCTAATTTAAACTAATTGTGCTGACCACAAACCAGATTTTGTTCAACCATAACCATGCTATTACAGTCACAAGGCAGATTCTTATCTTGATCTGAATTTTTCCCTGAATATGATTTGCATTCCTAGACTGATCTGACTTTTTTTTCTTCCCATAGAAGATGATTTACATTCTTACAACTAGCTGCTTCATTTTAAAGCATCCTGGAAGTTTCTGCTAATAATCCTTCTAGATTCATATGGGAATAAATCTTTCTACCTTTGCTTAAGAAAAGGAAGCCCTAGAATAAACTGGCATTATTCTTGCAGATTATAGTGATTATACCTGTACCCTTATTTGTTGATGGAAAATAGAGACATTTTTCTTGTAGCCCTCTCATAATGTAGTTCTGGGACAGCTAATTATGGGGGATCAGTTACGCTTAACTATTAAAACAAAGCATTTAATCCTTGAGCTTCTCTAAAGGAGAAAAAATAATAATTGGTGAAACCAGCCAAAAATAATCTCTGTGAGATATTATTCTCCAAGAGTGAAACCTTGCAGAAAGCTAAAGAGCTGGATAGAATAGCCATAGCATATTGAATGATGTTCAACATTTTAGGAACAGGCCCTGAAAGGTATTGAGGAACCCAATTCCCATTGGTTCAATGGAAGTTAGGCACCTCAATACCTTTCAGGACCTGGGTCTTAGTCCTTATCTACAAGGCAATCAATGGGCTGTGTCCAGAATACCAATAAGATCTCCTAAAACTGTAAGATGAGGACCATGGTCAACCACTCTACTCCTTACAAACAATGGAGCTATCGACCATGGGAGTAGAGTTCATTTGTAGAAGAGACAGAGCTTTTTTCTGGAACCAGTCCAAGACTGTGGAAGGAGCTCCCACAGGAACGAAGAATCATTAACCTCACCACATTCTGCGTGAGCACAGGGTGCTCTTCTTCTGCTTCCCTTCCCTAACATAAACACACAATGGTGTGTGCGTATAATTTATAATAAAAATGAATACCAAAACAAAAACTCTACACTGCACACACCATTTGCCCCCTGAGAGAAAGAATGGACTGCATCTGACACATTAGTCATATCACTTAGGGTTTGAAAAAACACCCACCCCCCCCGAGCGCTGCAAGTTTCAGCGCTGTAAAGTGCCAGTGTAGACAGCGCACTAGCGCTGGGAGCCACACTCCCAGCACTGGTAGCTAGTCCCCTTATGGAGGTGGTTTTTTATAGTGCTGGGAGAGCTCTCTCCCAGCACTGGTACCGCAACTACAAAGCTAGTGAAGATATGCCCTTAACGTATTACTGGAAGGTGCTCAGATACTACAGTGATGAGGGTGGTATAAGAACTAGAATAGGATAGAATACTTTTTACAGTTTGGTTATATTATCTAGTCACTTCAATGTTTTGCAACACATATAATTAGGCTTGGCAGAATTCAATTTTTATTTATTTATAATTTTGACAGATAATATCAATATTCATTTTAAGCATTTTTTTCTAATTTTTATCCATTTAAATGTTCACAGTTGCAGGAAATTATGGGTCTTTCAGACAACTATTTAATGACAGTAGAAGTTGAGATTCAAAAAGTTAAAAGCTTTATAATCATTAAAACACAAATTATCAACATCACATGTCAAAATATACAAAGTAAATATCCTCATATCAAATTCTAATAAGATCCATCAGCATTTTTATTTCTTTGTCAATCTGTAAATTTTGATTATTGTCAATGGAAATATTTTTCAGGTTACTGTGCATATGGTAAAATCAACCTTTACTTACAAAAATTGAATCTTTTCAAGCCTAGATATGAAGTTTGATACTTTTTAAAATGAATAACGATTTACTGAAAAGGAAATGCAGATTTGTATTAATATTACAAGCACCCAGTTCTACAACCCTAATTTGCATCAATTAGTGCTTACACAAGAACTCGCATTGGGCTCAGTTCCCCATTTCCACTGACCTTTGCTCAGAAGGAGTAGTGATGGAGGTGAGGACAAAGACGCAGCTACAGCTCTCTGATTCTGAGCCACTGAACTCCAAATCAAGTTAGAGCTGCCAATGAGTAGTTCTTATTTACACCATTGGCATAGGTGCTTTCCAATAAATCCAGCCCTTCGCTTCCATAAGGGGCCATACGCCAGTGGAGGACTGGGTATAATGGAGCTCCACTCCAGCATGCCCCCCTCCATCCGTCTTGTTCCCCTCATAGCAGCAGTAGGGCCAGAAGGCACAGGAAACTGCTAAATCAGCAAAGATCCTCTAACTAGGCCCCTTACACAATGTGACCTTAGCAGATCAGAGAACATGGCTCGTTCAAATCAATGGGAAAGCTTAGAGGATTCAGTGCTAGGCAAAGCAAGTAAGGGCTGCTGCAATTAGAAAGAGATAATACATAGCAATTATTTTGGTGGGGAAAATTTTTCTCAGTAAAGGAGAGAAAAGGTTATCATAAAATACAAAATATTTAGAATATAATGATACACTGGAATTGATTAGCCCATCCTTACACAAAAGGGATTGAAATGTAGCTAGTGTCCTGATATTTACATGCACTCTGATTTATGCTCCATCAAGACACTGCATGAGGCCCCATATTTGCCCAATTGGGAGCTAAGAGTTTCAGCACTTTGCCAAATTGGGACCGTTAATCTATAACGTACTTTAAAGAACTTTGCTAAGTGCCATGTCACTATGCTCAGACGTTGTTAAATCTTGTGTCAAAGTCTTTACTGAGGTCACAAGAAATCGATAAACATTACAGTGGGTTCAGTGTGGTTTATTGTCCTATGCTTATTTGAAAAAAAAACACACAGAAATAAATGCACATGTATTTTGGATATAATTCAATAAAATAACATTTCTCTGAGTGTTTCATGTATGTAAGTTTCTTCTGTTGTTGTTGCTATTACTAGTTTGTTTCCTGTCATGCTACTATCCAAGTTTTTATTACTTGTCTGTGGAAGCCTTTGTCTTTCAAAGGAACTGTCATCTCCCTTCCATTTTCCATAGTAATTTCTTAGAAGTATTTGGTCTCTTTAAAATATTCCAGTCCTTTGGATCATATCCTTGTTTTCTGATTCTCTGCTACTAGATTATAGTATCTGCTTTTTTTTCTCATTACTTTTAGATGTTAAACTATTGTTCTCCTCATGTAGCTAATATAATATATCAAATGGGCTGATATTCTGGAAAGGCCAATGCTTTGAAGAGTCTAGTGTAATCAAAGGAATAGAAATGTGTCAAGTCAGCCATCTTGATTTCCTGAGCCCTAGGAAATTATCAATTTCTGGCATGTCACCGTCCCCACTACTCATATGGGGAGAAATGGCTCTTGTGCTTGCTATCCAGACAAATCCCTAACAATGGCTACTTAATATATATGCTAGGATTAAGGCATGCCACTGAGAAAATGCATGCTCATTTCTCCCGTATTTAGTCAATGTGACTGTGGCAGATTGAGAACCTTGTAGCCGCAGAGCCTAAGTAACTATTTTAAAAATTATGACTTTCATAAACAAATGCCCAACTGCACCTTGGAATTTGTTATGAACATAGAAGTTTTATAACATCCATCAAGACCACATTTTCATTTGTTCACATGTTATGCAGAACACTGGTGGCTTGTTGGCCCTGCACTTATTTGGAGTGTGGGAAACACCCACGTGAACAGCAGTCCCTCTACCTTTAAATATCATTTTGAAGATATCTGTGATTTATGTGGCCCTGAGTTTCTGTACAGTAATTAATTCACAAATATGTCTAAATGATGTCATTGGTCTTTTTATAGAAAAAAGGGTTACATTGAAATGTAGAAGAAAAGACAAGCAGCTAGATTCATTGAACTGCCCTTGTGGCATTGTAGAGAGACAAGGTGGGTGAGATAATATCTTTTATTGAACCCACTTTTGTTGGCGAAAGAGAGATGTTTTTGAGCTCCACAAAGGAGATCTTCTTCTTAAGGCATTGCAGGCCTTTATAAATTTGGGTGCCATATGCGTGTGTTTACTAGCACCTTTAGAGACTCAGAAAGTTAATCCATGCAGTTGGTAGTCTCAAGTGTCACCACATCTGCATTAGTGTCATGTCAATACACAGTCAAGAATTAAAGTTTCAAGATTTTCAGTGCAGCTTTGACATGGAAGCAGAAGGATTGCCATTACCAGTTGGATGAGGAAAATGCAAAACCATTTTCAGAATCAGTGCAATGCAGTGACCATTTTAAGGGCAGCCCTTAATATGATGTATGATATATGTGTGGATGGAAGAAGGGGCCCCGAATTACTAAATATTCATTTGGAGGGCCTTTTAAAAGCTTTCAAGTACTCAAGAGCTTATTGCAGTTAATCTTGTGAGCTCACTCTTCTCTGCAAAGCTGAATGCATTTATTAGTTTCACAATGACCAGAACACAAAAGAACAGATGAAAAGTTGCACCTCTGAGCTAATATGAAATATTAACTTTTCTAAGTGTGGGAGTAAACAGACTTGCAGAAATGTGAAGTAATGTGTAGAAGGAGGTCAATGAATCATAACTTTCTCAATGTGATTTAGCATCTATATGTGAGTGAATATGTATTGTACAATGTGAGTATGATAGCAGCCCAAGGGCAGGCTGAAAGTTGTGTCCAATGAAAGAATAAATTCTCCTATTACTGTGAATATGTAACTCCTGTTAATATTATGAGTTGCACAAATGCACCAAGAGAGAAATTGAGTTGAAAGTAGAAGGCACAGAGAGAGAGAATAATACAGACTGTCGGAGGGAAGTGCTGCAATTTTTTTTCCACAAAAAGAATCTTAGGAATGGATTGATCAGACACATCTTACTGCCTGCAAGAGAAGCAGGAAAAAAAGGGTGTGGAAGGGGAGGGTGGCTTTAGCACTGAAGTTACTGAGAAGTAAGTAGAATTATGTTAACCACAAGCATTGAGTTAACTGACTAGTTATTATATAGAGGGGATGAAGGGCTGGCTTTTGAGGAAGAATGTATTTGTGTTTGGGTGACCAAAGAAAGACAATGGAAAGAGAGTATATGAATTCTGACCTTTAGGAGAATTTTAAAAAGCTCCAGAGCTGGTAAGAGGCAAAAGACAGATGGCGGGAGTATACAGTTGAACTGAAAAACAACAGTAATGAGTGCTGTAAAAAAGTGCATGAAATACTGTAGAAGTAGGAATGCAGATCGTGCAATGAAATGTTAAAACGTTCTCCAAACAAGCCCCCTAATCATGAATCCGGAGTAACTGAGAATTTCATATTTAGACTTATTCAAGTTTTCTAGCCATAAATTAGCACTTTTAAGAGTTTATCTTTTTGCCAATTGACTTTAATCAAGTGTTTCAGAAGCTGGGAAGGTTTTTAAGTGAATAGGGCTCTTACGCAGAGAGCCTAGGGAACAGAACAGGAGCTGTTTTTTCTCTCAAAAATCTCTTGGTTTTTTGCATCTTCAGGGATTTCAGCATGAGTAAAGCACCACGACTGAATGTCATAAATGAAAAGGAGGCACAGCCAGAGAGACACTCACATGGCAACAATTGCAAACAAAACTTTAAAATAATTATCTTGACAATGTCAAGCTGATGCACCCTTTCAGAGTTCACTTTACTATGATCCTTAGAGTACTTCATGTAGGCAATAGAGAGAAAGGGATATTCTCCAAATGACACAACTGCTTTGTTATCAAATATATTGTACCAAAACACATTTGTTTTTTGTTTTGTTTTTGCTTGTGTTACTTTTTAAATAACACCCTCAACCAAAAAAAGTCAAAACACAGTTGAATGCAGTACTTAAGAGGGGGTTTAGCTAAATGAAGTCAGACTCCTGAATTGAATGTTAAAACAAATGATCTCAAAAAAGTAATTTTTAATGAAAGGCTCCTATCAAATTAATATGTATCAAGATGTCACATAACAGTGTGATAGGCACATCTTAGTAGAATACAGGATCCTGACAAGAAGCACATTTGCTACCTATATATTTCTGTTAGCAAGTATAAACATACTGCAGAAGTTCTGCATTTAAATCCTTCCCACACTCCCATATGCACTGCGTTGTGTTTGCTTATCATCCCCGTCTTTGTCCACCTATAATCTACAATTCCTAAATAACATACTATAACATATCTTTGCCCCCTGTGGTTTCTAGTCTGTACCTCCCACAAAAAAAAATACAGATTAAACCTTGATTCATTCCTATTGTACTTACACACATTACAACAGACTGGCCCAGATAGTATTTTGTGTCTGTAATATTATTGAGAATCCACTGTATCTGCTAAAGTTTTATCTGCAGAAATGCTTTAGAAATTGTTAGCTTCTTCAACACAAGTGTGAGAGTGCATCTCTGACTTACACAAGTATGGTGAGTCACCAGAGATGACAAGACTATTGACGGCCTTGTTCAATGCAACCACAGTGGCTTATAGAGATTAGGTTATCAGAGTATTAACAGTAATGTAAGAAATGCTTTCTGAAGTCATTGTGATTTAACAATTAATGGGAAGATTTGTTTGATAGCTGGATGCAGCCAGATAAAAATTAGCTACAAAGGGCACTCAATTTCAATTACTCATGAATTTGACTGTAAAAGATTGCCATGGCACTTTGAAGCAGTTTTCTATATTCAAACCTATATCATGAAAAATAGAAAAACTCAAATCATGAACTGCTCTACATTTTTTCAATATACTCAGTCTTCTACTAATAACAGTTTTGCTAACAACGATGACTTTGAACTGTCTGGTGAGATGAGAACTCTACGCTATACACTGCTGAGCATCTGTAATGACCACTTTCTGATGTACCATTTTTTTTTAATACCAAACCAATACTTCAACAGCATGTGAGCAATTTCCACAGCAATTTTAGATGACCAGCCAGTTCCAGGTGGGTGGGAATTGATTATATTGATTTTGATCTATTAATTTGTAGACCTTGGCAAAATCCTGGTCCTGTTGAAGTCAATGGCAAAATTCCCATTGACCTCAATAGTCAGAATTTCACACCTTGGATCAAGAAACCCCATGCCAGATTCGGATCCGAGTTCCAGCTGTGTCAATCCAGAACCTCGCCACTGGATATGCTGTTGCATATTTCTTCATAGATTGTACTTTGCCTCAAGAGATTATTCTGATTGGCTTCTAGAATTTCTAAGCAAACCCAGCATTTATTTTTGCAGTACCTTACTTTCTTTCCCCTTTTGGCCTAGTTAATGTCTATGAGTTCACCCACATTTCCTGCTTAAGAAATATCAGAAGGAATTGAATCTTCCTGTTCAGCATTTCAGCTTGACTTGAGTTATGTAATATGATCATATTTTTCATTAAAATAGTTTGGGGACTTTTTCCACATTACAGAAAGTGAGTGTTGTGATGATTTCTATTATTTTGTGTATATCAGTACATTTTACGTTATTTTTCTATTTTGTTACCAAATCCATTTATTTTTTAAATAAATATAGTATAAATGATGTATATAGGTTCATATAAAGCAAATTGAATTACTAGCTCATATGACCATTCTTGGCTGCCACATGAAAGTAATAGTAATAATTATATAAATAAACTTTTTAAGGCATTCTTAAGATACCGTACCTCCAAAATATTGATTGACAATTAATATAATATGTGCAATCTGGTATATTTTTTCCACATACGCATGTTCACTTTCTTGTTCCTTCAATTTATAAATAGTATTATCTACACTATTTGTGATTTTTTAAAGTTTAACACATAAGAAGGAAACTTTGAAAGAATTTCTTGTCATTTTCTGCATACCATCTCCAATCTGCTCCCATTGTTTAGTTATATAATTAAGTGCTTCTGCTAACACTTCTATGCCCCCTTTACAAGGACTGTAGCTATACTAAGTAAATGCTAGCAATTAAATTGTCTTATCAAATGTTTGCAGCCTACTAATTTGTTCAGTTGGAAAGGAAAAGATAAATGTGTTTAGTGTAGGAAGGAAAACACCTAAGTAGGAGTGTATCGATTAAAGCTGTGATGTTGAAGATGTTCTTAAAGAAATGGTTGGAAAACATAACTAAATTCAATTGGGAATGTGAACATGTGAATTAAACAAGAGTTCTGAAAAATATGAATGAAAATATTACCATACGATATCAGAGAAGCTTTTATATGCTGGACGGGACTGCTTACAGGAGGATTGTTTGTATTGGGGAATCAAATAGTGTTCCCATTTTGCAAAAGAAGAGACAATTTAATAAATCCATAAAGGAAAACAGAACAATCACAAAGATATGAAGAGGTTTAAAAAGTATTGGGAATAACCAGGCAGGGTACACAGAAATGAAGTTGGCACCAGAGGGGATGGGCAGAAATATGCAATAAATGGATCCTCACTTTAATACAACAGAAGACAGAACAATGGCTCTTTGAAGTAATGAGTTTAGCAGTTATGTAAAAACAAAAATATGGTAGCGGGAAATGCCTTATGATCAGAAAAATAGCATCTCATTTACCCTTTTCTCCATATAATTCATCAATCAATTATTATCAGGGATCAAATCCTGGTCTTAGGGGTAAAACTGGACTAACTCCATAGCCAGATTTACAGTGCACATCTATAGGAATAATCTGTCCTGAGTTCTCACTCCAGCAATGTGAATTACTATGCCCAACACAGGGATGTGTCTTAAAATGAGCTCCAAATTAGTATAGCTTCCAAATTACGTGTGTCTATCCGGATCAGGGCAATACAGCATGTGCGGAATTTGTTATGCTGAACACCTGGATACATAACACAAAGATATGAATAAGTCACCAAGAACTGTTTCTCTAAAAAGTAGAATAATAGGCGATCATAGGTTCAGAAAATGGCACAATGCTATTATCAGGTAGAACTGTGGCATGGTGAATAATCTTCCAAATTTTCACCTAACCACCTAGCATTACTTTTTGGCTTGACCTACATATCACAATAATTTTACCTGCCAGGATAAGCATGTCAAGCATCTATTAAAGCCACGCTTGATAATCAAAAGTTCAAGAGCAGAAGGCATTGAATGCTCAAAATTGCAAAGCCTAGTTAACTAATAGGAGTCCAAGTCATTCCCTTTTACCATAGCAAGGTGAATGACCTGCGAGTTTCAGCCCATCGGTTTTGACGTATTCTGGACTAAATTTCATTGAAAAATAAACCATCGACACTAACTTCTCCTGGGAACAATACCACCAGTTTTCGATTTTCAGCCTGATAATTAGGATTAAAATATTTTGTTCAGTGGCTGAGTATTTCTTTATTATCAATTTTTTTGGGGTGGGGAGAGGGTGAATCTCTGATGAAAAGTCTGTGACTGGTCACCTCCATTTTCTTTGCTTTTAATTTATTTAAGTATTGAGGCCCTGATTCTGCAAAAGCACTTAAGCACTTACTTAAGTCTCACTGAATTCCAATTAAAGGTAAAAATGTCCTTAAGTGCTTCACTAGATCAGGCCTAAATCACTTTCATCGTTTGAGTTTTCTGTTTATTGTAGACTTCTTTATGGTACTCTTTAATTCCTCAAAAATCTCTTTTTTAAAAAATGGCAAACGTATTTGATTGTTTAAGTAAGGAGCTCACTGCAAGCAATAAAGCAGAGCAGAACAGTGCAACCCAAAAATACATTCTGCTTGTTCTCATTACAGCAGCACTCCAAGAAAGAGACACAGATGGACATAGGTGGTTAGCAGTTGTGGTACTACTGAGTTCTTGGAAAGAACCCTTTCCACACAATATTGAGTTCATAGGGAAAATAAGTTCAGAAGGTAAAAACTGGTTTATATTCACTCCACACTACCAAACAGAGTTGCAATTTACTGGAGAAAGGCAAAAGTCAAAATGAATCAAAATTATAGGCATTTATATGCTAGAAGTAGACTGAGCTGCCACAAGACCGTGGCTAATAAAAACATTAGCATAAATACATATTGCCTCTATCTTGGTAGGGATGTATCCCTCTCTGCAAAAGCTTAGAACTTCATGGTATTTACAAGTTCTCCGAAATGATGCTTTTTTCTTTCTTTTTTTTTTAGTGCTGCTCATGTTGTCAAGGCTGTTCCAAACCCTGACATTTCCTTCATCTATTTTGTAAAATAAAATGAATTTAAAAATTGAAGCTTTGAACTTAACATGCTGACCATCGCAGTGGTAGATCACAGTAGGGAAAGTGAAATAACGTATGTGAAGGTACTGGTCTCAACTTTTGCTTTTGCCACTGTCAAAACAGGGAATTACTTATTAGAGCTGGACAGAAAATGGAAATCCTTGCTGCAAAAAATTTCATGTTTTGGGGCGGGGGAGGAAGGGAAGTCCCAAATCAGAATAAAAAGTCAAAATTGCAAAATTTTTCATGAGAAGGGATTTCCAGAAAATAATGTATTTCAGGAGAATCACCATGGAATTTTATTGGCTTCCCAGCTCCCAGTTTAGAAGGCTCTGCGGGCAGCTGGGCGTGGGCTGAGCTTGCAAGGCTGAGAAGCAAGGGGAAGATGAAATTTAAAACAGTCTTCCCAGCAGATGAGTAGGGAGCTGTCATGTTGATTTTCCCAACAGAAAATTGAATTTTTTCATCAAAATTTAACATTTTGACTTCAGTAGGCTCTGGATCAGGCTGCATGCCATTAACTTTCCCAGTGACCTGAGACAAGTCACTTGAATACTTCATGCTATGGTTTACCCATCTGCAAAATACATATTTCCGCAGCTTCTTGCAAAATTATTCAGCCAGGTAGAGGGAATTGGAAATAAAATGCAGAAGCATTAAAATATTTGGTCCCCTGTGTACAGTACTAAAAATTGCAATCTATAAGGTGAAATTTCAAGGGACAGTGAAGCCTGGTGGCTGATAGAAAACTTATGCAAAATACTTACTTTTCCTCCCTTAAGCACCATTTCCTATTGGGTGGCCAAACGTACTGACCCTCCAGACCACAGAAGTTTGAAAGCCAAGACCCACCTGCCAGGGCTTGGGGCTTCAGCCCCACTCCTTCTGAAGCCCCAAGCCCCAACAGGTGTTTCTCATGGAACTGAAGCCTCAACACCCCCCTCCTCACTGAGCAGAAGCCAGAGGCAGTGTTTATGGGCATACGTAGGGTCACACGCCCCCCCAGATTTTTGCCAGGATTTGGTAGCCCTGCTCGGTCACATGTGCTGCCGAGTCCCCTCTCTGTATAGCAGTTGCTGGAATCAGCAAACTGGGAGCTGTGGCCGTGGGGAGAGGCCGTGACAAACGGCTGGGAGCCTCAGGGAGAGCTGCTGCTTTTGCTGCTGCCTCTCCCTGTGAGGCTAAGGCAGCAGCCCCGCCCTGCAGCTCCCAGCTGTCTGCAGCTGCCTCTCCACAAAGAGCTAACACCTGGGAGATGCTGGGAGGGGCTGTGAAGAGTAACGGGGGGGGGGGGGGGGGGGGCCTGATTCAAGTTGTTGGTTGTGGGGACAAACCTTTAAATTGTGCCCACTCTCAGCAGGCATCAGTCATCTCTGGTAGAAGCCCCTAACCCCACCACCGAGCAGAAGCCCCAAGCTCCCCCACCACCAGCCTGGGAAGCTGAGAAGGGGGGCCGGGGAAGGGGGGTGTTCAACAAGCTGCACTTTAACTGTAAAAGAAGAGAAAGAACTAAAACACAAACCTGAAGTCCACACATGGAGATGTGGAATGTTCTGGTTCCTGCCCTCTTTTACTTAAAACAAACGTCATTGTTTATATTGGAAACAAAACCTAAGACAAAAGATGGAAAGTTTATATTTTAGATTAATCCACCAGGCACCATCACCGAAATGTTCTCTCTTCTTTGGACAAGTTAAATAATAACTCAGGCACAACAGCCGAAGAATGGAACCAAATTGTTTTTTCAGTTGCTTCAAATATTATATTGTGATCAGGTAACTGTTCTGTCTTCCCTTGGTCTGTCCTTTCCACTTCTTTCTAATTGGAAAATCATATCAGACTAGATAAGCTAAGACTAAGGAAGCGTATATTTGCTATTCTACAAGTCTGTTTTATTGATGTGGTGCACATTATCAGCAAGGTAGCTGGGCTCATAATATGGATTGAGAAGAACAAGCGTTCCAACAATTTGCCCAAAAAAATGGTCCCAATCCTTATCTTGACCATCCTTCACCATTAACTAGAAAAACACTCCAGCAATGGAAGCTAGCAACTCTCATGACTGGATTTTTAGTGTGCCTGATGACAGTCAGTCACACCAGTGAGAAGCAATCAGTTATTTCATACAGGAGGAGTTGGGGATGCAGTGGAGAAGATGGGAAGAGAAGATGCTGTAAACTGCTAAGAGTTAGGAAGGAGTGGAGCGGGGGAAACTACCAGAGATATGGAGCTGCCACATGTGGAACTGGGAACGGGATGGGCTCAGGCGTTGGGAAGTTTAAAGGTGACTCTCATTGTGAATTTACACCCTTCAGTTTCTGGGTAATTTTTAAGCACCAAACCAAGACGGTTGCTAATAGCGAAATCTAACAGGAAGGCAGGAAGGCCTGAATCAGTAGTACAGACCTTCATTCCTGGTTTGAAATAAGACAGTATATAAGGGCCCTACTTGAACTGAGGGATGATTGTCAAAAAATTGCGGCTGAATTGCAGGCAAGCCGTGGAAAATTGCAGAAAAGTAAAAATGGGCCTTATTATTTGCAGTAGTGCCCTCCCTTATGACTTTTCCCCTCGCCGCCAGCCACCCAGGGCTGAAAGCAGGGCCCCGGAGCTGACAGAGGCCTCCTGGGGCTGACAGCAGGGGCTCCCGCTCTCAGCCCCAGGGCAGCTGGGGCTCCCACTGTCAACAGGGCAGTGGAAGACTAATTTGCAGAGTCCACAATATTGCAAGTTAAGTAGGGCCTTAACAGTATAGTCTTCCCAAGATCTTTTTTAAAAAGTAGATAGGTGTGCCACGAGAATGATACTACCTTATTCCAGAGACAATTATATTATATTTAACCACAAATGAACAACAAAGACTGAGATCAAGCTCTTTCATGGAGAAACCCACAGCAGTGAAAAATTTACTTAAAATAATGCAAAGCTCTCACAGCCTTTTCTTCATCCCCTCGGTGAGACACAAGGAATGGGTCTGAGGAGGCCATCATCATGCTGCAAAGGGACATAATCTCCTTGCAGATCAAGTGCCACGCGGATTGGTCTCAAGCTAGATCCTTAAGGTCGTCTGGCTGAATATGTCCATCATTGGCAGTCTTATCATGCCCACAGACCTTCTGGTGACCATGTGTTTGCCAGCTGTGTACCAGCATCCCTTGGTAAACATACTTCATAATTCATTGATCTTCCATTCTAGTATATGTGTATACCAAGAAAGCTGCTGAAATCTAACTAGTTCCCTCGGGGGTTGGTACATTGATGTTGTGAGGGTGTTTATACTGAAGTCAACTACTTGCAACAAACTAGTGAATTGTCCTTCTAGTTGAAATGGCCAAGAGTTCCTTTGCCACCGAGGCACAAACATCCGATAAAACTTTGTGAAAGGGTCATTCCAGTCCATGGAGGCTGGCAATCCACAAAACGCTCTGGCTACAGCCCTGTGGATCCCCAGCCTAACCCAACAGCGTAGTCTTCGCTTAACCTGAACTACCTCTCCATCTTCCAGAAAGAAATGATAGTTTTAAAGAATCTTTTCTTTCTAATATCTGTGCGAGCAGATCATTTCCCCTTTATTAGGGCAAGAATATATAACCTGCTACAGCAGATGTTTGGAAGAGTTGAAGTTACAGTATTAAATCTTCAACTCTGATCCAAAACAGCTTTCTAGCCACTGCTTTGGCTCAGTAGTTTAAACAATTTTCCAAATGTGCAGGATAAGGATTGATTTTTCCTATTTCAGGCACATTATTTTCAGGCCTCTTTTGGCCTGATTCAAGTCCCATTGAAGTTAATAGAGAGAATTCAGTGGGAGTTGTGATAGGCCGTTTAGCTTTTCAAAAAGGCTGCTTTCCCTCACTTTGAAAGCCTGGTGTTTCTTTGACTAGTTTGACAGCAACCAGTTAGAACTGTGAGGGATTCAGGCATATTAAACATGCCATTTTTTTCTGAACTGAGGGTACTTAGCAGTTAGGAAAACTGATTCTTTCGAGTGGACATATACCATATTTTCCAAAAACATATTATACAATGAACAATGTAACAAACAAAAAAACCCACCAAAATATATTTCTTTTCAAACATTACATAAAATCTCATGCTTCCTAATTACCTAAAGGAAGAAAGAACTGCATGCCCATACCAGCAACATGAAAAAGTAAATCACTTTGTGTTGTATGTTGCAAATGTAAAAGGGAAATGGTTGTTAGTTTGCCTTTATCTATTCTTTTTTCTTGTCTTTTTCTTTTTTTTGTTTGTTTGGTTTTGGTTTGGTTTTTACTTCTAGAATTGCAACTATCATGTAAGAAGATCTGAGCTAGTCACTAAATGTGAGTAAGAAATGCCAGATGCAGCAGAAATCAGAATTTTAATTTGATTTTTGAACAGACCAGAACCTTAACATAACTCTCAAGCTATTTAAATATGGGGAAATTAGCTGAATGAATGAAAGAAAATATCACAGCTGGTGTCTATTTAAAAACAAAAAGCTAGACTGTTCATAAGTTCAAAACAGTGATGTTCAGAAATAACTTTTTACAAACTATGCAAAATCAGATGTGTTAGAAAATATGTTATTCTAACTCCATCTATTTCTCCTGAGCAAGCCTGTGACAATAATTAATTATAATGAAGGCTTCTCTGAAAAAACTGAAATATACTTAAACCAGAAAAAGCCTAGAAATGTTTGGTTAAGTTCATATACAAACAAACACACACATTTGAAAGCAGAGTAAAGTGTAAAGAGTAAAGTGGCTTTAAAAGCATCTCTTCTTTCTCTTCATTATTTATTCTCACTAAATGATGTTGAAACAACCAGGAAGATTAATTCAGGCAAAGAAAACATCCATCTAAAAGCAAAGCTCAACTTTTTATAGTTTTTAGATCTTAGCAACTTAACAACTACTCACAGCTGACAATTCCATCCTCAGAGCTGCTGCACCTATGTGCTGTGCTGACTATTCGCAGCTGCTCAACTTATATATCTAAATTCCTTACTGATTGTCACCCCACCACTTGAACATTACAAACAATGCAAATATTCTAGAAGTTAGTCTTTTCTGTACAGGATCTCAGTGTTCTTCAATGGAATTCATCCTGCAGAGCAGGAAATCCACTATAGGGAAAGTGGAATTCTAAAACAGTGCAGATGAAAAAGTCAGACCAGGTGCTGACAAAAATCCTAAAGGACAACAGTGCCAACCATGGCACAATTATCTAACCTTGCTGAGAAATGGTCACCTCTGATAATCCCAAGAAGGCAGGGGGAGAAGGGGCAGGGAATAGATATTGTGGCTCCCAAAAAGCAGGGTTCCCTAGCATATGATTGTTCAGTAAATCACCAGAGGCTGGAAGCAGATCAAATGGGGACAGCAAAAACCTCTAATCTATCAGATAAATACTGCTGGTGTAATGGTTCCCCTCACCACAGATCATTAGCAGAGCTAGAAGTTTTAGTTGCAAATCACAGGCTGTTACCACTTGAGTTAATGGAGCACCTCCGTTAGCTGGTAGCAGTATTTTACAATCTCCCCTGAGTTAAGGGGCAGCAAGTAGTTGTGCAGGATTGGACTAGGGACCAAACTGTCTTTTGAAAGTCACGGGTCAGTCCTTGCTTCCCCCTTGCTCTGTAAGAGAAGTATGATGTGCTCACCTTTTTTCCTGCACAGCTTATCAGTGGCGCTGGAACATTTTTAATAGTATGGGTGCTGAAAGCCAGCCCCTTACCCCGGTCCACCCACCCACACCCACACACCCAGAACTGAGGCTGGGAGCAAAGCCCTGGGCATGGGGCTGGCAGCTGGGACCCTGGGTGTGCGGGGGTGGCAGCCAGGAATCCCGGGGGACGTGGGGGTGCTGCAGCACCATCTGCAGCCCTAGTTCCCGTGCCTATGCAGCTTACTTCCCACTTCCTTGGCTCCACCCACTTCTGATCTTGCCCTGCCCACCTATGCAGGAGGGGGATCGGAGTTCTGCATTGGCCACTCTCCTCACCCCCTCATTGTGACCCATGATGCAAGTAGCCGCAAAGGGAAGTAAGGAGTGCCTTACACCAGGGGTTCTCAACCTTTTTCTTTCTGAGCCGGCCCCCCACCATGCTATAAAAACTCCATGGCCCACCTGTATCACAATAACTGGGGGAGGGAGGGTTGCATATAAAAGCCAGGACCGGCTTTAGGGGGTAGCAAGCACGGCAATTTCCTGGGGCCCCATGCCAGAGGGGCCCCTGAAAAGCTACACTGCTCAGGCTTCAGCCCCAGGTGGCAGGGCTCAGGGCCCTGGGCTTCAGCCCCATGGGGCTGTGGCTTTCTGCCCTGAGCCCTAGCAAGTCTAATGCTGGCCCTACTTGGCGGACCCCCTGAAATCCGCTTGCGGCCCCCCAGGGCATGCCGGACACCTGGTTGAGAACCATTGCCTTACACCTTCTTATTGTGCAGGCATTTAGGTCATCTTATGAGTGAGCTGTCAATGTTGAGTCAATCCAATTCCTATCTGTCAATGTTGTTTCTTCTTTTGCAAAACAGTGGACTGTTATTTAACCTCCTTTCCCCCCAAAAAGACATATAATTCTCCTCCAAATCATCTTCTCTTACACAGCAAAGATCTCTAGTGCATCATTTTTTTATTAAAATGTGTCCACGTCTTTAAATTCCCTATTGATTTATGCTTGCCAGGTTTTTTTCAGACTCATTCAACAGGTGAGATTTTCCAAGATATCACAACGGTAAAGCACAGAGTCCTGTTTCAAAGTCTCCTTCCTCCATTATTGACACTAATCATTTCCTGTACAACTGAACAACCGCAAAAGACAATTTATTTGCCAGCTTTTATGTATTTTCTTAATATAGATACATTCCTCTCAAAGGTGATGTGGGATATAAGTGTTAGCAGAAATAATTAAAGAACTAAAACAATGGAACCAAATTAGAGAATTATAGTGTGCAGAAAACTACAAGAAAGTCTTCCAAAATGTCCTTTTTGTTGTGTTAATCTTTTGCAAACATTGGGCCAAGCTGGAGTTTTGCTCACTCAAAACCAGAGAATTTGGTCCATTATGAATAGGTCTACATAACATGATTTACCAATGGAAATAACAGCAAATTGGACATGCACTAGTAAGAAAAAAGCTATAGTGAATCTGTATATCTCCCCCAGGTCAGAACCCCCTCCTGCACCCAAACTGCCTCCCAGACTCTGTACCCCCACCTGCAACCCAATCCCCTGCGCCAGCCTGGAGCCCCCTCCTGCACCAAACTCCTTTCCAGAGTCCACATCCCTCACCCTCTCCTGCACCCCAACACTCTCCACCAGCCCAGAGCTCCATCCTGCACCCAAACTCCCTCCAAGACCCCTCACCCTCTCCATTAATACAGTAGAAATGTGCGGCCCGTGACAACTTACCAAAATTTGTGGAGTGGCCCCCCTGCAAAAATTATTGCCCACCCATGCAACAGACAGACCATGAAATTCAGAGAGCCAGCATTGTCTCAGCCAAGCCAATGCAATGAGTATCAACTTGGCATGATCCAGCTTCAGTCTGAGAATCACCAGGGATGAGCGGGATCAGGGGGAAGTCATGCATCTGGACTGATCCTCAATTCAAACAGAAAGCATCAGTTAAAGAGCCCATTCGAGAGCAATATTGACTTCATTTCTTTTTGGCTTTCATTGCAAATAGGTTGACCGTCAGAATGCCCCCATTCCTTAAAAATTGCTTTTCAGAGACTGCTCACAATGTCTGGAGAAGTTCCTGCTGAGGTGATCAGCCAAATGATTCTGAGAACCTGTGGAAATGATGTTTTCCATAATGCACAATTGCCAAAACTTTACTCCTTCCTGACAAAGCTAATTGGAAAAGGCTCCTCCCGCCTTGCTTACAAAATACATTGTGATTGTATTGATTGTGAGGATATGAACTGCTGTGCCCTTGATCTGTGCCTGAAAGACATGGCACATATTGTAAATGTCTTGAAGCTCCAGAGCATTGATATGAAGAGATACTTCCTGTTCTGTTCTCAAACCCTGAACTTTTAATGTCCCCAGATGCACTTCCCAACCTACTCCCTTGAACTTGTGGATCAAATACTTGTGGGAATAGAATCCCTTTGCTGATATTCAAGAGGCACTTCTTCTATCCTGTTTAAGTGCAAAGAGTCTGGATCTACTGAAGGAGCAGTGACTTGTGAGAGGGGTCCCTGAAATATGATGGGGGTAAGGAGTGGGAAGGGGGAATAGACAGGAATTGGATGGCATAATCCAATCCCACAGTGTTTAGGATCCCATTGTTTGTGGTTATTGCTTCCCAAGTACTGTAGCCTGGTTGCAGAAAAAAGCTTGGAAACATGAAGCACGTACCGCCTAAAGATTCAGAAACCAGAAGGAAAATAAAAAGAGCTCAAAATGTTTTTTTTAAGTATCATTATTTTTAAGCCAATCAATTGATTTTAGGAGACCTGATTCATAATTCTGAACACTTCAGGTTGGCAATATTGCCTTCTACAGGATCTTAGACTCTGGTTACATAAATCTGCTTGCAGCTTAATATCTTGAGGTGAGGCTCTACGTGAAATGTTAACTGACTCATACTAGATGGGTCGTGTGCTTTATTTGTCTGCATTCTCCTGCAGATACTATTTGATTCCATCCAAAAACAGAAGGACGGCTCCTCTAAAATAGCACTGAAATCAGAACAACACACAAAAGTGCCTCAACAACGTATAAAAGGAAAAACTGCTGTTTGTTCCTGGTTTAGATTTCACAGATAAACAGTCGATGAAGCATCTTTATCTGTGGGGGCTTTGCAGTTCCACTACTGGTAATTTAATTGTAGTATAATAATTTGTGTTTTTTAATAATTATATCAGAAAGGAATACAGGATAACCATATATTGTTCTACTACGCTCTCTATAAAAAGATAGCATCAGTCTTCACGATTTTCCAGGAAAAAAAGTATACAGATAAAAGGTTTTATAGCAAAGTGACTCTGAATCCACTAAATTAATCTTACATTCCAATCAATCTGCAAAATGAAAAGACACTCGACTCAGTCTGTCAGTAAAGTCAAATGTAACTGATCAACTCAATGAAAATCCTTTTACAAGATTGTACTTTGATGAATAATATAGCCCTACTTAAACTAAATGATGTTCCTGATACCTATATGCATCGTAATAAGGGTGAAATTTAAAATCTGAATACTAAGGCTGTCGATTCATCGCAGTTAACTCATGCAATTAACTCAAAAAATTAATCGCAATTAATCGCAGTTTTAATAGCACTGTTAAACAATAGAATATCAATTGAAATTTATTAAGTATTGTAGATGTTTTTCTACATTTTCAAATATATTGATTTCAATTACAACACAGAATACAAATTGTAGAGTGCTCACTTTAAATTATGATTTTATTACAAATATTTGCACTGTAAAAATGATAAACAAAAGAAATAGTATTTTTTCAATTCACCTCATAAGTACTGTAGTGCATTCTCTTTATTATGAAAATGTAGATTTTTGTTACATAACTGCACTAAAAACAAAACAATGTAAAACTTTAGAGCCTACAAGTCCACTCAGTCCTACTTCTAGTTCAGCCAATTGCTAAGACAAAAAAGTTTGTTTACATTTACGGGAGATACTGCTGCCTGCTTCGTATTTACGTCACCTTAAAGTGAGAACAGGCATTTGCATGGCACTGTTGTAGCCAGCGTTGCAAGGTATTTATGTGCTGGAAATGCTAAACATTCATATGTGTGCAGGGGACTGGACTAGATGACCTCTTGAGATCCCTTCCAGTCCTATGATTCTATACCTCAATGCCCCTCCATGCTTTGGCCACCATTACAGAGGACATGCTTCCATGCTGATGATGCTCATTAAAAAAAAATAATGTGTTAATTAAATTTGTGACTGAACTCCTTCGGGGAGAACTATATGTCTCCTGGTCTCTTTTACCCGCATTCTGCATATATCTCATGTTATAGGAGTCTCAGATGATGATCCAGCACATGTTCATTTTAAGAACACTTTCACTGCAGATTTGACAAAATGCAAAGACAGTACCAATATGAGATTTCTAAAAATAGCTAAAGCACTTGACCCAAGGTTTAAGAATCTGAAGTGTCATCCAAAATCTGAGAGGGATGAGGTGTGGAGCATGCTTTCAGAAGTCTTCAAAGAGCAACACTCAGATACGGAAACTATAGAACCCGAACCACCAAAAAACAAAACAACCTTCTGCTGGTGGCATCTGACTCAGATGATGAAAATGAACATGCGTTGGTCCGCACTGCTTTGGATCATTATCGAGCAGAATACGTGTCCTCTGAAATGGTGGTTGATGCATGAAGGGACATATGAATCTTTAGCACATCTGGCTCGTAAAAATCTTGCGATGCCAGCTACAATAGTTCCATGCAAATGCCTGTCCTCACTTTCAGGTGACATTGTAAACAAGAAGCAGGTAGCATTATCTCCTGCAAATAGTAACCAAACTTGTTTGTCTGAGTGATTGGCTGAAGAAGGACTGAGTGGACTTGTAGGCTTTAAAATTTTACATTGTTTTATTTTTGAATGCAGTTATTTTTTGCACATAATTCTACATTTGTTAGTTCAACTTTAGTGATAAAGAGATTGCACTACAGTATGTGTATTAGATGAATTGAAAAATACCATTTCTTTTGTTTATTACAGTGCAAATATTTGTAATCAAAAATAAATATAAAGTGAGCATTGTACACTTTGTATTCTGTGTTGTTATTGAAATCAACATATTTGAAAATGTAGAAAGCATCCACAAAGATTTAAATAAATGGTATTCTATTATTGTTTAACAGCACGATTAATCGCGCGATTAATCGAGATTAATTTTTTTAATCGCTTGACAGCCCTACTGAATACCTGAGCAAGGGTTTTCTTTGTTTCATAAAAGAGATCCTACTAGTGAACAGTTCATTAAATATTTAATTGAGCAGTATCGTACTATGAAAGGATGAGATCCTGTAAAATAAACATCTTGACAGTGCTCCAAGATTGAAAATTCCCAGCCAGCATAAGTTTGGGGTGATTCTGAATGTCTTGCTCCATGCCATAAATCTGAATCAGAACAAAGTCTCAAATTAGGTGGAGATTTCCTAGCAGTTTTTAAAGGTGTATGCTACAACACTATTTCTTGCTTTTTGGATAATTAGCTTGGAACATTATGCATGAAATTGCAACAGGGATAAGCCATAAGGCAGCACTTTCTGTCTCCTGACAGTTCAGTTCAGTTCAGCTTAGATTTCACCAGCACACTTAAAAGTCAGAACCCTCAACCATTCACCATTATGGTAGACATTAGCAATGAGCAAAACTTATATATTAGGGACGTTTGGATGCTTATCTGAACTATCCACACCTGTTGGTTCTGTAGAATTGGGCAGTAGACCTCACAAAGACAGGCTTCCTCCTGGTATTTTGACACTCCTGCTTCAAGCTGGAAACTGCACTAGAGAGTACAAGGGCAGTCTGAAAATGGAAAACAACAAGTAATTGGAATCAACCAAACCTTAAAATGACCATAAAAGGTTTGGTTGGAGTGTGGAGTAAAAGTTCAGGACAGTTTTTCCCTGGTAGGCATCAGGGCAAATTAAGTAAGATAAAAATATATTCTAAAACGTTTACCTCAGACTGAAACCAAGCCTGTAAAGAGAGCTCACACTCTGGAAAGTGTCCATTGACTTCAGGGCAAGCTTTAGCTTATGTTTGGACTGAATGATCTTTTCTCAAATAACGTGTCTCTCTTGGCTTGGCTGACACTGGAAATGGTATGAGAGGGATATTCTGTGGATATTTCACATCCATTAAATAACAAGAAGTACTGGGGGAGCAGGGAAGAGAGAGAGAGAACAAGAGAGAACGAGAGAGACTGTTGTGCTTTTCCTGCAAACTTGCCATTTGCCATGTGGAGGAAGGAGACAGACAGAGAGAGAGGAGGTGTTGATTCCTAGTGTGCGTGATTGCATTGCTGACATTTAGCAACAGTAGGTCTGACTTGGATTGTTGAAAATAGGCCAGGCAGCCTCAGAAGAAAGTTTGCAATATCTGAAAAATATTTTTAAGAGGAGGAGAGTCACAGAGTACAAATATCATTAAGGGCAATACAGCATTAGCTATTTAAATGGTCAGTCGGTACAGACAACATAAACCATGGGACATCCCTCCATGCTTTCTAAGGGATAACTTCATTTGCGGGGTGGAGGGGATCATGCTTTTATTCATAGTTAATTTTTGTTACTGTTCTCCAGTGTACAGACAAGATCTTCAGCTGGTGTAAATCGTGTGATGTGAAGTCAGCCGTGTTGACTTCAATGGAGCTGTACAGATTTACAACAGCTAAGGATCTAGTCTTAGAATTTTATTAGATTTTCAAGAAAAATCACAAATGTCCAAGCATTAGAAATAATTTGTTTACAAGAATTACACTGATATGAATCTATTTTCAGAATCGCCCCTGATCTATACAAAGCACTATAACACAGCTACAGAGATTATGATGGCATGTCATAATAGTACATGCAGGCAATTACAAAACACATGCTTGAGATTAAGGACCAAAACCAACCTCGTCATTTAAGTTTCCATATTACATTTTGATAAGATTCATTCTCATGTAGACAAGTACTCTGAAAAGCAAATCACAATGGCCTGATCTCACAAAAGTCCCCTCAATCCAGGTATATGCAACCTAAAATGCTACCACATCTTATGCAACCCAATAAGTCACAGTAAATGAAATTTTGATTGTTCTTGAGGATCAATCTTGCTTACTACACTGAGTTTTCCAGAACATATAAAATAGCCTAGACAGTTTTTCAGTTTTTCAGTCTATCTTCTCATTATTTCAGAGGGAAGGTTTGTTATGATCATTAGTTTTGGTGTAGGTTACATTACTTTCACTCTTCCTGGTTTAAGGTGGGTGGGGTTATTGTGATACCTCTCTCTTTTATACTAGCTTCTGATTCAATGTTGTGCGCATTGCTGTGTTTGTTGTTCTCCGTGGGCAGCACCCTGATATTTTGGGAAACATGCTTTAGAAATAACAAAGCAGATCAGTAATAATGAACTGAAAAGGAAGTTAAACTGTTGATTTAAGGCATAATGTCCTTGTCTGAATGCATGCTACTAGAAAGGAATTAAGTAGTTGGAAAAAAAAGTTTGCCAAATTGGCTTACCAGGGAAACAGGCACATACTAGTGACCCTGGCCATCAGTATAGAAATGTGTGGTCCTATCGAATAAAAAAAAAATGCCTTTGAATAATTTCTTACACAGACAGATACTTATGGACACTGATGACAGATAGCTCCATTGTCCACTCTCATTTTCTGCTCAGTTGCTTTTTTCCAAAATGCCAAATTGGGAGATCCTTCCTGCTGAATAGAGGCCATAGTCATTAGAAATCTACATTAATTTCTTTCCACAGTGGCACAACTCTTCCAACAGGGAGCATGAAGCAGAATAAACCTTATCAGCAAAGGAGAATATCATTATGGGTTCCAGTAAGATAGAATCAAATGGAAGGATTTTGAAGGAAGAAGGGAAAGCAATAAAATAAAATATTTACACAAAAATCCATGTAGGAGCACAGAAATCTTTTTTACAGTCACATACACTTCCAAGTGGAAACAAAGAGGTGTTGAACGATAAATGATATTCTAAATACTACACACATTGTTCTTGGCAGGAAGAAATGAAGAGAGAGAGGAAAATAAATAATAATAAAAAAAAGATGCTCAGATCAACAAATAAAAAGCCAGATTTTTGCCACGTTTATTGGCATTTGTTTTTCTTTTAAAAATTTACAATTACTCCTTCATCATAAGAACTTCACTTCTAAATCCATTAAAATACTCCCATCCAAGTTATATTGTAACTGTTTGTTGTGTTTACGCCTATTTTTATATAAACTAGAGATGATTATTTAGTTTTTTAAATAAAACATACAAAACTCCAAAAAATTACAGAGATAGTTTGTGCATTTGAATTGAACAACTATTGGGAGAAAAAAAGTTATTTTTATCACATTGCCTCTTAATACAGCCTCTGGATTAAATACTAATTAATTTGCCACCAAAGTTTGCTGTTAATCAGTTGCATGTCAGCATACATTCCAACTGACATTTAAATTATAAAATACAGTGGGATTATCTCCACTCTTGCAAATTACCTCTTTATAAAAGTCAAAGTAAATGTGATATGCACACTGGAGGTATCATTAGCCTCCCGTTTACTCTCTACGTAGTCTTTTGGATTGTAGTTTGTCTTCTTAGCTATAGATAAAGCATTCGGATGATCTCAAGAAACAAAGGGTTGTGGCTTTTAAGTAAACCTTTCGAGACACAAACTCTGATGACCAAGTTCACGAACATTTATCTCATTAGATTTATGTCTGACTGATCATGCGTCACGAATATGGAGTTGCTCTTTCTATAAGTGCACTGCTGATGATTCCATCACTGAGCACCTCAGTCTTGATTCACGCCCAGAAGAAGAAATAGTCTGAAATGATCAGAAAGACGGGGCAATCCATATGGGAAATGTCTGAGGACAAGTCAGTTTCCTAGCTTTATATAACATTATATGAAACATTTCTGTCAACCAGGGGGAACAACTGAACTTGAAGAAAGATGGATCAAGTAGGAAGAATACAGAAAAAGAAATCATTGATATATCTTTTATAACAACAGCACATGCTTCCTCTAACACATAACCAATGCTGCCCCCATTCTGTTGTATTACTGCACCTTGTAATTTCTGACACCCACTCTTTTTCTGCTTATGTGAGAGGTGCACTACCAAAAATCTATTTCCGTTATATAAAAAATATAACTAAATTAGGTCTGGGATTACAGGAATCTGCAGCTCAGAAGGTAGGGAAGGTTGAAGACAATAACTGTTTCCTTTAAATAAATAAATCTGTTTGTTAATCGGACAGGATTCAGCTGCTGGGATGAGAAGAGAGAAGAATAGTTTTTAGGCTCTCCGTTATAATAGGCTCTCACTTTTTATAGGCATTACAGTTGCAGTAAGAAAGACTCATGAGAGAGCCTATCTCAATGAATTAGAAATGGGCAAACTGGTTCTTTACACACAGAAAAGCAACCAAGTGAGATATAATGTGCAGGATACACATCATCATATGGGACAGCCGACTGCCATTAGTGTTGTAAAGCTCAGACTATCCTGCCAGACTTAGGTGGAGAAGGTCTTCAGAGCAATATTCTAAATTGGTCATGACAGATGAGAAAGAAAACTATGATTTTAACTTGCGATGGAAAGCTCCCAAAGGCCTCAAGCCCTAACTAAAGTTTGGGGGAGAAATGGAGGAAAAGTCTACCAAGGTGTAGAAGTTTACTGAGGTTTAGAACACTGAAGCCTTGCCTAATTCTACTTTTCTGGCACAATAAAGAAGAAAGCATTGGCTGTATATTTGTTGTAAAGAACACTTTTGAACTCTAAGGGCCACATCTTCAAATGAGCCTCCACTTGAACTCTAGGCATAAATTTATGTGATTAACTGCAGTCACAAAGGGTAGAATGTAGTAAATATTGTCTGAACTCCCATATCTGAAAATAAGACATCCATATTATTTTGTTTATGCCTGCAGTTTATGGTATATGCAAAAGCTCATGAAAGCTTATGCTCAAATAAATTTGTTCGTCTCTAAGGTGCCACAAGTACTCCTTTTCTTTTTGCGGATACAGACTAACACAGCTGCTACTCTGAAACCTGCATCCAGATGGAGCAGCATCATAGCCACTAGGAGGAAAGCATATGTAGTGGCTGCTCCCTAACTCAGGCCCAACCATGCTGAGCTCTAGGCCCATAGCCCCCCTCAGCCATATGGTATTTGCCCACTTGGGCTCTCCTGTTCCCTCTCTTTTTTTTCCTTTTGCATAGCAAAGAGAAGTAATTGTCCCTACAGAAGGTTGGGAGAGTGAGATAGTTACCAAGGAAACAGGCTTAATTTGACAGATTTGGAAACCCTCCCCCAGAAAACATTTGAAAACTAGATGCAATCTGGTAGCATTTAAAGAACAAAATTAATGCATCTCTCTCTCCACCCCTTCATCTGTATTTCATTTAATCTATTTATTTACTGTTAGCTGTTCTAATTTTTCTGCCTTAGTTACGTTGATTGGGGGGTAGGGAAAGTAAGAAATAAACCTGACATCCAGCATTAACCTATTGCCAAAAAAAGCAAATGTTATCCTGGTATATCTCATAAGCCTAGATAAATGATCGTTCTTCTCTATTCAGTCTCAGGAAAGGTTACATTGTACCCTTGCATGTGTGCACAGAGCATCTATTTAAATCCATGGGAGTCTCCATGCAACCAAAGTTTGAATTTTCTCCTAAGACTGCAACTTAGTCTGAGGTTCTGCAGTACAGTAATGTCCTTGATTGCCTGGAGAAGTGCTATAAAAACAATTAAAGATACTATTCTAGATCCTCTGATGCTGTACATCTGTGGTAGCTCCACTGACTTACACCAAGCCAGTGTGAAGCTAAGTTAATTTACACCAGCTGAGGATGTAGGCCATTGTATTTGAGGAGCTAGGTAGCAGCGCAAAGACGCAGCAGACAGGAGATATGGCAAAGTGTTGTAAATATGAAAACAACACAAGGAAGGAATTGCTCAGGATAGTCAGCTGTGGAAAGCCCAAGAGTAATTGGACTGCAGCTAGAAAAAAAAAAGTTCACACTAGGAACCAGGGACACATTTTAAAGAGAGAGCTCATTCAGGCACAGGAATCATGCCCCCAGGGAAAGAACCATAACACAACATCACTGGATACATTCCAAAGAAAGTTAAAACTTGTGACCAAAATCTGCCTTCAGATGAATGCCTGGGGTTCAAACTGATTGCAGTTGGAGCTCCATGTGTGCATCCATGGGGACAATTTGCCCTTTTCAGATGGATGGCAGAAGGATTCCAGTGCTTCACTTTTGTAGAAAGGTAGACTAGATCAGTGCTTCTCAAGCTATCTGATGTGGCGGACCGGCAAATTTTTTTTTTCAAATGTGCGCGCAGACCAGCAGCCGATGGCTTGCGGACTGGCACCGGTCCGCAGACCACCACTTTGAGTAGCACTGGTCGATGACTCAAGCACTTCCTTGTAATACTAGAATCTATGCATTTTTATCATCTATATACCTAGGTATGTAGAAGGGTCATTGCTGCACATGAAGAACCAGCACTTTCCACAGTTTAATAATTTTTTCCCATATAATCAAAAGCGTTTATTTTTAAAGCTTTGAGGATAAAACAAGGATAGATGTTGAGTGGTTAGGGTCAGAGATAAAAACTTCCATGCAAAATTTATGAACAGTCTCTCTGAAATCGTTTCAATGCCACTACTATACATTTCAGATGTCAGAAGAGGAACTTCAATTACAATAACTTGGAAAGTTAAAAGCTTCATAAAAACAAGAAATGTGACATACTTGCAATACAAATTAAATGTGGATGTATTTATTTATTTTATTTATTTATTTATTTTTGCAGCTATAAGTGTGTCTCAAATAAATATGTGTGTGTAACCTTCTGATTTCTATGGTAACGCTTTAGAAAGGTGATAAATAAAAGGGTGTTATATAATGGGAGCAATTATCCCTATCAGACATAATTAGTGACAAATTATTGGCTTTAGCTTTCTATATTCAGTTCAGCCTTAAAAGTACTATCTTTATTGACTGCTTCTCACTTCTTCATATAACCAGTGGGGAAAATCAAGCTACAAATCAAGGTGGTCTCTCATCCTTTTTCCTCTAAAAGCAATAATTCAAATGGATGCAGTTCCAATTAGAAAGCAACTACCTGAAAAGACATAAAGCCTATTTGATTTAAATTGGATTGAGTAATGTATACATTTTTTTAAGTGTCTGATGCTCCTCATACTACTTTTAAAGATGTTCTGGTTTTCATACTTTTCTGATATGATTCATAAAGCTAGTGAAGGTCTTTTCAGCATTCCTGTCAAATTTATCTATTTTATTTATCTACAATTGAAAAATAAGCTATTGTTTTTCAATAATAAGACAAATGCAGAATTTATTTTCTAGTACTTCTCCAAAAAGGAGCTTAATTTTAAAGTCTAATTGCAAGCATTTCATCTATTGCCTCTGCTAATAGGAAAAGAATGTTAAAATGGCCAACTCTCACATCTGGGAAACAGATGTGAAAACAAAGGCAGAATCACCTGGGGACAGGGACACCTTCCTATCAAGCCCAATGTCTAGTGAAGCAGACTCAGGGTTGGCCCAATTAGCAGGTCACACCTCTGGCCACACACAAGGCCCCATCCCTAAATGTCAGGGCAAGAGTACACAAACACTAATTTGCTCATGCCTTGCAGAGGGAGCAGAGGCCAGAGACTGGCTCTGGGTGACTGCTCCACCACCATGAGGGCTTTTAGTTGTGGTGTGCTACAGGGCAAAGTCCTGTCAATCTTTGTAAAGCTAGCAGAAGAGTTTGTAATGCATTTGTTGGACAATGTCCTCAATACGCTAATGACACTCAGCTACATCTCCTTTTCACTAGACCCAGACAGAGCCACCTCCATAATTCAGATCCATGTTTAAGACCTTTACTTTTTTGTGAGGCCCTGGACTGTGGTGTCCTTATACATATCTCATGTGGTTGTCAGTAGGTCTGTGGCCATTATACTGTAGGTGTACAGAGCAAGGGGTATGGCTGACCTACTCAGATGAGCCATACGCTGTCTGAGATAGTTGTGCTTAGTGATGTAACCCCTCTTGATTCAGGTCACCAAGAGATGACTCCTTGCCAGGATGACAAAGTTGACGTCTAAGTGTCTACTAACCACTAACCTGGTGGGGTAGTGGTTCTAACCATTACCAAGTCCTGGATCCTCCTCTACAGGTATGACGGCTCAATAGAGATGAGTAGGAGAACTCACTGGGTGGAGCATAAACTTGGTAGGAGACAAGGAGGACGTACTCTCTCCTATTCTCTGTGCCTGCAGCCTGCACTCAGCCTCATAGTGCAGTAGCTGCTGGCTAGCTGAGAACTGGAAGGACTAGAGAGAGCTAAGGGAAAGAAGCTATAAGATGGTGACAAAGCTCGATGCTCATTGACATACCATAGATGGCACCAAGTTTGGGTCTTATGATTTCCAGTGGGGTGTTCGTGCAGTTAAAGCAGCCGATCATTAATCACATAGATCTGCCTTTTTATGGAAAAGTTCCTTCCCTCTATTTTCACCCCTCTTGCCCCCATAAACGGAAAGTAGAGGCAGAATTTTCTCCAAATATAGGGCCTGATCCTCCAATCCTTATTCAGGTGAATATCCCCATTAAAGTAAAGGGTCTTCTTACCTGAGTAAGGGCTACTGGATAGGGGTCATAGCACTTGAAAACGTTTTACGTGAGATATCAGTAAGCAGTTTTACGGGGTATGTCAAAAGTTGGGACCTGTTAAATATCTGGGATGGAAGCTCCATTTTATGTCATGCTAATGAGCTTTCCTCTCCCCTTAATTAGCTATGTTTTCTGACAACAGGATGGGTGAAGGCTGAAATCTGAGCTATGATTTGCTACCTCATTCGTAAATTCTCTTGCTTTTTCCTAAGTCAGACTGTTAATACTATTTATAGCAATGTCATTGTCTGGAGTTGATATACAGCAATCTAACACTGTGTCATGTAGCTTGATATATTTTTTAATGAAAATTGAACAGCTAGTCTCTTCCCATGCCAAGCTTCAGTACTGTTAATTAGCCACATATTGCTCCTGAAACTTAATTGTTTTAAAACAATGAGGTTAATTCAGATTGGTTCACAGGTAGAACTTGCCATCTGTGCAGCTGCTTAAGGAGACAGACATTGACCTTCAAACATCTGCACCTGCCTCAGTTCTCTAACTGACATGCGTGTACAGACAACTGGGAAAAATCTTCCTTTGCAGAACACAACTAACTAGACAAAGCATACTAACACACCTCGCTTTAATACATATCTGCTTTGTGAACATTGAGAAGGGGTCACACCATAATGGGCACACTAGGAAGAATTCTGGTTGACTTGGACTTTACTCTGGCTGCTTCCAAGGGCTCATGGGCAGCACACATGGTAGCTGAAGTGGTACAGCACCCTTTGGAAGATGCTCCCTTGAGCTCGACCACTTTCACCAGCTGCTGGGTTAGGGAGTGAGAATTCCCTTTCTCAGGTGTTCTCTTCCCATGTCTCCCAGCTGTGTCTTCCACCTCTTAGTAAAAGGGCACCTCTGTGGCCTATCATGTGTTATTTCTATGTGGGGGACAGAGGTTCTCCATACAGCTTAGAGTTGTTTCTTCCTAAACTGGGAGGAGTTTCACTCTAAACTCTGCCCACTCTGACTCTGGATCCCATGGGTATGTGGATCTGTGGAGTGCGCATACAGAATCACAATGGCCAGCAATGACAACCTGGCACAATCAGAGCCCACTTGCAATGAGAGCTTATCTGGAGCAGGCAATTTTAATGCAAAATCAAATACATTGGCTCAAATTACAGCAAGCCAAGTTTAATTCTGATTATGACTCAAGAAACTCCCTTTCCAGACCAAGACACCAGTTTATTTTTTTCACAAGTAGAAGTTTACAAAACCTGCTTACCAGAACTGAAGGTTCACTGTGAGAATCCCCAGAGAAAATAAAAGACATAGGCAATCATTATGACATCCACAATGACCTTGTTGTAAAAACACCTGAGAGGTTGAATCTGTATATATTTGCTCAGAAACTCAGATCTCAATAGGGTTTGAAGTTAAATGGCAACTTTTTCAGTACTAAGAATAAATTTCATATCTCTGGTACTAGTAAACTTGGTAACGTTTCTTTTTCTTCTCCAGGAAAGGTGTAGCGAGTGGCACATTATGGTGAGTCATCAGATGGTACTATTGCAGACAGCCTTCTAAGTTCTGCTTAATGGGCTGTATAACTACTTAGATCTTAGAGAAATGTTTATTGTCAGTTATGGTTCAGGGCTTTGTTTTTTGTTTGTTTGTTTAACAGAAACTCAGCATAAGTCTGTTTTCTCAGTCTGAATCTATATGATTGAATTCATTCCGAGGAGCAAAGCTGCTAACTACAGGTTTTCGCCATGCAAAAAACCAAATACAATTATGGTATCAAAACACTGAAAACATATTTTCACCTGGGCTTGCAATCAGATTGTTAGAGGAGCAAACACTCAGATTTGAGATGGGTGGGAAAAGTAACACTTCCCATTTGTATGAATTGATTCTGAATTCTGTGAAGAATGAAGCCCAAATGAAACTTAGATCAAATCTGAATGAGTTAAACGGGTCTCAGTTACTAATGATAATTTGTTTGTACAAATTTTAAGACCATGGTAATCTTTTTTGTGTTGACAACCAGTACTGGAAGCTGAGGGAGAATTTCAGATCAGAATTAAAGGGCACTAGGTAAATGCAAAGTTGGAAAGATTGAAGCGTTCACTTCAGCCAAGAATCCAGGAGTCTGCGTGTTTATCCAAATCCAGTTACAACTCTGGAATTCTTGGATACATGAAATTTGTGGAGCCATCTAATGAGAATTCTCTCTCAAAACCCTTGTTTGCAACAATAATTTTTCTTCTTATCCTTTGGGCATTTCACTTCCCTGGCTGCAAGTAGGAAGTATGAGGTTCACAACAATAAAAAAGACGGCTGTCTACATTTTTCATAGCTTGTAATAGCTTTTGTTCAAGTTTTGGCTAGTTTGTATTGGTTCTTCTTGATATGTGCCCATTCCCCCACTGTCTGTGCAGTTTTAATTCATAGTTGCAAGGGATTTGTGTGTCTAATTTCCCACACTGGGTGCTGAAAATTTACCAAAAAGCTATGAGAAAATAATGAAAAAAGCAGGTATAACTGAAAATGGTCTTAATCATTGGAATGCTGGAATCCACATGGCATGGAGGACTTGAAAGAGTTCCTGGGTTTGAAAAGTTGAAATTGAAAAGCACTGTCACTTTCTTTAAATACATTCTTTTGAATAAAACATCCATTCCTGGTGCCAGAAGCAAGCTTCTAAACATGTTCAAGATGACATGATTGATAACAAGAAGGCTCTTCTCAAGATGTTTCTAATTTCATCTTTCTGGTTCAAGAATGCTAAATTGCCAGCATGATATATGGGGTAATAATAATGTATATTTGAACTAAAGATTAATATTTTTCTTAGGACAGCTGAGTACCAACAACTGAGTAAATCCTAAAAAACTAATTAGTAACTCCTGGGAAAAGGTAAAGTCTAAAAACATGCATCTGAGTACAAATCAATTGCATTTGATCAAAGTGCAAACATTTAGACAAAACTTAACTTTAAACACAAGTTCCATTGTCTTCAGTGAGTCTCTTTGAGTGTTTAAGCATGTGCGTACGTGATTACATGATTAGGGCTTGAGAGGATATTTAATATTCTTTTCACATTGACTAGCTGTTAAAGACTTTATTTGATTGGCATCCAACAGTAAGAAACTATCTTTCTCAAACCTAATGACAACTACATGCAGTATAATATCAAGAACAATGTAGGTTCAGTAAATACACTAATAGCCAAAATCCTTTGCCCTGTCCACTCATTGGTATAAAGCTAGAGCTACATAGCTCAGTCATGCTGTATGACCACAGACCCTTCCTTGGACCCTTGAGGTGGGAGCGGTGGACAGCATGGCACTGAACCTATTTGTGGAGCCGTCTAATGAGAATTCTCTCTCAAAACTCCTGTTTGCAACAATAACTTTTCTTCTCATTGCTTCCCACACTTCTCATTGCTGCTGACTGAAAAACAGGAGAAAAAATTGGAACACACTATCACTGCCAACCATCCAAGCACTGGTTATTAACAAAAAAGATCTGTGATATTTAAACACTGTTGGTTACATTTCAGTTATCGGGGGAACCATTATTGAAATTGCAGACATGGTTTTAAAATATGTTCCATTGGGCTCCTGCACTGTCTCACCAAGACATTTCTTTACAGTACAATGATTTCTTTCAGCAGTAGTCTCAGAAATATCAACTGTAATTAAAAAATTTATTAAGCCAAATCGATTTCACAAGTTCCCTAGTGAACATTTAGACTGTGGGGCTAAGCAAAATGGGTGCAGTTTTCCTTCAGATTTCATAATAGCCTTGTATGGAAAGTACAGAGAGTGCAGAAGTGTCTGAATGAGTGAAGAGATGAACAATACTGTAAGCTCACCACTGTGCTAGATTGTCCCTCTAGCTTCATTTATTTTAAAATGTACTAAGTGAAGCATTTGGTTGTGTAGCATCTCTAATTTTCTGAACCTGCTCTCAAGTTTACAGCATCCTGAATGGACTGTGAAGAATGCCTACCAACTTCGTAAGAATCCAGTGCCACCATTACTGTAAAAAAAAGAAAATCTAGATCAGAAATTATGCACTATGGTATTTCAACTTGCATGGTGCGTCTCTTAGTCCCACAGAAATAAACTGTTTATTGTTGTTTGTAGTGTGCAATTTTAGAATGAAATGCAAAGAATTTCAGTTTTGCCCTCTGGCACATGTACATAAATTAAAAAGTTACAAGCTGTTTTTCGTGACCAAAATGATTAGCCTTTGTATATCACCAGCTAACGAAATGTAAACAGCCCAAATGTTCAGTTTTGGCCCAAAGAAAGTATCATTAAGTTTCATATAAACATTGTTCTTCATTATGTTGTTGGAATTTCCTTGAAAGGAATTTTATCATACTATGATTTGAACTAGCTAGCAGGATAATATTAAAGCGATAAACTATATGAAAGTATGCATTATGGCAGGCTTGAGAGCTACATTGGACATCCTGAAAAGTTATTATCATGTTCTCAATTTAGGACCACAATACCTAACTGCAACTCATAATGTTAACTGTTCTGCTGTTTAGTCATTTTTACTGCTCATTGGAAAAAATGAAGCTGTATGCTATCATTTCAAATGTTCTTGGATGGCAGTTTGTTACAAAGAAGGAGACAAAAATATGTAACTTTTATATATACCTATTACTGTCATTTTTATAACCCAGAGACTTTAAAAGTTAAATTAAGACAATTGCTCAAAAGCAATTTCTAAATCAACAGTACTGCAGCAAAATGAAGGACAAATGAAGAGCTTGCAGCTAGTAGATATGAGTCATACTCTCTTACAAGCTGATGGATATGTTTCATGATTTACTTCTTAACAAGATGATTTCTGCTGTTTGGAATTTTCTCAGGTTCATCAATGTAATTTTATGGCATTTCTACCATCTTGCTTTATTGTTATAATGTTTTGTTATTGGCATATTTTATTTTTCCACAAAGTAATATCAAATTTTACAAACCACAAGAGAGCATATATTATGCCACAGAACGATCAGAAAATTAAAAATGTATTTGCAACAAGCTGATATTTGTAGCCTGAAACACACCACTATGTTAGCAAGTGTTGATTGTGCTGGGAAAGGGTTAAATGGTTCTGACTCATTGCCTGGTCATTGCCTCAACCTATCCTGAAATAAGGGAGGTGAGAGTGAGTTATTAAAGAGAGAGGATGTAGCCTGGGGTAGACTGTCGGAACCTTGAGAACGACTTAACCCAGGAAGAGGGTTTGAGTTGAACTCTGTTCTGTTACTGATAATAATAAAACAAGGAAGGGTTTCTGAGTTTACACAGTGTGCAAAATTTGTTTTAGAGCAAGTTGGGAAAGGCAGTTTATGAAAGCTAGCAGAAGTTAAAGATAATACACATTAATGGGGTGAAGAGGAGGTAGTTTAGGATAGGATAGGATACACAAAAAACGAGTTAAAAAGTTAAATGGGGCATAATCTAATGTACAGAATAGTAAACCTGTGTGTCTAAATGGTGGCCATGGTTAACCAATCTATTTTACCATAGACTGTCTGTTCAAAGATATTTAAGGGAATTATGTAAAACTCATATGAAAAAGCATAAATTTCATTCTAATGTAACCATGCTTCCATCCTATTGGAACTGTAAATGTTTACAAAAGCAGGAAAGAAAATTAGGAAAGGATATTTTATTCATGTGCACTACAGTCATGGTATGGTACAATACCTTCAGAAGCAAGGACCAACGATGTGTTGATTCTCTTAGCTGAAGTGGGAAAGGAACCTTTAAATGGCTCTTTGGAAAGGTTTTGCAGGATGAACATAAACTGTCATCACATGAAGTTTTCCATTGTCCCATCCTGCATTTAAAAGAAAGATTCAGTGTAATTTTGCTGAAGTATCCTAGTATCCTTTGGTTAGGAATGATTTGCCAATGTTTGGCCAAATTTCATCTGCAACTAATAACAAGGACAGTAGATAACAGTCAACTTAAACATTTTAAATATTATTGTAAAATCTTTTTACACCTGATCAAAAATCAAATTTAACCTAAATGAACATCTACAAATTAAGATTAATAGTAAACCCAGTTATCAGTGTATCAAATTTTCTTTTTGTTATGCAGTAAGGAAATATGAGTATTCCTGACACATTTCTAGATTCAAGCTAGAGCTTCAGTAAACAGTAGAGCTAATCTGATATTATAATAATTTTTCAAACACTTATGTGCTAGATATGCCCAGATGTATACAATGATGCTCATTCAGATTAATGGGACTACTTTCAGAATAAATTACTATGCAACAAAGGAAAGGTAGAAGAATCGGCCCAAAGTATTGCGTTTGTGAAAGTGGAACCTTATCTTTTGAGACATATTACTCGAGGCATAGTTTACTATGTTTTCATGACACGTTGCTTAAAATATAATACATGCTAGAATGGTTAAATTGGATGAATACAGCATTTGCAGAACAGATCAGGATTTGTATTACCATTGAGAATTATAAAACATTTCACACCAAGAGAGATAATATCTCAGAGCACACATCTGCTTGTCTCCTTTACACTTCTGAGAATGAGGCTGGTGAGGCAAGTAGTGATGGTAAATAACTGTAGTATTCTCACTCCCTTCTTCTGGCACATACAGCTGTTGTTAGGCTGCAAGAGAACTTGGAGTGACAAACAGCCTCCACATGAACCAGACTCTATCTTCACATTGTAGAAAACGGACCGTGCATCTTGTGTCTTCAATTATATTTTATTGTCAGGTACTTTTTACATCTTTGTTTCAGATAAAAAGAGAGTGGAATCGCCAAGTGTGTCAGAGAGCCCATTTCACAAACTGTTCTTAAAAAGAGACATTTCAACCATAAGCCAGTATGAGCAAACATGCTCTGATGAGGACAAACAGCTCTTCAATCTGTGTGCTCCCCATCACTCTCACTATACCTTTTTTTATTATAAAACAATATATTTTAACTACTAAGGTGTTCATACCCAAAGGTCCTTCAGCATCTAACAAAATGTAAACTCAAGACGAAATATATGAACGTCAAGTTGGACCAATAAACAGATACCAGACCTACTGGGTATACCACCCCTTCAGCTGAACAGCCTCATAATGGTCAGTAACCATACCAAAAAATTTTATCAGAAACAAGACAGTAAGACAGTCCTTAGGAAAAAAACAGTCCAAAGTTTGGATTACCATATCCTCAAGACTGGACTTTGCGATGAACAAATGTTCCAACCCAGTCAAGCTTTAGCACTCTAATGGGATGTACATTAACAGGCAGACTGCTTCTACCTTATTTAAGATTTTAAATACTCAATGTACAGGGCCAGATTCTCAAAGGACCTCAGCATCTAATAACATTTAAGCAGCTAAATAAGCAACCAAGTTTTTAAAAAGAGCTCAGGTCCCATTTTCACCTCTAAACAAAGCAGCCAGACTCTCACAAATGCTCAATGTGCTGCCCAGCAACTCCCATTCTCAATTAAATTTGAAAATCTGGCCACTTTATCTGAGGTACTTAAATAAGAGCTGAACTATTAAAAATCCGGTTCTCATTGTGAGTGCTTAGAACACTCAAAAATCTCACTCAGTCTTTAGGTAGTTCCCTTCTCAAAATCAGAATCTTACTACCCATATATCATTCATTCCATTGCCTTACAGTATCTGTCATCTTTCTACCAGAAAAAATTGCTCTATTAAACACCTGGTGAATGAGAAGAATTAACTTTTTCTTTTCTGTCTAAAAATAAATGCACAGTACATTTTATTTTAAATCTTCAGCGGGGAGCCTGTTTTTGTGAGCTGGGCCAGGCATGTGGTTATGTTGTGCAAAACAGCAACATGCTGCACATAAACAATAAAGTGGTGCCTTTCCACTGTACATTTAAAATAGGAGCCACTAGCTTGCAGAAAGGGGACACACTTATTTTCCAACGTATTTTTTTCCAGTCAAAATTTATTGAATGGTTAGAACAAGCAGAATGTTTCTAATGTACAAACTTTTATCTACTAACATTGATTCATAGATTCCAAGGTCAAAGAAACCATTGTGATCTGCTAATCAGACCTCTGTATAACACATGCCACAGAATCCAGCACAGCCCGAAGCGGAACATCATGGGGTAAGTCCAGGCCCAATAAACTCCACCAAAACCTACTATTTTTCCAGCACTCAATGGGGAAAAGGTTGTGTAGTGACAATATAAGAAGTAAAAAGGGATGTGGGTACAATAATGTGAGTCACCAACTTTGAGTCCCTTAAATTCTGCTCCCCACTTCTGCCCCAAATAGAAGTTTTTAATATATACAATATATGCACAACACAACCTTTAGGTGCAGTCACAACATTTTAAAATCACCACTCAGGTTCTGTGGAATGAACGGGGAGGGCAAATTTGAAAGTCATGTTCCTCCTGTGGGAATGCACTGTTCCTAGCCCACTCCTCCCCAGAGTTTAAGGCTTCGGATTGTCAGCAAGAACATCCCAGCTGCTATCAGCTGTCAAGATGGTGCACTGGAAAATATGGCACTCTTAATGTAGACAAGACCCAATCATCAACATCCGACCTCTGGTTCCCTCTACCTCCCCCTTTGTTTTAGGGTAAGTTAGATCAGTAAGACAAATGGGTGGGTTTTTGCAGCATTACTGTATTTTCAAAGCTTTATAGCTATATGTGCATGTTAATAATTCCATTTAAAACTCTTCTCAGAAAGCCTTTTCTTTCTGCTTCCAGTCATCTTATCACCAATCCTCCTTTCTTTCTCCTATCCCTTCCTCACTTTGCAGTTTTCTGACTCACCATAGCTTTTCTTCACCCAAACTGTCTGACTCATCTTGGGTCCAATGCTTCCTTCCCTTGCTTTTGAATAACATAGGAGAGGGACTTTGTGGAACTAGTCACCATAACATCCTGTACTGCACCCTGATAGATCTCATCAGCTGCGTATTTAGCTAATGACCCAAAAGGAACACATAGATTATGGTCAGCTATGGGCCTGTGCCCCAGTATGGATATAGGTGCTGTGGCATTGCTAGGGGCACCATCTTTTAGGTACAATATTAAAAATGAGTTCCTGACTATGTGTGGCTACAAAAAGATCTCACAGCATTGTTCATAAGAGCTGAGGCATTCAGCATGGACAAATTCCAGCTCAGCTAATTATTGAAATTTCATTTAGACCCAGTAATCAACTGCTTTTCCAATTCTTGTTCTAACCTATTTTGTAGTATTTTACATCGCACCCCAGTGATGCATGAAGTGACACTTCATTCTATATTCTATTTCCCCCATCTACCTTACAAGAGTGTTTCGTTGGCAAAAATATTTGTACAGTGTTTTGAAATTCTTGAATATTTGGTGCTATATAAATGAAAACAACTATTACTAGTAGTCTGTAATGAATTCTTAACTAGGATCCAAGACCGGAGTAAGATGGGATAATTGAGAACATTGGTATTTGTTAAATATTAGAGGGAGAAAATTGTATTCTCCGCATTACTGAAAAAATTGCTTTCCCTCAGTGACAAGTCTCTTAATGAAGAACTTATAAATCAAATATACAAATATTCATATCACCCCATGAGTAACAAACTAACAAGCTCAGCAATGTACAAAGAACTATTTATGTCTGGAGTACAGCAACTGTTACAGTCCCAGAGATACTAATGTTTGTGTTTGATGATTAGTGCAGCTTTTAAACTACTACTAACAAACTATTGCTCAGAAATATACCACTCCTTCAGGTGTGCAGGCTCTAGACTAAAATATGGAAAGTTTGTGAACAGAGAAAATATTATAATGTCACAAGTTAAAGTATTTTCCAAGTGGAACAGGAATGTGCTACTTCTAGGCAAAGCAATTACAAAGAAGTAAAGACTTCTATACATTTTTAACCAGAAAAACATTACTGGGGAAAAGTTGTCATTTGTATTTGGTCCAAGCAGTGCCTAAATGCACACTACATGTTAAGGATACCAGTGTGAGCCAGCAAAACATCATCTATTTTTATTACTTAGTGGTGGCTGCCATTCTATATTAAGTATAACAAGTGCAGTTGGACAAAACATGATACATCTCAAAGTCCATATGGCTTCAGATTGTCCCAACCAAACAAACCCAGAATGACAATGATTACCCTGGCTCTGCCTTCATCTAGCGCGAGCTCCTGGTCTCTTCTTTCTCCAGTATTAATTGTATGTGTACTGACCCACAGATAAGGTTGTGATTTGAGCTGATCCCTATAGGTGACGTCTTGAGATTGGCTTGGTTGGACTGGTCTATTAGGCCTTGTCAACATGAACAATTGGTTTGTAGCTAGCTGGAGTATACATCTAACCTATGCTAGCCTGCTGCGTACTTTGGGCTTGTCTACATGGAGGGGAAATGCTCACTATGAGGGTGTGATTTCTACACTGCACTAACGTGTTGCACATTAATTATCCGTGTAGACCCTGCTGTTGCACACTAAATGTTCCCTAGCCCAATTTAACATAGTGCTGCATTAAAGCACACTAGGGAAGATTTAATGCATGCCAGCAGAGTCTACATCGTCCAAATAGTGCACAACAAACTAGTGTGCTTTAATCATCACAGTGCTGTAATGTGCATCACTCCACCATGTAGACAAGCCCTAAGTGTCTCTGTGGACCAAGCTGCCATGCACTAAAACTTCCACAGTGCACTTTGATCTACTCCACTGTAACCCACACACCTTCTGGGTGTGGTGTTCTGTCCCATCTAGTGGTACCAACAGACCCCAGTCGTCCGCAGGCAGAATCGAACTTGGGACTTCTAGAGCATAGTGCATGAGCCTCTACCGCATGAGCTAAAACCCACATGGCTGTTAGCTAAGGCTGTAGAGCAGACTCATTAATCTCTCTCTCTAAGTCGTCTTGGTGCCACTAGATGGGACAGAACACCACACCCAGAAAGTGTGTGGTTACACCACTTTCAAACAAAAGTAGATCATAGCAAATTTTAGTATACAGCAGCAGGATCTGCATGGACCCTTAGTGCAAGCAGGCTAGGGAAGGTTAGATTTACACACCAGCTTGCCAAGAAATAAGTGTATGTGTAAACAATTCCTTATAGTCAAATGAACACCCATTCAAGGTAAACTGCATGACTCAGCCTCCAACCATTTGAACTACTTATATGAATTTGTTTCTTAGCTGACCATATCATTCTTTTCAAACAACTATTTATGTTTTGTCTGAGCAGTTGAAGTCAACACTTAATACACGTTTTTTTCCAGGCATTTCTACAATGTTTCAGTAAATGTCTTTTGATATTATTAATTCTAAAAAGTTGCTAGGGTTCCACTATAAATTTCCTAAATGCTCAGAGCTCTTCACAGAAGCGTGACCAACAGGCTTTGCATTTGGGACTCTGCTCACTAAAGCCAATTAAATCAACCATGATTTAGTCACAAAGAACAGTCTCCAAGAACAGAAGAAATGTCACCCTTTCCAGTAGCAATTCAGCTGCACTCTGGCTCACCATCCTATATTTTTAATGTTTCACTGCACCAGCCACAGAACATGTGGGAAAGGTGGAGTTCATCTTAGGCTTTGCTCATCATGGACCTCATCCAATGCCCACCAAAATCAGGAGAGATACTCTCATCAACTGCAGTGGGCTTTGGAATGAACTCCATCTATCCTAGAGTTAAAGACTCCCAGACAGTCTTCTAAGTTGTCGTAAAGATTCTGCTCTTGTCTTCTAGCCTGTGTTCAGTCTACATCCAAATAGTTATTTGTCAAACTGAACAACTGCTTCTTTTAGAAACAACTGATATAAGAATTGTTTCAAAGGAAATCTACACTTGTTTTTGTCTTGTTACAATAAGACAAACAAGCCATGGATAGAATCAGTTAATTGAACTAATGGAAGGTTGTCATCATTCTTCAACACATTTGTCTCTGAAGAAAAGGTTTTGTAATAGATAATCTCAAATCTATTCCTTTTCCTTTCTAATTATATTCTTCTTTACTTTTTTTTAAAACATACTTTAACAGCAATAGCTTACTGATGATTATAGCAAATGGCTTGGAAATACAATAAAATCCAACAATGTGGTTAGTGATCATGTGACCAATTCTTTGACAGTAATACTACTTTAGTGCATCAAAATCATTCTTTAAAAGTAAAAACAAAACTCCTAAAACTCTATAAATTGGGTGAAATTCTGCAGCTGTTGGTTGCAGGGTGTTATATATTGTTTTGTGTAAAAAGAACAAAAATGTAAGTAAGGAATTCCCAGTTTAAAAATACTACTGAGGCTCTAAATCTGAATTATCACCATGTTAGCTTCCTAGTAACTATTGAGAAAGAAAAACAACCGAAAAAAGAAGATATTTCTACTTTGATGAAACGTCTTACTCCTGAAAAGTACTTAACCTTGTGGGACTACTTCAGTGGCACCGTGCTGTGGAAACAGTAAAGGCAGTTGATGCAGTGCCCACAGAACAATACGCTTCCAGTGAACTTAATCTAACCCATGAATGCCAAACTACCAGCGAGCCACTTATATTAGGCTAAGAACTGGGAATACTGTAAACATTAACATTGCAAATGAAGAAAGGGACCAGAAGATCATTCAAAACAGTGCCAGAGAAATTTAATTTATTCTCAAACCATCTAAGGGCTAAATTATGTGCTGATTTACATCTCATCTGACTCCACTGTTCTCTGCGAAACTGCACTGGGTTTAAATCAATCCATAGTTTTCCCCCAATATGTCTGGTGTCAAGAATGAGGGCCTGCAGCTAAGCACAGGACTGGCTAGCTCAGTCTCCAGGTGGACTAATGAGCACAGATGGCATGCGGCAGGAGCGCCTGGTTGGCTGACCCACTCACTGGCTGAAGGGAGCCAGCAGGCAGGCTCTTAAGGCCAGCAATAGTTTGCTGGCAGCTCAATGCCTCTGCCTGCAGCTATGATAGCTTCTGTGCCTGCCCTGCTCCTGCATTGTTTCCAACCCAGCTTCAGATGTATCCTGCTGAGCTCCCAGCCTGATTTCTTGCTTTGCCCCAGTTTACACCAGCTCTGGCTCCTGTCTCTGGCTCTGTTCCTTGGCTCCAAACTACAGCTCTGACTCTTCAGCTCTAGTTCCTGTCCCCTCCTTGCTCTCGCTCCAACCATTAAGCCAGACCACCCACATCCCAGTCCTGACATCGGGAACATCTGATCCTATGTGGACATGCATACAGAAGAACAACTAAATCTCCCCCACACCCAGTTTACAACTTGGTCTCTTTCATGCTTCTCTTTCACTACGGAATATTGTGTACTTAATGGAGTTTCATCGTACAACATGTGCTTATTGGAAGTATAAAAACTATTTTTGGTTTTGGTTTCTCTGGGGAAAAAAGCTGGCTCAGAGCTGGTTATTGTAAATAATTCCAGGTAAATATTTTACCATTACCTTGTTAAATAAATTAGTAATGGAGTTCGAGAGCAAGGAGTCTGTAATTTACGAATAAACTGATGTCTTCAAGACAGATCACATAGAAAAGGATCCCTTGGTTGTATTTTATATTGTTCAGTCTAATTGTCAGTTTTTATTAATTTTGCATGCTAAGTTTCAAACGTCAGACACAAGTTTCTCCTAGGGAGAATAACAAAGCTAAAAACAGCACAAGCACTGAAGGAAACCGTGTTTATAATTGCTCTGTTTCTTACTTTGGATTTTATTGTCGGCTCTACTTGGGTGGCAGAATGACATGACAAGAAAAGCTCACTTTGATTTTGAAAAGGTGGTTTGCAGGTGTCAAAACAAAGCCTTCCAGGAAACCAAGGGAAAAATTAAACTCTGTGAGCCATTATCGCAGATGTGTTCTAGTGAAAATAATTGTTCTTTTGTTTTATGTCTCCGTAAACTGGATAAGCAGTTAAGGCCAATGTAGCATGGGAGGAATTTAAGATATTATAAGCTTAAATTAAAACTCAAATTTACTTCCCCCCTTCACAATAATGGATAGAAGAAAATTATTAATCCATCTGTCAGCTGAAGACAGAAAACAGTACAGACTGAGAGCAAAACCAATTGCTGAGAGTGCAAGGGAGACAGCTGTGGTTCTGGCATAGGTCTAAGATTTACACCAGCTAGTAACAGCCTCCAAGATGCTGTGTGCCAGCCAGGGAGAGCTGAAGAGCAGTGTGCAGTGGCCTAAACTCGTCCCCAAATCCAATACATCCTCTAGGTCATCAACTGTGGAGAGGAAAGCATAGGAGCTGCTCCTACTGATCTGCATCTGCACCTGCTGATGCTTCCCCATGCTGAGAGAATGCCAGCTGGGGAAAATATAGCTGCTTTGGGGCTCATTTGCAGCAGCAGAGCTGTGCAGAGAAGACAGATACTAGCACAGCATCTGGCCCCTTGGGCACACTGGAGGGCGTCTACATGCTGACCTATTTAAGTTGTTGTGGAAGGCAGTTTGGGCTCAGATCTGGGGCAGGGTGCCTCTGGAGCCCTGACAATCTGCACAAGTGACATGGAGTGACTGTGGGTGCTATTCTAACCCAGAGGGTAGAGAAGTTGCATGGGACTGTACTGTAAACCCACATCCTGGCCACTGGTGCTGGAATAGGGGTGCTACTGCACCACCGGCTTGGTTTCCATCGTCAGTACCCACACTATAAAAATTGTTCCTGAACCCGAATCCTGGCCCTTGATTAGGAAGGATTCTACCCTCTCCTCAGATTCCCAGCACATACCTCACACACACAAAGCCTGCCTACACAAGTTCTATATGGGTGAAGTGAATTATACTGTTAAAGTCTGTAAGGGAAAAAATTATTTGAAAGTGGTACATGCATCATAATAGTACCAGTCATTATTTATTTCTATCACGTTACTGGAATCCAAGTTTGTTTGTGCCACAGTGGAAAAACCTTTGCCTAAGGTAAAAGGTCAGACATTTCAAGAATGCTTCTACGCTGAATTAGTTTCTACAACACTACATTGTAGGTTATAACTTAAAGATACACACTGGTTGCTCATTGTGAAACCTAGAAAAAATAATTTCTAGTGAATGTACTGAGATCATTCCCAGCACCAAAATATATCAAATGCAAAATCTCAGTAAAATGAAGCATGAGACTTGAATGTACCAGTTCAGAATTAAATTCACTTTTAAGATAAGGTTGTCTCCCAACCCTTACTTAACTCAAGATGTTTTATTTACTACAGCACATGCTGTCTATCCAGAAGAGTTCATAACAGTGGACTACTTTAGTTGGCTATAATGCTAATAACTGAAAAAGGTGACATATCAGAGAATCACAAGCTCTACTAAACTCCTTTCCCCAAAGTGCACACAAACTCAGAATAATAAAAACATATTAAACAACAGCTATTAGTGACCAGCAACCAGTGTACTGCACCTGTGCAAATCTCTAGTGTAACCAGCCTATTTGAAACTGAGAAAATCTCCACCAGGACAAATAGCACTAGGGGGTTGTCCAGGTCCAGCTATATCAGTGGCTGAAAGCAGATTAAATCCCCAATGGACCTCAGAGTCCATAGACTTAAAACTATTTTTATTCTTTCTATGAACACATTGACAGCTTCCTGGTGTATTTTTTTGTATATCTGATGTTACCTCTAGGGAACTGCACTGATAATGCCTTGCCAGTGTCTTTACATAACCATTACTTTATCTGTAAACCTACACCGATGAGATTTGTTTGCGCTATTCATTTTAATATTGTCTGCAAAAGCTTGTACAGACACTATTTTAATGTTATATCATAGTGGCCTAAGATTATTAATGTAGCTGCCCTAAAACAATTTCATTTCATCCTGCAATTAACCATTGTAATGATTTTAAAGACCTACTCTGGCATAATTTTGACAAGACCTTGAAATCTGAACAATTTCCAGAAGATTGCACTCAGGTTGTTTCATTTCACCTTGACACTATAAAGTTTTCCCCATGGACTTACATTAACATCATTATGAAACAGAAGAGACAATGTTAAGTCCCATTCAATTGAAAGGGCATGTGGGTCATTGTGAAGAGTTTTTTGTTACTTAGCATCAATAAAAAGTGAACTAACAAAGGTAAATCATTATTGCTTCAGGTTGGCAACCAGTGGCATATTAATAAAGGCAATTAAAAAAGCCCATTTATAAAGGCACGAAGTAGCCAAATAAAATATAAAGCACAACTATGGTTATTGAAATCACAACAAAATGCACTGCAGCTAAACTGCAGATAAACACTGCATTAGCTGCAAAAAAAGTCCAGTAATACTTCTGGGTCCACGGTCATCTTCACCAGCCCTTATGCATATTTTTGCTGCTGGTATTTTTATTAGATAAAAAAAACATTTAGGCTAGGATTTCTAAAGGGTTTAAGGGAGTTGGGTGCCTGATTCCCTCTGGCCCACCCTTAGTAATCCCACCCTTAGTAATCTGTTTTCCAAACTTTTCAAAACAGTGATTAATATTTTCAATAAACTTGCTGTAGGAATATTAACGTTCTAGGCAATTATACCATTAGAATCTATCAATGTGTCGCATCATAAGTACTAAATTATATGAAGATGTCATTTGGCTCAAAGCTGGGTTGACTGGTGCTCAGACTACTCTATGAAGTCCACGCTGTACAGTGACCCAATTTGCCAACAGGAGGAGACCCCTAAGCAAACTAGTTGGATTTGAATTTATTTTTTGCCTAACTCTACCACACTCCATAATGCCTTCTTATGAGTTCTTCCAAAAGAGAAGTTATGTCCATACACCACATTCCAGGCTGGATGACTCCACAACATTTCCCACCATTCTCCAGGTGCAGCTTCAAAGTGTAAGCACGACTATAGGGCAGGCTCAGTATTTTATGGCATAATGTCACAAGCCCCAGTTCACATTAGCACTTACATTGTTGACTTGCACTGGCGCAGTCACATTGATGCTGGAAAACAGGTACTACATTTTGTAGTGAAGAAAAAGTCTTGAATTCCAGACATCAATCAGGCTGAGATACTCTTAAAGAAAAGTTCAGATAAAATAATATCCTGAATTTTCTGTTTAAAATGTTGGATTTTAAAATATGCAGTGTTATTGTAGCCATGTCAGTCCCAGGATAGAATCATAAAATCATAGGACTAGAAGGGACCTCCAGAGATCATCTAATCCAGTCATGGCAGGATTAAGTATTGTCTAGACCAGGGGTCGGCAACCTTCAGCACGCGGCCCATCAGGGTAATCTGCTGGCGGTCCGCGAGACATTTTGTTTACGTTGACTATCCACAGGCATGGTCCACTGCAGCTCCCAGTGGCTTCAGTTCATCGTTCCTGGCCAATGGGAGCTGTGGGAAGCGGTGGCCAGCATGTCCCTGCAGCCTGCCGCTTCCCGCAGCTCCCATTGGCTGGGAACAGTGAACCGCAGCCACTGGGAGCTGCAGGGAGGGGGCTGTGCCTGTGGACAGTCAACATCAGCAAAATGTCTCATGGCCCACCAGCAGATTCCCTGATGGGCTGCATGCCAAAGCTTGCTGACCCCTGATCTAGACCATCCCTGACAGGCATTTGTCTAACCTGCTCTTAAAAATCTCCAGTGATGGGGATTCCACAACCTCCCTAGGCAATTTATTTCAGTGCTTAATCACCCTGACAGTTAGGAAGTTTTTCCTAATGTCCAACCTAAACCTCCCTTGCTGCAATTTAAGCCCATTGCTTCTTGTCCTGTCTTTAGAGGTTAGGAAGAAAAAAAATTCTCCAACTATTTTACTAGAGACACAAGATGGGTGAAGTGATATCTTTTACTGGACCAACTTCTGTTGGTGAGAGAGAGAAAGAGACAGGCTTTCAAGCTTGCACCGGAAGAAGAGCTCTGTATAAGCTTGTCTCTCTCTCACCGACAGAAGTTGGTCCAATAAAAGATATTACCTCACCCACCTTGTCAGTCAGGTTTTAAAATACACTCACAAATATAAAAGCTTTGTTTAGAAGAGTGAAATATTAAAGAGAAAGTTTTCTCAAAAGAAATGACTTTCATTCTATTAACTAATGGCTCAGCAAAACTTAGAATGGCTCATCACATGACCTCAGAATTTTGAAGTAGGTGCTCACCACCTCCCTGAATTGGGCTCTTCTGCTCAACAATGTGGGGGGGGGGGGGGGATGGGGGTGAAGCAGGGTGTGGGACTTACATGTGTAATACATGTACATTTTTAGGCCAGGAGTGTATAGTTGATAAACTGCTTGGGGTAAAAATCAGCTACTTATAATCTTATCTAGTTGTTACTTTTTTGTGGAGTTATTATTTGGTAGCTATTTCAGAAATATAATTAACAGTCCTCAGGCAAAACTGAAGAGGTGGAATACTAATGGAAAATTTAATCTTCAACATAAAAAAATCAGCAAACATTTGACTACTCCACACACCCATATCCATTATTTAATACTTGAGGCCAATTAAAACACACTATTTTCCTACTGCCCTGCATCCCCATTATTTTCCCTGAAAAAGTCCCAATTCTCTCCAAGGAAGCAGGCCTAGCCAAATGAATTCATATTGATAATAAAACCAAGAATAATTTTCTTTATGCTCTGTGGGTTTTGTTTGTTTGTTTGTGCCGGTTTTTGTAAGACAGTTACAAAAATGTCAGAGTACCTTTTAGGTCTCAAATTGTTGTTACTTAAAGGGTCCAATCCTGCAAAGTATTTAACCCTCCTTTTGGAAAGAATAGGCCCAAAGTTATTACACTAGATTCACATTTGTCAGTAACACTTCCCATGATTTAATGGAACTATTTCCACAAAAACTATGGCTCAATTATTCACAGGTAATATTTGGCTCAATGGTTCTCACGTTACTCAAGCTAATTTTAATAATGTCAGATTTGGAAGACACACATGGCACACAGCCTATCTCTAACCTAAAAGACAGAATACAAATATACCCATTTAGGCAGTTCAAAGCAACCACTCAAGAGACCAAAAAAAGCCTTATTTCATGCAGTCGGCCTTCCAATAAAGTGGAGCCAAATAGTACACAGTACTTTGGGGAATACTTCCTACAATGAGATGGTGCCTAGAAAGGGACATCTCTTGTACAGGCATCACTGTCTACGGAGTACTTGATTTGGAAGTACTGCATGCCTTGGCCAGAAAGCATAGATAAAAAGCGTGTCAGTTTCAGTCAGTTACATTCAGCATTGTGTATAAAAAGCCACCACCCCATGTATTCTTTACTACAGGTTTAAGGAAGGTGTCATGAATGAGACTCAGGCACCCATCAGAGGAGAAGATGGGGGGAAGAAAGATAAATGAACAAGGACAAAAATAGAATAAAGAAAAGAAATGGGAAGTATAACAGCTTCACTGCAGGTGTGAATTGCTGTTCCTGAGTGTTACATCTCAGTAAACAGAATAAATGCTTGGTGGAGTGTGACTGCCTTCCAATCAGTGAGAGCAATGTGCTGTGACTAGTAATGAGTCATCTTTCAGCCTTCCTTTCTCTCTCTGTATGTGGGGGGGGGGGGACAATGAGAGTGATTAGGGTAGAGATAGATTGAAAAGGGGATGACCAGTCCATGCATTAACTCAGGAAAGTCTGTAATTTCATGAGGTACAATAATCATTAAAGCTTAAATTGGATTTTGCAATCTGCCTGACTCAGTTAGCGTGGCTTGTCTGCAAAAAATGTTATAGACGTTAATTAACCCTTTGTCCACATCCTTTTGAGATAGAATCATCATGCCCTTAGAATTCCCACAAGGGCCCTACTGAAGTGTCATTTATTCTGCAAACTAATATAATACAAATAGAAACTGTTGGTTTCATGATGAGGACAATTTTAGGGAATCACAGTTAATGAATAATGCAGGTGGTCTATGCTCCAAGTAACTATAAGATATTAGCAAAATCAGTTTAAATAAATGAGACTGGTTGGCACATTTACAAACTTTTTTTAAAAAATCATAATATTGACCAACACTACAGAAATTCAGCAGTTATGATACTGAACTTGTATTTATGGAGGGCTTGATTCTGCACTCCTTGCTCACACCATACTTGTGACATATTTACAGTTTGTGTCTCTGGTGGAATGTTACTTGTTTCACTGGAAAAAGCTGTGTCTATTGACAGCAATGGTAAAAACGCTGACTTGATTGAACTCCTGAGAGCTGACCAGTATTCACAAAAATTTCATTCCTTCCATTTGAATCCTCAATGAGGTAACACTGGGAGGTTAGCAGTCCTAATAGGCATTGAATGAGAAGGCAAAGAACAAGTTATATTTGAATGCTGACTGTACATGACTAGCCATTTGCAGGTCATTTCTGGCTTGCTTGGGATATTTTCCCATGTTTACATATAAACTAAATTAAAGAAAGCACTAAAAAATAAACCACAGTTACTGTAGAGTTGGGACAGGTGCTGAATCATTGCCTAGTATTGAAGTTCTCTTATAATACACCACAGTGACAGCATGGGCAAGGAGAAGTTAGCATCATCCTGACCCCATCAAAGTCCTTATCCTTTTCAAAGGCCACAAGATCACATTAGTGATTTTAAAGCTGGATTATTTTAAGTCCTTGTCATCTACAGGACATTACTGCTTTGGAAGGATGCCTACAAAAAACTTGACAATAGTCTGGTTGCTGGTGCACTCATACCACTGTCTATCATGCTGACCAATATTGTTTCCTTGTATTCCGCTATCTGTTATGTTTTGTCTTTTACTTAGATTGTAAGCTCTTTGAGGGCAGGGATTGTCTTTTTGTTCTGTTTGTACAGTGCCTAGCACAACGGGGTCCTGGTCCATGACTAGGGCTCCTACAAGTAAATAAATAATTGCTAAAGTGACTCTAATTTATAGGACTACCAAAAAAACCCAGTTTTCCTTTCACCATCATAATCTCTATGCAAGTGACTAAAAGTCCACCTACACCAATATATTTCACTTGTGATGAGCCTGTCAGTGGAAATGATGTTATGTGAAACCAGTTGATATTTTCCCAACCTTATAGCCTGAGGATCACGCCTAAGAAATACATTAAGTGGCACTGTTTACATCCAATTTACCAATATGATTTATACACAATAAAAACCTCCCTTTTGATATTGCCTACTTTCTTTTATAGGACAGCACTTAGCAAATAAGCCACTAAACATCTGGACTTCCCATCACTCAGTAATTGTTTAAATCAGAAAGGGGTCCCAGTAAATGCCCCTATGGGTCATAGTAGGGCAGATAAGCCTAAAGCAAAATATGCTGTAAAATGAAGGGCACATACTGAGAACAGCTGATGCCTTTTATTAAAATTTACTAAAGCAAGACAGGGAGCTCAACATCCTGATGATTTAAGTGGGTAAATAATTTGGTGAGATGCAAAGGTTTGCACATCTTTATTACAAAAAAACAACACCTGGCAACCTTTTATTAGCATCTGCATGTTACAAAAATAATTTGGTCAGCAATATTGGCTTGGAAGATAGCCAAAGAATCAGATGCAATTGCCAGCAAAATGAAGTGTATAAAGTGAGAAATCACAGGCTATTGCCAGGGCTGGGGACATGTTAACACTGAAACTTTATCTCCTGTTGTCCTAATTGACAGCTTCATGGCACTGAGATGTGAAGTCCTCCATTTATCCACACAGCACTGTTAGTAACTTCTCCTTAACTTTACCAGTGTCATTTAAACCTGGACATATTACCTCCAATAATGCACTCTCCGTTTGTTCCTCAGCTGAGCTGCCAAGAGGGCTAATTACCACTAATTAAAGTGATGTTTTTGTTCTGCAGACTTCTATAATCAAGGAGTCAGTCTGAGCACACCATGTCACCTTCATTGTGGGCTGTCCAACAGCTATTATACAGAATATACTATACAGAATAGAATATATTATATTCTAGGCACACCTAATCTGGATTTCATATTCTAATCAGTGGCCAAAAAGTGATATTAAGTAAATTTTAAGACATGGATGCTGCTATATTAAAATAACATTCATAGAAAAATTGAAATAAGTCTGTATTTAGTTAATGCTGGGGGTTGAAGATTAAAGAAGTAGTAATATAGCAAGTGAAAGGTCAAGTACCTCTTCAAACTATGTTGGAAAATTCTCCATGTCATTTGTGATATAAATAAGCTAATTAGGGATGAGGGAGTAGGGTAGTTCACTTGGTGAAAAATTCACAATGGACAGCTTAGTTAATTCATTTCACTTATTTTTTTCTCTGTGGGATTGTCTGTGAGCAGACAGTGAATTTCTTTTTTATTTCTGAAAACAATTGTCATCAATATTGTTTGCTGAACATCTATTGGTCTGTCGTTCATCTGCAAGTACTTCACTGTGAATACTCAATATTTGAAACTCAAGGCATTTTGATCACACAGAGGTCCACATGGTCTGTTTCTGTAGTTGAACTCTGTGAGTGTGCATCTCAATCACATTTCTGATGTGAATATTCAAGGATAAAACTTTGGCATCCACTTCCCACAGACATTCTGCACTACTTCTTTATAGCTCATGTTTCAGTGAATATGCCTACTAGCAAATTCACTAGATTTTTCATGAATATTAAAGGCAAAAAAGTCCATGAATATTCCTTAAAATTCCAACAAATATTTTGGGAAAACATAGTATTCACTCAGGTCTACTGAGATGAGTCACCTGAATTTTTGGATGTGGCTTTTGGCTCAAAGTTGGTTGTATTTTTCTTCCTAAAAGTAAGTAGCTATGGAGCAGTTCTGACCTTGTCACAATCCGGCCACAGATATGCCCAGTGCCCTGTTTATATACTCTACCAGACATTATACTTATAGTAAAATTGACTTTTCTAAACACTATTTTTCATGATTTACTGTCTCGTCTGCTTCAAAATGCATTGAACTGAAATGTAAAATACAAGTTGGTAGTCTAGAAGCAATCTTTTATGTACTTATAAAAAAATGGTTCTGCTCGGGTATTTTTGAGCACAGAATGCCAAAAAAAATCATAATTTGGACTTCCTTCAAGTGTTCTTTCAGCAATCACTAGATTGTGAGAGGTTCGTTTTTATATTTGAAATGCAGTCTTGCAGGCAAAGATAAAACTTGAGGCTGACTTATCCCCTCCAGTATTTTGAACAAAAAAGGTCTAATATGAAAATCAGCTTGTGGGCACAAAATGTAACTAATTTATAAATCTTTTACTTTTCATGATTGATACAAATTCTATTTGAACTGAAAGGACAGAGCAGTATCTGACTTTAATAGGCCTTTATGTTGTCAGAAACCTGTTTATGACTGGATGTTAGTTTATGGTATATGTTTTTCTATAATTACGGCTCTGCTTCTAATGCTGTTAATGAGGATAGGAAATGGCCCCAGAATTGCATTCTTACCAGTGTGACAGTTCTCTTATACAGCATTCACTTAGGTGCTATAAAGCCAATACAGAGAAAGATTAAAGGCCTTTTATTGCTTCAATCTGTTAAAATAGTGGCTCCACTGCTCAAATATAGAACATAAAAGGCCAAATCCTCAGGTAGTGTCAATGGGTGTAGCTCCATTGATGGCAGTGAAACTGTGCACATTTCTACCAGCTGAGGATTGGCTCAGTAAATAAAAACAAACAAACATAAAATATACCCAAATGTTGCTGACTTCTGTACAGATAGATGACTAGACTATTTTTATCATGACAAGATTTCTAAAGGGGAGGGGAAGGCAGGAGCCATTGCTGTGAGTTGGCACTTACCTCTTCCTTATAGATCCATAAGACTTGAAAGGAAACAAACCTGTGGACATTTCCAGCCCTTCCCTCCAGACCAGACAATGCCAGGGAAATTCTGCCAGGGATCCTCCCAAAATTTTCCATCCCATTGTTTTTTTTTCCCTGAGGAAACAGGTAACCTAAGACAGTGCTCACTTGTCTAACTTTAAGGTACACTGATGTACTTTGCTAACTAAAGTTTTGTTTGTAGTGTTCACTGAACTACATCCTACCTGCTCAAATAGAGAAAATAACTATGATTAACCTATCTGAGGCACATTACAGTGAGGGACTGGAACTCATGGATCAGGAAAATATAATTTTGTGGAGAAATCAGTAAGCATCTCCTATGCTCACAACAACTTTCAATAACCAGTTCTGCAACTTGTTTTGGAACAGTGATGATGTTTGATGTTGGGTTAGTTGCTTTGTCACACTTGGCATCAGCAAATTGAACTGTCTGCTTTCTGTCACAATGCTTTTTGGGTGATGTTTGTTTTTGCTGCAACGCCCAGTTTCAGTGCTGATGACTGGCTGTTGGTCACTGCTACACCTGGTTCAGTTTTTGGTTGTTGCTGATGTCACTGATTTCTGCTCTGTGTGGCCCATCTTGATTTTCACTAGGTTATCACTTATGGTCTGGTCTTGCTGGCCTGTCACCTTAACCTGCAACTTATCGGCATATGTGTCAGTTTTACATTGCTGTGAAGGAGGACCATGCAGACAGACAGACATAGATTTGTTCTTGGTACTGTATGAATTAAATCCTCCCACCTTTGCCACTTCAGCCCTGACGAATATGATCAGTGATTCCCACTGATGGATGAGCTGAGTCAAACATAGTCCAAGAGACAGCCACGGTGTGCTTCAATATCTTACAGACTCCTCCATCACACAGATTCTGAGACATGCTGAGTTCCTGGTGCTGCTCGGTGCTCTTGCTGAAATAATAGTAGATGTCAATTAGGAGCTCATCTACGGTAGTGGGCAGGCACTTCACACTTCTCTCTCTCAGCCATGACGTGCACAAAGTGACATGGGCAGCCCATGAGAAAAACAGATGGATGTTGCTCTCGAATAAACGATACAGCACCCTTGTGCAAGTCCATCGTCACAGAAGCACTGTCACTTCCAATAGTCAAACAGTTTGACTGCCTGGCCTCCATTTTTGAATTCAGAAGCTGAAAAATATTCTGTTCAGATTGGGGCCTAACAACAATAAAGTGATCACTTTACCTCTGATCCATCAAAATGTCAAATGATAATTGGGAACAGCTTGCTGGTGCCTTCATCATTGCTGCCGTCAATGGCTAGACTAAACAACAAACAACGCATGCTTTCTACTATATGGTTCATGCTGTCATCTATTTGATAACGGCTGTTGTCTTTCTGCATGCACATGCGTGATTCCTGATGATTTCTGAATCAGGAAAAGGACTTTTCAGCAGCTTCAAGATATGATTGCTCTCTAAAATTGGCCAGTTATGCTCAATGATGAATCCCATTACTAACATTTTGGCATAGATCATACTATTGTTGATGTGTGTGGTGAAGAACTACTTTACCTGCATGCTGCTCCCTGCTGGTTTCTGCAGCTTCAACATGCTTTTTCATGCCAATGTGAATTTTCATGTCATTATGACCACCATGCACGATGGATATGTCCATGCAACATAGTTCATAGTACACATAATTTTTACCTTTTCTTGACATTTTAATCACTTCCAATTTGCTTGTGTAGTCTATTTTGAACTTCTACATTCATTTTGCATTTGGGCTGGGTTTTGTTTGTTTGTTTTTGTTGGGGTTTTTTTTTGCATATCTGACTCATTTTTTATAACCTGTATCAGCCATTTTGATTGACGGTGGTGGCTGGTGAACTTTGGGACAAGTCATTGGGCCTTAGCAATATATATATATATAATATATATATATATATCATGCCCCATTCCCCCATGGCACCAGTGTCACCCCTCCCTGACTCCAGTCCCCCTCCCCTCCCCCCTCCTCACAGAAACCTCTCTTCTCCCCCCTCTGAAACTGGGAACTCTCCTCCTTCCCTTCCCCATCTATGGCCCTGACACCCACTCCAAAACATGGAGAAGGGGAGGATTGGTCTTGAGAAATTTGCCTTTCTTTGCCTCCTTGGGCCCTTAATTACCTTGGTTAGTCCTGGGCCTAGACGTCCTTCCCAGGATGATCTTCCTCATCCTCTCCCTCCTCTGTAGAGTTCCCTTTCTCCTCCTCTTCAGTGGCTGCCTTCTCTTCACTCTCTGGCTTCTCCTGCCCCACAGGCTGCACAGTGAGGGTCTGACAGGAGGCAAGCTGGGGCTGTCCATGGGGTTTGGGATGCTGGATCAACACCCAAGCCACAGGTTATATGTTGTGCTCTAACTGCTCTGTGTGGACCCTGCTGGAGCACATAAACACTCTAGTTACCTTCAGCATGCCAGCAGGTCCACACGGAGCCGTCAGAGTGCAGCATGCAGCCTGCGGCTTGGGCAATGATCCAGCACCCCAACCCATTCAAAACTGCCCTGGTTTACCCCCTATCAGAGTGCCCCTCACTGCACAGTTTGCATGTGTGCTCCGGGGACATCCCGAGAAATTTCTCTCACTGTATGCCAGGAAAGGGAAAGGCAGCTCTGGCCTACAGCAGAGGTGTCATGCCAGAGCGGGGTGTCATACCACATCCCTCTTGGGCCCAAGGGGATGGGGAAAGTTGTGCTGGGTCCTCCTGGATGTGGCCTTGGGGGTGGGGTGTCATGCTGGGTCTTCCTAAACTCATGGCAGGATTTGGGGAGATCAGGCACCAACAAGTGCAGGTGATGCTGGGGCGAGCAATACTTACTGTGATGCTGCAGGTGACTGTTCGGCATGTCCCAGAGCTGAAGGCATCTGATACTAGCAGCCATGTTAGGGGAGAAGGCGCAGGGAGCCAGGGCATCATCCTCGTCACTTGCTGCTCGTGCTCTTGGACCCAGCCCTCTGCTCCCTGCGCAGCAGCCAGCCACATGTTCCAGCCCCACACAGATGCACTTGCCTGGGACCAGCTCCTCCTGCCATGGATCTCACCAATGCAACCAAGCTCCATGAGCTTTCCCCAACTCCACCAATCAAATGGTATGGACCATGCATGACGTGCGTATGGCTGGGCTACGGACACCGCTGAACAGGGGCTTTGGCAGTGGAAAAGAACACCTCCTGCAGATGTGGCACTATGTTCATCCCCAGCGGTGAGTGACACAATTGCAAAATTTGTAGCTTTAAGCCTCATCTAGTAATTTCATAATTACATTCAAAAGTGGGAGGATTATGGAATATTACGGAGGGTTGGCATCTCTGATTTACGATAGATATTAGGAAAAACTTTCTATCTATAACGATAGTTAAGCACTGGAGGAGGTTACCGAGGGAAGTTGTGGAATTCCCCTTCACTGGAGTTTTTTATGAACTTAGACAAACATCTGTCAGAAATGGTCTAGGTATACTTAGTTCTGTTTCAGATCAACTAGATGACCTCTTAAGGATCCTTTCAGAGCTACATTTCCAGGATTCTATGAGTTTTGCATATAGGCCCAATTCTATGTGATAGTACTCATTGCCCTCAGTTCCCAGGTCAATTGTAAACTGAAGATATTGAGCACCCTACAGGATTAGGTCATATGTGAATTATTGTGATTTGTTCTGGAAGAAAATTACACTTGTAACCCTCCTCAAATACCCATTTCAAGTTCACCACTTGACCCAATAAAAACCATCCCATGTTATTCTTAAAACAAATAGACACATTTAATCTGTACTTAACAAGGAAAAAATCTCCAGTGAAATCAATATGGATTCAGTCCAGCGTAAGGATTACAGGACTGAGCTCAATAAGAAGAACTCAGAACATGGTCCCAGGAATCATTCTGGGAACAATCCTGCAAATATTTACCAATGGGAGTAATTTTACTTATTTGAGCATGGGACTACCCACCTAAGTAAAAGCTACTCATGTAGATATGTTTGCAGGATGGAGCCCCAATGCATTTACCAGCTACTCACAACTTGTACAAATGCTGTAGGTTTTTCTATTTTAAAATGATAAAGTAATTCATAAACATATGACTTACATTATAGAACAATGAATCTCTGGTGTCATGCTAATTAAAAAGCCAGTATTACATTACCTCCTCAAGGGCTTATTTTATAATTTTTAGGATTATAGCACATTGATTAATTTATACAAGTTTTTAATCCCTTAGTATTTAATGAAGTCTAGGAACTTGGGAATGTGTGTATAATTTAGATTTGTATAATTTTATTACATAGGGGAAAAGTTTAACTGCCCATGTACTACTTTATGTAGAAATATGTCTGAATATGCCAGTTCAACAGACATCTTATTAACCATTTACAGTCAAAATGTTTGGGTCTAAATGCATTCTCGAGTTGTTATCTATTTTGCTTGGGACTCCAGCAAACATTGTCTGTTCAGTTTTATGTGCTTCTCAAATGCCTTTTAATTAGCTTCTGTGTACCAACTCAGCACAGTGGGAAACTAATATCTGTTCAAGTATCTTCCATATCATCTGGAATGTCTTCAAGATGACATTATCATTACCCTGTAAATCTTCAGTGCCAGTCCTACTGACTCACCAGGTTAAATAGCATGTTTTAAATTAAGGTTCATGAATGCACATTATACCTAAATGTGATTGATATTAACAAAATAAGTGATTAGTGAAAAATATTTTATGAGGTTTCATACTGTATTGTATTTCAGGCTTGCATCTGTTTTTGCATCTGCAATTCTGTAAATGCATGTACAGTCATTTGGATATCTAAGCAACTGATTAAGCCAGCAAAGTGACCTTACATACACCCACAAGTCACAAGCTCAAAAATGGACACAGACTTTTAAAAACCCATTGTATATAGTGCATTTTCTCCAAAGCTATCAAAGATTGACAAACACTACTACTCACAACACCCCTGGGAACTGGGTAGGTAGTACTGTACATACTTCACAGATAGGAAAACTCAGGGTCTGAGCTATTAAATGATTTACCAAGGTCACATGTTAGGTCAGTGGCAGTCTCTTGCTCTAATCATTAGACCATACAAATGCAAAGATTATGGAAATTAAATATATTACCTAGCAAAGTGATGGCTAAGGGGAAATATGATAAGAGTCTGCAAGCATCTGCAGGTTGTAAACACTAAGGAGGGGAGAAATTATGTAATATAGTAAAATAATTTTATAACTGGGAGTAATGCACTGAAATGAAGAAATGGAATTTAGGCTGAATATATATGTACTATTTACATTTACCAACATGGCTGTGTTAAATTGTGGAACAGTCTCACCAGGAAAATGGAGGAAGACCCTTCACCTGTGAAAGCCTACTAATGTATAATAAATAACAGTTCTCAAATTGTTCTGGGGGTGGATTAGATGATCTAATATAAAGAAAAGGAGTACTTGTGGCACCTTAGAGACTAACCAATTTATTTGAGCATAAGCTTTCGTGAGCTACAGCTCACTTCATCGGATGCATAAAGTGGAACGTACAGTGAGGAGATTTTATATATACACATATACATATAAAATCTCCTCACTATACTTTCCACTTTATGCATCCGATGAAGTGAGCTGTAGCTCACGAAAGCTTATGCTCAAATAAATTGGTTAGTCTCTAAGGTGCCACAAGTCCTCCTTTTCTTTTTGCGAATACAGACTAACACGGCTGCTACTCTGAAACCAATGATCTAATATGCCTTTTCCAACTCTAGGCTCTATGAGCAATTATACCTGTGATGCAAGAGAAATCCATTATCTATTACATCTAGAAGAAAGTAAAGAATAATTGGTGATTGACTCCTTTGTGAGCAATACTTTGTAAAAGATTCATTTTTTCATAGTAACTAGGGCCCAGATTGAGCAAAGCGCTTAAGTATGTGCTTCAGACCCATTGACTTGTGACTCCTCATTTTTAAAATTAAGCATGTGCTTAAACACTTTGCCCAATTGGAGTCTAAGGGCTCCCATGACCCCAGTATGAAAATAATCCATGTAAAACAGAGAAAACTCCACAAGTTGTATTTTCTTTAGTCTGATCAACCACCAGGCCTCCAAATCACACAGAGTTATGAGGTTGGTAAGGGCATTTGTTTATGTTTGAAACATCTGTTTCTCTGCCAGGCATGTGCCCAGGGTTGATAATGCCATAGCAGATTCATTGTCTCATTTTCAGATGGACAGATTTTGGGAGCTGCCACCAGAAGCCAGCAAAAAACCTGCGTGGATGTCACGAGCGCTATGGAACCTTGGCATATGATGGTTGTCAGTTGAGCACAGAGGTCATTGGCTCCGTGAATATTGCAGAGCTATGAGAGAAGTTTTCATGATTTTGTGCAATTTCAGGATACGGAAGGCCTGTCACTGATATGGCTCATTAGAGGGGACTGTGTGCTGCAGTAAATGGTGTAGTTAGCAACCCAACCATTGCTGTCAACTATCTCCAATCGAGTATCAGCCCTTACATTTGCCAGTAGGCTGAATGGTTACCCAGATCCTTACAGCATTTTTTTTTGTAGTTTTTAAGTTTTAGTTTGAAGGTTTCTAGCAGGGTGGTGGCAAAGCACTGATCCCAGGGAGGGTACACATCATCCCATCAGGCTCAGGGTTCTGGTGCGGCTCCTGGACCTCATATGTCATTGTGGACAGGAGGTGGCTGGTTCAAAGTGGGATTTATGGTAGCATTTTTTGGATCATTTAGGATCGGCGATCTAGTATCTGGGTCATGTAGGAATTCTTCAGGAAGGGCCTTGGAATGGAAGGATATACACAGGGAGGGGCGAGCAGTTACATTAAACTTGAGGTCAAGAAATGATCAAAGGGGCCAGGGTGAATCCGTTATTCTATAGGTGGGTAGCGGATTTGGGATCTGCCCTGTGGAGGCTCTGAGGGCATACATGGTGATAAGACCACGGAGGGATGGGCCCTTTATTCACAGCGGCAGAGGTCTCCTCACAACATACCAGTTTGTTACAGTGTTGAGATGGGGAATGACGGGGTTGGGACACCCAGCTAGGTATGGGGTCTGGGGCAATTCAGGTAATTGGGCATTGACATTCTGAAACATACCGAACATATGTGAGATCCCAGGTGAGAAATCAGGATTCATTTTCTGTTGTGTTTTCATTCCAGATGCCATCAGAGGGGCCAGGCAGACAGTGGTATGGATCTGTGTGCACAATATTGTTTACTGGATGCATAAGCAGGCTTCCAGGTTGGCTGGAGGTTCACAGCTGGGCCTCAGTAGTGAAACATTCCTGAGCTGGCATGGAAAGATGGGCATGTTATGGGACCAGCTAATGCCCCTTCTGTACACCATGGGGGCCTGTGAGTGAACACCGGATATAATTGTGGTTCGCCTTGGGGAAAGTGATTTGGAAACATATAAAGGGCTAGCATTACCTGTTAGAGCTAAGAGGGACATGTGGCAGATCTTGGAACTTCTTCCAGGAGTAAAAATTGTATGATCAGACATGCTGCAACACAGGGTTCGGTAGGAAGTTGTGAAGCCCTCTCGGGCCGACAAGGGTAGGAGATACGCGAATAGGGAGGTGTCCAAATTCATGGGGATTATAAGGGACTTGGCAATTTCACATCCAGACATAGCATATGGGGCACCAGAACTATTCAGGGACGATGGAGTCCACTTGTCAGACTTGGGGGCTGACACGTTTTTGGCTGATACTAAAAGGGGCATTAGAAGATATCTGGGTACCCACTGGGTATGGAGAGGGGCAGGAGGCAGACAAGCTAATTGCTGGTGCCTCCTTGTGATGCATGTCCAGTGTAGGTACTCCATAAGGAAGAGATACAGTGATCAGATAAATGGACTGGTAAAGGATTTAAAGGAAGCCGGTATGAAATGAGCTGGAAACCAGGGGGGAGGGTGCTAGGGCTCCTATGAGTGGCACGGCAGGGAGCCAAAATGCCTCCCTCCTTTATAGCCCACCTCAACCATCATTCAAGGGGTGGGGGATGGTAAGGTCCCAGCACTGAGTGGGCTGGGGACCAGGATGGGAAAGGGGGAGGGCTGACAGAAGCCCCCCAGGTATATATTGAAATGATCATAGAATTACCTGCACTGTACACTTCTATCTGCCAAGTACTCCCAGAGAGTGGTTGCTAAAGTTGCGACCTAATTAAACCACATCCTGTCCTTCTCCCAGCGTAGCTAGACAATCTATATCAGTGGTGGGAAATCTGCGGCCCATGGGCCGCAGATTATCCACCATTGATCTATATTGCAACTCTCTGAGGAGAACAGTGTAGGAACAAGAAGGGCTGGGAGGGGAGATGTTGCAAAGATGGAAGGAAGGAGGAAAATAATGAAGAAGGAAGAGCAAAAAATATTTTAAAACTTGTTTTCCAGCAATTTACCATTGGTCTGTTTGACTGGCCGATCTTTTTTACTTTTTGCTTCTCTTTTCTTTGAAATCAGAATATTTATTGCTAATTTCCATATAAGAAGAAAAATTTGAATGTGCTTTCCATTAACTTAACTGAAAATAACTGGGGCTGATCAACATCTTGGCCTCCAGCCTTAGAGTTTGCTGTAACCATTTTGGGCCTGATTCACACTGCTTTGCACCTTGTGTGGTAATTTTTACATTGATGAAAACTGGATGTATAATGCTGACAGCAGTGCGAATGGAAAAGACTGATTTTGGCAGCATTTTTAAACTCAATTTGCACAAATGTAACTGACTGCATAAGGGGTTTGCCGAGAGGAAATAACACAGAATAGATATTGCACAATAGCTCCCTGTATGGCCACACCTATTCCACACTAAGAATGGTTTTGTGTAGTTTAGCTTAATCCACTAAATTAAATCTCAAAAAGGCACTCGGTGTGGAATAAAAGTGTCCACATCGGGAGCTAGTGCAGAATAATTACTGAGCTTTAAATTCACACCCTAGCTTGTTTTGCAACAGCTTCCCCATTCCCCGTATAGACAAGCCATAAAGTAGGAACAGAACAGGAAATAGGTGCTGTTTTAAACTGAGTGAGCTAACATGATGTGAATACTATTTAATGTTTAGCGCTGACACAGTTTAATGCCTCTACAATTATGTTAGCTGTCTATGTTGGGACGTTGGTGAGTGCCTAGGCAACAACACAAGCTCTCAAGTTCATTAGAGCATTAAACTGAGCATACTAGGCACTAAGGGAAGTAACGTATCCTGTTAACTACAGTAGAACCTCAGTTACGGAACACCAGAGTTACAAACTGACCGGACAACCACACACCTCGTTTGGGACCAGAAGTACACAATCAAGCAGCATCAGACCACCCCCATCCCACCCCCACCCCCCCCCCCCCCCCCCAAAAAAAACCAACCCTCACAAACCTAATACAGTACAGTACTGTGTTAAACATAAACTACTAACAAATAAAGGGAAAGTTTAAAATAAAATATTTGACAAGGCAAGGAATCTGATTCTATGCTTGTTTCATTTAAATTAAGATGATTAAAAGCAGCATTTTTCTTCTGCATAGTAAAGTTTCAAAGCTGTATTAAGTCAATGTTCAGTTATAAATTTTTAAAGCAAAAACCAGAATGTTTTATTCAGAGTTACGAACATTTCAGAGTTATGAACAACCTCCATTCCCAAGATGTTCATAACTCTGAGGTTCTACTGTAACTTGGATTTAGGCTATGTCTAAACTACTGACCCTATGCCAGAATATCCGCCTAGTTTAGAAGCCAAAAGAAGGAGGTGGTCTGCTCGCATAGTAACATCACTTCCCCAAACAGAGTTAGCTATGGCAACAGAAGCCATCCTCTGTCGGCATAGCTTCATCTACACTAGGGTTTTTGTCAGCATAGCTATGTTACGAGGGGTGTGTTTTTTTCAAATCCCTGTCTGACATAGCTGAGACCTGATCAACATTTAAAACATATATCGGCATAGCTAACTATCTTTAAAAGCACCTTTTATCTTAGTCTAGACAAACGCAACACTGAAAGCAGTGAGAAAAAAGTCAGACTTTGGCACTAGAGTTGATTCTGCCAGCATACACACAGTTATCACCTCTTCTGCAGGGAGCACCTTTAGATTATTAAATATCTAGGTTTATTTCAGTATATGGTACAGTACTAGTCAAAGAGATAATTACACATCAAGAGGAATCATATCTGTGAAGAAAGTGGGAAGAAAAAGCCTTATTTACTTGGACTCCCCACAATTATACTCAATTTCTAAATATTTTTGAATAACTGCTTGGCCTGTCATGTTTCCACTTCAGAATATGATTCCACTTTCACACAGAATATGATTACAGGTATGATGAAGAGCCACATTTTTCTCTGACAGGTGCATGGTTTGAAAAGAGTACTAATTATGGACTCAATTTCTTGGGGAGCTTAAATAGAACACTTCTAATGCTGAGACAAGGCTTTTTTGTAAGATCTCCTAATTGCTGCCTCGACTGGCAATACGTAGTCAGTTTTAAAACAGTACAGTTTCACCAGATATTTCTCCCGTTTTTACACTTGTAATGGAAAAAAAAAATCTATAAACCAGAAAATACAGGAACAACAACTTGGTAAGTATAAAACTTGCTTTGTACCTACATTGCTTCGCGGGGGAAATTGCATATATAATAGAACTAAGCAAATAATTCACAACAAACAATATATCCTCCTTCTGTGCTCAGAGAATCTCTCTTAGCTGATTGCAGCAATTTACTCCAGTATCACCTGGATTGATCGGTCTTCAGCTGTCGTTAAGACTGCGCCGATCACAACACGTCCATTCTTCTCGCACTCTTGCCTTTCTTCTCCACTTTTGTCTGAAACGTTTAATAACGTCACCTTCCCATCTTCTTGGAGGCCGACCGGGTGGTCTTTTCTGTTCTCGCGGGTACCACTCAGCAATGATTGCAGTCCACCTATTGTCCATGAGCCGTGCTGTGTGGCCCACCCATTGCATCTTGTTATGTCTGCTTTCCATGATATCTTTCACACCGCTGCGTTCTCTGATCATTTCATTTGGGATGTGATCCAGAAGGGAAATGCCCAACATAGCTCGTTCCATTGCCCTTTCAACTACCGACAGCCCCTGTTCTTCTCTCTTCGTCAGTGCCCACGTTTCACTGCCATACAGCATGGCTGGCAGCCCTGTTGAATTGAAGATATTTGTACGTGTGGTCTTGTCGATTTTGAGGATGTCCTTGATGGAATAAAACGCACACCATCCTGCCCAAATCCTTCGCGAGAGTTCTCTGTTCAGGTCTTGGCACATATTAACTTCTTGGCCCAAATATATGTACTGTTCCACTTCCTCGATTTCTTCTCCTGTTACCGTTATTCAGGCTTTGTGTAAGATGTCTGATCACATGTATTTTGTTTTGCAGCGGTTCATTTTCAGGCCAACCTGACTGGTTTTCTTGTCGAGTCTTCGTAGCATGCTCTGCAGTTGGTTGGTGCTTTCGGCAATTAGTATGATGTCGTCCGTGAATCTGAGATGCGATAATCATTCTCCATTTATGTTGACACCACTCCTCCAATTGATCTTGTTCATAACCATTTCAAGGCAGGCGGTGAATAGTTTCAGCAAAATCGTATCTCCTTGGTTTATGCCTTGCTCGATTGGGATGCGGAGGGGAGTTTCGAGGAGAGTAATGTCTGTTGTACATCCAGTATTCGTTTCCTTCAACAAACTGATGTACTGCGTGTTAATGCCCTGCTCTGCGAGCGCCTTTAATATTGCGTTAAACTCGATGCTATCGAAGGCCTTTTCATAGTCGATGAAAGCAATGCACAGCAGGAGTTTGTATTCCCTAGCTCTTTCCTGGAGCTGGCTAAGGGTAAATATATGGTCGATCATGGTGAAATTTCTTCAAAACCCTGCCTGCTCTCTCGGCTGTTGTTCATTCAGGCTCTGCGAGAGTCGGTTCGTTATCACTTTTGTAAAAAACTTGTAGATGTGACTGAGCAGGCATATAGGGTGGTAGTTCTTACAATTTTCTCCATCACCCTTCTTGTGCAGCAAGATGGTATTTGACTCCTTCCAGCTTGATGGTATTTTTCCTTCTTCAAGATATCGACTAAATCTTAAAGTGAGGGCCTTCCAAAGTTTTTCGCCTTCTGCAGAAATCATTTCTGATGTTATTCCATCTTTGCCTGGAGCTTTTCCCTTCTTCATCTGGTGTAGTGCGCTTCGGACTTCGCTGACAATTATTGGGGGTACGCGTTCTTCTGACTCTTGGAGCATTGGGAGAGGGACGTTGATTCTTGATTTGAACAGTTCTATATAGAAGTCCTTGCAGACCCCCTCCATCCCTGCTCTGTTGATTACTGTCTCTCTGTCCTTGTTCTTCAGTGCTGTTATGCTCAATATATACTGCGTCAATTCCTGCTTGCATGTCCTGAAGCTCTTGCGTGATTCAGCTGTTTTGAGGAGCTTTTTTTTCCAGAAGTTCTCAAAGTTGTCCTTCAGTTTTCGCCGTATAAGTTTGCACAGAATGGAGTACTCTAGGTTGTTATCCCAGCTCCTTTTCATGTTTCTCCAGTATATTTATTATTATTCAAATGTATGCCACAATCAACCAGCATGGTCCTTAGGAGCATTGTGCCTTTTTTTTTTTAAGATGATAAAAAGATGATAAATTAGAGGTCCAAACCCCTTGTGGTAAATATCCTATAGATCTTCTGTAACACTGAGCATTAACTATGGCATCTTGGCCCTGTCCCAACTTGATCATTTTGCCTAGATACCCATCCCCTCATCCTCCATTTGCTGTGGCACGTATAAATTTTAAGTTGTACACAATATCTTTTACCACTTCCTGTCCTAAACTGTTGCATAATGTTAACGTTGACGTGTTAAATGTCACATTTAATCCAGAACTCATTGCATTTTAGCTGGGGTTCATCATCGGTTTATAGGCTCAAACTGTCAATCTCAAAAGAAGTTCCACACTTGTGAGGCTTGCAGGACCATCAGTTGGGATGAAAAAAACACTATATAGCTGTAAAGCAGTAGCAATAGTCACTAATCTTAGGCTGATCTAGTTGAAATTGGATAATCTCTTCTCTTAATTTAAGGAAAAATACAATAACCGATAGAATGTAAAAGTTTCAGCAAAAATGTTTCATCTATTTAAAAGAAGAGGAGAGGAAAATACATTGTTGTATTCTTGTTAAAGAATTGTGATAGGGCCTTCAGAGGCTGCAGTAGGGGGTTAGGGACTAGTAGCTAGATTGTTAGTTAGGGGGGCTGTAGGGGGACTTGACCCCTCCTTCTCTCTGAGGTCCTAGCCCAGAGTCCTGTGTCACTCAGCCCCTAAACTGGGGAGATGGATCTTTCTCCCAGCCGTGAAGGGAGGTTCAGGGCCTGTTTTCCTGGCCAGCTCCCTATGCAATTCCTTTTAGTTTGGGGCATGGCCCTGCAAGTCCAGTTTCCCCACACTTGGGGCTTATCAGTAGGTTCCCATTGGCAGGGGAAGATTTACTTGCCTCCAGTAGCCGCGTTGGCAGGCTGGTTGTTGATCTGTGCCTTCCAGCAGGCATAGAGAGAGCTCCTGCCTCTTTACCAGTCAGTCACTGACGGAGCCAGGCTCCCTTCTTTTCTCCCCTCTCCAGGCCTGGCTTTGGCTGCAAGTATAACGGGGCAGGGCTAGCTGAACCCACAATTGTTCTTTAACCTCTGCTGCAGTCTCTCTGCTCCTTTACAGATATCCTACCGTTGTTTCATTGAAAAGCTCTAGCACCTCCATGCTTTGGAACAAGGACTGGAAATTTGGTTGTGGATGACCTTTGTGTCGGGGATGTGCCTTTTTCCACCCTTGTGAAAATCCACCCAAATTTAGCCAAGTTAGGAGCCTCTGAAAAGTGCATGATTCACATGCTCAGTGGAGGCATGCTATAGTTTAGTAGCTGCATTCTCAGAAGATTTTGCTTGCACTGATCATGCTCCACCTCCTCAGAGCTCTTACATGTCCTACACATGTCTTACATGTCCCACTCCCAGATCAACTGAGCATACTCCATCCTGGGTCTGCAGGGCTTTCTCTGCAACTAATCCTCCCAGCAACTGAAAGCCACCAGGAACCAGAAATGAGAGCAGGTAGATAGTCTCTCTTGTTTCAGAGTAACAGCCGTGTTAGTCTGTATTCGCAAAAAGAAAAGGAGTACTTGTGGCACCTTAGAGACTAACCAATTTATTTGAGCATGAGCTTTCGTGAGCTACAGCTCACTTCATCGGATACATATAATGTCTTCTGCAGTTTCCACAGTATGTATCCGATGAAGTGAGCTGTAGCTCACGAAAGCTCATGCTCAAATAAATTGGTTAATCTCTAAGGTGCCACAAGTACTCCTAGTCTCTCTTGTGTGCTCAATGCCCCGCTGCTTGTGCCAGGCACCATAGAGGAGAAAGATGTACCCTGACTGGAATGCACAGGGGTAAAGACCTGGGGGGAGTGAGAAGAGACAGACTGGAGCCAGGGAGGAGGAGAAGGGGGAGAGACTGGATTGAGAGCCAAGGAGGTAGAAGGCAAGGATCAGGCAAGATTCTTTAGGTCAGTTCCAGTGTCTGTAAACACTACAGCAAACTCCTCTCCAGTACCTGGAACTGAACCAAAAAATCCTGAGTCTCGATATTCTTCTGCTGTCAGAAAATATCTGTGAAACCCACTGGCAAAATATTTATCACATCCCCCTCTAGTGGTTGGTCCACATATAGGCTAACAGCCTGTTACTACTAGTTACTCCATCAGCTTAAGTGGCAGAGGTCTGTGTGGTGGATCTAAAAGTTGTAACACTGCTGATAACTAATGTGACTGTCAATAGGTTCCCACGTGATGGGGTTTCTTGATTTTTTTTCCAGTTTGCTTTTTTTTAAAACTTAGGAAATTACATACAAAAAAATCTCTCTTTAAAAGAAAGTTAAGGTTGCAAAGTCAAGCAACCAAAAGTTAGGAAATGGTAGAATTAAGGTTAATTTAGATCCTTGTGCATATGCATTACAGTCTAATTATATATCATGTATCATAATGCATATTAATATGCAGGCAACCTGAATTCTGGAATTTCCTAGCTTTTGCATGTTTGACTTTGCAAACTTCATGTTCTTTTAAACATCGTATTTTGTTTGTTTTTCTATGTAACATTACATTATATGCTTGTTTCACACTAAATTAACACATGTAGAATTCTCTGTCCAAATCTGTTGAGACTACAATTGTTTCACAATGAAAGAGGATAATATCTAAAGTAGATGTTTGCTCAAATATGCTATGATTGGGGTGTGCTATCTGAAAGGATGTGTATAGATGAGCTTAGTAACATCGGAGATCCTATTAAAAGTTCTGTACATAGGTAGGATCTCTAAATGATTAATAAACAGCTGAATCAATCACCATAATTGGTGCTGAAAATGCTTTTTGAAGTGAGGTATCCGAGTCTGCCTTTACAGGGTCTGTCTGGAGTTCAGTATGAGCATGGAGTAAGGGAGACTGAAGATTAACCTATCACTATCCTATTGTGAAGTAGAATATCCTAGGGTAATCTCTCATAGTCATTGAAATTTTGCTGCCCCTTCAATAAAGGTTCTGTTAAAAAAATAGGAGGGAATGTCACTCTACAAGTTATGAGATTTGTGAAGCCCTTCTTGGCATACTGAAATTTACTAGTTGCAGCTGAGAAATTCTTTATTACTAGTTCAGTGGGAAAGCTATGTTCAGCAAAGCCACCAGAATGGCAGGTATTTGAATGGACTTAATACGTACTGATCTTTACTGATCATGAAATTCAGAGATTGGCTATTTTCTCTGTTATCTGAGGAGGATGACAACACCTGCCCTCTGGCCGAATTTCAAGGTTTCTTAGTAAGAGACTTGAAAAGGCAACAGATTCATGGTTAATGAATAGTTCAAAGCTTCATGAATATATAACAGCTCTAGCTCTGAGAATATGCATTCCAGCTCCAGAGAGCTAAAGCACAGAACAGTAATGTTGTATTATGTCAGGAAGTCTACACAAAGAATGTCACCACAGAGAAAATGATTTCCTGGGGGATGGCACTGGTTCAGAACAGCTCTACCCAGTAAGGATAAAACATACACACAAAACATAAACAACATAAAGCTGATTATCTTCCATTTCAATGAAATCTCAAATTCCTGATGACATATCAGTGATGGATGCAGGATTTTTAAAAGACCTTGTGGCAAGAATGAAAGCACAGGGAGAAGGAAAAAGCTCATTACAGCTTATACAGGGAAAAACTGGCTTACAAAAAAGGGAGTCTAAGACTCTGAACCTAAATAAACTATTCTAGATGGCAAATGGATCATTGAAAACTTATAGCTCTTTTGTGCTGCCAAGGAGTATTTTTGTGTAAAATATATCATGGTCTAGAAACAATAGAAAACAAACCAGAAGTGTCCACAATATCATGAAATCTGTGGTCATATTGCACAATTAGAGCTGGATGAATACTGAAAAAAGTTACTATATTCACTCATTTTTATAGGAATTTGCTTTGCTCACATAGCAACTACAAAAGGTGAATCTATCTATGAATGTTTGACAGACTGAATTTCACTAGCGTGAATAGAAAAGGAGTACTTGTGGCACCTTAGAGACTAACAAATTTATTTGAGCATAAGCTTTTGTGAGCTACAGCAGCTCACGAAAGCTTATGCTCAAATAAATTTGTTAGTCTCTAAGGTGCCACAAGTACTCCTTTTCTTTTTGCGAATACAGACTAACACGGCTGCTACTCTGAAACTAGCATGAATGTTCATGGAAAGTGAATTGCAGAGCCATGAAAATGAAACCTTTCCATTTGTATGCATGGATATTTAGCCTAGAAGAAGTACAGTCAAGAAACAGCACCTTGTAACTTGTATGAATAATCACAAGTATGAAATACAATATAGGCTTCTCCTTATCTCTAGTCCTGTGCAGCATGCAGCTAAGCTAACAAGAGATTCTAGATCTGAATAAGCAGTAACACTCTTTTTTATTTTTGTTTCATTTTACACCATTACATTTTCAAAATCCTATAATAAAATATTATTGAAAAAATAATTAAATCTATGGTAATTTTGTGAATGAGTTGTGCTGTAAAACACACATCTATTTTTGCTATATCCTATAAAATAACCTATAGAATTTAGCAACAATAGAAACCTGTAAGGTTATAGAACAAATACTCTAAAATCTTATGTGTGTTGTAGAGAGTGAGATCCTTCCTTACTTTTTTATTTTAATTATCCTTCAAAGTTATTATATTATCATAAGAATATAATTCACTATGAAATTCTGTAGTATGTTTCCATTAAGGGCTTCTCATATTTTGGTTTGCATGGGTTCATGTACTAACTGAATATCACTTTGTGTTCTGGAATTGAAGAAACTACAACAAGTATCAAACCATGCAAACACTTAAATTTATAAGAAGCAAAAAACACAAAAACAATTATATTCTCATGAAAATTTGTCTTGGTGCCTTTTTATAAGTATATATAGTGCCCAGCAGAATGAGTCTCATTCCTGACTGGGGCATCTGGGCACATCCGCAATACAAATAAATAACTAGAGAAACAGTTAATGATAAACTTGATCTGGGAATCAAGGGTCAGATATTGATACCACTATTCATGTTCAATAGCACCTTTCTCCACAATCAGTTATATTGGCTTCAGTTGTCCACTAAATCCAAGTACTGGATGGAGACAACATGGTAGATAGCAGCTCCCTCATCCCCCGCTACTCAGCCATTGTGGAAGTTAAAGAAGCAGGCGGCCTACTCCAACTTCCGTAATGGAGCTTACACCAGTGGGAAATCAGTCAGAGTAGAGTTCAGCTGCACCAAATCCCCTCCCACCCCCAACATGCTTATGCCACAGGTAAGGAGAGCAGATGGTGTAGGATTCACCTACACTGATTCTGCTAGCTTTATAACAGAGGAGTTTCCCCCTACCCAGGGGGAATTCTTCACTTTGTACTACTTATGATGGACAGGGATGGGTTACATTAGGAGTGAGGGAAGAACAAAAATTGTTTAGCTATCCTGCTCCAAAATGCTTAAGCCAGCTATGTGTACAACTTATCCCCTCTACTCAAGGTAAAATACAGTAGGAGCTGCTAAAATATTACATTCATGTAAATCAGGTAGCAAAAGATGAGTAATTATCTCACAAATCAAGTAACCTCTTTAATCTCACAAGGAAATGACAAATCTGACTTGTAGCAAGCTTCCTTTCAGAGTTTACTTTCCTAATTTAGATGCAAAAAATATAAAATAAACCAAAATAAGATTGAACTTTGAAGACTGCATCTTGACTTGCTGGGTGTGAACAAATTATTTAAGATAAATTATAGTGCTGTCATATTCTACTTCATAGTTTAAAGTAAATGTTGTCATCTAATTATATGAGGGTTTGAGTTTGTTTAACAAATTTCTCAGAGATATTTATGTGTGGTACTGCATTTCCATGCTCCTTTGATTATTGCATACTGCTTTAGTCTTTTTTCCTCTGTGATTTTCTACATTTTATTGTGTTGCATAGCAGGTTGCTTTTATCCCATCTCTTCAACCATACCAAAAGAGATAAAACACTGAAGTCTCAGTACAGTTCTTGACAGTTTTCAATTAAAATAATCATTAAGAATCAAAGACCAAAAACGTGCTTTTTCACTTCCGAGCTAAGCACTTCAGCAGTACAAAACTTCTGTGTCTTGCTTATTGAAAATACAAGGGAGAAAGTGAAATTCTCCCTTAATTCCCACTCTCCCTCCTCAAAACTTAAGGACAAAATTGTCAGAGCAAGAAATTTCCAAACTTAGATGATTATTTCAGAAAACTGTAAACTACAGTCAAGACTAAAGAAACTCACCTCTTCCCTTTTGGTTTGACACTTAAGTGAGGGAGCATGTGATTTGATCTCAAATCTTTGTTTATTGGAGCAGCAAGAGAGGCAAATAGTATCCAGAGCAAACAAATTTTAGGCAGGTAAGCCACAACCGTCTAGAAAGTACTGCCTTAACCTAGGTTGTGGTGTTATTTCATTGGAGGAAGGACCACTGAATGCCCCCCAAAAGTGTTTCATATAATCAAAGCAGTTGGCAATGAAAAAAAGAGTTACTAGGCCTGATTTTGAAACATGGTATCTGATTTTGGTGGTGTACATTTTAGTTATGAATAATTGGCTGAGTAAAGGATGATATTTATGTCTTAATCACTTGATCTGAGGGTTATCACAATAAACTGTTGGTACATTGGTTTGTGACCAAAGCATTACATCAAGAAAATAAAAGACCAGGTTGAAACTCATTTACACAACCAGGCCAATTATTGTTTTCTAGTCCATCTGCTTGCCCATACAAAATTGTCCCCTACAATACATTTTCTAGTTCTTTGACCAGCCTTTGGTCTTCTGAGATTGAGCTTTCACCTAATGGGAGTTCTATGTTGACACTCTGGGGGCCGGGGAAAGGGGGTACTATCACTTTGCCATTGTTGCTGTGGTTGCCAACTTGTAAAATGAAACCCTCCTGCTGCTTTGAGACTTTCTAGTGCAATACACCCATCGTACTAAGCAACCAGGACCATTGAGCAGTTGACCATCACATGGGAGATCTACGACATTAACTTAATAGATATGAGTAGTGTATGAGAGTTTGAACAAAAACGAATGTAGTTTATTCATGTTATTTTCCTCACGTTTTCTGAGTGCTTCTGTTTTCCCAATAGCAAACCACTGCTTTCAACACTTCCCTCAGAAAACTGTTCCACACTCTTAGGATCCATTAGTACTGCTAGTGTTCTACAGTAATGGTCAAGTACACTGCTATCTCACAATCATGATACCACAATGCTGGGGGGCATTACTGTAGAATTCTGCATTATCTTTTTTAAAATAAGGAATAAAATGGCGGTGTGGGTCTGCTACTTCCCTCATGAGGTCTTGAAATTTAAACCAAAAGGAAAAGAGAACAAAAGATACCAGGCCCATCCCCCAGTTTAATAAGCCAAACAAGACTGACAGCTTGTTTACCCAACCCATATTGTTCAGGTGCCAACTATAGACCTTTCAAAAATAACACTTTATTTTACTTTTTTTAAGAATAAAAAGTAACTGCAACTTCACTCACTATATTTACCACTAAAACAGACTCTCAGAAGTTAACAAGAGCAAAATAAAATCTTAAACAATGTGCAACACACACTACTTTGTATATCTTGAATGGGAATAATGAACAACAAAAGAGATGTATATTAAGTGCTCAATTTAACATCACTTCTTAGCAAATGTGTAGTTTTTAAAGGGGAGTTTCCTGACTATCCACTAATCTCCCTTTCTCTCTTTTCTTCCTTTCTAAAGAATGTGAATGCAGCTAATGAAATCATTTCAGAACAAACAAGGATTTCCTCTTTCATTTTCCATTCCATACCTTTGTAACACATTTGTTTTTAGTTTATAAAAGAGGCTATTTGTTTATGACCAGAACAAGAAAACCGCCCTGATCAAAACTGAGGAGACCTTTTTGTTTGTTTGTTTTTCCATTTAATCAATAAAAACCAAAATTTGCCAGTATCACTTTCATTTTGAAACTTATTGGACAGCTCCAGGAATAAATGTTATTAATTCATTATGCTCTCTATTGGTCTTCAGATAATTTATTTGCACTCAATAATCACCTCAGATATGCTAATATAAACACAATTTCTTTTCATAATAATTAGCATGCTGCTATTCAGTGCATTATAAACAGTCGCATAAATAGCAAATTCATACACTGGCTATGTGCATTGCAATTTGTATTTACAGAGTTATTACTGTCAGATCAATTTTTTATCTGTTCTTAATTGTAAGCATTTAATTACATTAGTGTTCAGACTATAAAACATATAAAGAGGTCTCGATTATCATTGTTCTCCCTGAGATGAATTAATTTAAGTCATAAATCCATTCTCCTACAGCAAGGAACATACAAAGATTCACTGTTTAACTGATGGAATGTCTCGGGTTTTCCTTCTATTCTTCTGAAATATCTTCACTTTATTCTCACTGTAGTGCACAAAATTTTCATTTGTCATTGTGCCTTTCATTTGCTTTGGGGTTAGAGGACTGACCCTTCATCTATTAGTTTATTTAAATGCCACTGAACCTTTTCAAGGATCTGCCCCATAAGTAATGCGACATTTCCTGTAAATCAAACCCTGTAAAACATATCTGGCCTTCACATTTTGTTAGATTACCCTTTTAAAAGAACCTTTTCTCAGAGTATTGCCCTGTGTGTTCTGGTACATTTCACTTCCAGAAAGTGTAACCACAGTGGAAATAATAGAGGAAACAAAAAAACTCTACATTGGTCATTTCACACAGAAGGATTTTTAACCACCCAAAACAATCCAGATAAGTAATTAGGAGCTGTCTAATGTCCTGCAAACCCCTTTCCTCCATGTTCTTTTCTTCAGATGGGTGATCTACTCTTGCAGAGACCTTCCCAAGTAAAGGCAACTAGTGTGGCTACAATCCTTCCCCTTTACTCCCCGGTGCTCTCCTACTCCTGTAAAAGGGCACGCTGGCCTTTTAAGGAGAGGGCCCAGTCCCTGGACTCCTGTTATTATCTCATCCCAGATACAAGACAATTAAGATGGAGTTCCTGGAGGGACTGATAGGAACTATTGGCTGAGAGCAAGGCCCCTTGGGAAGTGTGATAGAAATAAGCTTCCTTTCCTCACAAGAAAGAGAGACCTGGGAAGAGCCGTTTCTAGAGATAGGGGCTTCCCTGTCAGAAGGTTAGCAGGCAAGCAGGACTTCTGAAGAGCAGCCTGGGATGGATGGAGGAGATGGAGACCAGCAATCTCAAACAGCTTGCGGAGAAGGTGGCACCGCTGCATGCCCTGCTGGAGAAGCCAAGAGGCAGTGGCAGCAGGAGGAGGAGGTGGCAGCCTGAAGGATACTGAAAAGCTCCTTGAGTTGAAGCTAGCTGCCATCAGCTTCATCTCCTAGCTGAAGAAAGAGGTGGAGATAAAGCTGCGGCTGAGCCAGAGGATTCTGAGCAGCAGCAGAAGCTGGCCAAGGAGGAAGCAGTGTGTTTTGCAAGCAGCTCACAGAATGGCAGTGAGCAGGCTTGAAGGTTGTTACAGGAATGCTCTATGTCAGTAAACAGTTAATAGATAAAGGTGCAGTAGATATACAGCATGGATTCTGGGATTTGTAAAAGTAGTGACACTTCTTCTTCTTTTACACTACAAATGGATTCCTCTGTGAAGCTCTTTACCTAGGACCCTTAACAGAGATTATTCAGCAGATATGGCTGTCTGTCCAGCAAAGAAGTGTGTCCTGCAGCACAAACACAGAGGTTATGCCCAACAAAAGGAGTGATAAGCAGCTGTTACATAGCTGGTGGGGCTCTCCCCCATTCCGTCTGAGAACTACCACCTTTATAATGCCTGGGCTGACACAGGATGAGGAATGCTGGATGTGGGGCTAGTCCTCAGAGGGCCAGCATTCCCTATTACAGCTCCTCCTCTTGCAGCAGCAAAAGCAAGAAATTTCAGGAGACTCTGTGGGCTTTAGGCCTGAAAAATTTCCCAGGACCCCTTGCACCATAGCTAGGAAACTGTCCTATGCTCACTGCTGATTCTGCTGGCACTGAAACTTGGGGCTCAGATGACCCAGATGGCCTGATGTTACTGTGTGGAACTCATATCATCATTACTAGTAATAGGCATAGATAAACTGCAGGGAAATTTGGGGCACCTGAAGCTCAAGAATCAGTATAGGGAGCAGCAGCAAGAATGTGCTTCCTGGCATACTGCTGCAGGGCTAAGAAGGGCAAGCAGGTGCCTTGACTCCACAAAGCCATTTTTGTAATGGGGATGTAAATCAATTTTTAATCCATGTCTGCCAGCCACCCCAGAGGATCCAAGAATGGAAAAACTTGGGACATAGGAGTATAGGCTAAAGGAACTCCCCAAGAAACAACTGTGTAAGTGAGGCAATTTAGGGTCTTTGGATGAGAAGTGAAGGAAAGCAGGATGCTAAAGTCAGCTGAGGGTGGTATAAGTTGGTAAGGGAATTCTCAAGGGATGGGAGCAAGGCCAGGGGATTCACAAACCTGGCTAGACATTTTGATTTTGTAAAGAAATCCAGAACACATTGATTTCTCATTCTTTGGAGCTTCATTACAAATGCTTTTCACAGCAGCCGGGCAGAAATCAGCACTATGGAGGTCCTTTGTAGTTTAGTATCTTTGAGTCCATAAATGATTGTCCAATTAATCTATCCAAAACTTCAAGGAGCTTGTCTGGAGTTAGATTTATTCACAAACTCAATAATTGTGATCAGAAATAAAATGTTGGCATTTTATACGAGCATAGTATATTTCACTGTTTTCTCTTTGATTTGTTTTCTTCCATTGTCTCTCTCAATCATAAATCCTTGTGCCTCCATTTCATTAGATACAATCATATAAAAGACATACGGTAACATTTTTAAATGTGTCTCAAAGTCAACGGACATAGATTCCTAAGAGCCTATGGGCCAGATTTTTAAAGGCATTTAGGTACGTAGTGGATATTCAGAAGAGCCTAGAAGCCTAATGCCCACTGATTTCAATGGGAGTTATGCACCTATGCACTTATGAAAATCCCATTAGGCACCTATCTGCATCTTTAGGCACCTAAATACCTTTTAAAAATTTTACCCATAATTGCAATCCTCGATATTAGGGCTGGCTAAAAAACAAGAATTCCATATTGTGAAAAATTTCACGGTTTCAAAATTTGTTTTTGTTCCTCATCAGAATTAAACCGAGACTTTTAAAAAAAATGACAAAAAATAGGATAGAGAGATTCCAGCCCCAGAATAACTAATAGCCTGATAGCTAGTGCACTCACGGGGATGCCTGATTTAGGGGAAGGACTGGAAATTGGAAAACTGATCAATTTCTGTGAAATATTTTGGTTCCAGCAAAAAATTCCCAACCACTTCCACTCAAGAATTTACATTCTAAGTAAACAAGACTAACAGTAATAAGCAACTAGCTCAAAAGCAAAATGTCCTAAATCTGCGACTCGTTAAATACCTTTTTTCAACTGTCCTGGCTCCAAGGCAGTACATATGACAGGGCTTCCCCAAAGCCATGGACACTGTAAACCCTAACCCATTTCCCATTGTTCAAGTGCTCAAGCCAGCCTGGAGCTCCCTCAGAATGTTATAAAGAGCAAGTACTGTATCCTAGAGCAATGCATTTCATTTGTATCTGCTTAAAGCAACTATGTACAGCAATTTTCACACCATTAAAGCCACTAATTGCACTAGAAAGACTACAGTGCATTGATTTCTCTTTTTCTGAACCCTAAGGAAAAAGTTTGTATATACCCATCAGTTTCCTAACCTTTTGTTTGCCCTTTTGTCCTAATAATGAAAGACATACTTTCATCTGTCGGTCTACAAAATAATTTTGAAATGAGTCAAGTCTGAGGAAATATGAAACCAAGGGATGGTTCAGGGCCCTGGAGGAAACAAGCAATATCTACTACTAACCCTCTTATTGACCTATCAGTAGCCTTAGACAAACAAATTAAACATTCCATTAGTAGGAAAAAAATATACGTGCTCTTAGTTAATTTAGAAAGGAAGATGCAATGCTGACATGTTAACTCATTTAATACCTGACACAGTATCTGAACCACTGTTAGATAAATCCTATCCAGTTTCAGACACTCTGTCCTAAGAGGCAATTTGGAAGGAAAATGTCTCATACACAGGTCTCTCAAGGATATATTTACATTGGATTGGAGAAATTAGTAATCAGATTATTACTGATCTCTCAATTTCCATCTGCCTTGCACCCTATCTATTTATTATAGTTCTGATTCCTTTATATTTATGAACTTTGACCTGTCTCCCTCCCACCTTCTGTTCTCCCTTGCTCCCTCTCTTACTCTCCATCTTTAACTGCTTTGATTTGTTTCTCTGTCTGCAAGAATGAGTTTATGTCCTGTGACAGGGTTGGGCCAGATGGCTATAGGAGAGTAATAGAAGGCAGATATATTAGCCCCAGGCTAAGTAGGTCCCTTTTCCCTGGGTAAGGTAACAGGGAAGGTTTCAGAACAATCAGGAACCTTCTGGAGACAATTAAGACAGGCTGATTAGAACACCTGCAGCCAATCAAGAAGCTGCTAGAATCAATTAAGGCAGGCTAATCAGGGCACCTGGGTTTTAAAAAGGAGCTCACTTCAGTTTGTGGTGTGCATGTGAGGAGCTGGGAGGCACTAGGAGCTGAGAGTGAGAACGCGGACTGTTGGAGGACTGAGGTGTACAAGCATTATCAGACACCAGGAGGAAGGTCCTATGGTGAGAATAAAGAAGGTGTTGGGAGGAGGCCATGGGGAAGTAGCCCAGGGAGTTGTAGCTGTCGCACAGCTGTTCCAGGAGGCACCCTAGACAGCTGCATTCCACAGGGCCCTGGGCTGGAACCCGGAGTAGAAGGTGGGCCCAGGTTCCCCCCAAATCCTCCCAACTCCTGGTCAGACACAGGAGGAGTCAACCTGGACTGTGAATTCAGAAAAACGGCCAAGCTGAGGGCTACTGTGAAGCTCCAAGGTGAGCAAATCCACCAATAAGCGCAAGACCCACCAAGGTAGCGCAGGAACTTTGTCACAGTCCCCATCATGAAAAAGCCTCTCTCAGTCCGAACTGCCTATCTAACTACTTTCTACCCTTCATCCCCAAACCTTGAAGCATGGCCTGGACTTAACCTCCTCCCACTCCCTTGTTGAGTCCCCTAGTCTGACATATATACTCTTCATTCCATCAGAACAAACTTCACCAACGTCTCTGAGGTTCTCCTTCTCTGTTTTTTCCTTTGATAAGTCTGCTGTAGATCTGCTCAGAAACTTTCTGACTAAAGTTTTTCATAGAAAAATCCCAGTTCATCAAAGCAGTTTCAATGAACTTCTGATGAAATGCAAGCAGGAGACCTGCCTGGTTTCCTACCAGCTTGTCTGACAAGCTACTGAGGAGCCCAAGCTTCCAGTGTGTGCATATCCAGGGTAGCCCCACCATGCAGAGTTGGGGGATGCCAGGGTTTACAGGGGCTTTGGGGAAGCCCTGTCATATGAACTGCCTTGGAGCCAGGATTCCAGGGCTTCCAGGCTCCCCGCCCCAGAGCTGACAGCCTAGAAGATCTGGGAACCACAGAGCTTGGGCTCCAAGGCTCAATTTCATAACAAAAGATGCACGTAACCTCCTCACCCATGAATCATCACAACTGCCTTTTTTTGCTCACAAGCATTTTCTTGTTTTTCATTCATATATTTTAACCACAGAACAGCCTTGTCCCAATTTCTCAGTTGCATGTTTCATTATAACATTTTGACATGCAACCATTTATTTCACGGCCATGATTTAAGATAATTTTCCTTAGGAAAAGAAAGGTTGTAGAACTTTTTCTCCTGAGCAGAGATTTTATTGTTTAAATTAATTTGTATTTGGGTTTTTTAAAGAAGAAAATAGAGCTGCAGGTGTTTTTGTACATGGTTTGATGAAGTCAACTTTTCTTGTGAATTCTTTTGTTGTATATAAGGATCCTGGTTTAAATTTAGAGACAATACAGATACCTTATAGTTTACTCACAGTTGCAATAGTATACATTAGCTGACAAGGAGGTTTACATGGTATCTCTAGCAAAGGGCACCAACACAGAGTTTCAGGAATTCTATAACTGGGACTTTTCAACTTGACATTTCATTTATTTGTATAAATGACTGTGGAGGATGGTTGAGCACTAAAGTTAAAGAAACACTTAGATTATCACATTCTCAAATCATGAGTAAGAGTAATCAAATTGTCTAAATAATGTGAAACAGTCCTTTTTGGCATTCTCCTAATGTAATTATAGTGCCTAGTCAGTAATTTCCTCAATGCAGTAACCTCACAGGCAACAGAAATCTGTTCTCCATAATAAAAACAAATGGAAAGAAAAACAAAAGAAATTTAAAAGAAAAGTCTATTTGCAGGATGTATTTATTTTCTGCTCCCGCCAACGCATTTTTATTTTTAGAAGATTGCCTACACTAGACCATTTGGAACAAAACCATTTGGAGCTAACAATTACTTTTCAGGGAACAGAACTCCCAACACCTAGGTTCCTTGCTGTTTTGTTTTAATGAAGTTTGTGGAGTCCTATGATGACACTTCCTCACTGTCAGAGTGGCACAAACACCAGTAAAGCCAATGGGGCTACTTCCATGAGAAAAAACAGGTAAGGGTTTGAAGAATCAGTCCCATGGTGGGGAAATGTTCACCACCATCTTGTAGAGTGTGAAAAGGTCCATAGTCCAAGATTTAACAGATGAGTTTCCAGAATAGTTTGGGCGGCTTAAGTTTTCCTTTTGAGCTCTCGCTCTTTCCACCTTTTCACTTGGCCTTTCTGTGACTTCCAGTCTATCAGCACTGATGACTTCTTGTCTGTGTTCAGCCCTCTGATCCCTGTCTTCCATTGATATGGTTGTTGATTCTCTCCAGAATTCACACTCCTCCATTCTTGACTCTTTTATTTGCTCCTTTCCCATTGCAAGGTCAGCCCTGCCTAACCCCAGCTTTGGTTCTCCCCAGCAATCACTTCCTCGTCTCCTTCTCTCAACTGTTATGATTATACTGGGTTGTTGCTAGTAACATATATTCTCTATCATGCTGACCTGCTATCATTGACAAGGGACGGCCAGTTTTTCTAAAGCACTGATTGGATATCATTTATGGATATCACAAACAAATCTGTCAGTTGGCTTTACTATTCAGCATTCCCAAATTTAAACAGATTGTTTATCCATGGCAAACCCTACTTTAACTTGGCAGGCTCCTTATTTTTCATATTAACATGTGTTCCAACTAGAAGGTTACTACTAAACTATTCTGGGTCTCCCTCTACAGATGGATTGATGATTGCACTTTGATTTATGGCTTATCACTAGAACATTATTAACAAAGCCTTGATAACTCATTCAGACCCAGCCAGCATGTGTACTTGACTTGACAAAATCATTATCCACATTATCACCAGAATCACCCGCATGGTCCCCTGCCTCTGCTATAGAGTAGATATAGGATTTTGAGATTTCCAACTACTTACTGATCCATCCTCCTTATTGTCCGAGTTATGCTCTGTTGGTCATGTTGTACTGTAGTCATGTAAAAAGAAGAGGAGTACTTGTGGCACCTGTAAGGTGTCAGACTAACACGGCTGCTACTCTGAAACCTGTAGTCATGTAGTATCCAATGCCCATCACATTGCTGACCATTCCACACATCTAATCCAAGAACTATTTTGATCTTTCCACTCTACTTTATCTGATACCGAAGACGCAACATCTGTATTTACAATGTCCCATGGCAAAAATACACTGAGATTATTAAGATCCAGTGTACTCTCTTCATCTGTAGCCAACATAAGACTCCAGGGTAGATTATATTTTCTTGTTACTTTATAATGTAATGGCTGCCAAATAAAGGTCAATTTAAGTTTAATTTCCACCTCAATTTGCTCAAACCACATACTGTCCTCTTTACTAAAGTAGCCAAGTCTTTCTACCTTTTAACATAATATTTGCCTTGAACTTTCTGCTTTGAAGTGTACTTTACAAAGAATAATACTTTGTATATTGATTCCCATAGGAACTGAGCTATTTCTGAAAATAGACTAAATAAAAGGAAAAACTATAAAAGTGAAACTTCAAAAATATTCTAAGATCTATCTCCACCTGGACAGAGGGACATAAATATAGCTGACCAGAATTTTCTACAAGAGTGGGAAACCAACTGTAGCACTGGTAGATCTGACAGAAGTATTTGTTTATTTAAACCGTGATCAGATGGGGAGTCTGTGTCTGCAAAAACTTGTTTTTCTTTCTTTGTGGAAGGCCTTGCCTGTACACTCTCAGGCCACAGCTACCAATTGCCTTGGCAGAGAGAGTGAACTGATATGTTCACAGTTTCCAAGGAGGCAGGTCAGCAGTGATGTCTTCCTATTTCTTTTCTGTTAAAGGAATAGCAGCTATTTTTACTAGGAATGTTGTTCGCCCCATTTTAATTTCTTTGGCTTAAGATGGGATGACATATGGTCCTCATGAAAGTGAGATTCCTCCACCTCCAACCACATTTATCAGCTTAAAGCTTTGGTCACTGCAATATTAACTGCAGGGATAGTAAGCAAAACAAGACATATGGGACAACAGAAAATGTGCCATCAGATAGTTCAACTCCTCCTCCGCATTCCTCTCTCCTCCCCTATTTTATTATGAATAACAAAGTTCAGTATCTCCAAACTGGCATGTAGGTCTTTAATGTAAGGGATTATTAATAATACTGGCATAAATGCAACACTTTATAGTTTAGCAAAATCTGTTTGCCAAAGTCAGGTTAAGTAAACATAGATATGTCTCCCAGATTTTTGCCAGATATAAAATGATCCTGTAAAGCCTTCTGACAGTCTCTCCAGAGCTGGGAATGCAGCTAGTGACCTCTTCAAACCCCTTCAAAGATCTTCCCAATCACCCAAACCTTGTTTTGAAAGTTTCATGAGACCCAAAAGATCTTTGGGTAAACATGGCTGTACTTTTAACCTCTCACAGAAACAAAACATGCCATGAACAAAATTCTTGCTACATGAAATGCAAACATTTTTAAGCACTGAATAAGTTACTAAAGAAATGCTTTATTATCCGAGTCCACCATTTGAAATCAGAATCCTTTCTGCTCTGTGTTTGTAACTGTAGACACTGAGAAAAGTGCTGAAATCAGTTGATGTGTCTAAGGATTAATGAGTTATGGCAAAGGAATCTGTTGAAGTCTAGGTTCATAGAACACTAAAATTTGAAGACGCTCACACTCCTGAAACTGCTCCAGTGAAATCTAAAGAAGAGTTATATTGCTACATTCCATAGTTACACTAGTTACAATAAAAATGCATAAGGCATATCAGCCCTAGGAGCATTTAGGCAGCTTTCACTCCACTCCCTTGATCCCCAACATGCCAACCAGTTGTTCCAGCACTGGGGGAGTTTTTTGAATTGCTACTAGTATAGGCCAGTAGCAAATTAAAAGTTTAAAAGTGTTATTCAATTCAAACCATTTCCAGCAGAACTAGGGTGGAAGAAGGTGGGGGAGTTGTTTTATTTTGTTTTCTTTTGGGGCGGGGGGGTCTTTCTTTTTGGTGTTTCATTTTCTAAAAACATAAAGACCTGTGAAGTTAAACTCTCATTTGTGCTTAATTCTGGGAAACTTATTTTGAGAGTCAGAAATATCTTGCTCAAAGCCCCAGCTTTCGAAATTTTCCTTTTCTCTTTGGAGAATCTAAAGGGGAGACTCTCATAAAAAGTTTTAAGACTTTGTGCTGCCCCTGTAAGAGTTAACTGTGAGCAATATCCTCCATGGTCCAAATCACCAAGAGAATGGGAGAGGGGTCTTATGAGGGGGTGAGTACATGACCCGGGACACTAAAAGGACAGTCTGCAGGCATGTATCTTGCATGTCTCCCTAAGGAAAACAGAAGCCACTTCATGATTTCCTGTGGATCCATTAGAGGCTGGAAGAGGAGAGAAATCCTTTCCCAAGGAAAGGGTTCTGAATCACTTCACCCCATGCTCCTTGCTGCTGGGTTTGGGCTGAGTGGGGATGGAGTGCACAGAATGAGGAGTGAGCCAGACTCACTGGTATCAGAAAGGTCACAGATGCTGACACATTTCATGGTAGCTGAGGCATTGCAGGGACTGGGGGATGCTTTGTAACCTGAACCACCCCAGCATGGACACCTTGTACACTTGTTGGCTAGAAGCAGAAATTTCTTCCTTCAGGTTGCTACTTACCCCCAGTTTTGTGCCACTGATTCTGGCCTGGTCTCAGTGAAGACAGCTTCCTTGAGCCACCTCAGGGTGGACCTCATCCACACACCGGCTGAGAGCAAGGTTCATTGCCGCTTTCTCCACTCTCTCAGCATGGACCTGAGACACATGCTGGCTGACAGCTGGATTCACTACAGTCTTCTCCACCCTCTCAGCATGGACCTCTCCCACTTGCCAGGTGGGAGGCTGGGTTCACTGCAGCCTGCTCCACTCTTTCAGCATGGGCTTCACCCACTCACTGGCTGGGAGCTGAGTTCGCTGTGGCCTGTCCACTCACTCAGCGTGTACCTGGCCCTCACACCAGCTAGGAGCGGTGTTCTTGCTGTCATCCATCTGTCATTCTGAGTCAAACTCTCCTCAGAAAACCAACATCATTTTTTTCAGAATTTAGCAGTTTTGAGAGAAACCTGGAAACCAATGAAGAAATGAAGAGATTTAGTTACAAATCTTTTACAAATCCTGTGAAAGTTCTGCTACAAAGGGAGACCTGGAGTCTAATGTGTGTGCTGTTGGAGGCAGAGAATTCTAGAGTTCCTCTGGGGGGGCTGATGGGGACAGCACTAAGCCCAGTCCCAGAGCAAAGATTTGGTCTGCCTACAACTGCCATGAAGACAGGGAATACCTTTCTGTGAAGATTGTCTGACATGGAGGGGACTGAGAATAATATCACCTCAGTATGGGTGAGGTTAACATTATGCCCATAATTCTTTGTTGCTGTTGAAAATCCATTTGTAAACGGTTTGAGTAAGTCATCAAAGCAATAGGAATTCACGAAAGAGCCCCTCACTGTATTGAATCACAAAATTTGCCCACATTCAAGGACATGGAGTCAATCACAGGGTTACATATATGGTGCTGTAACACAGCATGTTCCATCCCCATTCCCTGGTGCCCCAGAAACCTCTCAGGACATGGATTCACTTGCAAATGTAGAGTGCTTTGAGTTAAACCAGCCTTCGGAGAGCACAGTAGGGAAAGCGCTGCAGTCTGTCCACACTGACAGCTTCAAGCGCACTGGTGCGGCCACATTTGCGGCACTTGCAGTGTCATTGGGAGCGGTGCATTGTGGGCAGCTATCCCAGCATGCAAGTGATTGCAACATGCTTTTCAAATGTGGGGGGTGCGGTGGAGTGTTACAGGGAGTGTGTTGTGTGTATGTAGGGGGAGAGAGAGTGGGTTTTTGGGGGGCTGAAAGCATGTCAGCATGCTGTCTTGTAAGTTCAGACAGCAGCAGACCCCCATCCCCTGCCCCATCGCCTCTCTCTCTCTCACACACACAGCATTCCACAGTAATGGTTGCTTTGTCTCGGAGCAGATAAGTAGCCGGCTGTCAGAAATGGAGCTTTAAAAGGGCATATCCGCATTCCTGCAGCGATTCAAAAACAATGACAAGAGTGGCCACTTGAGTTAAGGGGATTATGGGACGTTTCCAGAGGCTGATCAGAGCGCAGCAATGCAACTCGTTCACACTGACGCCACGGTGCTCCAGCGAGGGCGCAGCAAACGTTATTCCACTGGCCGAGGTGGAGTACCAGCAGCGCTGTAACCACGGAGTAAGATCGCTCTACAAGCCTTGCCAGTGTGGACGGGTTGTGAGCTAGTGCGCCCGGGGCTCTTTTATTGCACTGTAACTCACAAGTGTAGCCAAGCCCTCAGACTCTGTCCAGTAAGTAGGAACATAAATAAATTCCCCCGGAGTTGCCATCACCAACACTAATACAGTCTCATGCAGCAAAGTATTTACTGAGCTTCTTCCCATTTCACCCTTTCCCCATGGCCAGGAAGGAACAAAGGGCTCCCTTTTTTGAGATCTCAGTGCATACTGGGTTAGGCTTGCCCAGATACTCCCCTCCTCACTTCCTTCCTGTGTCTTCTTTTGTACCCTCAGCTGATGGCTAAATTGATTCTTTAGCCCTCCCAGCCTGATCAGCTAATTAGCTGCGTAACCTCAATCAGCCTTCTCCAGAGAAACTGATTGGTGTCTAAGTGATCAGAGTGCTGGCTCACCAGCTAGCTGCCAGCTGTCTGTCACAGACACATATTTTCCTGTTGAAGTGTTGGGCTGCATATATACTACTATAATTTTCCTGAGGAAGGCCAAATGGCTATACATTTAGCCTGTAAGTCTGCAGATTTTCTTACAAGTGTAGCATATTAATATAATCAACACTTTCTAGGTTTTTCAGATTAGAGGACCACAACAGATATGTTCCACAGAGTAATAAAACTGTCAATTAATATGAAGAATCTAATGAGTGCTGAAGACAGAACTTACTCTTGACTTGGTGCTAGACTATGGAATTCACTCCTATAAGCAATTAAAACAAAACAAAAACCCTCCGCGTACCTCAACACTGTCTGACTAAATTCAAATTTAATCACTTAACTTAGCTTTCCCTCAATAATTTAGTCCTAATTCTCATCTTTATACAACACACCCACACACTCACGGAGATAAACATAAACAAATGGATCAATGAAAGCTGATGCATGAATTGAGCTATTTCTCCTGAAGACTGGGAAAGAAGAAAGCAAGAGAGAAATTGTAATTGATATGTCTACTTTTAAATAGCTGGGAAGCACTCAGATACTATCACAATAGGGGGCCATATAAATATATTAAATGAGATGAGGTGGATGAAAGCATATATGTGCACAAAAAATGCAAGCATAAAACTGTAGATATAATGGATAGCACTTCTCAGAATCAGGCTCATATCCTACATCTCCTGCTTAATCTCGCTTTTAGTAAACTGCCCAGAAACAACACTGCGCTCAAATACTCAACAAATCGGTTACCACCAGCAGTTAACTAATTTGGTTGTCAGCAGCCTGAGGTGAAGCTAGTACTTGCATTTCATTTGTTATTGGCTGCAATTGCCTATCTGAACATTAATATAGTCATTTACTGACCATTAAAGTGGTTATATATGTTTAATTATAAGCCTGTGGCTTCAAATTACATTTATACAAAAGAAGTTCATTCCTGTTCTGTGAATGGTAAAATTAGCTATAAAATGAAACTCCGAATTGTTAATGCATTTAAACACACTGGGAATCTGATTCCTAAAGTCTGAACTATCCCATTTCACCAGTGTCTTCCGAAAGATTATTTCTGCCCCCTCCCCTTTAAGTTACAGGGATGTGGTGAGTGTTTCAACTGAGAAAACAAGAGTTCTAACTAGTTTTTATTATAAGAATTGTAGTAAAGCAAACAATAATAACAAACATCATCATTGTCTTATATTGACAGGTTTCAGAGTAACAGCCGTCTTAGTCTGTATTCATAAAAAAAAAGGAGTACTTGTGGCACCTTAGAGACTAACCAATTTATTTGAGCATAAGCTTTCGTGAGCTACAGCTCACTTCATCGGATGCATACTGTGGAAAATACAGAAGATGTTTTTATACACACAAACCATGAAAAAATGGGTGTTTTCCGCAAATGATAAAAAGTGCTCCTTGAGGATTTTTTTCCCCATGGCTGCATAATTTGCCAAGTTATCTTTACACAACTAGATAGTTTACAAAAAATTCAGCTATGGCCAGCTCGATGAGTGGTAATGAAATGGACCTAAGCAATTTATGGCAAAAGCTTTGGAGATGACATAAGACATTTGTGACAAAAGTAATTGCAAATAATAATATAGACTATTTGAGTGATACAAAGGGGCACATAATCAGAAGGGCTGCTTCCCTTTTTGGGGAACATGTTATGCCTGCAAAATGCATGTCCAAAGTTAAAATGGAAATCTCAATCCTTGTGCAGCTAACTAGAGGTCCAAATACTGAGATTTGTACCAGCAATCCATTCTGTTTGTATCAAAATACTTGCATGAATTTTGTGCATGCAACTTCTGCCTGTAAAATGAAAGGCCAGGCCTTAACACAGCTAAAAACATACCCCAAAACATTTAATCCAATAGTAGACTTGATCCTTCTAATACAGGAATTTAAATCAGTAAGTCCCAGACCAAGAGCCAAATAATGCTCACCTTACTCCCATTATTAGCACCATTAACTTCAAGAGGTATCTACAGAATTATTCACAGGACTAAAAAAAGCATTGTTTGGGTCTAAATGTTTAGGAATATGATGATGGTATTAAGGCACAATGCAAATCATGGGCTGAATGCAAGCCTTTGAAAAGATAACATACTTACTTGTATATTGTCTATACCTCTTTTTTCTCTTCATAACCTTTTCCCTCTGATCTGTGGATGTGATCTCTTAACCTTGTTATATCGTTGTTATCAAGCTGTTTGAATTCAAAAACATGTTTTGCTCATTAAGGGCTTGTATTGAATATATTCTGTTTTCCTTTTATTTTGGTAGGTTACTCCAAAACTCAGAATTACTGAAATATTAATTGATTTCACAGTGTCTTTGTTGAGGGTCGCTTTTATCTGTATGCTTGGTTCGGTTCTGAAACTAACAAGAAATATTCAAAAAGTAAAATGTTAGATAGGATTTATTAAATTAAGCATGGGTCATCTAGATGAGGAATTCCTCTGTTTCATATATAAAATACAATTGAACCTTTAAAGGCATTGGATTGCAACCATGAGACAAATGATCATAATTCATCTGTCTTTGCAATCTGTACTGTTATAATGCTATAGCTTTGACTCTTAGTTAATGCTTCCTTTTACAGCATCTGTTCATGGGATGAGGGCTACTAATATTTTAATAAAAATATTTACTTTTAAAAGGCATGAAGTGGTTACTACAAATTGTGTTAGTACTTAGGGACCATGGAATTGCCCTTGGAAGGTGTTTTCTCTAGCAGTTCTGGGTGGAAGGAGGTAGTGGTTCCCTTACATGTGGGTATGAAGAGTAAATATTGCTGTCTCCATTCTTGTTTGATTTATTTTAAAGGTCTTACTTCATTTGCATGATGTAGTTTTATAAATAAGAAAAATCTCAGAAGTAGTGAATGCCATTTGATAGAATGGTGTGGTGGGACTTTGGTAGAGCAGGGGGAAGGTGACAGATGTCTCCCCATACTCTTCCTCTGTGCTATTCCATTATAAACAGAGCTGAAGGGACGACATCAGGGAATGAAGGTCAGTGTGAATGCCAGCTACATATATACAATCAATGTGTGCATGGGTGAAAAGAAAAGTTGGTTGTCAACAAAAATATGATTTCAGTTTGCAGCTAGTTATGTAACCCCTACCACCTGATTTTTAATCTCCATAGTGGAATCTTTTCTTGTTAATTGTAAACATTTAATTGGCAATTATAATATACCTCCAATAGCCATCAAAGTATTTATCATTTAGATCCCAACATGCAGAAGTGACGTGTATTGCCTTTTTAAAACTGTTCTATTTCACCTGAAACTTGATTATTAATTAAGTAGCCAACATATGCTAGGCAATTTATAGATCTGAAATTGGACAACAGACTTACAGTGTAAAGGGCCGTCATCCTGCAAAGACTTAGGCAAAAGATTTAGAGACTCCAACAGGACGACTTACCTGCTTAAAGTTAAGCACATATGCACTCCTTCGAAGAATTGTGGCATAACAGCTGAAACACAAAGGAAACAGAAGAAAGATTATATTTCTGAGGTGATATTTGGCATGTACCTTGCCGAATTTATGATTTTGTAGCATATTTCTTCCCCTTCCTCTGCTTATTCCATCCCATATTTTCTCTCCAACCCTCACCACTCCGTCAGTGTCTAGTTCACAACCATTGCCTCTCCTACCGCTTTAGCTATATTCAATCCTAGCCCATTCATTAACCCCTTACTCAGTTGCCTCTCTTACAACACCACCATCCCTCTCCCCTTCAGTCATTTATTCAGCCCCACAAAACAGCTGATCAGATTCTGACTGTCTTTCTCAAATTCTTAGCTATCAGTATCTTTTTGTACTATAGTACCATATGCTGTATTGCTCCCTTCTTTTTAAACAGATCTTTTGGCTGACTACAGTGTTATTTTCCAGATTTCCTTGTCAGCTAAACCTGCCTCTTAAGTTACAACATCCCAGAAGGGGACCGTGCCTAATAGGGTACAGCATGTGAGCAAGGCCAAACAGCAAAAATTAAGATGTTTGTACACCAATGCGAGGAGCCTAGGTAACAAAACGGAGGAACTAGAGCTACTGGTGCAGGAAGTGAAACCAGATATTATAGGGATAACAGAAACATGGTGGAATAGTAGTCATGACTGGACTACAGGTATTGAAGGGTATGTGCTGTTTAGGAAAGACAGAAATAAAGGTAAAGCTGGTGGAGTAGCATTGTATATCAATGATGAGGTAGAATGTAAAGAAATAAGAAGTGATGGAATGGATAAGACAGAGTCCGTCTGGGCAAAAATTACATTGGGGAAGAAAACTATTAGAGCCTCCCCTGGGATAGTGTTTGGGGTGTGCTATAGACCACTGGGATCTAATTTGGATATGGATAGAGCCCTCTTTAATGTTTTTAATGAAGTAAATACTAATGGAAACTGCGTGATCATGGGAGACGTTAACCTCCCAGATCTAGACTGGAGGACGAGTGCAAGTAATAATAATCGGGCTCAGATGTTCCTAGATGCGATAGCTGATGGATTCCTTCATCAAGTAGTTGCTGAACCGACTAGAGGGGATGCCATTTTAGATTTGGTTTTGGTGAGTAGTGAGGACCTCATAGAAGAAATGGTTGTAGGGGACAATCTTGGTTCAAGTGATCATGAGCTAATTCAGTTCAAACTGAACAGAAGGATTAACAAAAATAAATCTGCAACTAGGGTTTTTGATTTCAAAAAGGCTGACTTTCAAAAATTAAGGAAATTAGTTAGGGAAGTGGATTGGACTGAAGAACTTATGGATCTAAAGGCAGAGGAGGCCTGGGCTTACTTTAAATCAAAGCTGCAGAAGCTATCGGAAGCCTGCATCCCAAGAAAGGGGGAAAAATTCATAGGCAGGAGTTGTAGACCAAGCTGGATGAGCAAGCATCTCAGAGAGGTAATTAAGAAAAAGCAGAAAGCATACAGGAAGTGGGAGATGGGAGGGATCAGCAATGAAAGCTACCTTATTGAGGTCAGAACATGTAGGGATAAAGTGAGAAAGGCTAAAAGTCAAGTAGAGTTGGACCTTGCAAAGGGAATTAAAACCAATAGTAAAAGGTTCTATAGCCATATAAATAAGAAGAAAACAAAAAAAGAAGAAGTGGGACCGCTAAACACTGAGGATGGAGTGGAAGTCAAGGATAATCTTGGCATGGCCCAATATCTAAACAAATACTTTGCCTCAGTCTTTAATAAGGCTAACAAGGATCTTAGGGATAATGGTAGCATGACAAATGGGAATGAGGATGTGGAGGGAGATATTACCATATCTGAGGTAGAAACCAAACTCTAACAGCTTAATGGGACTAAATCGGGGGGCCCAGATAATCTTCATCCAAGAATATTAAAGGAATTGGCACATGAAATTGCAAGCCCATTAGCAAGAATTTTTAATGAATCTGTAAACTCAGGGGTTTATGACTGGGGAATTGCTAACATAGTTCCTATTTTTAAGAAAGGGAAAAAAAAGTGATCCGGGTAACTACAGGCCTGTTAGTTTGACATCTGTAGTAGGCAAGGTCTTGGAAAAATTTTTGAAGGAGAAAGTAGTTAAGGACATTGAAGTCAATGGTAAATGGGACAAAATACAACATGGTTTTACAAAAGGTAGATCGTGCCAAACCAACCTGATCTCCTTCTTTGAGAAAGTAACAGATTTTTTAGACAAAGGAAACGCAGTGGATCTAATTTACCTAGATTTCAGTAAGGCGTCTGATACCGTGCCACATGGGGAATTATTAGTTAAATTGGAAAAAATGGGGATCAATATGAAAATTGAAAAGGTGGATAAGGAATTGGTTAACAGGGAGCCTACAGAGGGTCATACTGAAAGGTGAACTGTCAGGCTGGAAGGAGGTTACCAGTGGAGTTCCTCAGGGATCAGTTTTGGGACCAATCTTACTTAATCTTTTTATTACTGACCTCAGCACAAAAAGTGGGAGTGTGCTAATAAAGTTTGCAGATGATACAAAGCTGGGAAGTATTGCCAATTTAGAGAAGGACCAGGAAATCATACAGGAAGATTTGGATGACCTTGTAAACTGGAGTAATAGTAATAGGATGAAATTTAATAGTGAGAAGTGTAAGGTTATGCATTTAGGGATTAATAACAAGAATTTTAGTTATAAGCTGGGGATGCATCAATTAGAAGCAATGGAGGAGGAGAAGGACCTTGGGGTACTGGTTGATCATAGGATGACTATAAGCTGCCAATGTGATATGGCCGTGAAAAAAGCTAATGCAGTATTGGGATGCATCAGGCGAGGTATTTCCAGTAGAGATAAGGAGGTTTTAGTACCATTATACAAGGCACTGGTGAGACCTCACCTGGAATACTGTGTGCAGTTCTAGTCTCCCATGTTTAAGAAGGATGAATTCGAACTGGAACAGGTACAGAGAAGGGCTACTAGGATGATCCGAGGAATGGAAAACCTGTCTTATGAAAGGAGACTCAAGGAGCTTGGCTTGTTTAGTCTAAGTAAAAGAAGGTTGAGGGGAGATATGATTGCTCTCTATAAATATATCAGAGGGATAAATACCGGAGAGGGAGAGGAATTATTTAAGCTCAGTACCAATGTGGACACAAGAACAAATGGATATAAACTGGCCATTGGGAAGTTTAGACTTGAAATTGGACGAAGGTTTCTATCCATCAGAGGAGTGAAGTTTTGGAATAGCCTTCCAAGGGAAGCAGTGGCGGCAAAAGACCTATCTGGCTTTAAGATTAAACTCGATAAGTTTATGGAGGAGATGGTATGATGGGATAATATGATTTTGGTAATTAATTGATCTTTAAATATTCATAGTAAATAGGTCCAATGGCCTGTGATAGGATGTTAGATGGGGTGGGATCTGAGTTACTACAGAGAATTCTTTCCTCGGTATCTGGCTGGTGAATCTTGGCCATATGCTCAGGGTTTAGCTGATCGCCATATTTGGGGTCGGGAAGGAATTTTCCTCCAGGGCAGATTGGAAGAGGCCCTGGAGGTTTTTTGCTTTCCTCTGTAGCATGGGGCACGGGTCACTTGCTGGAGGATTCTCTGCTCCTTGAAGTCTTTAAACCACGATTTGAGGACTTCAATAGCTCAGACATAGGTGAGAGGTTTATCGCAGGAGTGGGTGGGTGAGATTCTGTGGCCTGCGTTGTGCAGGAGGTCGGACTAGATGATCATAATGGTCCTTTCTGACCTTAGTATCTATGGGTATGTCTACACTACAGAATTAGGTCGAATTTATAGAAGTCGGTTTTTTAGAAATTGGTTTTATATATTCGAGTGTGTGTGTCCCCACAGAAAATGCTCTAAGTGCATTAAGTGCATTAAGTGCATTAACTCGGCGGAGTGCTTCCACAGTACCGAGGCTAGAGTCGACCTCCGGAGTGTTGCACTGTGGGTGGCTATCCCACAGTTCCCGCAGTCTCCGCTGCCCATTGGAATTCTGTGTTGAGATCCCAATGCCTGATGGGGCTAAAACATTGTCGCGGGTGGTTCTGGGTACATATCGTCAGGCCCCCGTTCCCTCCCTCCCTCCGTGAAAGCAAGGGCAGACAATCATTTTGCACCTTTTTTCCTGAGTTACCTGTGCAGATGCCATACCACGGCAAGCATGGAGCCCGCTCAGGTAACCGTCACCGTATGTCTCCTGGGTGCTGGCAGACGCGGTACTGCATTGCTACACAGTAGCAGCAACCCCTTGCCTTGTGGCAGCAGACGGTGCAATACGACTGGTAGCCGTCATCATCATGTCTGAGGTGCTCCTGGCCACGTCGGCCGGGAGCACCTGGACAGACATGGGCGCAGGGACTAAATTTGGAGTGACATGACCAGGTCATTCTCTTTAGTCCTGCAGTCAGTCCTATTGAACCGTCTTATGGTGAGCATGCAGGCGTTACGGATTGCTAGCAGTCGTACTGTACCGTCTTCTGCCGGGCAGGCAAGAGATGAGGATGGCTAGCAGTCGTATTGCATCATCTTCTGCCGGGCAGCCATGAGATGTGAATGGCATGCAGTCCTTCTGCACCGTCTGCTGCCAACCAAAGATGTAAAAGATAGATGGAGTGGATCAAAACAAGAAATAGACCAGATTTGTTTTGTACTCATTTGCTTCCCCCCCCCCCCATCTAGGGGACTCATTCCTCTAAGTCACACTGTAGTCACTCACAGGGAAGGTGCAACGAGGTAAATCTAGCCATGTATCAATCAGAGACCAGACTAACCTCCTTGTTCCAATAAGAACAATAACTTAGGTGCACCATTTCTCATTGGAACCCTCCGTGAAGTCCTGCCTGAAATACTCCTTGATGTAAAGCCACCCCCTTTGTTGATTTTAGCTCCCTGAAGCCAATCCTGTAAGCCGTGTCATCAGTCGCCCCTCCCTCCATCAGAGCAACGGCAGACAATCATTCCGCGCCTTTTTTCTGTGCGGACGCCATACTAAGGCAAGCATGGGGGCCGCTGAGCTCACTTTGGCAATTAGGAGCACATTAAACACCACATGCATTATCCAGCAGTATATGCAGCACCAGAACCTGGCAGAGCGATACCGGGCGAGGAGGCGACGTCAGCGCGATCACGTGAGCGATCAGGACATGGACACAGATTTCTCTGAAAGCATGGGCCCTGCCAATGCATGCATCATGGTGCTAATGGGGCAGGTTCATGCTGTGGAACGCCGATTCTGGGCTCGGGAAACAAGCACAGACTGGTGGGACCGCATAGTGTTGCAGGTCTGGGACGATTCCCAGTGGCTGCGAAACTTTCACATGCGTAAGGGCACTTTCATGGAACTTTGTGACTTGCTTTCCCCTGCCCTGAAGTGCATGAATACCAAGATGAGAGCAGCCCTCACAGTTGAGAAATGAGTGACGATAGCCCTGTGGAAGCTTGCAATGCCAGACAGCTACCGGTCAGTTGGGAATCAATTTGGAGTGGGCAAATCTACTGTGGGGGCTGCTGTGATGCAAGTAGCCAACGCAATCAAAGATCTGCTGATATCAAGGGTAGTGACCCTGAGAAATGTGCAGGTCATAGTGGATGGCTTTGCTGCAATGGGATTCCCTAACTGTGGTGGGGCCATAGACGGAACCCATATCCCTATCTTGGCACCGGAGCACAAGCCGGCGAGTACATAAACCGCAAGGGGTACTTTTCAATAGTGCTGCAAGCTCTGGTGGATCACAAGGGACGTTTCACCAACATCAACGTGGGATGGCCGGGAAAGGTACATGACGCTCGCATCTTCAGGAACTCTGGTCTGTTTCAAAAGCTGCAGGAAGGGACTTTATTCCCAGATCAGAAAATAACTGTTGGGGACATTGAAATGCCTATATGTATCCTTGGGGACCCAGCCTACCCCTTAATGCCATGGCTCATGAAGCCGTACACAGGCAGCCTGGACAGTAGTCAGGAGCTGTTCAACTACAGGCTGAGCAAGTGCAGAATGGTGGTAGAATGTGCATTTGGACGTTTAAAGGCGTGCTGGCGCAGTTTACTGACTCGCTTAGACCTCAGCGAAACCAATATTCCCACTGTTATTACTGCTTGCTGTGTGCTCCACAATATCTGTGAGAGTAAGGGGGAGACGTTTATGGCGGGGTGGGAGGTTGAGGCAAATCGCCTGGCTGCTCGTTACGTGCAGCCAGACACCAGGGCGGTTAGAAGAGCACAGGAGGGAGCGGCACACATCAGAGAAGCTTTGAAAACCAGTTTCATGACTGGCCAGGCTACGGTGTGAATGTTCTCTTTGTTTCTCCTTGATGAAACCCCCCGCCCCTTGGTTCACTCTACTTCCCTGTAAGCTAACCACCCTCCCCTCCTCCCTTTCGATCATTGCTTGCAGAGGCAATAAAGTCATTGTTGCTTCACATTCATGCATTCTTTATTCATTCATCACACAAATAGGGGGATGACTACCAAGGTAGACCAGGAGGGGAGGTGGAGGAGGGAAGGACAAGGCCACACAGCACTTTAAAAGTTTACAACTTTAAAATTTATTGAATGCCAGCCTTCTTTTTTGGGGGCAATCCTCTGTGGCGGAGTGGCTGGTTGGCTGGTGGCCCCCCCACCGCGTTCTTGGGCGTCTGGGTGTGGAGGCTATGGAACTTGGGGAGGAGGGCGGTTGGTTACACAGGGGCTGTAGTGGCAGTCTGTGCTCCAGATGCCTTTGCTGCAGCTCAACCATACACTGGAGCATACTAGTTTGGTCCTCCAGCAGCCTCAGCATTGAATCCTGCCTCCTCTCATCACGCTGCCGCCACATTTGAGCTTTAGCCCTGTCTTCAGCCCGCCATTTACTCTCTTCAGCCCGCCACTTACTCTCTTCAGCCCGCCACCTGTCCTCCCGGTCATTTTGTGCTTTCCTGCACTCTGACATTATTTGCCTCCACGCATTCGTCTGTGCTCTGTCAGTGTGGGAGGACAGCATGAGCTCAGAGAACATTTCATCACGAGTGCGTTTTTTTTCTTTCTAATCTTCACTAGCCTCTGGGAAGGATAAGACCTGTGATCATTGAAACACATGCAGCTGGTGGAGGAAAAAAAGGGACAGCGGTATTTAAAAAGACACATTTTATAAAACAGTGGCTACACTCTTTCAGGGTAAACCTTGCTGTTAACATTACATACATAGCACATGTGCTTTCGTTACAAGGTCGCATTTTGCCTCCCTCCACCGCGTGGCTACCCCCTCAACCCTCCCCCCTCCCCGTGGCTAACAGTGGGGAACATTTCTGTTCAGCCGCAGGCAAACAGCCCAGCAGGAACGGGCTCCTCTGAGTGTCCCCTGAAGAAAAGCACCCTATTTCAACCAGGTGACCATGAATAATATCTCACTCTCCTGAGGATAACACAGAGAGATAAAGAACGGATGTTGTTTGAACGCCAGCAAACATACACTGCAATGCTTTGTTGTACAATGATTCCCGAGTACGTGTTACTGGCCTGCAGTGGTAAAGTGTCCTACCATGAAGGACGCAATAAGTCTGCCCTCCCCAGAAACCTTTTGCAAAGGCTTTGGGAGTACATCCAGGAGAGCCACGAATGCCAGGGCAAAGTAATCCTTTCACATGCTTTCTTTTAAACCATGTATAGTATTTTAAAAGGTACACTCACCGGAGGTCCCTTCTCCGCCTGCCGGGTCCAGGAGGCAGCCTTGGGTGGGTTCGGGGGGTACTGGCTCCAGGTCCAGGGTGAGAAACAGTTCCTGGCTGTCGGGAAAACCGGTTTCTCCGCTTGCTTGCTGTGAGCTATCTACAACCTCATCATCATCATCATCTTCTTCGTCCCCAAAACCTGCTTCCGTGTTGCCTCCATCTCTGTTGAAGGAGTCAAACAACACGGCTGGGGTAGTGGTGGCTGAACCCCCTAAAATGGCACGCAGCTCATCATAGAAGCGGCATGTTTGGGGCTCTGACCCGGAGCGGCCATTCGCCTCTCTGGTTTTCTGGTAGGCTTGCCTCAGCTCCTTAAGTTTCACGTGGCACTGCTTCGGATCCCTGTTATGGCCTCTGTCCTTCATGCCCTGGGAGATTTTGACAAAGGTTTTGGCATTTCGAAAACTGGAACGGAGTTCTGATAGCACGGATTCCTCTCCCCATACAGCGATCAGATCCTGTACCTCCCGTTCGGTCCATGCTGGAGCTCTTTTGCGATTCTGGGACTCCATCATGGTCACCTCTGCTGACGAGCTCTGCATGGTCACCTGCAGCTTGCCACACTGGCCAAACAGGAAATGAGATTCAAAAGTTCGCGGTTCTTTTCCTGTCTACCTGGCCAGTGCATCTGAGTTGAGAGTGCTGTCCAGAGCGGTCACAATGGAGCACTCTGGGATAGCTCCCGGAGGCCAATACCGTCGAATTGTGTCCACAGTACCCCAAATTCGACCCGGCAAGGCCGATTTAAGCGCTAATCCACTTGTCAGGGGTGGAGTAAGGAAATCGATTTTAAGAGCCCTTTAAGTTGAAATAAAGGGCTTCATCGTGTGGACGGGTGCAGGTTTACATCGATTTAACACTGCTAAATTCGACCTAAAGTCCTAGTGTAGACCAGGGCTATGAATCTATAAGAGTGATTTCATTCCAGTTTTTTTAAAAAGGCACCAAATAGAGAAATCATCACACAAAAACTCCCCAACACGGTCTGACTGGCATGGAGCTTTTTGGAGATTGAGCCAGAGCTATTAGTTACAGAACTTTCATTTATCCTGGCTTGCATGCATGAAGCAGCTGGTGGACCCTGAACTCGCTCGGTCACCAGTTCAATGAACCTCTCCATTAGGGAATGCTCCTGTTCTCTATGGCATGCCTCCTGCTCCAGGCACTGGTTAATCAGTGCCTTTTCCTGCTGAAGAACCTCCTCCTCCAAAGCCGAAGCCCAAGCCCTTCTGCCCCAGGCAGGGGGTCCAAAGCCGAAGCTCAAACCCCGCCACCTTGGGCTGAAGCCCTGAGTGGTGGGGTTCAGGCTTCGGCTTTGGTCCTGGGCCCCAGCAAGTCTAACACCAGCTCTGGTGATCCCATTGAAACAGGGTCACAACCCACTTGGGATCCCGACCCACAGTTTGCGAACCACTGCCTAAGTTGTTTGCAATGTTATGGTAGCCATTTTAGTCCCACGATATTAGAGAGACAAAGGTGGATGATGTAATATCTTTTATTGGACCTACCTCTGTTGATGTAAGAGACAAGCTTTCGAGCTTACAAAGCTCTTCTTCAGGTCTGGGAAATGTATTCAGTGTCAGAATTCAAGTATTTTCCCAGACCTGAAGAACAGTTCTATGTAAACTCGAAAGCTCATCTCTTACATCAAGTTGGTCCAATAAAAGGTATTACCTCACCATCTTGTGTCTCTAATACTCTAAGTTCACAGATGTCTGCTCAAGAGAAAGCAACTTTATTTGAAACCCCACAATTTTCAGAGAAAATTTTGTATTTTAGGAAAGGGGAACAAGAGGTGTGAATTATAATACTACAACACTTTTGTGAACTGCCAAAACATATTGTGATTTTAATAATTATTTCTTCCATCAGGTTTGACCATGGCGTCTGCACCTATGAGACCACAAACTGTCACAAATCAAGGCCCTGATTCTGCAAACACTTATACATAGGGTTAATCTTAGGCATGTAGTCCCATTTAACTCCATTAAGACTACTCATGCTTAAACTGAACACATGTTTGCAGGATTGGGGTGTGAATTAACAAAATCTATCTATTTAATCAGTCCTTCTGTAAACACTGGGCCAGATTCTGCTCTCCATTATGCTCACGTAACCCTACTGGAGCCAATGTGCATAGGTATAACTGAGGATGTAACTTGTCCCCATATGTGAACTATCTGAAATCATCAAAAAAAGCCAAAGCCTACTCACCTTAGTCACATGAGTAATCTCATTTACTGCCATAGGATTACTTGCATGAATGAAGCCTTCAGGAGTTCACTCAGCATATGGAATTTACCAGAGACGCATCACATGTACATACTTCACTTGTCTTTTTAAATCAAAATGACAATACATTTCTTTAATGTTTGTGGTATAATAAGTAAGCTTCAACACTTCCACAGAAAAGAGTAAATCTTATCTTTGCAGTAGCAACAATTTAGACAGAGTTCTCTGTTCAGACAGGCTTCCTATGTGATTAATTACTAGTATTAAGGAATAGAATCATGGTATTTTGCCATTTACGTGCCATGTTCAATTCTGAATTGTGATGTGGTAGTACAATTATAATTTAGGGATAAAATAGCCTAATAATTATAAGAAGAGTCTAAAAATCTTGACAGTGCTTTTAATATTTATGTTTGAGAAATATTGTTTTACTCATTAGTTTATGCAGCATAAAGTAAAACTTAATGTAGGAATAAAGTTATTAGCATAAAATTAGTAAAACAAGCAAAAAACTAAACACAAAGGTAATAAAAAAAATAATGGGTTGTTTCCCACTGTCTCTCTCAGGGGATACCCTTTAGACCCAAAAACTTGTGTTCTGGAAAAACAAATTTTATTTATATGAATTATGGGGTTTCATCATACCTCTGAAACATAGACACTTTTTAGGTAGTTCTTCCCAGAGCAGCTTTCTCAGTCCTTTTCAAACTTGTTTCAGATATTATACCCACTCAGAGAAGGAGCTAATTTTGATCTTAATTCTTGGGAAAGATGGGTTAAAAAAGACAAACATTCTCTTTAGACAGGCAATTTCACTCTGAAGTTTAGTTACATATGGAGGTGTCAGATGAAACCGGTGGAGATGGACTAGAGAAGTGCACCTGGAAATGCTAATACAAATAAAGAGACAGAAACAACAGGGAAAATCATCTGTACCTGCAGAATTGCCAGCAAAATAATTACTTTTGAATTTTTAAAGTTATATGAGCCTTTTCTATTCATTTACCTGCATGTGTCAAGTCCATGAGTTCTAGCTGTGGCACCAGAGTCAAGCAATCAACATGTATTTCTGAACTGTACAGCTACATTCGGATATTCAAATTTCCCTTTCCAATGCCTCTCATGATTGCTGTTTTCCTAAGACCTGGATTGTATTAGTGAATAATGTAATAATGGGGTGAGATTTAAGGAGTGCTGGTAACATACCAAATTAACACCTAGCCCAGTTACATGACTTTAGTCAGGATTACAAAGGATAACATATCCTTAATGATAGCATTAGTATCCACTGACTCCAGTATTCGCCATTGTACACCATTGAGCCTAATCTGGTATTTCAAACTACTCCAGAGGGCTGCTCAAATTTATGCCCAGCTGCCAAAGGCTCCAAGGGACTGTTCCAAAAGCTAGGGATCACTGGTGTGTGGAGATGCCCAGTCCAGATCCCCTTTCTCCAAGCCATACCCCTGTGCTGGGATGGGAGGAAGAGTTTCATAAGAACCGCCGTAGCAGCTCTGAACCACAAGAGATTCTACCATGCTCTGGTTAAACTCAGCCTTTTGGCTGCTCTGCTTTGCCTAAGCAATAACTTTATCACCTACGTAATTCTCCATCCTTCCCAGATGGTTGCCCCACCACCCACTGTTGCCCACCACCACCACCCACTGTCACCCAAGACTTAGCCAAGATGGGAAGTCAGCAGTCTCACCACACTGCTCAGTGTTAAAGCAATAGAGTTAACAAGGAGACGTGCACCTCCTGGACAACTTCTGCTGTAGCCATTACAAGGGGCAAAGGTCCCAAAGTCACTCTCAAAGTCAGATCTCCTCGGCAACATGTACAATAAAACACAGCCTGGGATTATTGCTTCTTTTGTAATACTTGTATTTTAATGGTACCTGCTACAGTATTAGCCATTAGAGGACAATTCTGGTCTTATGCTGCAAATTCATGACCCTTGTCCCTCACCGGTATTTGAAAGATACGCTAATTATCAATGGAGGGACTTGCAGAAAAGACGTGGAAATAATAGAAATAAGCCTTTTAACAGGCACAATAATTCTGCAGATAACAGATGCTAATAACAATTTTCATTTCTGTGGGAAAATGATTAAGGTTTAAAAGCACAATAACAAAGAGGCATGAGAAAAGAACAAGGGGGCGTACATAACATGAGACAATGTATATGTGATCACAATCAGTAATTTAAAAAGAACTTTCACACTGGAATAATCCTGAAAGCAACTCTGCAAATATCAATCTGTTTACCTTTCATTTTTTCCCTACTCTCTGTTACCCCTGTTTCTGCTAATTACCAAAGCTATTTGAATCTTAGTGTCAGTTTTCTCTTTCATAACCCAGATGTCGGATGAGGTAGAGTAAAGTGTTGAATATTTGTTGTTACTAACAATTCCCCCAGCACTTTTCACAATAGTGGAGATGTTTGCCTCTAGCATCCTGAGTAAATTACAATTTGGGTACCAAAATTCTCCTGGCAGCTTTAGGTTGGTAGAGTATTCATCTTCTCTTCTTGTCCCAATCTGCTCAGTAGTGCTGCTGTATGCTGTTGAACAGCTGCTACTTTCCATTCCAGAGGTGGCTGCATTTCAGTGATGGGTAAATGGATTCCCATATATACACAGATTAAGAGCTAGGTCATGAAAACACTACCAAGTAGTGCTATGAGGAGTTGTATTGAAGTTAATAGCTCTACTCATGCTAATGAGTTTATGTTTCTAGTAAGTCTAATTTACTGCACAAACAGTACCTCAAAGTGCTGTGCCTTCTCTCCAATCAGTTTTCCCTCTGACTGCTTACTAAATATTACAGTGAGGACTGTGACAAATTATCCATTAACTCAGCACGGTTTCACTGTAGTTGTAAAGTGCTTTGAGATCTTTTGGGATGAAAGGCATTGCACAAATGTAAGGTATTACTGTACTGTCCTGCTCCTAAAGCCTGCATTGACGTTACCCTAACAATTAACCGGTGATAACACAGTAATTTCTGTCAGAAGGCTTCCAGTGTCACAAAGACGGGATTATGATTTAATTCCAAGATGAAACAGGAAGATGAACTTGGTTGTGAGGTGAAAAATCTCACATTAAGGCAGAAAAATCTGTACTAGCAGGGGATTCGAGAGACACAGAGACTTATGGAATAGTCCTATAAAATGTAATAGAGCGATAACCCTGACATAAAATTTTTAAGTCAGCCTTCCTCCCTCACCACCAAATGTCCACGCAGGAAATAGCCAAGCTATTTCAGATGGACACTGGAATAAAGATTTGCTCCTACATTCATAAATGTTGTTCAGAATCGGTGCAGACTTCCTCTTCCACAATGGGCTGCAAAAGATACCCAAAGGTAAAAATCCTGTACTTATTTAAGTCAATTCGGCGTTTTGCCATTACGTCCCATGAGACCTGGTCAAGCGACAGCTTCCCAAGCAGTGTACAACATACAGTATTCTGGGTCATCTGTATGTGTACCAATAGCTGCTGGATCAAATCAGTCTTCATGTAGTTTTCATTTTTTTCACCATCTAGTGGCTGGAGAGTTATTGAGAATAAAAACTCTAATATTATTCAGACTAATAGAGATTTTATTTTTTGATCAAGTGGGGCGGCCCTTTGTTTTTGGAGCAAAAGCAACGATTGAACCAGGCCAGCTTGTGGTGACTACGCATAAGAATACTCTTTTTGGAGACTGACATCTTCTGCCCCAAAGTCTGCTTTTATGGTTCCAAATATATCATTTACAGTAAACTGAACCAAGTGTAAAGCCTTGGAGTCATGTCTGCCGGAGTCTGCAGACAAGTTAAAACAATAGCTCCTTGAGTGAACTTCTCCTATTCATTAAACAGGCTGTTCATTTATCATAATTTGCCTTGGCAGTTAAGTGTCAATATAATTAATTTATTTCACTGCTGACTGGAGCATTCAAAAAAGGAGAGAGATGAGTATAGAAGATCTGCACAATCTGTTCTGACTAGCTTCTTATTTTGTCATCATGATTTCATAAAAATTGGGTTCTGGGTAGTGCTTGGAAGTGTATCTATAACGCTGATGGACCCCGATCGTTGGCGGGCAAGATCAAACCTGGGGCATATCTGGAGCTTAGTGCATGAGCCTCTACCGCATGAGCTAACAGCCATGTGGGTTACATATCATTGCTCTTTTTTTCCACCATTTTAGCACTGAGATGTTCCCAACTCCTAGCTCCCATGCTTCAGGCATAGAGGTTACCTGACAGATATGTTGTCCATTTTGTTTCTGAGCATGTATTATTTATTGTTAATGTAGCCATGTACGTTTATGGGAATTATATACTTAAACCATGGCACATTGCTTTAAAAATGTATCCTGAAGTTGTCAAAAAGGGATTTTTCTTTATAAATTATGGACAATCCACCCTCTGCATCTATTCCCCAAATAGGTGACCTAAATAAGTACTGTAACTATACACAAAGCCCATGTATTAGCATTTCTGATATTTATTAATGAGATTAATTTAGGAAATGTTTAAAAAAGGCAATCAAGAAATAAGACATTTGTCTTGCTTTCTGTTCTCTGGAATACTTAACAACAACAGAACAACCGTCTTGGTCATACTCTTTTTGTGACAATCTTGGGGGGGGGAGTAAAAAGAGATTAAAAACAATAATATTGCTTTTCAAAAATGTTTATTTCTATTTTGTAACTTAGGCAAGAACTGTTGTAATATAACTTCTTTTCATAGTTACAAGTAAACAGGCAGACATCATTCTATTAGATCTCTCATCTGTGTCCTTGTGCTGGATCAAGCAGTAAAGGGAAAACAAATTTGTCATGGGTATGTCATCTAGATAGGCTCACACTACCTAAATTCTGACCCCGAGAAGTGCTGCAGAGCTGCTGAAACCATTTATGAAGCCAGAGTGATACTTCAAATAAATGTATGCCCTCTGCTGTGTACTCTATACATATTGTATAAAGGGTTTAAATTGGTTTTAAAGTTCTGCCTAATTTAACACCTACTGTAGAACACAACTTTCAACCACCCTTGCAGTAAAAAACAGAAAGATTGCCAAGCCTAAAGGATCTATTTGTAGTTCTTATCCACAGCATAACACTTTGAATATGTAGCAAATGACAATTAAATGCGTGTAATACTAGTTTAGGAAAAGTTTGGAAAATTAGGAATTCATGGCGGGACGATATCCCCATGTTTGCCACCAATAGGCTATGCAGTTTGGATGTAATTTCCAAATCCGAAGGCAGGTCCACAAATTCCACCCCTCCATCCCCTAGAATATCAAAGTGAAGAGTACTCAGGGGGAGATTTTGAAAGTGGGGCAGAAAGATTTAACTGTGTGACTCCTTAATAAAGGCACATAGCTGTGTCCTTGCACACAGTTTTGAAAAGCACATATTGAACAGTTAGGATATCTTTCCTCTTTTCCTGCTGCTCTTTGTGGTAGGGTTTCACTGTCTTTTGCCTTTGTAACAAATATTATTTAACTGTCAGAGGAGTGAAGTTCTAGAACAGCCTTCCAAGAGGAGTAATGGGGGGCAAAACACCTAACTTGTTTCAAGACTGACCTTGATAAGGTTGGAGGGGATGATATGATGAAGTTGCCTAAAATGGTATACGGCCCCTCCATGACTACTATTAGCAAATATCTCCAACAACCAGAGATGGGACACTAGATAGAGAGGGCTCTGAGTTACTACAAAAATATTTTCCCCAGGTATTTTGCTGGCAAGTCTTGCCCACATGCTCAGGGTCTAATTGATCACCATATCTGGGGTCAGGAAGGAATTTTCCCCGGGGTCAGATTGGCGGAGAGCCTGAGTTTTCACCTTCCTCTGAAGCCTGGGTCACTTGCTGGTTTGAACTAGAGTAAATTGTGGTTTCTCAGTAACTTGAAGCCTTTAAATAAAGATTTGTTGTCTTCAGTAACTCTGCCAGAGGTTATGGGCCTACTACAGGAGTGGGTGGGTGAGGTTCTGTGGCCTGTGATGTGCAAGAAATCAGATTAGATGATCACGATGGTCCTTTCTGAATTTAAAGAGTAATCATTTGTAGTTTACTTATCTGTTTTTGAACAGCTGAATTCTCATGCACCAGTACCTTCATTCTCAGAATCTCATGCAAGTGGAAAGGTCTGGATGACCAATCCTTCTTGCAACGCTTTCTCTGGGGTCATCCTTTCTTCCAGAGCATGTTACCTTCCTTTTTTGGCCCCTCCATTGTTTTACTAACAAGATCCTTACAAATTTCTTGATATTTGGCAATGGGATTTGAGCAAACCCTGCTGAGACTCCAAAGGCAAAGGTTTTCACTTACAAACAAAACACTTACAATTCCTTAAGAAAAATAGACAAGGCAAGAAGAGAACTATTCAAAATGGTTGCTAAATGTAGGGTGACACAGGTCACTCAACAGCTAGACATGAAGATGAAATAATAAAAAAGTGTTCGTGGTTTGTTTGTTTTTTTGAGTGGTCTTTTTTGCCACTCTCCTCTGCCATCTAAATGGATGCTGAGAAAAGGATTTAAAAATTATTTCAGAGTGAAGTTGAAGTAGATCAAATCTCAAAAGCAGAGCAATCTCTTAGGACCAAATTCTGATTCCCTTTCCTGCTGTTGAATGATAGAATACTCTATGAACAGTCTCACTGAAATAAATGGGATCCAACATAGGTAAGGAGCTGACAATCTGTCCCTTAGATCCCTGTAGAATTATTACTGTGAGCAAACACAGAGATAAAAGTGTGTCACTTCCACCACACCAGTCCTAATAAAAAATCATCAAAAGAACACATTCACTTTGAGAAAGACATAGAAGAAACTAGATTATATGTCAATTTCGTGTGTGTGTGGTTAATATTTGTTTCTTTCTCTTCAAACTTTTGGCACTGATTGACAATACGTGGCAGTGAGTTAGATGTGTCAAAGAGATTTACAGAAACCTCAGAATAACACTGATGTTGAATAAAAAGTGCAACATCTGTTAAGTATATACAGCAACCGCGGTGAACTTAGCCTACTGCACTACTGCTGAACGCGGGTAATTGCTGGACACATTTCAAGAATGTGGGTACACACTGGAATTGTCCAGTTAAGTTTTTACTTTGATTGTCCTGATGTCCGGATGAGGTGGTTTCATTTCAAAAGCCAACCGAGACAGGCAAATTAAACCCCTGGACGTACCAAGGAAATTATTGTCTTTGAAGATGAAAACCACAGAAAATTTTCTTTACATTGCCTCACTTTAATTGATGTTTAAAAAAGAAAAAGTTAATTCTGCCTTCGTGTCTGTCTATCTCGGAACTGAACAGAAGCTTACATGATATATGCAGTATTGCTGGGTTACCACTACAAAAATGCTCATTCTTGTGTTCACTTTCCATAAATAATCTAGTGAATCGGATTATTGGCAAGAGGACTAGATTCTGTTATTCCTACTTGCAGTACGTGGTTTCAATAGGGCTACTGACACAGTTTGGGACCACTGAGCATGAGTAAAGGTAGCAAGATCTATCCAAGAACCACCAAATATTGGAGACTATGCATAGAAAGCAAATTTTGAATTCATATGCAAGTATTCACAATTGAAAGTTGATTCCAATGCAGAGAACCGAAAGCTACCGTGTATCCCACTGTCCAGTCAAAACACCCATTCCAAGTTTTCAATAGCAAATACCCGTGATTAACTGCTTCTGTAGTTCATGTTGTCTGCAGACTAAAAATTATTCAGAGAATTAACTGATTTTAAATAATGAATAGACCCAAGAAAATTGCAAGTTGGGGATGATTCATAAACCAAAAAAGTGGCAGAATTCATTTAATAAATTATTCACTCTGAATTATTTTCCCAGACCTACTATATAGCACACACACACATGAAAGGGAAAGACAGAGCTTTAGCAACTTTTAAACATATTTTAGAAATATTCATGTCAATTGTATATAATTTTCAAGGTTAATAGCTTTTTTGATGCATAATAATGGAACTTCCATTTACTGTACATATTCAAGTAGCAAAACCTTTTTCATTTACATAATCATAAATTGCAATTGAACAATCCTCAGCATGCTGGTTATTCATCTGATGAAAATGTAAATTTTAATTTTATTTTAGTTCAATTACATATACACTGCATTTATGGAATATGGGAAAATAGCATTTTAATTTAACCAGTGAATTCAGCTCATTACAACCAACTAAGAATATTGAGTAAACCCTGCATTTTGAGACAAAATGCCTTTTTGAGAAGTGATTTATAATCAATATAGATCTTTTTCATTTTCTAACATTCATAAAAATAATAATTGTGTTTAGGCCTACCAAAAAGACTCCCTTCTGGAAGGTAGTGTTCCACTGCCACCTTAAAAAAAAGGTAGGGCAGTGTACATTTAAATTAAAGACACTCACTCTGAAAAAAAAATATGATGGTAGATGGTTACAAGCTAACATTGAGACTCAGATGAAAATACTCATATTTCTGAAATAAAATGGCTGCTTATTTGTGACCTGAAATAGAAGTTGATTTTAAAAAAATAGTATTGAAGACAATGGAGTTAAATCTGTTTTCATTGGCAGAGGATCTAGCCCTGATTTCGAAGGGCTAGAAGTTTAAAAAATAAAGTATCTTTTTTACTTGTAAATTTGGCATATTTAATAGGGAAATCACTGAGACACAATAGTCATAGGCGCTTACCATACCATTTTTAAAGTCGCTTTCAGCTACATTACAAACTTTGAAGATTTCTCTACTGTAAAATTATTTGAAATAGACAGGAAATGTAAGTAAGGCTTTGCTTTCTTTAATAATGTCATGGATATCCACTGGTATATATCACCACGAGCCTGATCCAACGTCACTGAAGTCAATGGAAAGACTCCCATTCCCTTCAGCGGGCATTGGCTCAGGCCCAATGTACATATCTAAGCTCTAAGCGGATGAAGCTCGCACCGTGTAACTACTGATAGCTAGTTCTTTCTTCCTAAAGAGCCCAGGCACGTCAAGACTAAAACAACATACATAGTCTAGAATCCTCAAGGGGACGATTTAGTCTGTTGACATGAATTTGTTTTGACATTCTAATTGTATTACTTTCAATTAAGCCATACTTTATAGCAGGGAAGTGAAATCTTGAACAACAAACAGGTCTAAATATTTTCAGCTGATACAAATAAAAATTCTACTGAAGCATTTATGGGATGAGCTATAACATTATTGTCATAAATATAAAGGGAAGGGTAACAATCTTCCTGTATACAGTACTATAAAATCCCTCCTGGCCAGAGGCACAAAATCCTTTTTGCCTGTAAAGGGTTAAGAAGCTCAGGTAACCTGGCTGACACCTGACCAAAAGGATCAATAAGGGGACAAGATACTTTCAAATCGGGGGGTGGGAGGGGCGGAAGGTTTTGATCTGTCTCTTCTGAGTGCTTGCCGGATGCAGATCAAGGAAGCAAGCAATCCAACTCCATTAGAATCAGTAAGTACTAGCAAGGGAATGTGGTAGCTTATTTTTGTTTTGGCTTGTGATTTTCTCTGTGCTGAGAGGAATGTGTATTCCTGGTTTTTCTTTTGGTAACTTTAAAGTTTGGCCCAGAGGGAAATCCTCTGTGTTTTTCAATCTGATTGCCCTGTAAGATTATCTTCCATTCTAATTTTTACAGCGGTGCTTCTTTTACCTTTTTTCTTTCTAATAAAGTTCTCTTTCTTTTAGAATCTGATTGGGGATTTTTTTGTGTCCTAAAAAAACCCAAGGTTGGTCTGTGCTCATCTTCTTTATTCTCATGCCTCCCCAGGAAAGGGGGTGCGGGGGCTTGGGGGGATATTAGGCAGGAGTAGGAACTCCAAGTGGGCCTTTCCCTGAGTTAGTCTAAATCACTTGGTGGTGGCAGCGTTACCTAATCCAAGGTACAAGGGAGAATTTGTGCCTTGGGGAGTTTTTAACCTAAGATGGTAGAAATAAGCTTAGGGGGTCTTTCATGTACCCTAGAGTTCAGAGTGGGGAGGGAACCCTGATAGTTATAAAACTTATTTGATAAAGCACATTGCTGAGGTTATTTTATTTTATTTTATTTTACTTTCTAATAGTCACACTTATTGCAGATCTGGGGAAACAAGACAAATTGGATGCCATTTGGCTTCAGATATAGGATGAGTCTGAGAGCTTAAAGTTCACAAATTGGTAAAACCAAACTTTATAGTCCAACATACACCTTTGTCCCCTCCCCGCCCACACAGGCTCAGACAGACATAGATATCCTTTTCCCTCTTTAACTGCAATGATGCATTTCTCTCACTGTGGGCTATATTATCCCCAACCTTTGTTTGATCACAGAGGAACTAAGCCATGATCAGTCGAGGAAGGGCTGTTCACACTGCAGCCAGAGCTGCTATCCCAATATTCCCCTGGGAGCAAGTGGGTGGGAGTGGGAGGAGCCTTGGCCTACTAACTGGTCAGAGTAGCTGGTCGGGAAAATGAGGGAAGTAACCTACACTCCAAAAACGGGTGAAGTAAGTTGCTCCTCCCCAAGAGAACCAAGGAGGGATCAGGCCTCTGTGAATTAGAGTTCCTTCCCATTGCTCCTCTTTGGGTGAAGCAGCTATGGGCCACCCCTTACTTGGGGTTGAGACCAAAGGCTCTGACTATTATCGTATAACTATGGAATCCTAAACATTGCTCTGAAGAAAGGTAATATAGGGATGGTGCAATAAAGCTGTGATTTTTCTAACCCTCTAGAAAAAACCAAGGAGATACCTGTGATATACACAACTTTGGGCAAGTCCCAGTTGAACTCTATTTCTAATGTATACTTTTCCTAACATATCTCAGAAAGCCTCCTCTTTCTCAGATTTGGTATAGGCAGTTATACATTTTAACTGTATTGTTGTTTTGATTGTAGTGCTGAGTAAGACTAGTAGCAGGTCTAAATACTTTGCTGGTGAGGAAAGATTTTTGTTGTCAGATTTGTTGTTGTTGTTAGATTTACAAAATTAGTTCTGAACTTTCCTACAGTATATTCAATCTTACTGGTGCCAAGTTCCAAACTCCCAACCCATTTCACATTATGATGAGTTCCCCACTATTTTCAATTCTGTTAAAGTAGACTGAGATTAGGTGATTAGATACTACAGTGATGAGTGTGGCATTAATGCCTAGAGGGAGACAAACAGCTCTCTCAAACAACTAAGCAAAGTGTATATTTTTCCTAAGTTATCCATTAGAGATAAGATTTTCTAAATTTCACAGACAAAAAACTTTAGCTCATAAAACCTATTCAGCTTCTATCTGGGGGGTATTGTGATCCAGTGGACTGAGCATATGGTTGAAAACTCAGCACTCTTGAGTTCCAGGCCAGGCCACTTATTTGTTGCATGGTCTTAGACAAGTCACTTCCCTGCTATATGCCTCAGTTTCTCTCATCTGTAGAATGAAGGTATTACTACTCTGTACAGCTAAAAGTTTTCAAAAGTGACTGCATTAGTTTCCCGACATTTACTGTGCAGAGACAATGAAGGGAAACAGCATTGCACAATGAAAAACTGAAGGTTAAAGAACGAATTAAAAACAAATAACACTGCTAATATTAATGCAAAAATGAATTTATGAAAAAAATGTTTCTCTCTAGACCTTTGTGTTAGCAGCTTCAGCTGTCATCGGGGAATTAAACAACACACTGCAGCTTTCAGAGTAGCAGCTGTGTTAGTCTGTATTCGCAAAAAGAAAAGGAGTACTTGTGGCACCTTAGAGACTAACCAATTTATTTGAGCATAAGCTTTCGTGAGCTACAGCTCACTTCATCAGATGCTGTGGACAACTATTTAAGACCAGTGTTTCAAAAACTTAATTGAGGAACCGTGATCAAAGTTGAAGTCTTTGTATCATGTTAAGTACATACATGTTTTGCAAGTCAGCCAAGCCTGCTACACTCCTAAGCTCAGAACTCATCATGCCATTCTCTCCATTAATCAACAGTGGGTCCAAGACCTGATGTCTAGGGATTTGCAGGTCCTTATTTATTTTGCATAACTGAAAGAAGATGCAGATTACAATATGGAGAAATAACCAAAATCCAGTTGTTTGTCGCAGAGAACAGGATTTCATGTGCTTGATAACAGCAGTAATCAAAGTTTTATGTTCTTTTAATTTTTAGAAACTGAGCTTGATTGCCCCTAACACATATTGTCACAACAGGTAGTATTGTCATTTTCTCTTTACTCTGTAAAATGTTGAGCATTTTTTTTCTGTTGTTGTTGATGGGAGATGTCAGCTAGGTAGCATTTGCCTGAAGTTGTCTGGGTATCAAGCTGCTTTAAAAATACAATGCTCAGCAAGCTTTCAATGGATATTGCCATGAATGACTCATGTGGAGTATTTGTAAAGTTTCCCACTTGACTCAAAATATTTGATGGTGAGGTAAATAGCATGAGGCCCAATCCAATTCCCCTCATGTCCATTCAGTTGAGTTTAATGGCAGCTGGGTCATACCCTGAATAAACGATCAGTGCTTCTGTCCTTATATCAGTATGTTGACACCAATCATCAGTTGTTAACATGGCTTAATTGTCTGTTTGGTTTTCTAGATACTGCATGATGGAGATACAGACTTTTAATAGCTACATTTTGTCTAGTAAATCCATTATGTATATCTGCAAATTGTGCACCATTTGGGAGAGAAGTTCACTGTAAGAGTGAAAAACAGCATATCATTCTTACTTATGAACAGCAGTGCAAGTATGGCGGTCTAGTACGCCGTACCAGCAGGATATTTATAGCCAGTACAGCATACCGGAAAGACACAAGAGGAGCAGAACGTGGGGCCGCTGGGCGGCCCCACACCAGCAGTTCCTCTGGCGCAGCTGTACCACCCTCAGACCCCCCCCCGCCATGTCCCCCGGCGGGGCTGCTGTACAGATGGAGGAGACACAGCTCTGTGGAAGGGTCAGGGGTGGGGCTGGGACGGTACAGCCGCACCAGAGGATCTGCCAGAGTGGGGCTGCCCAGTGGCCCCATGTTCTGCTCCTTTCCCTGCTGCGGCTCCAAAGTCTCCAGCGCAGCAGGAGGAGGACAGAGCCCCCATCCCTCCCCAGCCCCGCAGGGAACATGGGATGGATCATGGGGATGGGATGGGGAGAGCGTGGGGGCAAAGCAGGGAGGAGTCACATGGAGGGTCACGTGGGGAGGTCATGTGCCCCCCTTTAGCTGGTGACCCCCCAGTAGATGGATTCTACTTGCACCACTGCTTATGAGTGTGTGTGATATGACTAAATAATTGTTTATTTCTTATGAATTTCATCTTTATATGTTTTCAATAGACCATAGGTTCTATTTGATTATGATACTGACACCATAACATATTTATACAGAAAACGTTTCATTTTCTTTTTGTTATAATCTCTTCGTATATTACTGCTATTTATTAATGCTTGCACCTACTAGGTGCTAAGGGCTTTCCAAGAAGACAAAAGATGGTTCCTACTCCAAGAAGTTCATCATCTAAGAAAATACATAAAGGAAATGGATGAAAAATATTTCTGTATTACTTCTCCTCCCCCACCCCTCCTTTTTTAAACACAGATCTGTTGGAAGGAGAGGGTGCAAATTTTTGTTTTAAAAATTGAAAACCAGCTCCTCAGCTCGTCTAAATCGAGGCTATACCAATTAATATCAGCTGAGGATCTGGCCTTGCATGCTTAAACATCTAATCAAATAAAGGCAGGGTCTACAAAGCCAATTCAACAGACAACAATAAGCCACTTGCAACAAAGGCAATAAATGAATAACAAACTAGGATGTTAAATCCCATGTGGTATATCACCTACCCCTGAAATACTTTAGCTCCTCTTTTGTCAAACTAACATTCTATCAGTGCCCAAACCTTCCTCAGCAAAGATTCTCTAGTTAACAGTTCTCATCCTTGCCAGTCCACGCCGCAGATTATGTTCTTAAACAAGGCAGGATTCTAAAATCAGATGCACAGGAGCTTTCCATTGCAAACCATATCCTGAAAAATCAAATACATAAGTATAAAGTGTGGTGTCATTTTATGTTATGCTAAAAAGAAACCTAATTCTTCTTTTAATGTTGAGAATGTCAGCAGTCAACCGTAAGCATTCCTATGCCACAAGACTATAAGTGAACCACTAACATAATTCAGCATTAGTAGCAAGGCAAACAGGGTAATTATTCAAAAGTGACCCATTTTTAGCACAAAAACAGTTTCCAAATTGTAAATGTGGCCTTTATTGATATAAGCCAGGATGTGAATGAGCTCTCCCCTGCCATCTAGTGATGAATTGGGGGGAAAGACTTCAGGAACAGTGTGTCAGTTTGCATAGACACACCTACTCTGCCTAGGTGACAGAGCTGCTTTGCCAAAGCAATCAGTTTTGGCTGTTTTGCGTTAAAATTCCCTTTCCTATCAAATGCAGGGGTAATGAAATATTGCTATCCTTATTGTATAAGTAAAGGGTAGCAGAACGGTACTTTGCCTACCCTGATTGAAGAGGTCACCCGAAATTGAACTTCATTCACTAAGCTGGCTGTAGGGATGCTAAATTCAAATGAAGGTATTCCTCCCTGGTGGCAAGGACTGCATTTAAAGGGTCTTAAAGACCATTTAATCCTTGCCCCTGCAGTGTTTAAAGGGTCAGAGCTGATGAGACTCAACGAAGAGTCCTTGTTTCTACCGTGATTAGGAGAGCTGAAATCACAGATGAGCAGGTCTGTGGACTGAGCCTTAGATGTGGGGCAGTGTTGCAGTGAAAACCAATGCAGAGGCTACACGAGCAGTGAGGCTCCCCGCCACCCAGTGGAACCACGGAGAGCTGAAAGCACCCTGAACTGGGCCTCATGACAGAGCCTCAGAGCACTGCGTCACAGAGCTGGCAGAGAGTGCCCAAAAGGGGCAACAATAGCAAGTGGCAGCAGAGGCAGCAGTGAGCAACCATGACAGCAGCTGGCCCTGGCCAACAGTGGCAGGGATAACAGTGGCAGCAGCAAGCAGAAGCAGAGATAACAGTGGCAGCGGTGAGCAGGGGAAGAGGCAGCAGTAAGCAGCCAGCCACGGCAGCAACTGCAGGCAGCGGCAGCAGCAGCAGCCAAGTCATTGCTGGTCACCCCCGCTTTAAGGGATGGGAGGCGAACCAGCATGAATGCACCCCTGAGAGTTGAAAGAAAAGGAGTACTTGTGGTACCTTAGAGACTAGCCAATTTATTTGAGCATGAGCTTTCGTGAGCTACAGCTCGCTTCATCGGATGCATACTGTGGAAAATACAGTGAGGAGATTTATATACACAGAGAACATGACACAATGGGTGTTACCCTACACACTGTAACCAGAGTGATCACTTAAGGTGAGCTACTACCAGCAGAAGAGTGGGGCGGGGGGAGAGAAAACCTCTTGAAGTGATAATCAAGGTGGGCCATTTCCAGCACATTTCCGGGAGTTAACAAGAACGTCTGAGGAACAGTGGGGGGAGGGGGGGAGAATAAACATGGGGAAATAGTTTTACTTAGTATAATGACTCAACCACTCCCAGTCTCTATTCAAGCCTAACTTAATTGTATCCAATTTGCAAGTTAATTCCAATTCAGCAGTCTCTCGCTGGAGTCTGTTTTCGAAGTTTTTTTGTTGAAGGATAGTCACTTTGAGATCAGAAATCGAGTGACCAGAGAGATTGGCTCACCAGCAACCACACACCACACAACAGAACCACTAACCCAGGAACCTATCCTTGCAACAAAGCCCGTTGCCAACTGTGCCCACATATCTATTCAGGGGACACCATCACAGGGCCTAATCACATCAGCCACACTATCAGAGGCTCGTTCACCTGCACATCTACCAATGTGATATATATTGCCATCATGTGCCAGCAATGCCCCTCTGCCATGTACATTGGGCAAACTGGACAGTCTCTACGTAAAAGAATAAATGGACACAAATCAGATGTCAAGAATTATAACATTCAAAAACCAGTCGGAGAACACTTCAAACTCTCTGGTCACTCGATTTCTGATCTCAAAGTGACTATCCTTCAACAAAAAAACTTCGAAAACAGACTCCAACGAGAGACTGCTGAATTGGAATTAATTTGCAAATTGGATACAATTAACTTAGGCTTGAATAGAGACTGGGAGTGGTTGAGTCATTATACGAAGTAAAACTAGTTCCCCATGTTTATTCCCCCCCACACACACACACACACACACACACACAGCTCCTCAGACGTTCTTGTTAACTCCTGGAAATGTGCTCGAAATGGCCCACCTTGATTATCACTTCAAGAGGTTTTCTCTCCCCCCACCCCACTCTCCTGCTGGTAATAGCTCATCTTAAGTGATCACTCTCCTTACAATGTATATTTTTTCATGGTCTGTGTGTATATAAATCTCCTCACTGTATTTTCCACTTTATGCATCCGATGAAGTGAGCTGTGGCTCACGAAAGCTTATGCTCAAATAAATTGGCTAGTCTCTAAGGTGCCACAAGTCCTCCTTTTCTTTTTGTGAATACAGACTAACATGGCTGCTACTCTGAACCCTGAGAGCTGGATGTTCAAGGAACATTCATCCAATGGACTTTCACACTGCCCAACATACAGCAGGGTGTGTATTTACTTATGGTTTACATGCTTTTGAATCATTGTTCTGGTACTCAGTTCCCTATCCCTTGCAATAAAAGTTTTCTTTTGTTATACACAGATTCAGTGCTTGCAAGTGGGAAAGTATTGCCTCCTAGAAGTGGCCAGGGGTGGGGTCTAGTTTTCCCAGATTACTGAAAGGGAGATTGAATCAGTTTTGATTTGCAATGGTAAGAGGATCCCCTAGATATTGAACCCAGCCCCTGTTCCTACCAACACCACCCTAGCAGAAGGATTTTATTTATTATATTGGCACATGCCATCATGTGCCAGCAATGCCCCTCTGCCATGTACATTGGCCAAACTGGACAGTCTCTACGTAAAAGAATAAATGGACACAAATCAGACGTCAAGAATTATAACATTCAAAAACCAGTTGGAGAACACTTCAATCTCTTTGGTCACTCGATTACAGACCTAAAAGTAGCAATTCTTCAACAAAAAAACTTCAAAAACAGACTCCAACAAGAGACTGCTGAATTGGAATTAATTTGCAAACTGGATGCAATTAACTTAGGCTTGAATAAAGACTGGGAGTGGATGTGTCATTACACAAAGTAAAACTATTTCCCCATGTTTATTTCCCCCTGCTACTGTTCCTCACATGTTCTTGCTGGAAATGGCCCATCTTGATTATCACTACAAAAGGTTTCCCACACACACACACACCCCTCCCCTCTGCTCTTCTGCTGGTAATAGCTCACCTTACCTGATCACTCTCGTTACAGTGTGTATGGTAACACCCATTGTTTCATGTTCTGTGTATATAAAATCTCCCCACTGTATTTTCCACTGCATGCATCTGATGAAGTGAGCTGTAGCTCACGAAAGCTTATGCTCAAATAAATTTGTTAGTCTCTAAGGTGCCAAAAGTACTCCTTTTCTTTTTGCGGATACAGACTAACACAGCTGCTACTTTGAAACCTGTCAATTGATATTAGAATAAACTTTTTATAAAATGTAAAGCAAATGTACTGGGACTAGAGGGATGAACATACAGCCTCCTTCAGCTCATGTTGCTGCCTATAGTATCACAGAAAATAAAGTGATCCTTATACAGAAAACCGAAACCACTTTAACATGCCACACTTACTTTAATCTACCTATGTCCTTTACCTCTGGAGGAAGACATTTTAGGGAATCTAATTGTGAAACCTCGAAGCTTCACCTACAAAAATCCCTAATAGGAGAGGCCACTGGCAAAACAATTGTAATGATGTCGTTTCACCTTTACCCTAATCTAAAAACACGAGGCTCTTGAATAATATCTGGATTTACAAATGTGACAGTGAATACAATTATGTGACCTAGTCACTGCATTAGCGTCAAACCAACTGTATCATTTTCACGAATCATACATTTCAAATTTTAGTCATTTTTGCTGCACCAGCAATTTTGCTAGATAATGCAGACAAACAAGAGCGGACAGGGAAATCTTCAGGTTTGGTTTAGGATGGCACTTGAATCCTTTACAACTTTACTCAGTCTGAAATCTTCAGGAATAGGGCACTTGAAATCAGTCATCACTTTAATACGATGCAACACAAATGGTGCTTACACTGTATAGCGCCTTTCCAGATGTGCGTGTCAAGGTGCTTTCACATGAGAAAAGCTTTGTCAGTTAGAGTAAGCCAAAGAAAATAAGAAGGATTTGAGCCTTCATTTTTAAATAGTTGAGATGGATCGAGCATCACAAACCGCCACAGGCAATACATGCCCGATTTGAGGGGCACAGAGACTCAAGGCATAGTATCCAAAAAATTTCAGTTTTCCAGCTAGTTGTCAAGAGCCAGCATTGCAACACCTTTAGAGGTTGACCAGACACAGATTTAAAATGATAGGTCTATGTGGTAAACAAGCCATTTCCATGCACTGCTCTGAAAGTTAATGGTGCCTTTTTAATTAATTTTTTAAGTTGTGCACATTTTAATGAGCACTGTCTCAGAGACCAAAGATCTGGGTTAATGTATTCTGAATAAAGAGGATCGGTATGACCTCTGGCCAGAGCTTTCTGATCAAGCTGAAACTTAGGCAGGGACTACCTGGCATCCACTTAAATAACATTCCAGGAGTCTAGTGCTGAGGTCCCCAAGGCCTGCTATACAATCTCAGCATGCTACCATACAGGCTGTAGCATTGCAACAGAATTTTTTAAGATCTGTTCACTTCAGGGCAGTTCTTGAAGTCGTTCTGACTAAGTATTCAGGCAAAACTACCACTGAAGTCAATGGTGATCTGAATTTTGTGAGTAAAGACTAAGATTCAGCCCTAATGATGTATTGATGGAAAGAAAGAACCCGTCAAAAAAGTAAACACATAGGTTGCGATCAGCGAGACAGGAATGATGAGTATTTACTGCCCAGAGAAACAACCAAATATAGTGTCAGTAAAATCATTTAAAATGTATGGTCTTTGCAGCATTTTACATTCTTGCTGGCCCCGATCCTATAGTCCTTATACAGGAAAGAATCCCACCGACTTTAGAAGTATTAACTGTACTATATAGAATGGGAGAATCTGAAAATTTTCTCTTCTTTCAATATTTGAAGGGATAATTCCACAGATCTTCAGTGTGGGTTGTCATATCAGTCTGTAGCGGTAGGGCACAGAATCAAAGCTGATTGGACGGTTGATGAGTGTCTATGCCCCCACTTTCCAGAAACCCCCAAAGACTAGCCACTCCGGACTATGAAACCAACAAAAAAATCTCTCATCTGCTTCAGCACCTTGCAAAAATAATACTCAACAAGGAGAACATTGTGAACAAGAAAAAATAAACTACTACAGAGAACTGTAACTAGAAGTTAAACAGATTTCCCTTTTTCAGAGAGGCCGGATCTAGGGACCTATCTCTTCAAAGAAGGGAAAATTTTCAGGTGAGCAACACAAATTCTCCCGTTTTCTCTAGAAGCTAGATCCACAGGTCCTCAGTGTGGAATTTCCTCAATAGTGACAAAATTTCTAAGGAGGAAACAAAATATCACTAAAAGAGAGGATTTCCTTCCTTAAGGAATCACTACAGCATGCAGGACCCTCCTGTCCAAGGCTGCATTGACTGAAGACTATCTTGTAAAACCTGAAAAATGTATGCAAAGATGACCAACTTGTCGGGTTAGAGATTTCATTGTAAAGGGGCCTGCCCTTTTTCAGCCCATAATGCCTCAACCACGCATAGTGAATGAGCTCAGGTACCCATTAGAGGATTGAGTCTTTTTGATCTATACCCTTCAGCAACGCACGAGCATATCCACTGGGAGCTTATTTAGAGGCCTTACCACCCCTTTTTTCTTGGATGAAATAAAACCAATAAATCTGTTTTTCTTTTCTTCTCGGTTCTTTTCAAGTAAAACTTTAAGGCTTGCTTTACATTCAGCAAATGCCAGAGCTTCTCCTTTGGGTGAGAAGGGTTTGGAGGAAAACAAGGCAATGAGATATCTTGTAGTCAATGAAAAATCAAATTTTCTTTTGGAATAAAGATGGGATCCATTCTCAAAATGACCTTATCTTTGTGAATGATGTAGCAGGATGGATCAACTGACAAAACTCACAACTCCGATACCCTTCTTGATAAAGAGATAGCAATCAGAAAGGTACTTTTGATAGTCAAGTAATACAATAAAACTGATTTCACTGGTTCATAGGACTCATTAGGGCACTGAGCACAATGTTCAAATCCCAAGATGGTGCTCTATGCACCTTAGGAGGGCAAAATAGCTGAACTGCTCTAATGAATTAACGTATGTCCTTATAATGGGAATGGAAGATTTTCTGAATACAGTCAAAATTGCAGACACTGAATAAATGTGTACTTTCAAGATATTAGTCTGTAAAACCTCCAGAACACTTTGGCTATTTGATGCTGAATATGTCTCTCTCCACACCAAGCTTTGAATTTACACCAGACCTTTATGTAAACCCAGTGTGTTCATTTTCTCCTAAACGCTACCAGAGTTTCAAAGAGACCAACAAAGTAACCCTTTCATTTTAGACATTTCCTTTCAAATGCCAAGCTGCCTCATTTAACTTACTTGAATCCTGAATCCTAGGATAACAAATCTGGCCTTGGATTCAGGAAAAACGGTGGCTCCACTGACGTGTTCACAAGGTCAGGAAACCAAAGCTTTCTGGGTCAATGAGCATCCACTAAGATCACTTCCACTTCCTCCTTTGTGATCTTCTCTATTACACTGGTGATTATGAACACTGGGGAAAAAGCATAAAGTAAGCCCTTTGGCCACTTGAACAACAGGACGTCTATGCCTAGGGTTCCTTGCTCCCTTTTTCTTGCAAAGTATTGGTGAACCTTCCTGTCTTGATGCAAGAAGATTCAAAATTGGAACACTGAAATTGTTGATGACCAGTGCATAGTGAAGACTCCACTCTACCTGATCCATTTTCGTTCTGCTCAGCCAGTCAGCCTTCACATTGCTAGTGCCCTTGACGTGCAAGGCCCTGACAGATCAAACATGTAACTCTACCCGCTGCGTCAATGACACTGCTTCTTTTTTTGTAGTTCCCTTGATCTTGTACACCCCAGATGGTTTGTGTACACCATCGCCAATGTGTGTACACAAACCGTCATTACTAGAATATGACTGTTTGGCAGTGCTGAGGCCAATTGCTGAAGGCCACATTTTATTGCCCTTAGCTCTGGAAAAATTATGTTTTTCTTTTATTCCAAGAAGGACCATGTCCCTTAAGCCACCAACTTCTCAGAGAATATTCCCCATTCTTCCAGACTGTCATCTGTTATGACAGACCTCTCGGCTCCACAATGGTCCTTCCTCCCTGGTATCTTTCTGGACTCATCCACCAATTCAAGGATTTCAACACAAGTGATTGAACAACAGTTCACTTTCAGAGATGGAAAAAAAGTCAGAAAATAATGGGGAAATTAGTGTATGCATTCTTGCCCAAGGCACTATCTCTACAGTATGGGACATGATCATCCCTAGAACACCTACTAGGGTGCCTACTGATGTCTTGGGCACCTTCTCAAGAGGGTAATTGCTGACCTGATCTTGTCCCATCTTTTGGCCAACAGGAAGATTTTATGGGGCTCTGTGTCTATCAACGCCCCAAAATAAACTAGGCACTGAGATGGCTGAAGATATTTTTTCCCAAAATTTACCATAAATCCATGCTGTTGCAATGTTTGGATCATTGAATGAGTCACTTGAGTGGACCTCTCATTAGATGGAGTAGAATGTCATCCAGGAAAGAATGTCATCCCTTCTGCCTGAGAAAAGCCACCAAAACAGCAGACTTTCATAAGCACTCAACGCACGGATGTAAGTCCAAAAACCAGCGATTCACAAAAGCTGATCTAAGGCCTTTAGCATATTTTGCCTTTTCTGAGGATTTGAGGATGCTGGAGAAAGGAAAAAACAACTATTCAGAATCTTTGGAAGTTCTATGGCAGACATCCAGGACTCATCTGTTTGACATTGAGAGAGGATATTGGTCTTTGGATTTTAATAGTCTCCCTCCGAGGTTCTGGTTGTTGAAGCTCTCCTGACTGCAGCAAGCATTGTTTCAAGTGTTGGAATTTGCTTTGAAGGAAGACTGGTCTGTCCTCCTTCTGGGCTTAGATTTGTTCCATTTTCTTTTGTGGTAGTCTCACCTTCTGTACTAAGAGTAGTAGCCACAAAAAGGATATTTAGACCTGTAATAAGGCCAATTATCCCTTTTCCTGGATTTGGCATTAGGAGGGTTCTTATGGTCTTTTTTTTTTTTTTTTTTTTTGCCACATCATAAGTCCTCAGAGCGGAAGATGAGGATGAAAACATATGGTGCAGTGATATTTTCATTCTTCACCCAATGGGTTCTTTTGGGGAAAAATCCCTTTCCATTGTGATACTGGTGTCTTTGATGAGTACTGAAACTGCCCCATTCACTTTGAGAAGAGACATGAAATCTGTTTTGTTACACTGTATGTTGTATAATTTTTTTTTTCACTCTTGGATAACCTCGTTAACTTTTGCTGGTGTTTCCGATTTTGTCTTAATTACTTCCTCAAAAAAGATGTGAAGAGGAATGTAAGGTTCAGATTTTAAACCAGCCGGAAAATACTTTTTTGTAATTTCTGTACCAGTCCTCTCACCTTCCTCCTTACAATCTTTTCTAATGGTCTCATCCGACGGAATCCCGAGTATCTAATCACCTTTCATAACATCTTCTCCAATGATTCAGCTGGAAAATATTTTCTTGCTTTACTTCATCCCATGATTCAGATTCTGAGATTGAGATTCACCTTCCTTCTGTGAGGAGGATCCTGACTTTCCTCTTGATTTATTTTTTCCTCTCCTGGACTTAGACTGAGCAGACTTCCTAGACTTCTTTGGTGACGCCCAGGAAGATGAGTCAAATGATGATGAAGAACCAGATACAATAAATTCTGTTCCTTTTGTTATGCTTTTTCTTTCCATGTATGAAGACCTTGCGGGCAGAGCCTTTAGCTCTGGAATACTCTGGTGATGAGCCAAAGGAACTATTATCCCCTGAAGAACAGGCCAGTTTTCTCGTAAGTTTCTGAGATAATTTCTTGAATCTCTTTTCCCTTTTTTAAAATTTTACTCTTTAGGGCAGGTGGGGATTGGGAACCTGAGTCAGATGGGGAGTCCTAGAAGATGCCATTTTTCTAACCTCCATGCAGAATTCTTGACTTCTCCTGGGGTGAAGGAAAGGAGACAAATTTGCTCAATCAGATAAGGGGCAGGGGTGGGGGATGAGACCTGCACTGTGGGAGGGTGCACACCCAAAATGGTCTCACCTGCTACTTGTGGATTGCACTGCCCTGCTAATAACTACAGGAGACTGAACAAAACTGAGGGGGGTCTCTGGACAGTGGTGGCTAGTCCCTCATTGGCTGTCCTATCAGCTTTGATGCTGCCAGCTACAGATAGATGACAACTCACACCAAGGATCTGAGGATGTAGCCCTGAGAGAGAAGACTTAATTATCAACTAACAGTTCCTTTCTCCAGAATCTTCTAAGCTGCAACAAGGCTAATACTTCAAACAGTCACAGTATAGCAACAAAGAAGCATGAAGTGCCATCTAGCTGGCTCCCAGAGTAACTCAATCACACACCTCCCCTTCAATAACAGAAATAAAAGTGTTCCATAGTATCTCTTGATTTGTTTAAAAGTATCGAAGTCCTACATATAGACACAAGTAAACCAAAATAACAATTTGACATATTAAAGAATCATAATAAAACAAGTCAACATGAACACAGAAGGCAACCAAAGAGTTCATATGTATTTTTACAGCACATAATTTCTGGTCCAAACAAGTGATCTTTGTGTTATATTGCTGCAGGAACTTGGCACAACTTCATTTTGCAGGAGAACAGCTATAGATGGCAAACAAGCATCAGAGTCCTGTCTGTCAAAAGAGAATGAATAGCTTAGATCCTCTGTTCCTGATGTACTGGGGCAAGGTATATTCCATATGATATATTCCATAAGAACAGAGGATTAAGCTGTTCTTAGATCTGTGATGTTTGTTTACTACCCATAGCTCTGGGTAGTAAACACACACCGACAAATGTTTTCCCATGTAATAATTTACAGTGAGGGTCTTTCTATTCCATAGTCTGAAATTACTTAATTTAGATTGATTTATTAAGGTCTGTTATTAATATGGTTTACTAATTTTTACACAAAAGGACCACATTATAATTCTGGGTACGTATCACTATAGCATGTATCCGCGCACTCTTATTTTATTTTATTTTTGTTGAGCTACTTTTGTGCACCCTATTTTGCTGAATAGTGTTGTCTCTTTTTCTGCAAGTCTTAACTTTTGTAGTTCTTGGGACACACTTTATCCCACAAATCAAGGCAAATACTTTCACTTTCTATTGCAATAGGTCTATAGCTCTTCCGACTTTTGCCATATTCACAAATGCAGCTGTCCAGACCATTGTGTCTGACTCAGTGCAATTTCATATGCCCAAGTTATTACACTAATAAAAATGATACCAACAGGATCTTGTAAGAGGGACAAGGCAAATTGCCACGTTTATTGTAAATACAACAAAATATTCCTGTATGCAATGTCTATATAGATCCATTCACACACACAGACATTCATACACAGGTTCTACAAAAAGGTTGTTATAGTTACCAGCCTAGACGTTGCTCATGCCAAGTCACCGGCCAGGTGGCCTGGACACAAGAGCGGAGCCAAGTCGTTGTCAGATGCGCATCCGATGCTCCTGGAGGGTGGTCATAGAACCAGACTCCCTGGACCCAATTTTTATACGTCTCTGGTTCAATACAAGTCTATGGAAGTTGCTTCATCATGCTGAATTTACAATTGAGATGACCATCAATCAGCTCAATCAGCAGGTGGTACATCCATGATGGCTCCATGATGGCTAGGTGTTATCTTCTTGTTCTTCCTTGATGCGTTTTGGGTGGATTCCGGTTCGCCCTCTCTGGGTCATCCGGTTATCTCCCCTTTGCATATTCTTCGGCCCATCGATACCAAGGTTGAAATTCTTAGGATTAGGCTGGCACCATTTACTAACCAATTATTTCCCTGCTTCAGGCTCTCAATTCCATGCACTCATCATTCATTCTTTTACTTAACAACACAATCTATGACTCTTGATTCATTTAACAAGTTTTATCCCACTATCTATTTTTCCCTCTTTCGATACCAAGATTTACATAGGCATGACAAGGGGGCCCCGCAGGGGAAGAGCATCAGGGTGTTGTTTCAAAGAACAGCATTGTTTTCTCAAAGTTCTTATCACTTTCCAGCACAGACTCTTTGTCCTGTACCGGCCTGAAATATTTAGCACATTGACCTTGCATTTTTACAGAGTGAAATTCAACAGCATGGAACTGATGTTCATACCTTTTTACAATACCTATAAACTCTTTTGTCTATCTTTATTTCTACTACTACATAATTATAATTCTATCATACTTATAGAACTTTGAGGGCGACCCAACAAAGTGGAGATAGACCAAAACAACAGTGTCAGTCTTTTCAGGTGGGAATGAAATGCATCCAAAATAATGTGTAGGTTTTAAGCAGTTTAAAGGTCCATTTCAAGACCAGAGGTTCTGTTTTCACAATATACTACTCTGCTGGTACAAAATAAAAGTGTCATGAGCCATCAGTTCATTATGGAACCAAATATAGTGACCGTTCTCTTCAAGTAAGGCAACACACACAGTTTGGGGACTATAATTTATGCTCCACAAAAATACTGCAAGCAAAGTAGATCCAAGCAGTGCTGTCACAGCTGAACCAATACACACTGTAGCATCAATCATAATATATACACAGCACAGTAACACTCGGGATGGCGATTTCAGGTGCCTAATACTTGCAGAGAGCAATGCAGCACACTTTAGCATGTGCTGCCTTTTGATATCATGGGATATGGGGTAGGCAAACTCTGGAAGGGAAAAAAAACCCTGTTAATATACCTTGAACTTGTAAATATGTTTGCTTTGACTGTTTGAATCTATTTTACATTGACATCTCACGAATACTCTAGCAAACAAGTTTACTGGCCAAATGTCTGTTTAAATTGCACATTTTAAGAAAATATTGGAGAGTATTTGCAAAAAATGAATTCTCTTTCCAGTAAAGTAAGGATTCACAATGGAAACCTGATTACAAGATGTACAGTCACCCAGTCATGGGTCAGAAAACATGTGACCTATATGTATGGTCAAAAGTATCTGAATACTAGCAATAAACTGCTTCTGTCCAATCTGCAGATCGAGAATAGTTGGCTGAAATTATTCCACAAACAATTAAAAAAGCAACACAAATATATTAGAGAGAAACATATCTTCCTTGCTGACAAGGTGCTTGTCATAAATATAAAGGGAAGGGTAAAGGCAAGGTGGGTTGCTGGACAACGGTGTGGAGGGACGATAAGGTGGCTGGGGAGTTCCTGTGGGGGTAGGCGGGGCCTTGGGCAGCCCCCGGTAATAGGGAGTGGTCTGAGGTTGTCTACTACAAAGGGAAAAGTGCTGGTGGTGTGGAAGAGGTGAACCTCTCCATGACCCTTGGGCGTATGCAGCGACAGCAGAGCAAGGAGCTGTGCACTAGCTACGCGCTGATGTTCTCAGCCACCCCAGGACTGACTGAACGGGCATACCAATCCATTGACACAGGTAATGCTCACCCAATTAAAGTCCAACCTTACCGGGTGTCTCCTCAAGCTAAAACTGCTACAGACCGGGAGATCCAGGATATGTTACAGATGGGTGTAATCCGCCCCTCTGGAAGTGCATGGGCATCTCCAGTGGTTCTAGTTCCCAAACCGGATGGGGAGATACGTTTTTGCATGGACTAACAAGATAAATGCTGTAACTCGCCCAGACAACTATCCAATGCCACGCACAGATAAACTATTCGAGAAACTGGGATGGGCCCAGTTCATCTCTACCTTGGACTTAACCAAGGGGTACTGGCAGGTACCGCTAGATGAAAGGTCATCAAGGAAAGGTCAGCCTTCACCACACATGTCGGGCTGTATGAATTTAATGTACTCCCTTTTGGACTGTGGAATGCACCCGCCACCTTCCAAAGACTTGTAGATGGTCTCCTAGCGATGTGGCCATATTTTCAGATTCCTGGGCAGAACACCTGGAACATCTACAAAAAGCCTTCGAGTGCATAAGGGAGGCAGGACTAACTGTTAAGGCTAAGAAGTGTCAAATAGGCCTAAACAGAGTGACTTACCTTGGACACCAGGTGGGTCAAGGAACTATCAACCCCCTAGAGGCCAAAGTGGATGCTATCCAAAAGTGGCCTCTCCCAAAGTCAAAGAAACAGGTTCAATCCTTCTTAGGCTTGGCCGGTTATTACAGACGATTTGTACCGCAATACAGCCAAATCGCCGCCCCACTGACAGACCTAACCAAAAAGAAACAGCCAAATGCCGTTCAGTGGACCCAAGAGTGTCAGAAGGCCTTTAACCAGCTTAAAGCGACACTCATGTCTGACCCTATACTAAGGGCCCCAGACTTTGACAAACCGTTCCTAGTAACCACAGATGAGTCCGAGCGTGGTGTGGGAGCCGTTTTAATGCAGAAAGGACTGGATCAAGAATTCCACCCTATAGTGTTTCTCAGCAAAAAACTGTCTGAGAGGGAAAGCAACTGGTCAGTCAGTGAAAAAGAAAGTTACGCCATTGTCTACACTCTGGAAAAGCTATGCCCATATGTTTGGGGACGGCGTTTCCACCTGCAAACCGACCATGCTGCGCTACGGTGGCTTCATACCGCCACGGGAAATAACAAAAAACTTATCCGGTGGAGTTTAGCTCTCCAAGATTTTGATTTTGACATCCAACACATCTCAGGACCTTCTAACAAAGTGGCTGATGCACTCTCCCGTGAAAGTTTCCCAGAATCAACTGTTTAAAATCGTCCTTGAGATGTGGAAAATATTGTTAGTCTTTATATACTTGGTAGTATATTTAGAGGTACGTGTGTCTTATTAACTCTGTTTTTTCCAAGAGCTTCAGGAAGAAATCCCAGCCAGCGTTTCACCCTAGCTGTGATTTGGGGGTCGTGTCATAAATATAAAGGGAAGGGTAAACCCCTTTAAAATCCCTCCTGGCCAGAGGAAAAATCCTTTCACCTGTAAAGGGTTAAGAAGCTAGGATAACCTCACTAGCACCTGACCACAATGACCAATGAGGAGACAAGATACTTTCAAAGCTGGAGGGGGGGAGAAACAAAGGTTCTCTCTCTGTCTGTGTGATGCTTTTGCCGGGGACAGAATAGGAACGGAGTCTTAGAACTTAGTAAGTAATCTAGCTAGATATGCGCTAGATTATGATTTCTTTAAATGGCTGAGAAAATAAGCTGTGCTGAATAGAATGGATTTTCCTGTCTGTGTGTCTTTTTGTAACTTAAGGTTTTGCCTAGAGGGATTCTCTATGTTTTGAATCTAATTACCCTGTAAGGTATTTACCATCCTGATTTTACAGAGATGATTCTTTTTTACTGTTTCTTCTATTAAAATTCTTCTTGTAAGAACTGAATGCTTTTTTCATTGTTCTTAAGATCCAAGGGTTTGGGTCTGTGGTCACCTACGCAAATTGGTGAGGATTTTTACCAAACCTTCCCCAGGAAGTGGGGTGCAAGGATTGGGAGGATTTTGGGGGGAAAGGTGTTTCCAAACAACTCTTTCTCAAAAATAAACCCAGTCAGACGTTTGGTGGTGGCAGTGGAAGTCCAAGGGCAAAAGGTAAAATAGTTTGTACCTTGGGGAAGTTTTAACCTAAGCTGGTAAAAGTAAGCTTAAGAGGTTTTCATGCAGGTCCCCACATCTGTACCCTAGAGTTCAGAGTGGGGAAGGAACCTTGACAGTGCTAACAGAAAAAAAATGCTGAAAGTGATTAAAGAAAAGTCATGTGTATGCTGCATTTAGCTCTATATATGACAATGAGCATCTCTTGCAAGGTATGCTTTGTTGTTGGGTTTATACATCTTAGATCCACAAACTAAGCACAGTTTTATGGAATGGAATTTGCTAGGGGGGAAAGTGATGATACTAGTCTACACTCAAAACACAAATCTCTCCTGAATGCCAGAGTAGCTGGGTGTTTTTTCAAAAACAACCAACTGTGAAACAGTTAAAAATGTTGCCATTTGATTTTCACTGTGCTTAAGAGTTAACACCCCATTGAAATGACTGGGGCAATTCACACTTATCAGAGATTTTGAGACATATTCTATCAAGAAGCAAGTACAGCTCTCTCTAAAATTAGCTCTGGTTCAAGTAGTACTCACTCAAATATGTATGATATGGCTGTTCTCTCCAGGATCTGATTTTGAATGATTATATTAGCTGTAACCCAGTACTAGCATGTGGGTAGCACATAAAGTAGCAAAGATTTTGGCCAGTAGATTCACCCACTTTCTATACTCATTGATTACATTTGTATTTTTCCTACTATCACATTTAACTTTAGGCATGAAAACATATTTCAAAAAGGAAGCTTCAACATGCAGATAACAGGACATGGAAAAGTCTAATATATACATTCTGGTCTCCACCACAGTGAATTTGAAACTCCTACTTTCTAGTATCTTAGAGGACATCCCCATTAACAGAATCTAGTAGTCAAACATACTAAGCCAGTTTATAAAAGTCAGTCCAGACAGTATGGTCTAGTGACCAGGGCACTAAACTGGGACTCAGGGAGATCTGGATTCTATTTCTAGCTCTACCATTGACATTGTGTGTGACCTTAGGCAAATCACTTCACCTCTTTGTGCCTCTTTTCCCCCTCCATCCTTTGTAGGTTTTGTCCTATTTTGATTGCAAAATCTGTTGGGGAACTGACTTGTCTCTCACTAGGTGCCTGTAAAGAAGCCAGCACAGTGGGCCCCCAATCTGAGTTGGGGCCTTTAGATTCTACTGTAATATACGTAAAATAAAATAATTATAAATAATAAAGGACAAACACAGGAAGCATACATGCAATAGTGTAGTCATTCTCATCACTAAAATACACAATAATTAGGAAAGAGCATCACCATAATACTTAACTTCTTCCTTACCAAAACTTCTACCAACAACTACACTTGTACTCTAATCACATTAGCATATCAACATGAATGCTCCAGGACAATCTAGGTAATCAGTATTACCAGGTGTCAGGCACAAAGGGCAAACAATATCAATATTTCCATTCACCTGACATAGAATTCATAATGTTCCCTTAAGCTTGGGCTGCAGTTTCTAAACTCTAAGGGATAAATTTCTCAGCTGATACGTGAGAGATTTAGCCACATGACTCATACAAATTTCTGTAGGAGTCATATACCATAGTTGAATCCCTGTGTAACACTTAGAAAATGTATCCTGTTTAAGTGGTTGGATAGATTTTATCAAAATGCTCAATCAGTTCTAATTATTCCATCTAAGTGGAAATCAGGCCTTGGAAGCATTTGTTAACCAGGTCATTTGGACTGAATGACAATCTTTTTGTCTTCCTAAAAGGTTTGATTTCTCTCTGAAATCCAAAGTATGTGTCATGCAATGTCCACAGTTATCATACAGACCTTAGAAATCCTTTTATTGGGCCCAAAAGAAAGATATTTTGGGAAGCCTTCCTCTTAAATAGAGCAAGTGTGCTAAAATAGCTTGCCCTTTGCTAAAACAGCAACTGATGCCTCCTGGAAAATTCTGAAAAACATTCTATTTAGAAATAATTTTTCAAGTGTGTGTGTTAAATTCAAACTATTATACATATATAGTGTGTGTATATTTCTCTCCTCCTGTTGTTTATCACTAAGGACATATTCTTTAACAAGGGTCTTGGTAACAGAGTTCATCTTGTCTTGCTGATTATTCATCACCTGGAGTTATAATTAAGGTTTTGTGACTCCACAACTCACTGTTGTGATACGGTGATGTTTGTGAATCCAGGTGAAGAATACCAGCAGGGATTATTACATGCTTAAGAAACAAAAATCCTGTTGCCACACAAAATGTTTTTGATCTAATGAGCAAGGGAAGAGAAAAGGAATACATGGCATAAAATCAGAATTTTAAATAAACATGTTTCCATCATTTTCCATGAGATTCTAGGTGCCTTTAAGATGAAAGATTTAGTTTTGAAGATGTATAGTGCTGATGGACATACAAAAATTGTATACACTAGTTCCAACAAGGTACTCCGCAAAATGCCTGTTTGGTACACTTTTGGAAGCCCTCCAGGATCATACCAACTGCATTGAAGGCATGGAACACTTTTAGTGGATGACACTGTAATTAACCTGATACAGTACAGTACTGGATAATCTTCAAACTGTATAACAACTGGGTAGCTATAATTAAAATATGAAAGGGGTATTTATTGATTCTCACTTACACTGTACCAACTATAGTAAATAGTACAAATTTATAACCTAAGAAATAAATGAAGTGGTAAAGTTTTGAAACCACCTACTAAGTATGTTACTTTCTACTTGCTATTGAAAAAATGATAACGCATTTAATATGAAGGGAAGGCTTCTCTTCTATGCTGCAAACTATTCAAACTGGAAGAGAAAAGATAGTGGTGTGGTTACAGCACTGGAATGGGATTCAGGAGAGGGGATTCAAGTCTCAGCTCTACAACAGACTTACTGTGTGATTTTGGGCAAGTCTCTCTCTCTCTCTGCCTCAATTCCCTTCTCTGTAAAATGGGGGATTCTGTCCCTTTGTCTGTCTTGTCTATTTAGACACTACACTCTATGCAGCAGAGTCTCAGGTTTACAAAGGATATGTCTACATTGCAATCAGAGATGTGGCTACAGCACATGTAGGCTTACCCAAGCTAGTTTTGTGTAGCTAGTGCAAGTACCAATAGAAGTGAAGCTGTAGCAGCACAGACTTCAGCACAGATTGTACAAGCCACCCAGGATCCTGGATACTTACTTAGGTAGCTAGCCTGTGCTGAAGTCCATGCTGCTATGGCTTCACTGCTATCGGTTCTTGCACTAGCTGGATTAAAACTAGCTTGAGTATGTCTACACATGCTGCAGTCACACCTCTGATTGCAGTGGAGTTTGAATAGCATCCAGCACAATGGGGTCTCTACATACTACTATAATGGAATATAGTTTTCCTTTTCCACTGGTACCTGCACAAACACACAGCTCAGAATGAAAGTGATGAACAGCTACCACACAGCTGAGAATCTCAAAATTAAAAGAGTAGGAGAGACAATCCCACGTAATTGATCATTCTGAAGGGGAACAGTAGGAAGGAAAAGCTGGTGAAGAGCTGTCATCTTCACTCTCTCCTCCCTTTGTGGTGGGATTAGCATAAAAGGTTAGACTATACATTATCCTAGAGTCACTCTAATTATGTATCACTCAGAGGTTTTCATCAAATTAATCTCTTAATAAGACAATACAGGTTTCATGCATACTAGGTAATTAAAGAGTTTTATGAATAGATGAAAGAATGAATGTTCTGGATCCTTAAACAAATTGCAGCTTTAAATTTCATTAATTTTAAATTTACTCCAAGACTTAATTTAAGATCAGTGAAGCTCCTCCACCAGTGAAACTAGAAGCCATTAACTAAATTAGGGGCTCTTGTAAAACCAAATTGTACTATTTATTGATGTCTAAAGTTGATGAAATAAGTCAAGTTAAAATACCCAAAAGAAAAATTTTACAAAAGCCCTAGAATATTGAAAATAGTTTGAACAATGTATTGTAGCTCTAGTTTCAAAATTCAAAACAGGATAATCAGTTTTCAGTTATTTTCTTACCCATTTTCTATGACAACAGGTTTCTTTACCCCTAAAGGTTTGTAATAGCTTTAACCCTGAGCGGCTTAGTACTGAGAGGGCAAGAAAACAAAAACAAGAGAAAAGGAATCGGATCTATCTAGCTTTTGGGCAAAGGTATTCAGTAAGCAAACCAAGCAAGATGTTTACTCAAGTCTACAGAGAATACCCAACTTGTGTGAACTTTGAAATACCAAGACCTGAGTAAAACAGACACTGTTTAAAGTAATTTTTCAAGGTTTCAAGCTCTAATCAGAGTAGTAATTGTAAACCATAATAGGAAAAGCCACAGGAGAACACAGGCTCCTAACAGGAAGAAAAGAAAAAAAAGAAGAAGAAACTTTAAAGTATATTTTCTGCCATGAAAAGAAACCAGGGAAAAAAGCACTTTGAAAGTGATATTCAAGTTCTTTAAGAATATGGTTTTCCAGTCTTCTTCCTTTGTATGGCTCAAAAACAGCAATGCTAGATGCCCAAGTCTAAGTTGGTGATCCAATCAATTGCCTCAGGTGACACAGAGTAGACAGCAGAGATACCATCAGGATATGATCCTTTGGGACATTGGTTGAGGAGGTGTTCCATTGATTAAAATCTGTTTCTGCAGTCACAAATGGGATTTTCTCAGTCCTCATTTATGGATGAAGTAGGTGCATCTGCCAGGTGATACATGGATGTGGTTCAAAATAGGCCATATTTCTGTGCGAGTGAAAAGTAAGTGGGTTCTTTGGTTGGGTCCTTGATGAGATTTTTGTTCAGGATGTTGGTGGTTTTCCACCTTCCTCACCATTGATCTCTGGGGGAAAACCCCAAGACTTTGAGCTGATGCCTTGCAAGCTAAAAAGGTTTTCTGGATTTGAATCAGAATCTCTGTATGTTATTTAGGTGTTCAAGTATTGGAAATATCCTTGTTACTGGTTGGCTTTTTGAGCTTGGCAACTGCAATGCCCATAGCCTCATGTCAGATCCTCAAGACAAACCCTGAGGAATGGCTATTGGAGAACAGTGCTGCCAACCATTTCTGTCCCTTGGCTCCAAGGTCCTATAAATTTTAGAAAGACACTATCAGGTCTTGTGGCTTTCCTGGTTTTCATAAGTGACTAGGCTTTGCCCTTTACTGTTGAGGTAAACAATGAGAGAGGAGCTTCGGTGGAATTGCTTTGATGCTGGCCTCAATTCTTGAAATCAATCCTCGCCAGTTTGTCTTGTAAACTTTCCATCACAATGTGGATTATCACCAGTCAATGCTATGTGGAAAGTTGCCAAGAATGGTTTTGGATGGAACCTGAGGGATTCAGAATGGAAAGTGCCTTGGTCTTTCACATCAAAATGAAGGCATGGATCTTGTCGGCAATATCATTGTTTTTATAGCCTAACATCATATGGTGGCTACTGAAATCACTAACGTACATAGCCGAGTGATAGGCTGTAGGTAATATGAGAGAAGGCCAGTCTGTATTTGGTGGTTTATACATGTTAACAACCATTATCTTGCCCATTCTTATTGAGATGTTAATTTGTCCCGTCCTTTTTATCCTGGGATCATCTGATTCAACCAAGACACGACTCTTCCTGTAATCAGAGATGGCTTAGCCCCAGGCTCTCCAACCCCTGGGGCAAGCCACTTTGTTACAGTAGTGATGGTACTGAAAAACTGTGTGTATATGTTTCTCCCCAGAGAGTGAAGAGAATCAGGGCTTGACTTCACTACTGCGGAGAGATCGATGCTGCTGCAATTGATGCAGCAGGTATCGATTTAGTGGGTCTAGTGAAGACCAGCTAAATTGATGGCAGAGCTCTCTCTGGACAACTCCGATACTCCAGCTCCCTGAAAAGAGTAAGGGAAGTTGACCGGGAAGCATCTTCCATTGACGCAGTGCAGTGAAGACACTGGGGTAAGTCGACCTAAGCTATGTCGACTTCAGCTTTGTTATTCACATAACTGGAGTAGTGTAACTTAGGTTGACTTACCCCAGTAGTGACGACAAGCCCTCACTCTGCTGATCTACACGTTTGGCAGGACGCTGAAAGAACATACAGCTCCTCTACTACTGGACTCCTGCATAGCTGAACAACATATTCCCAACTTCTGTGCACCTCTTTCTAGCTATGGATTCTTTATTTGTTTTATTACTATTGGGTATTGGCCTTTTGTATCTTTGCTTTTCTTCAGTGGGCCACTGAGGAAAGCAAACAAAAACTTGAACTATTGTCATGGTGGTCTCCCTTCTTCTCCAAAGTAAGCATATAAAATATTATCTTTAACTGTTTGCATTATTCTTTTGTTCGCTCAAATACAGTAGATGGAGGAAAAGAAGGCAATCTCTCCAGAGAGTCTTTTCAAAAAGACTCTTCTACAACTGGCAAAAATCCAACTGATACATTTTCAATTATTCCACTGACAATCAGCCATGGGTTGCCAGTGTTTCACTAAAAAATCCTTTTCCTGGCTTTGATTATTGATAGGATCTTTTATTCAACAAAATTGTTCATTACCTATTTAACAATTTTCTCTAGCTGTAACAGTAGGGGAGTTTAGAGGGAAAATGAAGAGTGTGACCTTATTTTGCTGATCATTAGTGTTGTCTGAATACACATGCAAACAGCTCTCAGTCCCAAGATGTTCTTGGCCAGAGTACTGTTTTTTCCTGGAACTGAAAGAAAGCAGGTTGACTTCATAATGGCATCGAATATTAAGCATAATTTTAGAGAAGCATTCAAATTGCCAGAGGTATTGAGAGACACTGAGGAACATGTTGGATAAACAAATAGAATAAGGGCCTGGGAATACTCATGAGATGAATAAGCAACTTATTACTACAGAAGCAGTGGAAACAGCAGTGACAGGCCATGTAAGAGCCCAGAGTAAAGACACCTGGGAGTTATAGGCACTGATGGCATGCAGAAAAGGAGGGAAGATAGGACACAAAAAGACTGAGACATATGGGGTGAGGGTCTTACATTAAAACATTTAAATTGTAGTCATTTTATGATTGTGCATGTTTGAAATGCTTTCACGGGGGACTATTAATAAATATCCCACTAAGACTATTCTGTTAGTCTGCCAGAAACTGATAATATAACAATACTCCAGTATTTTGTTCTCTCAAAACAAGCAGTGTGTGTCATGCACTGCAGTGTTCAGAAGAAACCTTTTCCTTGTCATTTTTCCAATGGAAATTCCATCTTGAAGGATAAAATATGTTCAGTCACTTGTACAATGACACAGTGAGGTGTATTCCAATTGTGTACAATTCAGATGAGATCTTTGTCTTCTTACATGTGTGCAAAGTGCCTAGCACACACTTGGCAACTGAGCGATACAATAATATCAAGGGATATTTGAGCATTATAAATTTTTTTAACGTGAGGATTATTCCAAAGAAAGCTAATTTAACTGTAATTTTATAGCAAAGTTCATTGTAATAGGGAACATTTTCAGTTCAAAGCCACTCTTTAAAATGCCAACCTGATACTACCAAAGGCGATGTCAAAACTCATTCTGAATTTCAGCAGGATCAGTATTTGGCCAATTGAACGGGGTGCGATGTCACTGAATATCAGTTAAGAACCAGCAATGGGCAAACCTTCAAATGTTCAAGGTTTGGTTTGGATATATTGCTGTTTATCTGAATTTCTTAACAATGCAAAAGTGGGCCACAAGTCTCACAAGAATAAAATCTTGGTGGAGGTTTCTTGTTGGTAACTTCCTAGCTTCTGGTTAGGCTGAAAATACTGTAAGACCAGCCCATGTGGCCCCAGCCTGAACCCAGAGTTCAGAGGCAGGTGAAAGTGACAGCTCTAAAATAATTAATATGAACACCTGATCATTCTTTATTGTCAGAAGGAGATTGTCAACCAGAACCGCCAGAGCAATTTCTGTACCACATGCAGGCTTCACAACCAAATTGGGTAGGGTCATGGAAATATGAAGCTGCCAGGTCCCACCAGAATTCCCTATCTACACCTTTGGTGACCATGAGGTATTAATGACAGGACTGTGATCCCTTGCTGGGGTAGACGGAGTTGTCTTTTTGTGTGTATTTTAATAAGGTTCACCCTTCTTGTTCAAAGTACTTACAAAGCCATTGGAAGGTGTGACAGAGTCCTTGATGGTTCCTCCCTTAGTGGGTGTGGGAATCTGCATGTGCCCAGGTGTCCACACTAGGTGGTCACAACACAGGCCCCACTTCCCTATTATTTGCAAGGGGTTTCTGCCCTTTGTGGACCTTCTCATGTGTCTCCATCTGGGGGATCAAAATGAAAGTCATGGATACCCACACATTCAGGGATTCTTTCTCCTTGTGATACCAGCAAAGGCAGGCAGGTGACAAGTCTACAGTGCTGTCAGTGATTCAGCCCATCATAACTGGTCTGGGGAAATCATTCTGGCTAGGTCTCTGAGACAGGCTGAGCCTGTCTGTTTTTCTCTGAGAATACACTGTACTCTTCCCAGGGTCAGGGTGAAGGTGTCCTCCGCAGGATTGCCAACTTTCTGACCAAACAAAACCAAACTCCCATTTGCCCTGCCCCTTCTCCGAGGCCCCATCCCACTCACTTCATCTTCCTCCCTCCCTCTTTCACTCACTCTCCCCCATTCTCACTCACTCGCTCATTTTCACCAGGCTGGGGAGGGTCCCTTTTCGACTGGGTGTTGGGTTAAAACTGGACACCTGGCGACCCTAAGTCCTGACAGGAGTTCCCGCCACTGCTTCAGGAGTCACTCCTGCAGTCTGCTGCTTAGAACAATCTTGCTCCTTCTCCACCACTGACTGCACTTTCCTCCCTTTTAAAGGCCTCCTCCCTATCACGCATGATTGACAGGGCCAGAGGGGTGGGGCTACTCCTACCAACAGGGCCCCTCTGGCCCCTTCCTTGTCCATTTGGGTCTATACACCCCCTCACAGAAGGGTTAATGAGAAGGTATAGGCTACAGAGTCCTCAGATGGCTGATAAAACCCATGAAACCAGAGACTCTACGTCACTATCTTGTTTGACCAAGTTAGTGAAGTGGAACGTCTAACCAAGAGCCAGATCAAGACTGGACCTAAATGACAGCTTGTTGGCTAGGATTCAGCACTGGCAGTATTGAGGTAATGGTCGGAGACTGGGGAAAGCAGCTGGAAGGAATGGTAGAAATTTAACTATCCCTTGATAAAGGAGTGCACCTGCCTTTGATTATTCATCTCCTCTGTTTCAGGTGTTATGTTAGATGCTCCTTGCTGTTTCTGATACTGCAGGTAGCAGCGTTGCTCAAGACTTACTCATATCCTTCTGATCTTGGTGAGAAGTGAAAGACCTTTTCTTTCCGATACAGCCCTTGTTAGTTACTATACCTTTATCACCAGGAGATAGGACATCTGTAATGGCCCCCCATGTGGATTACCACACATTGAGTATACTTTACTAGTACTGAAGACTGCATTGGCTGCCTAAGAATTCCAAGTGAAGTTTAAATTGTTGTTTCTGACCTGTTAAAGGTTTGGGCCTGACTGAGAAGGCCCCCTGTGTGATACCACTGCAGCTGCAATCAGCAGAGGCACCAGGCTAACGATCTTGTGGTTTAAAAGGGGCAAGAGTAAAAATCATAAGGGGGTTTTCATTTTAGGACTCATTTCCTTTCCCATACCAAGCAGAGCCCAGATTTGTTAACCTTTAGGCACATGACAAAGTTCATCTAGTTCAGTGGTGTGCAATAGGAACGTTCCTATTGGCCAGGAACGGCTCCCATTGGCCAGGAACGGCAAACCACAGCCACAGGAAGCTGCAGGTGGCCGTGCCTGAGGATGGTCAATGTAAACACTGTCTCACAGCCCACCACAGGTTGCCAACCACTGATCTAGTTGCTCAAGCATTTGTTGAATGGTTGAGGGATGTGTGGGGATCAGGTGTAAGTGGTTATTATTTGATTAGCAAATATTTCATTCTGGTTTGGTGTTCATAGCATATTCTTCGTGAAGTAATTTCCTTCATATCTGTATATTTTAAACACCTGTAAAAGCTAGACAGAGTCCATTAGAGAAATCTAAAGAAAGTAGATATCATTACTCAAACAAATATATTAGAAGTTATCACAAATTTTCAAGTTAGAACTTGCACAAACTGATGTTTACAGTTTTGTTTTATCACATCATAACAAACGGAAATGACTTAGGTCATTTTATCTTATTCCGTTCCCAATGCTCATTATGTATGAGCAGGTAAATGAGAATGGAGAACTGGCGTGGCACATGGCCAGGATGTTCCTCTTCCCTCTTCCTCCTCGTTTTATTGCATAAGGGAAAGACTGCCGTCTCCAAGTCACCAGTCTTAGAACTGTGCATTCATTATAGGAGACAGACTGGGTCAGCTAAGAACCCTGGACTGTCCAGAAATATTCTTCTCTCGCCAGCCAAGAAAGACAGGCAGTAAAATGTGAAATGATGAAAGAATGGGGGAGAGCAGTCCATTCTGACTGGAAACCAAGAAAACAACTGTATCCTTAGTTGGAAAAAAATGATTAATAGATTTTGTAGATGTTATACTCCTTGACAAAGAAATGAGGCAAAGCTAGTGGTTTTGAGATGTACAATTAAATTCTGTTAGTATATGTACAATATAATTCTATATTTACAATCAGCATCTGTTTCTTCACTTTGATCAAGAATGGGAAAATAAATCCCCGTTTATTTCAAACCTATTCAAAGACATTCACGGAACCAAGATCCCTCTTTCTCCATATATTTTCTTTCTATGTGCTGAGGCCACTGGAGATCAACAGAGCACATTAGGACCTTCTCCCTCTTTCCCTTGAATAAGCAATATTGTTGCAAAAATGAAAAAGCTGAGCATTGTCAGCACAAAAAAGAGGCCAAGAGGAGAGGTAGATAGCACACGGAAGGCAGGTTAAAGAGAAGGCCTGGAGAAAAACAGAGCTGGGGAGTGTAATGTGTCTGACACCATGTAACTTATTTTTCCCTTCGTTTGCATTGGAGTCCTGTAGGCATCAGCACTGCATCTATCTAATGATTCCAGTCAGAGAGACTCAGGCAGTGAACAACCTTTACTGGTGATATGCAGCACCTTCTAAAAAGAACTACACTACAGATCAGAACACAAATTCTCCCACAATCCATCTGACTATACATTCAGTTAAACAGACCTTGTACGACTTGTATTAGAGCCCCAAAATGACTCCCAATTAGAGAGAGAAAGGAAGGGTATGCAGCAGAGGTAAGAGGATCAGGGAAATGGAAAACGGTCTTAGAACACAGAATATTAGTTAGAGAGAGAGAAGCCTGCAGAAGCAGAGAAGAGTCTTTGAATCAGAAAGCAAGAAATGATTTCAGTCAAAGCCACTCATACATGTGCTCAGATACTGCAGTGATGCATGCCGTAAAGGGTCAAGATTTTAAAGCACAGGAGCCTAAATTGAGGCTCCTAAACCCATTCTTTGCCCCTGAAACAAGTGGCCTGATTTACAAAAGTAGTGAGCACCCACTGACGTCAGCAGCACCTGCTTGGTGCTCAGTACTTTTGAAAATCTAGCTACTTATTTAGGAGCCTAATATATGCACTTCAGAGGATAGCTGTAGGCGCCTATATTTAAAAAAATATTGTCCTAAATGCCTAGAGAGAGACAGAGAGACACGATGGGTGAGGTAAAATCTTATTGGACCAACTTCTGTGGTGAAAGAGACAAGCTTTTGAGCCACACGGAACTCTTCTTCAGGTCTGGGAAAAGTACTCAGAGCGTGTCAGCTAAATACAAGATCAAACAGATTGTTTGGCAATCTGGTCACCATCAAGTATGGGTTGCAATTGTTTAACAATACTCTAGATGGGTTCCAGTATGGGGTGATAGGTGACAACTAGGCTTGCGATGTTGGAGGTGATTTTTTTTCCATAATGTAATATGTTCTCTCAGTGTATCTGGGTGGCCCATTCCATGATGTAATCTGCTTCTCTGGTGGAGGCGGTTTTAAGTGTGTTAAGGTGTGCATAGAGAAAGAGAGATGTCAGGGTTTGTGTGAAAAGTGGGGAACAACAACAGTTCTTAACCTACGAGTTTGTGGGGTATGAGTTCCTGTGTATCTGAGAGATCACCTCACTCTCACAGCAAATGTGATCAGCCAAGTTATTTGAGCTGCTGGTCCCTGGATTTCTGTGTCTGGGGACAAGGCATTCTCAGTGATTGGGCCCTCAACTCTGATGTTCACTTCCTTCTCGTTCTATAGAGTTGGACTTTACCCAAACGTTTAAGGCAGATAGGGGAGAGTTGCATGAAGAAAATCTTCATTGTCATCAGTCAAAAGTGATGTTATTGACGTTGTGTCCATTTAGATTTATCTGGTAAAATGTGCATAGAGCTGTGGTATTATATAAACTAAAGGTGGGTCAGCAAGCAACTAAAGAGAGAGCTGACCCCAAAAGAATTGCTGAGGAATCTATAATTTGGAGTACTGCTCTTAAAAGGGTTGGCAATGAAGAATTTCATCTTACAAATATATCTTTCGTCAGAAAATCATCTGCAAACAAGTTGTAAAAGTTTCATGAATATTTTATTGGTGATCCTTCAACAAATAGTTTGGGCAAATAAATTTTAGCTCATAACTGATTGCTGTGAGTACTTGCTGTTCATTACCTGTTAGTCAAGTGGCGTGACAGGTCATCTAATTCATATAATATTGCTCCTGGTCCCTGATTGGATGAACTAAACTTTATAAATAGAAGGAATTTATTTTTCTCTTAGCAAATTATTCATGAACATTTGTAATTGTTCTACACTATTGCACAATTAATGAAAATAACTTTGTAAATGGGCCAGGTGTGTAATTTTGATGTGAATACACAGCTGACCATGGTATCTGTGATGCTTTAGCTTTCCTCAGACATTCTCATCCATCTCACCTATCCAAATCTCACCCATTCAAATGTTTGTGAATGAAAGCAAAGTGAAACAGCAGAGATTATTCACAAGAATATTCATAATTTATTTTCTGCTGTATTCACCCACCTCTGAATGAGAGAACCCTGGGCCAGAACCTCAGAGGATACAAATCAGCACAGTAACACTGCTTTCCATGGAGCAAAGTCAATTTACATCAGCTGAGAGTCTGGGCCATTTTTCTAGAAAATTTTCACTCTGTTATGTGCATTCATTTTTATTGTCATAAGATGTGAAATAATATATTTGGTTTGAAAAACAACACACCAATCTTCAAGTTGAAATTCTAGAATACTTTATATTTTAGAACATTTTAAGGTTCTCCCATCTTCAACTTCAGCATGCATAAACCAAGCAAATTCCTTGAATTCAGATCATGTACTGGACAGAAACGTTGTTTATTTCCTGAGAATAGTGACTGGTTATGCTAACAAGAGAGTTAACTGCTAATTGTGCTATATAGTGGATAACACAGAAATGTTGATGTGTTCATGGATTATACACACTCCTTTGATACCTATTACTTAAATTAGCTAAGGTCACTGATCTCCCAAATTAGCTAATAAATCACAGCCTATTTGCAATGTACAAAGTGTACATAATTATAAACAGCTCTATTTTTACAGCAGACATTCAGGAAGCTAAACAATTAAACTGTCATACTTCAGTCCTCTGCGTATGCATCTCCATTCTACAATAATTCCTTATTTCTCCGGTATTAAAGGTTCACATATTTCACCTGCTGAAGTTGTTGCTTACTGTAAGCTTGCACAAATGAAAGAGCCAAAACAATTGTATACAGTTTGGCTTTGTTTAAACTCAGTTCATGTTCCAAAAGTTCAGATTGTTTAAAAACAAACCCAGAAAAAGGCAATTACTATGGGAATATATGTGCTTCTATCAAAGAATATACTCAATTCCTGAAAGGAGGGTAATTGCTATCAGGAATGTAACAGAATGCTTGACCACAGAGGGGTCTTTACATTGTAGAAGGAGAGGATCTGAACTCAAGTATCTGACTCCTGAAAATGCTCTGTTTAGTGGGAGTGACACAGGGTCCTGCATCTACACAGCGGCCAGATTCTACTCTCAGTTACACCCCTGTGACCAGAACTGATTCAAGGAAACTTTTGGCTTCATCAAGTAAATACTTCAGGCACATTTCACACAGCTCTTAAGCGCATATCTAACTTTAAACATGTGCCTAAATCAACACTTTGGTGAATCAGGACTTTAGTCCTCTCAACATGACACTCTCTATGGCTAGAGAAAACACAGAAGTGGTGAAGCCATTTTGCACAATTATCATTTCTGAAGTTTTCTGTTTGCAATGTCTCACTTGTGTTTCCCTGTCAAGATCAGTAAAGGAGTTAACTCTTCTATTCATATGACTTATAGCTCTCTGTAAGGTTACAGTTTTTGTCTCCCACACAATGATGATCATGCATCTATGAAGCTGTTACCAGTAATTAATGAGTTTCCTTTATGTGCAGTACAAAATATTTTGCTATACAGACAGGAAGTTCAGTCTCAAGTGAGGGCTTATTGGAACGCTCAATAGTGAATGCTGGAGTGCATGAGGCTGATCATCCGGCCGCCATGGGGTCATTTTCCCCAGCAGCCTTCTACCATGCTATGCCAGTGTTTGACCTAAGAAAATATTCTAGGTTGGGATTTTCAAAGAACCCAACACCTATTGAGATTCAACTCTCTTATGCGCCTTTGAAAATCTCAGTCCTAGCAGCTATGTCTGTGCCTGGACCATTCCTGGGATTTTCCACTTCTATGGAGATTTAGATGAGCAGTGTAGAGTAACACCAAACAAAGAAAGAAGCATATGCTTATGTAAACATGATGAGGTACAGTTTACAGCATATAAATTTCCAATCCATTTATTTTCAGTATAGAAATATTCTCTTTGTGGATATTTCCCCTGCAACTCTCTATATGGGTACCTAATGGATGGGTAGTGAAAGGGTAGCAGGATGCACATAAACAGGATAATCATACTTAGCAAATCATAACTTTTCCATTGATACCTTACATGACATACTTTGTACAAGACTTTTGGAAACTGTCTGACAGTGGTAACGACAGTGATATAAATGGTCACCTTATACTTAGCGTCACAAAAGTTGCTTGTGTTTTTATTAATTTTTTAGTTGTTTCATAGATTTAAAATAATAAACTATTGTTTCATGTAATCCTTTTAAAGGAAAGCTACATTAAATTAAATGAGTCTAACTATTCATCAGAAAATGTTGTCTTTTAGAAAGGAAGCGTATGAATCCTGCTTTAAATTTTTTCCCCTATAACCTGCCCTCTGCCAGATGCAATGATCATGTACAAGTAAAATGCTGGAAATGTGTTTATAATTTTTTGGAACAACAACTATGGTAGCTCCTTTTTAGCCTATTTGTTCTTTAAAAACGTGGGGGACCTTTGCTCACAGTTTATGATCTGTGTAAAATCAATACAGTTGAGCCATTGTGTACTTATGTTTACGCAGAAAATAAAACTCCTTACATCAATATATTCCAGTGCAAATTCTATTTATGTAGCTTTTCAAAAGTAAATATTATGTCATTTTGAATGCAGGGAATTTATTTTTGTAGACTCCCTGGTACGTAATGGGCCATGATTTTATTATCTTAGGCTATGCAGCCTGCAGGGAATGGACATTCCAGTGTTCTTAGCCTTTTTCCAAAGAAAAACAATTGCGCTTGTAGTAAAGTACAGCACTGTGTCACAGCTGTGAATGAAACCATAATTCCAGTTTACCAGATATTACTTACATTATAGCAACAATAGATTATCATCATTGGTAGGAACCATGGCGATTACAGGCAGACATTTACTTGAACTTATTTATTACATTTTCTTTTATAAGTCTTTATTGAGCCAAGATGCCAGATAATAAAATAGGATTACGTTTTTACCTCCTGTTTCAGTATTAAATTCTAGGGTTAAATATTAAATAGTCAAACGTATGTCCATACACACACAATCTCTCTCACACACAAACACTCCTATATACATATGTGCAGCATGTATAGCTACATTTATAATTAATGAGCTGATATTTTTATGAAAAGTTTGACTGAAAATGATTCAGCTGTTTCGGAGTATGAAGACAGTGCAAATAATAGACTTCTGCCATTAAAAATAAAGATTACATTCTTTTATTTGAACTCTCACGTTTCAGTGGCATGGGGCGGAAAATTGAAATTTTCCCTAAGTCAGAAATGTGCTTTTCAGCACTTTGGTGAAAATCTATTTACTTTTGGCCAAATAATTTATTAGGGCTTTCAATTAATTGCAGTTAATACATGTGATTAACTCAGAACAAATTAACATTTTTTTAACGAGCATTAGTCGCACACCTCTGGAAACAGGACGCAGCGGCAGCTGGGTAAGGAGGGAGGCAGCAGCTGGCAGCACTAATTGATCATGACCCTATCCCATAGTCTGTGGGAGATTTGGGAAAGCCAGTTAAACACCTTCAGGGGGGAGAAAGGAGCCCATCCTCCCACCACCTGTAGCATCCCCTCCCTGCTGGACAAGGCCGGCCTTAGGGGCGAACGAGGGGGGCCACCACCCAGGGTGCCGTGTTCATGGGGAGCTACTACATGCCTTCTGGGCAGAAGTGCCCGTCCTCCTGCCACCCAGCTCCACTGCAGCTCCTGCCTGCTCCCCACCCTGATGGAGCTGCCCCTGACCAAGCTACTCCAGACAGGAGCATGACTCCTGCCTATTGCACAGAGCAGAGGGGGGCGCTGATGTCAGGGTGTCGCCCCTCCCCAGGCCTGTGTACCCGGTCACTGCTGAGCTGGGGTCAGGGAACAGGGGGAGCCTGTCTGCTGCTGGCTGAAGAAGCATTCAGGCTCCTCAGTGCTCTGCTTAAAGAGACAGCAAACCCGCAAAACACACACACATACACACACACACTTCCCCTCAACACACTCTCTCACACCAAACCAAAATCTGACGTGGCGCCCCTAATGAGACAGGAGTGGCCCAAGAGCTGCGGGATGGCCTTCGGCTCCGGCAAGATGCAGACTCCATGCAACAACATGCAGCTCGCCTTGAGCCACAGGCCAAGTGCCAGCCACCAGGAGCCACAGCAGCAGTGCAGAAGTAAGGGTGGCAATACACCATACCATGCCATACTTATTTCTGTGCTGCTGCTGGCAGCGGCGTTGCCTTCAGAGCTGGGTGCCTGACCAGCACTGCCCATCCAGCCAGCGCTTAATTTGTGCTTTCAATACAAATTAAGCACTGGGGAAAGGCAGCAGGGCCCACAGGTGATGGGAGGTTGGGAAGCCTGGGGAGCCCGTGGGGACCAGGGGCAATGGGGAGGGTATTCTATTATTGTTTAACAGTGGGATTAAAACTGCAATTAACCATGATTCATTTTTTAATTGTTTGACAGCCCTATTATTTATGTCTTTTTAAATGGGCTTTGTTTATATCTATGGACTTGGGCGGGGGGGGGGATTGTTTGTTTGTTTGTTTAAATATAATAAAGGGTTTTTCACTAACAACTTTCCAGCACTCTATTTGCACCACACATTCTTACATATTAAAGTGATGTTGAGTTTCTCATTCAATGCATTGGAACATATTTTCTGAGATAGATATGTATGGATAGGCATGGATGTATAATAGATAGGTATGGATAGAATGAAGCAGACTCTGAGAGGATGAAGCCAAGAGGACAGAATAAGGTGCAAGAGAAAGTTCATGGGAGAGCCTGAGGTGAAGGATAAGTGGGTAGGAGTAGTGGCAGAATGGGGAGATGAAGGAGAAGATAAGGTGAGTTCTAACTGGATAGTGTCAAGTTTGTTGTAAAAAATCTTGGCACTGAGGAATGAAAACAGGAAGATGTGGGATGAAGGTAAAAGGAGGAGGACGAAAGTCAAACAGATCCAAGATGTAAAGCCATTTGCAAAGGAAGGGTTCAGAGCTGATTAAAAAAAGAGAGCTACAATAACAACATAGAGGCAGTTAGAATATCCACTACTGATGACTTTACGAGTAAAGACCACTCCCCAGTCCTCCACACAACCATGCTGGACCTGCTTGAATTCACCTTCAGGCTCAGTGAGGTGATACGTGCTGTGTATCCGGTACTGGGCACTCTCGCCACCAAGTGGTAGGGAATAGGTGGTGATGCTGAGTGGTTAGACACATGGCTCCACTCTCCTCTTTCAACCTGGCCAACAGAAACCGGTTGGGTGTAGGAAGGTAAGTATGTTAAATATGAAAAAGGATGTAGGAAAGAACTACCCTCCCCCAGCTAAGTGCAAAAAGGAGCCTTGGAAGAAAATGTGTCTCGGAGCTAAGGCTGAAGAATAAATCTCACCCTTAGTTCATCCATTCTGTGCTATAGTTTAATGTAGATGGCTATCCCTTTAAGGATGAAAGGTATGTTACCTGTGAACTCAATTAAGAGATTTGTATGTCTGGGAGAGAAAGAGGCACAGAGTGGGTCTATCGTTAGAGATGGTATATCACTTAAAGTTGTAATAGCATTTTCACTGTATTGGAAATATGCTCTGTGTAATTCCTAGCTTTTGTTACATTGATATTTAGGAGTCATTGAAGAATTTATTTTCTGTATAATGGAGATCCATTTCCTTCAACAGCCTTTGATGTTCTGCTTTGTCATTTTATTATTAACCTGTCTAATGGAAAGATGTGATAATAATAAAACAACAAAATAATGTGAATTGTTGTTGAAACAAATGGGATGACATTACATCAGAAAGTGGTAATTATGTAGCTGATATACAAACTGTCAGTTCTTTGTTACTAATCTCAAATACTGTACAATTACCCTCACTTCCAAAACTCCATATTTAAAAATACTGGTAATCAAAGGTTAGTGAATGATAGTAGGAACAAATTCTAAGTGTGAGAAAGAAATACATCTAAACTGACAACCTGCATAAGGGAGGGATAGAAACATGGAAGAACTTTGGATAAACCGTTTCAGAACATGATGAAGACAAATAAGCCAGGTTTAATTCATGTATTTACCTGCAGGTTTACACAGGTAACTTGCAACATGGCAATGGAAAGCAAGGCTACCTTGCTTACCTGGCCATCTTCCTAATTGTCATGCCATGATGTCTGTTCATTTTACTATTCCCAGTGACCAACTACACAATTTTGCATGCTGCTTGTTCTACTTCTTTACTTGTTTTTAAGATCATTTTAAATATGAATACTGAATACAGTATTCCAGTTGCAGACACACCAATGCCAAATAGAGAGATAAAATAACCTCTCTACTCCTACTTGAGATTCCCCTGTCTATGCACCCAAGGATTGCATTATCCACCATGAAACCCAAATCTTTTTCAGTCTCTGCTTCCCAAGATAGATTCCCTATCCTGTAAATATGGCCTATGTTCTTTGTCACTAGATGTATACATTTACATTTAGCCACATGAAAACACATGTTTGTGTAAGCCCAGTTTACCAAGCAATCCAAATCACTTAGGCCAGGTCTACATTACAATCTTAGGTCAACACAAGCCATATTAAGTTGATTGAATAATGTATTTGTCTACACTACCGAGTCCCTTCCACCAATCTAAGACCATGCCTAAAGTCGACATTGACCCTCCGATTTAAGCAAGTTGATCTTGTGTGTCCCCACTATGCTCGTTGTGTCAGCAGAGTACATCCTCACTAGCAGGGCTTGCATCGACACACGGAGCACGGCACTCTGGATAGCTCTCCCACAGTGCGTGTGACATCACGTGGCAATGAACTCCATAGTCTAATCATACACTCTGTATAAAAGTATTTTCTTCACTCAGTTTTCAGTTTGCCATCTTTCCATTTCATGGAGGGCATGTCTACACTTACAGCACTGCAGCGGCGCAGCTGTACTGGTACTGCAGTGTGTGTATGGTGAAGATGCTCTATGCCAATGGGAGAGAGCTCTCCGCTGGCATGGAAAAAACCACACCCACAAGTAGCAGAAGCTATGTTGGCAAGAGAAGCTCTCCCGCCAACACAGTGCTGTGCGCACTAGCGCTTATGCCAGCGTAACCTATGTTGCTCGGGGAGGAGGGGGAATACTCACACCCCGAGCAACATACATTTTGCAGGCATAAGCGGTAGTGTAGACATAGCCTGGATGTCCCCATGTTCTTTGATTATGAGACAGGGAGGACAGAAGTTTCCAATCTACATTTTTTGTACCATTCATTATTTTATATACTTGTAACTTGTCCCCTTTTATTCATCTCCTCTCTAAGATAAACAACCCCAATCTTTTCAACCTCTCTTCATGTGAGAGTGTTTCCATGTGCCTAATCACTGTCATGACCTTTAACTTCCATTTCAGCCAATGGGAGTCATGCTTGCCACAGGACTATATTTGGCTATTAATTGGAAAGACAGCTATTTAACCAGCTCCTCAAGCTCGTATAAATCAGCATAGTTCTATTGACTTCAATGGAGCTAAGCCCAGCTACACCCGTTGAGGATCTAGTCCAGATTACATTTTAGTGATGATGGTAACAGCCACAGATTGAAGAACTCTGCTTGGTTCTATGTATTAAGTACCTTGTTGACTTAAAAAGGAATCTGGAAAGTTCCCAGAGGATAACCTGCCCCTTTAACATATGCCTTCAGGAATGAGGCTGATCTGTGAAACAGTGAGGAAAAGACATCAATTCCCTTTTTTCTTTTCATCTAGTTTCTGTGGGATGATGGGATTTTCATTCATATCATTGCTGGGATGCTGAAAGAGATAATACCATCCAGGAGCCCCCAGCAGTTAAGCCTCTTTGGGTGGGGCTACCCCACAGCTGGGAGCAAACTTCCCAGCCTCGGTAGAGTGACTTGTGCTTGCGGGGCTCGAGTTAGAATGCTAAAAACAGCAGTGTTGACAGTACTGCACTAGTGGAGACTCAGGCTAGCCACCCGACCGTGGACCCAGGTTACCAGGCTGAGACATACAACACAGATTATCTTTCAAAAGGTGGCTCCCCCACATGATTAGGAAGTGGGGTCAATGAAACCTATTGTTGGTTCCTACTGAGATTCTTGCTTCCAAAGCCCTAGTATTTCCTGCAGGAGTCTGTCCTCTCTGCAGGAGTTTAGCTAAAGAAGAGGTACCTCGCCCATTTTCACTGTATCAAAACTAATGTGCTAGAACATAGGACAGCAAAGAAGAAGGTTGATCAACAGCACCTCCTATGCTCTCCACTTTCTAAGCTCACCACATTATCTCGCCCTTACAGATCCTCTGGGTTTGCCCACTCAGTTTTCATTGCTTTGATTAGTTGAGCTACTACTGTCCTCACAATTAGTGTGTCAACTGACTCGGATTCCTCCTTTCCTGGTAATAATAAAAGTAATAGCAGTAGTAGAGTCTTATATAGTTCTTGTTAGTTACCTGCACCGTTAAGCAACAGAAGGAACAAAAAACATAGGCCCAAATTTTTTAAAAATGCACACACTAATTCACACAGGCACTGCAGAAAACTTGGTCCCTAACTTCTTGAGGAAACTACAAATTTTTCTTATTTTGGCAACTTATTTGGCGGTAGAATGGATTAATTTTAAGTGGGCATCTAGACTACAGTGACATTCTCCACTACTCCTACCACCACTTTGGATTGTAATAGCTTTAATGTAGACCAAACTTGTGTTCAAACCTCTTGAAAATGCCACTTAATTCACTTTAATGGGCACATCTCAAATAATATGTAGTACAGTTGTGATTCTCCCAAACTAATTTAACTGAAGCAGGGTCATGTTCCTTGATTTGTATTTATTTTGTTTATTTAGTTTTTTTAATGAGACACCTATCCAGGCTCTGGGTAACCTAACATATCACTGATGATACAATAAAATCCCATCAGCATTAAAGTAATCATTTGAATAGCACTCAGCTTGCCAGACTCCTAAAGAAACTCCTTTCATTTACACTGAATAGTCCCTCAATTATTCAAATGTATTTCATGCTTCCCAGGACATCAAGATAATCAAGGTTGGATGTATGACCATCAGAGGGGAAAATAAACCATTTGAGCTTATACCCCAAGTATTGAAAATGAACAGAGTCAAGCTGTAGTTATTTTATAACTCCCTCTCTTTGGCCCTAGTGTTGCAAGGTGCTGGATCAATGAGAATTGAAGGAATTCAGCATTTCCCAAAAGGCTTTCAGCATCTTAGACAATCAAGCTATTTACAAGTAGCTTGAAACCTTTCAGGGACTTTTTTCCCCCCAAAGATTTATTTTTCTGGTTATGCATCATAAAGCATGATATAGATAGGTGCTCAAAATGATTTCCTTTATCTAAATTGATTTAACAGCCATACCACTGTACATACCTTAGCTCTGCAATTACACTCTCGTGCCCAGAAAGGTAACCATAGGTCTGATACGATGTCCTCTCATTGACTTCAATGGGCTTTGGATCAGCCTGTAACATAGACTTCTCTGTGGAGTTTTATAATTCCTTCGAACATCTGCTCTTCCCAGCACTAGAGGAGGTTTTCCAATATATGTTTACCATTCATCTACAGACATGAAAACAACCTTGATAAGAATGCCTATCTCTGTAGTAGTTATATCTCCTTATCATTAAGTAATGTAGAGGATTGCAAGATCCATGCTAAAATACTAGCCTCTCGCTGTGACAAGATTTTTGCAACATTCAGCCCAAGATAGATTTTTTTGAACTAGGGTTTAGTGTAACTTAAGACAATTGACAAAAGTCTTGTGCTCACAGGCATTCAAGATGAGCTCTTGTTGTTTCCTTTGATGCAGAAAAAACTTTGAAAGAATACAGTGGTACAATCTATTACTAACACTGCAGTGGTTTGGTTTTGAAACTGCCTTTATTCAAAAAAATCACATTACCTCAGCTAGCAGATATTTGAATCAGAGATAGGCCCAAATAAATCCCCGGATCCAAACTTTGAGTAGTTTCAGAAACAAAACACCATCAGAATCCAGATGTCAGAGGCAGCTTTTATATCTATATTATGCACAAAATATGTGTCCAAAAGAACATTATTAATTTTGCAAAGTCAAGCATTCAAAAGTTAGGAAATAAGAGAATTAAGGACCTTAATTCAGCCCTGATGACTTCTCATCCAGTCTCCCTTTCACACACTAGCTCCCAGCCCTCCCTTCTGCTTTCCTCCCTGGAGCCCAGTCAGTACCTGTTTCTCCCCAGATCTAGTCTCCTTGCACAACCTGTGCCAGTCTCCCCTCAACTCCCTATTCCAGTTCTGCTCCCTCAAGTCTCCAGTCCTAATCTCCATCCCTGCCATGCTCCTTGTCCCAATCTACTACCCCTGCAGGTCTTTTTCTTGTCCCATCTGCATTTGAATCAGACAGCTTCCTCCTCCATACTCCCTGAGCCCAGTAGGGACATCACTTAGAGAACAAAAGTCTCCCTGCTCTCAGTTCAGGTTCAGGTTTCCAGACCCAGCATGGCCAGTAATAGCCCAGAAGAGCAATTGCAAGGAAAGCCCTGCTCAGACCCAGGTAGGAGCATGCCAAGTGTACATAGAATCTTTGGGGAATTTAGCTGTTAAAATCTAAGTCTCTACTAAGCATATGGAGAGTGCGAATTTTTTTCAAAGGTTTATAACTTGGCCCCAACTTGGGCAGATTTTCACTGGTACAGCAAAAATTATACCCCTGACACAAAGGCCACCACCTGCCAAATTTCAGTCCCTGCTCCAAAGCATGGGGGTACAAGAGCTTCTCAGAAATGGTCAATAGAATTTTTTAACATGGACAAAACAATGTATTATTTCCTAGCCTGATTTTCAGAAACAGATGAACTTGTTGGAGTGAAACATTTCCAAAAACATTTATCCTGAGGCAGACACCCAGCATGGAAAATTTCAGTCTAAATGATTGGAAATTGGCAAAGTTAAGCAACTAAAAACAGGGTCTTACAATGGGAAGGGTTGGCCAACCTTAATAAGAGGTGGTACTACCAGCCCTGCATATAATAAACAAAATCACAGATTAGAACACCCGGATCTTCAGAGGGGTTAGGGTTCAAATTCTGGTTTCAGGGCTATCATCTCCATTTTGTGGGCATTCCTTGTTATAACATTGATGGAAGTAGGAGATAATTTCACAATAGCTCCTTTTACCTGTATGATTTAATTTAGGTGTAGAGGTTCTGACCCTAACCTGGAGCCTTTTATGCTGTTCTGCTGGTACAGCCAATCATCTAGGCCCTATAGTGTTTCCCAAACTTGGGACGCCACTTGTTCAGGGAAAGTCCCTGGCCGGCTGGTCCGGTTTGTTTACCTGCCTCGTCCACAGGTTCGGCTGATCGCGGCTCCCACTGGCCACGGTTCACCGCTCCAGGCCAATGGAGGCTGCGGGAAGTGGCGGCTGGTACGTCCCTCGGCCCGCGCTGCTTCCCACAGCCCCCATTGGCCTGCAGCAGCGAACCGCGGCCAGTGGGAGCCGTGATCGGCCGAACCTGTGGATGCGGCAGGTAAACAAACCAGTCCGGCCCACCAGGGGCTTTCCCTGAACAAGCGGCGTCCCAAGTCTGGGAAACACTGATCTTGGCCCAATGAACCAGAAAAGCCACATTTAACCCTTTGTGCTCCAGTTCAGCATGATATGTAAGTATGTATGTACATATAAGGACCAGAGTAGTCCCATTAAATACTATGCTGAATTGGGGGTTTGATGTAGGGGTTAAATAGTGCAACCTGTGAGCCCACTGCATTGGGGTTTATTTCATCCAATATGCTGTACTCAGTTTCATGCAAACACACAAAACATATTCTCTGGCCATTGCTAAAGGCACTAGGACCCAAGTGATCCTTGCCATGTAGCCTTGGGGGGAAACTGCAGAGAGGAGCTAGCCAGAAATTCCAGCAGATGTAGTCAAAACAGAAATCTTTGGACATTTAGAGAACTTCCTACAGGTTTGATTAGACTTTCTCTGCCCTGTGCTGATGACTGTTTGCTCCAACTCTCTCTCTCCTACTCCCCCAGTCTCTATATAAAGAGTCTGTGTGTGTGTGTTATACCCCTTCCCGGCCCTATGTCCGTCTTGTCAGTTTAGACTGTGAGCTCTAGGGACCATCTCCTGGTTTGTACAGTGCCTAACACAAAGGGGTCCCATTCTTGGTTGGGCCTTAGACAGTCAGGTAATAAACCTGATTAATACATTAACGTTACTGAGAGTTTGGGATTTTCCCACAAGTACCAAGAAGAAAATAAAAAATCCCATAGTGGAATCTTGATGTTAAAGGGTTACGTGCAATTATACTTCACATATTGAGTACTGAGGTTCTGATAACTATTCTCCTATGCTGCTTTAGAAATACAGCTGGGTTCTCATTATTGTGTCAGTTAAGAAACACCTTAATTTACTCTGTCCCAAACTAAATAGCTTCCAATTACTTCAGTGGTTGCTTGGTAAACTGTATTGTTTTTGTTGGCATTTGGCTAAAACATCTTTAGAAACTGAAAGGGTAGCAAAAAATGACTAGTATAGACATTATTGAAAATCTCCCTATTTTTCAATTTAACAAATAGAAAAGGTATATATTAATTTGTCATCTCTCTTAAGTAAACTGTTCTATTGAGAGAAATCCTATCTGTTACTTGTTGAAATTCAAATACAGTATATAGATTTAATAAAGTTACATGCCATTTTTAATTTCCTTCCCTTTTCCTTTCTATTTAGTTGAACTCAACTAATAGTCTAGCCAGCTAACAATGACTGGACCCTAAACTGTAGTGATATTTGAGCATGTTGACATATGGCTCAATTATTCTTGATAAAAATAGACTTAACATGTACTTATCTTCTTTTTAGCCATGCAACAGCCATAAAAGCAACAAACCATTTAACTAAAGTGTTGAGGCTTGACATTCTGTAGAATACCCATTATTATTGCATTTTATATTAAACAAAATGATTGAAGAAGCAGTTATATAGAGCCTGATCCTGGGGACTGATTATTCTACACCTGAGTGTCAAACTTTTGTGGCTCCTTGATCCTTGGCCCTCTGGGCTCTGTTTCAGCCCAGGGGAGCAACTTACGGAAGAGTCGGGGATTAACTTTAACTTGCACCAATTCCAAAGGGCCTCAAGGGATGGAGGGCAGTAGTACTCCATGCATGTTCCCTTGCTCTGCCATGCTCTCAACATGCTCTCCAGGGGACAGGAGGGGAGTGAAGCTTAGAGTCATATATGCTGGCTCAGTGAGGTTTCCCCTGGAGTAGGGAGAATTTCTCAGATGGCCAGATCAGTGCATCACAGGCATAGAGACACCAGGATCTGGCTCTTAGACTTTTTTTTAATGAACTACAGACATACCAGGGAAGCCTCCACTCAGCTCCAAAACTTAGCAACCTACTGCTACCAAGAATTATCAGCATATTTCTCAGAGAAAAATCCCTTTGTGTCTGAGATGGGCTGTCCGGACACTAGGAACCATACAATGGACAGAGGCCAAACACTACAATGCCTGTCTTCCCCAAACATGGCCCACTCCCTTAGCGGGAAGTGCTAGAAGCCCTACAGGAAAACCAGGCCCCTCCATTGAACTCCAGTCTTTAAGTTAGCCTACAGCCATTGGGTCTACCTGAACTTCTCGCTGCTTCTGGATACCTAGGTAGTCAGGGCGGGCACTGAAAAATTTCTTCTTCCATCTGTGGCTGACAAAAAAATTTCACCTCTGCTTGTCAGCTTTGTTCTTGGTAGTGTCCTACGCTTGGTGATTTTACTACTTTGTACATATTTGTGAAACTATCTTATAAAAGCTAGTTCAGAACACAGACCCAACATGGCAGCTAGGAAGACAACATCCCAGTGCTCTCTTTCCTTTTACCATCACACTGCTGAATACCTGGTCTAATTCAAGGCTTTGGTCCTCATCTTCAAAGTCCTATATGGAATTGGCCTAGGATACCTAAGAGGCTAATTTATCTGTACGTCATGACCTTCAATGCCAGCTACCTTCCACTGGCACACTAGAACTGCCAACCTCAAGAGGGGAACTTGTATATTCAGGAGACAAAGATTTCTCAACAACGTCCACATAAATCGGGAACTCATCCCAGACAGATCAGGGTGGATATACATCTCAGATCAAAATGCAAAACCCATTTCTTTGACACAGACTCCTGACAATAATATACCCCAAAAAGAAACAAACAATAACAAATCCAAAGTCCAGTCCCTGCTGATTGGAGGGAAAGAAGGAAGTGAGATACATTTCTTTATGAGCACACTTACTGTTTTAAGAGGCACTCAGATACTCTGGTGGTGAATCCTATATCAGAATACCTGATAATACCTGGGGTTGCAATGTCATCAGTAATGACAAAAGCTAAACAGAGTCAGGTCGTGGTTGGTCAATTCTTGGAGGCTAAACCTCCAAATAAAACCTAGGGTGCTGTAAGAAGAGCTGTTGGTGATTAATTGCATGATAGGTTTGTCTTTGAGGGATTAGTGAACCAATACTCTAGCATTCTGTGATATGCTACTGCAGGAGCTTTCTTCTGAACGGTATGTAAAATAGAGATTTTGATGACCTGTGTGCGTTAAAGAGTAAGTGAGTTAGTCCCAGAGTCCAGGGCAAAGTTCATTTTTGGAAATTAAATTCTGCCTACTGTCAATTCCCCCTGCTATTTCAGTTGGCTGTAGTAACCTTCTTAAATTACTGACTTGAACTGTTGTGTGGTGTTGCTGTGTGCTGGTAATCAGCTGTTTTATTCTACCCCAAAGATAGATATATTTCTTCAGTGAGTAGAATAATTTTTGTAAATATAGAGAGTTTATAAAGTGCTTTAGATGCCTTAGAACTAAACCTGCAACATAAATGTAATATACTAATATAACTGTGTCCACAATAGGGTGGTTTTACTGCTTTAACCATACAGGTATAGTTAACTATAGCAGTACTGTTAAAATGGTACAACTTTCCTGTATAGACAAGCCCTCTGCTTTCTTGCAGCCCTGTTCATGTGTTCAGGATCGTGGAGAGCAGAAAAAACACCAGGGCCAATATCAGGACCAAAAACAGGCCAATGAAGATACTGGGGAAAGGACTATTACGGCCTGGAGGATTCTGTGTCCTGTAGACTTCATAAGCTTTGGAGAAGGAAATCTCCAGGAGCGACCTCTTACAGCTTCCTTCTGGCCTGTTAGAGGAGGAGTTTGCTACCCTGCAAACTGAGCTGCAGCCCCACCCCAAACCTAGATGTCCAAGGCCATCTGTGCATAGGTCAGACCTTGACCTTGGGACACCCAAGATCTGTGGGGCAGGGAACTATGTGCATCCCCAGCCCTCTACTTCCTCCTGCCCCACCCAACACTGGCTCCCAGGTGCTCATTCTTCTTTCTCCTCCCCCACCTTCAGGTGTGTTGACCTCATGGCAATGGAATGCCTTCGACTAGGTACAAAAGAAAAGGAAGTAGGTGCATCTGTGCCTCATCATCTGTCCATGCAGGAGGTGGGAGATTTACACTCAGAGGGTCACCTTTGTGTGTGGATCTAGGGGAAAGGAGAAATGATCTGGGACATTATTTTTTGATGCTTAAAAGGTATTTCATGCATTCAAGGTAATATCCAAATATAATTTGAGGTTTTGTATTTGGTTTCACTGCAGCTTCATAGTTTCAACAGGTAAGTTGCAATTTTTGGAAGGCTCAGCTGTAAAAAGACCATATGAGTTAGGTACAATGATCCTATGTGACATAATTAGCTATTCAGACCAATGTGGTTTTTATCTAGTTTAAACACAGTAGTCCCAGTTGTTGACTCTCCTCATGAAAATATCGATTCTAAGTTCTCTAGTTTATAATGTTTTGATCCATGTTCCCTGCCTATTGATTTACCCTTGATACCTCAATCAAATTGTTGTTAATTCAACAGTAAATGTATCTGCTCTTTCAAAAATAATGAGGAATAACAACAGGTAGTTCTACAAAAACCTTGTTTTGATTTATTATATCTTTACACTCTCTTGGGGAAGCCAACTTCATTTGAAAATAAAAAAGAGAACCCTTAGCTTTTTCATTTTTTTAGGATCTTTGTGGTATTTTTACTGTAAATTTTTCTTCTGAGATATATGTATATGGGGCTTTTTAGGAGATTGTAGGACTGTGACATTATGATTTGGTCACAATTGCTTTGGCTCTTGACATTTTATTCTACATAATGATTTAGCCAATCTTAGCAAAACTGACTATCATTATGCAATTTATTGTTTCCCCAACACTGTTAGTTCCACAGACACTATTATGACTCTGAACTATATTTTATATAATTTTTACTGAAATAATTTTAGCCTCCCAGGAACTTGATAGTGACATTTCCTCCCAGCCTCTTTTCATCACTTTTTATTTAGGAAAGGGTAGAATAAGGCCCTCAGAAGAAAACACTGTATTTCCCCTGTCAAGTCATAAATAGTTTTTGCCTAAATAAAAGTGAGCAAAGACCTCTAGATTTGACTCTTGGAGCAAAATTCCCCTCTGTAATCTGCCCTACAGAGCTGTTATCTGCAATGTGAAATTCTGTATTATGAAATTCAATTCCTGGGTGGAAATCCCACTAATACCCATGGGAATTCTGTTCAAGCACTGAGTGCAGAATAAGAAATGGAAAACTGTAGAGTAGTTATATGCAAGAGCAGAATTTTGCCTGTAAAAAATGTAAATTTCTTTATTTCCAGAATGAACTATAGAAAATACACTATAATAATTGTTCCAGTTAGAAAATACTGGTTTTAGCCAAACCACTAATCACATACCCTATCATTTAATTGTAGCTGCAGTCGCTAGTGGAGATCTGTCCACCTAAATCCATTTTGGGCTAAAACTGCTACATATCTTTTCCAGGAGTGTGATACATTACCCAATATTTTCATTACTCCTACTCCTTAGCCTTATTATTTCATTTTGGGGGACGAACTGTTAGAATTGTTAATTACACTGGGCAAGTTATTTATCTTTATACTGAACAAGTAGAGTTTATACTGACATTCTTACAGGGCTGTTTAAGGTACTGTGACTTGTTGAATATCCCTCAACTTTGTGCTCTTTCCATACCCTCTGATGGTGTCACTGAATGACAGGATCAAATCCTGGGTTTGGAGCACAGGATCAAATCCTGGGTTTGGAGCAAGGGACTAATGATACTGCAGTTGCTGCTGCAGGTCAGTTCTGGGAGTGGATTTCTCAATCTGAGATTCAGCTCTGAGTGAAGGCAAGGCAAAACAAATCTTGTCAAATTTAAAAAGCAAGCCAGGCCAAACATATACTGAAAATCAAGGAGAAGGTGCCAAGCAAAGGGTACATTCAACTGGAGAAAGGCAGAGAGAAAGAGAGCCCAAATGTGTAGGAGAAGCATTGCTAATTTGGGTGGGGGGCTTTTCTTCTCTATGCATGCATAATGAGGGGTAATTAGCGCTTACTGTGAAGTGAACTTTTGTATTTCAAAGTCTGGAAACAAGAAAATCTTGGAAACCACTCTTATTTAAAGAGAATATTGCATGATATTAGAGACCAGACCTGGATGGGTTTGGACCCAAAGGAATAATTGTGTGTGCAAGACCCTGCAGGCAAACGCTGAAAGAAGAATCAGAAATACTGCAATCAAATTGTTAATATTTCTTGAAAGCAGAAAAAAGAACGGAGTGGGGGAGAGCAAAGAACCCAAGGCAGTCCATCTCTCCAAAGAGCCACCTGCTCGAACTCTCTGCTCTAGATGGTCAAGTCGGGTCTGACAATTTACACCAGCTGAGAATCTAGCCCTCTCTCTGTCATCATGAAATTAATCATCTAAATATTCATACAGTGAGTTATGATGTGTAAACACGCAGTAAGAAAATCAAATACATACAAAAGAAAACAGCAGGGGGGAGCTCTCCACTACTCACAGACATTCCAAGGTGGATGGTTGCCACGTTCAGTGAATAACATCATAGCCTGAGTTTATGAGCATCTCCCATTATAACATTATACCCAGAAGAATGACTCTTGCTCGAAGATAGTACCATATATCTGAGAATGATGCAACCAGCATGGAACTACGGCACCTATCCAAAGGTGCCTATGTAGTTCAGAATTGAAACAGAAGTATCCAGCACTTTTAAAGACAAAATAGAGAAGTGCAAATAGCATACACGTATGATGGAAGATGACACCTAGACAATTTAAAACGTGCTCCTGACTTCTCTCTCCGGAGAGGGATGTTTTCATTGGCATAGTTGTACAACCATCACTCTCATTCTGCTTTTCTCTCTTGGCTCTCAACTAATTTTTTTTCTGCCTCATATCTTTATTATACTATTGTTTTTAATTCCTCTAACGTGGGTGTATGCCTGACCTGAGATGATGGTGTTGCTGAGGTAACTACTTGTGAATTTACTCCTGAATTTTGACAAGTAACTCTACAGCCTTGTGTTTGTCCTTATTTTCACTTTTCAAACTCTTTAGACCACTAGGATAGCCTTTAAAATTTGCCTTTCAAGCTAAGGTGGAAGAGATCCAGGTGGAACTACTGCTCCTTTTTTCGTTTTTGTTTCATACAGTATTGAAACTGCTGCCTATATGAGAGGATAAATCTGAATGGGGTTGAGGTAACAGTGGTAAGTGGAAAGAAGAAGGTTAGTCCAGTGGTTTGGATATGCAAGAGACACTGGTTCTATTCCCTGCTTCTCTGAGACTTCCCGTGTGACCTGGGGTAAGCCATTTGGTCTCAGTGAAGTAATAGTGCAGGAATTGTGAGGATAAATGTATTGGAAACTGTGAAGCACTCAAATACTGGGAGCCATAGGAGTACAACAGACAGACAAGATAACTGGGAATTGGGACACCCATGTTCTGTTCAGGACTCTGCCATTGTTTGACTTTAAGCATATAAGTGACCTCCCTGTGCATCAGGTCTTTAAAATGGGCAAAACTAATATGCATCTGCCTCATAGGGAGCTTGTGAGGATTAAATCATTAATATTTGAAAAGCATTTTGGCATGCTTGAGGGCAAAGTTTTATTATTAGTAGGGAGAAGGACTGTGGGCAAATATATACGGCCTACATACTATCCCTCTCAAAGTATTACCTTTCCCCCTTGCACCAGTGACCAGTTTCTCTCCTTTAGTAAGATTAAGTTAGTGGAGATTTTATATTTGCAGGTGCTATGGTGGAAGCAGCAGTAACACTTAGAGTGTAAGCTCTTTGGGGCAGGGACTGTCTTTTTGTTCTGTATTTGTACAGCATCTAGCACACCGGGGTCCTGATCCATGACTGGGGTGCCAAATGCTACCACAATTCAAAAATAATATAATGTAATAGTAGTATAGTAGTGTCTAGCAGCTTCAGTCAGTATTCAGGTCCCCTTACACAAGGCATTATCTAAACACAAAGGAAATGACAGTCCCTTCCCCAAAGAGCTTATTCTATCAAAATTAGAGGAGAGTTTACAATCTGTAGGTTTCTGAAACAAAGAGAGAAGTAGATGGGTAAATACAACTTTTGTCAGCTGTCTTGGAGTCATACCTCCAATTTTTTTTAACCTTTTTCCATGATGTATAAACTGACAATGCTCCTTCTCAATTCATTCTACAGGTCAAAAGGAATCTCCAGAGTTTTATTGGTTTTACAGATGTGGGGAATTAAAAAACAAAACAAAACCAAGCACTTTTGGTTAACAAAATTTATCTAAACTACTTTATGGGAAAAAACTCCCAAGGGAATTGAAACCATTACTCTTAAGAAAGTCCCGCACTTAAATTCCATTGAGTTCACGGTGGATAACAGGAAACTAGGGAGAGAAGTTTTCAGTTTTCTAAAATTTTCTAGCAAGAAGAAAAGCAATTAAAATAAACCCTCTAAAATCTCACAACCTTGCGAATGATCACATGTTCCATCTGAGCCATTGGCTGCCGACCCTGCTTTCAAGATACCCAAATCACATTTAACTAAAGCATTTTAAAGACCCATCAGACAAATTTATTTTCCCTGAATGGTTAATGAAACATAGCTGTGCATATTCCTCTAACTTCACATATGGCAAAGTTAGTCTAAACCACCAACTCATTTTAGACATTCTGTTTTCAGATGTCATCTTTTGATAGGCAAACAGAACTCCAGAAATAATGCCACTGGTGCTACATGTGGTCCATTGCTGAAGCCTAAGGGAAAAAAAATCAAATCAACAAATCGCTTCAATTGTTATTCCTTCAAATTGCCAAGCTGCTTTTAAACAATATGCAACAAAAAATCTAAGAACCAAATATGCAGGGCCAACATAGTGCTTCAATTACTGTTACATAAACCTTTTTCAACTTGCGATCCCTTATTTTATCTATAATAGATAAATGCCCACCCTCAGGAAAGAACCCCGGAATGATAAACAAGAAAATTGAGTCTTGTTCTTAACACAGCTGTCACCTGGTACAAAAAGTGACTATCAAGTGGTCCAGAATAGCACTTAAGTAGATCAAATCAAGGAGAAAGCTTCTTTTGTCTATGGATGTCACTTAACAGGGTCAATTCATCTTACTTGCCTTTCCTGAAAGGATTGGGTTGTAATTGGTTCCTAAACTGTTTATATGAATCACACACAAACAGAGCTTGAGGAGATGGATGTCCTAGATACCACAAAGAAGGGCTCCCCCACAGCAGTCCCTAACCTCCAGATTTTAAAAGATATTTCGGTGTTCCTGTGCTGAGGCCTGCAATGCCTCATTGATTTAGGAGCTTACATTTCATTTTCAAAAGGGATTCAGGCACTTAGGAGCCAAAATCCCATGGAAGTTGATGGGATTCAGGCTAAATCTAAATCCCTTTTGAAAACGATAGTTAGGTAATCGCAACGCTGAGCACAGCAACACCTACGTAGCTTTAAAAATTTGGGCCTAAACCTAATGCACAGGCCAAAAGGAAATGGAGCAATGTAAATCATGTGTTAAAGTCAATGCAAGCTGTATAAACAGTAGATTCACATCTAAACTTGGCAAGAAATTCAGAGAGGAGCGGCCTCTATATTTTGCAAAGATCTGGAAAAAGTGCAAAGCCGATGGCTCTCTAATAAAACTTTTTTGGCACACAGTCTGGAAGCCTCAGCAGTTTCTGATGTTGGAAAGAATGCATTCTGCTTCAAACTTTATACAGTGCCTAATTTCTGCTTTACATACTGTAGGCCAGAGCACTTAGAGTCTTTCTCACAAATATCGCTGAAATCATTTTTTTATTTGTCATCTCATCTCACCCTTGTGTCCCTTGAAAACAAACAAAGAGCGACTTTTCTGCATCCTGATTCTACAGCATATGTGAACTTCACACAATAATTCTGCCAATTCCACTATCAGAAAGACTGTGTGCAAGCCAAGATCTGCAGGATGCTGCAGAGGGTGTGAAATTCCAAAATGGAATGGAGTAAAAAAGGAAAAAGGAAGGGATCTGGTCTATCACTATCAGGAAAGCCATTCTTATTCTGCTCTTTAGATACTTAAAACACCCTGTAATAAGGCAGCTTTAATTTATTATTATGGTAGTTTTAGGCCCCAGTCCAGCAAAGCACTTGATCATGTGCTTAACTGTATGAATGTGAATAGTTTCATTGACTTCAATGGAACTACGTGCTTAAATGCTTTCCCTAGATCAGAGAGGGAGAGTTTTGTTTCCATACTTTACTAGAAGGACATGCAAACTTTACATGAACATCTTCCACCTCCTCTCACTCTAGTCAGCATCCTTCTTCTGACTTCCACGTTTCCAGCCCAGATTGGTAAAGGTATTTTGGCATTGCTGTGCTCAGCATTGCAATGCCTAACTGATTTAAGAGCTGAAATGTTATTTTTGAAAGAAAAATGTATGGATTTAGGAGGCACAGTATCATTTACTATTGATGGGATTTAGACTCCTAGGTGCCTAAATCATTTTTGAAAAAGGAGATTTAGGCTCCTATATCAGCTAGGCATTATAAGTGATCACAGCAACACCTAAATACCTTTAAAAATCTGGTCCATACCTATTGGCACCATTATATTACAGCTACTCATTAGAATAGTTCACAAGACTAGTGTTGATACATTGATAGCAACATTAACTTCTGTATGCTAATAAAACAGGCATTTCCTCTACACTTAAGCCTTTGACTAAAGCAGTTCTAGCAACTGACATGGAACTTGAAGGGAGGAACACAGTGGCAGGACGGAAGAGTTTGGAGGAGGAAGTCAGCCTGTTTACATGTGGCTAGAATGCTAGCTGATGTTGCAGCATTGTTGTAAATAGTTCTCTCAGTAAAGAGCCAGTTTAATTTTAACAGCGTGAAGTCCCTTCCTGTTATGATCCAGCATGCAGTACACAAAACATGGTGGCTGCGATAGCAGTGAATCTAGTAAGACCCCTTGCGACGAGTACAGTGTGATTAACAGGCAAACAAAGCATCACTGAGAAACAGAGCAAACAGGCATCATAGAAGAAAATTCAGACCACCGCGGAGACTAGCTTTCCTGACAAAAACTTTGCACAAGCATAAAAGCAGTGGAAGGAAGAACTGAGTCCGTATACCGAGCTGATCATGGGGAATAAAGATGAGAAAATGAAGGTAAAGTTTTCCAGTATCTCACTGCGAAGAGGATAAGTGAAGTGAGTGAGAGAGAGTTGCCAGGAATAAGTCCCGAAACAACTGATAAAGGTGTTTGATGTACTGTGACCATAGATAGAATGGGACAAAAAGAGATGCAGTTTGTTTGTTTGTTGTACCTGAAACCAAGAAGAAGACTGGGAATAAATACTTACATTACAGAGCTGAGAACTCTGGCCTCCACATGTCACTTTGGCGACATTAAAGATTCACTAATTAAAGGCAGGTTCATTTGAGGGACACATGGTCCCAAGCTTACAGTAAAGACCGTTGAAAGAAACAGATCTAACCCTACAAAAATGTCTTCAAATAGCAAGGGCAGGTGAAAGGAAAAGGATCAAAACATTACAGCCACTACTGCAGAACAAATACACAGGCTCAAGCAAGAGGGCAGGACAGAGATAGACTGATTGAGAATGCAGGCATCATGGTCCAGTGTATGTACTGTGGAAAGTAATACAAAAGGCAGAAAGAAAAGTGCCCAGCCTATAGGCAATGATAGAAGGGGTGTGAGAAACAAAACCACTTTTATCCTAATGCCACAGCTACCTACAGTGACTGAGGATGTGGAGACTTCCCGTGAAGAGAAGAATATCTATTGTATGCCTCTAGCAGAGAGAAAGACTCTCAATGTACACATACTGCAGAAGAAGACTGCCAACCATTCAACTGTCATATTTTAAATCATGCTCTTAGATGAATTACCAATTCAGTTCCAGCTGGATTGTGGAGCCAGCTCCAATGTAATTGCAGAAACACTGATAAACAGCAATATTAGACTGAGAAATGGGACCAAGCACTGGTGATGTTCCCGGAAAGACACTTGGAGATTGCAGCGGATTTGCTTCTCACGACAGCTGCGAGATTTGCAAAAATACATAAAACTATTCTGAAGCCGGTGGACAAAAGCAGGTTGTCATTAAGAAACTCATGAAACAAGAGACGTTATCACCTGGAGTTTTCAGTAGTTGACAAGCAGGAGTACCTCCCAGAGCAAAGCAGGGCAAGCCATGGATTTGAATAGTCACCTTAGGCCCTGTCCAGCATCCTAACAGAGGACATATTTCATGAAGATTGACACCTAGAGGATGAAATTAGAAATAGATCCTTATGAGCAGCCTTGGAAACCACCAAAGTGCAGCGGTCCAGTAGCCCTATTGGTGTCACTACAGAAGGAACTGGCAGGCCCTCAAAGAAGCTGCATCATTACACCTGTTAAAACTAGCACAGGGTGGATCAGCAGTCTAGTAGTGGTGCGAGAAACAACAGGAAAACTAAGGATCTGCATTGACCCAAAATCACTGAACAAAGCATTGAAAAGAAGTCATGGCCCATTACCAATGACTGAAGACATACGACCTGATTTATTCAGGGAAAAAATATTGACTGTTTATGTCAAGAATGGCTTCTGGCATATTGAGCTAGATGAGCCATCCAGCCAGCTGACAACCATAGCACTCCTTTTGGCATGTACCACTGGATACAAATACATATAGGCATCAGCCCAGCCCCAGAGGTGTTCCAATGTAAACTGAATCAGGAACTAGAGGGACTCCCAGGCATCAAGACTGTAACTGAAGGCATTCTTATTATAGGAGAAGAGATCAAGAAAGAGGCCATCCAGGGCCATGATACCAATTCCTAAATGGGCTCTTGGAGCAAAATATTAGGCTGAGTGCAGGCAAGTTGAAGCTGAGGAAAACTGAAGTCACCTATGTCAGACATCTGTTGACTTGTGAGTGACTCCAGATGGACCTGGGGAAACAGAGACATGAAAGAAATGCCCAGATCTAAAGATGTGAAGGGAGTCCAGTGATTTATAGGAATGGCCAACTATCTTTTCCAGATTCTACACACCCCTATCAGAAGCCTGTGAGCCCGTGAACACACAACGGTGCAGTGTGGGAATAGCCATAGACTCAAGAACAGATATTTGAAAGAGTAAAGAAAACCATAAGCATGGGCAACAATTCTAAAAAGTATCACAACCCTACAAAGGAGCTAGAGCTGTGATGCCTGAGAAAGAGGTATCAGAGTAGCTCAGCTGCAAAGCCAGTAACCCATAGCATTTGCTAACAAGCCCTGACACATAAAGTGGACACGCTTAGATAAAAAAGGAGCTACTGGCTCTTTGGAACAATTCCACCTGTTCACCTTTGGGTGCAAGGTGGACGTGCAATCTGTTCACAAGCCACTAGAAAGCATCATGAAGAAGTCACTGCTGAGTGCACCCAAGCAACTACAATACATGTTATTGGGACTCCAGCACTGTGATGTAAGAATAAAAGTAGTGCCCAGGAAAGTCCATGACTGGTGGCAGATACACTATGCTGCGTGTACCTTCCAGGAAACAACACAAACAGCTCTGTGCTGGGACAGGAATCCAGTCTATCAGTATGCTACAGTATCTTCACATCTCACAGTCCAACAAAGCATGCAATAGGATGGGGTGCTACAGTTCTTACTCCAGGGTTAGCGATATCACAAGGAGCAGTGCCACAGGAGGTTACTTCCTACTACCAGAAAACAGATCAACTGCATGCACAAGACGGGATTTTGTTTAAACATGACTGAGCAGTAATCCCAGCAAATCTAAGAACTGAGGTCTGAGACAGATACAAGCTGCACACCTGGGGGTAGAGGCTTGCCTGAGATGAGCCAGGGAGTGTATCTACTGGCAAGGTGCAGAGTACAGTAATCAAAAACAGAAAGAGAATTTACAGCCTCAGGAAATCCCAGCTGGATCTGGGGGAAAGGTCTGAACAGACCTGTTTACTTTTAATGACAGGAACTACGTGGTCACAGTATATTACTAATCCTATTTCTGTGATCAGGAAACTGAAAACACATTCTGCAAGGTCTGGCATACCTAACACTATGCTCAGACAATGGGCCACAGTACACTGCAGTAGAATTCAAACATTTCAGCACCAAATAGTAATTTGAGCACAAGACTGTGACACTACACCCCATATTCTTCACAGTGATATTATTATGATATGATTATGACATAGTTATGATGTATTTTATGCAAGATAGGTAATGTGAGATATCATTGAAAAGATTATGATTTAGTGAATATGATTATCCTATTTGTATCCGTCATTTTTGTAACTGAAGTTAGGAATATTGACTATGTATCTGTATTACAAATGTGTTTACATCTGGGGAATGCACACCAGACAAGATGATTTCATTCTGAAAATCTGGGTGCGGAAGGGCCATTAGAGAAAACAATTGGCCTTAGAAGAAGCTTAGCTCCCACCTGGGGACCTTCCTGAGGATGCTACAAAGAGGATCTAAGTAATGGCTGCTGTGACACTACAGGGGCATGTGACCAGGTTACCTGGTGCTGGACTCCATCTTGGGATATCAGTATTTTTCCACTGACTGTCGTGGGAACCAATCATTTAAACAAAAGGTTCCCGCCATATGCAAGAGCTATATAAGGCAGGGGAGTGACATCATCTTGGTATTTCACTGACTTCCCACCCAAAGAGACTCCTGGAAACACCTGAGGAGCAAAGACTAAACTGGGGGAAATGTTGGACCCAGGCTAAAGGGATTTTTAGCCCGTAAATGGAACACCTGGGGATTCTAAGGTGTAAGCAAGTGCAGCTTGTCCCTTAAGAATCTGCAGTCTGCTTGTATCATCACTTAGGGTGAGGATCTTCTATTCATATCCAATCTCTTTAGTATGTTAAGCTTAGTTTGCGTTTTTGTTTATTTGCTAGGTAGTCTGCTTTGATCTGTGTGCTATCCTTTATAATCACTTAAAATCTATCTTTTGTACTTAATAAATTTGTTTTTACTTTATCTACAACCAGTGTGTGGAAATCATAACTTGGGGCAGAAAGCTGTTGTATATTCCTCTCCACATTGAGGGAAGGGGCAAATTTGATGAGCTTACTCTGTACAGTTCCTCGTGCAGCACAAGATGGTATAATTTGGGGTTTACACTCCAGAGGTGGGATGCGAGCCTCAGTAGCTGGGAAGTTCCCTAGCTGGAGCCTTCCCATGCAGGGCTGATCACAGCGTCTGCATGTAACTGCAGCTGGGTGTGTCCCTGCCTGTATGGGTGCTGGTGAAAGAGCAGGCCGGAGCCTGGAGAGAGCTTGTCACAGCAGTACAGTGTAAAGAGCTGGTGGGTCGGGGGGCTCAGTGGTACTCCAGTCACAAAGACATCTTCCCCTGGGTACACACAAGGCAACAGGAAGTCAGAGTCAGCATTAAAGAAGTAATGACAGCCAAGAGGCTGATCGTAAAAGCAAAACAGACAGAAAGGGATCCCTACCTGGAAATATTGGACCATCATCATACAGTCTGTCTCCGAGGGACTAGATAGTTATGCATCATAGAGACTGATAGGCTCAGGTTGGCCGCCCCTGTTCTAACTTGAGAAGGAGCCAGAATTTACCAATGTACATTGCCAAAGAGCCACAGTAATACGTCAGCAGCCCCCCATCAGCTCCCCCACCCCACTCCCAGCACCTCCCATCCACTGGCAGCCCGTCCGATCAGCACCTCCCAGTCAGCTGTTTCGTGGTGTGCAGGAGGCTCTGGGGGAGAGAGGGGAGGAGTGAGGGCACTGCAGGTTTAGGGGAGGGGATGGAAAGGGGTGGAGTGAGGGCAGGGGATGAGCAGTGATCAAGCCCCAACACATTGGAAAGTTGGCGCCTGTAGCTCCAGCCCCGGAGTTGGTGCCTATCCAAGGAGCCGCATATTAACTTCTGAAGAGCCGAATGTGGCTCCGGAGCCACCGGTTGGCCACCCCGCGTTAGAAAACCAAGGCTCTGCTTCCCATCAGGGGTATTCTGCTTCAGCCCAGTGGAGGAATGACAGTCCTGACACCAAAGCAGTTAAAAGAACACCAAGTTAGGCAGGCAGCCCGCTGCAATAAAAGAGCCAGGGACCTGAGGCCACTAGGCACAGGTGTACAGGCTGGGTCCCCAGTCTACTGAGTTGGCCTGCACTGCTGCCTGGGGGAGGGGACCCATTCTTTCCTAGGTTCAGACAGAGCCAATCTGAGCTCCCATCCTGCTCTCCACAGGCCTCCCACAGTCTGGCAGGGAAGCAAGCCATGAAACTGCCAGAACTGCTGTCTTCCACCTCCTTTAGGAAACAGCAGACTGCCAGCAGCTTGCAGCAGCAGCTGCTCGGAGCACACCCAGCTCATGATAGAGCTGCTCCTGGGGCTGCCGAGGAAGTGGTGGGAGGCAGCTGGGAAGGTTTAAACACTTTTGTTTAAAAATCACAGGGTGTGGCTGAGGGAACATTTTCAATTCATGCTCAAATACAAATTCTCTCCTGTAGCTGCCTGAGAGGGCCACAAAGTAATGCTTTGAAGGTCACAGGTTTGACAACACTGGGGTAAAGTCTGACTCCATTAGTCCTTCCTATTTTCCATCAATTACTTCCTGTGCCTTAAATCCCCAAATTAAGAAGATAATCAGATACATTATTTTCTACAAATACATAATAATACATTGTATCCTTAAATGGAACTTTCACACTGCTCAGTTTAGTCTTTACCACTGTAAATATGAAAACATTCTCTTAGTCATATCTGATATTGTATAATCAACATATTTGACATCTGAACTTATTGTCTCTAGGTTGCTGATTCAAATTCACAGCAAGTTGGTAGTGAAGAAAGTTCTTCCATCTGACATGAGATGATGGACTATAAGTTCCTAGTGGACAGTATCAGCATCCCAAAAACGACCACCAGAATTAGCAATGTTTGACTATCTAAGCAGAGGCACCAACGTTTGAACAGAAAGGCTACTGAACTACCCACTGCATCTCTAGAAGAGATTGGTAGGGTGGGGGGAAGTGTGCATTGACAGAGTGGGGAAGCAGATCCCTTCCATCATCTTGGCATATTTCCCCTGAAATCAAATTAACTGAAAAAGCAAAACACCAATACTGTTCATATTAAATATGCTGTTTGTTGTCATTCACTGTAATGGTCACATCGGGCTGAGTTGGCAAAGACTCAGCAGAGTTTAACTCTTCCCAGGGGCAGCTCTGCGCTTCTTATTTTCCAGCCCTCTTATAGAGGAGGAGATATTGGTGTAATTGCTCTCACAGAATTCCAGCTGTTGACAACAGACCAGAACAGAACAAATCTACTTACTCGCTTCTTATATCTGAGTCAGATGTTCCAATTAGAATATTTTGCAATTCCATAGCCTCTTCCTCTTCCCAGGATCTCACAACACTTTACTGACATTAATTCAAGATGGGATTTGCAAAGGAATCTAAAGGATTAGGAACCCAACTCCTAGTAACTAAAGATGGGCCTAAGCAATTTGGTGAATTTCCAGTGTTCATAATTCTGGCAGTGTACAAAGGGACATGGGTAGGGCAGGGCAGGTAATTTACTCCCATTGAACCTCAGTAGGAGTTGGACACCTAAATCCAAGCCTCACTTACCCCCAATTTTACAGGTGAGGAAACTGACATGAAGAGAAGTTTAGTGACTTGCCCTGGGTCCCATAGGAAGCCAAATATTGAAACCAGCACTCTTAACACTCAGGCCTATGCTTTAACCATGGGCCTACTGACATTAGAAGGGATACAAACGATGCAGACACAGTTCTCAGTGAAAGCAAAAGCTCAATGGAGCTGAGGTCTTGCAGTGTGTGGGCTGGGGAGGTTGTTCTTTTCAAATTCACAAGTCATGCTGGCGTTCAGTTCCTGCTGTAAAAGTAAATCTGTTTGGGTTTGGGTTGGGTTTTTTTTTGTTTTGTTTTGTTTTAAAGAAATGTCCATTTAACAAGGAAAAAAACATCATGCAAAGACTAAGAGCATGAATTCCAGGGGAAAAGAGTCTCCACAGAGGTTTGATCTGACATATTGTGCAGGGCTCACTCATATACAGAACATTCTGACCATGTTCTCCCCAGCTCTTAAGGTGAAGTACTTTCAGCATGTCTCACAGTTGAGATGCATCCAAGTCTATGTGTGGGACAGAACAAACTCCTGAGGCCCAGCAGATGACCTGCCAAAAAACACCCTCTGTGTAAGAATAATAGACTTTGGCATTACTGATATCTGAATTTTAAAACAGTGATCTAAAATCCTGCTCTGTGAGGGCTTCCATGATAAAAATCAGGATTTTACAAACATATGTTTTGTGTATGTGTAGGAATGTGGCAGAGCAGAAACTGAAATCAAAAAGTAAATACTTTGGGGAACTTTTCCTGATGTGGCTGGAAAGGAATGCTACCTAGACAAAGAGAGCTTGGCTCATTACTTATTCCGAGGTCAGGAGCATGGCTCTGCCTTCTAATGCATTGATGCAGTGTGGCTTGGCTGGCCAAAGAAATCATTTGTGTGATGTACATCTGGTTACTATATCACTGTTTGCAAACTCTTCAGTATTTGTGAGAGATCAGAGAGGGTCCCAATATTTTCCTCCTTTATCTCATTTATTCCAATAATTGTTAGGTTTACTCTGAGAGTGATGGTCTCTTTAAAAGCATGAAGAAGATTATACCCTTTCTAAAACTATCAATCCAATCCCTAAACTGCCTTTTGTAAGGGGGTGGCAATGTTGTAGTCCTTCACAAATATTCAAAACCAGATATTTAATGGTAACTGGAAATGAGCCTAAGAAGTTTGGTGAATTTCCAGTGTTTCTCATTCTGGTAGTGTTCAAAAGACCATTTATTAGGAGAGGTAATTTATTCCCTTCCAAACACCAGACTGGGCTGTTTAGACTACTAATCCAAACCAGCCTGTGAAACAATTGTACAGCCTACAGCATGTGAACCTTTTAAAATAATCTTTTAAAGTAGGCTGGTATCTGTAATCCTCCTCAGTGGCCACAGTACATTGGCCATTGGCCACAGTACATTGGTCAAGCCTGAGTGAGAAGGAGAGAAAACTGCTCTGGAGGAGTGAACTGGAGAAGCAGTTAGAGAACTTAAAGAAACAATGTGATAGGGTGCAATTTGCATTGCTAAGTGTCAAATGCAGAGCCACTGTACCTTAGTGATCTGCTGAATAAAATGGCAGGAACACTGTTAGATCTGTCCATTAAGCTCAGCAAGCTAACTTTCAGAGGTGTTCTCCAAAGTTATACCAAGCCTCTAGGCTCCTGCTGTGAGAACACAGAGAAAAAAGAGATCATCTGACAAATATGTTACACCTTGAAGGAGTCAGCAGCAATGGAAAAGTTTTTGCTTAAAGAAAAGCTTACCCCCAGGGTTCTCAAGGTGTGACAGTTTAAATGAGCATGCTTTTAAATGTCCCATTTGAAACACATTGCAACCCCCTTCATCACAAGAGTGACATATTTAAAAAAAACAACAATGCCTTACAACAAATCCAATGCAAGTGAGCTACTTGGCAGATCTGCTTTTCTTGCCGCCAAAGTCATGTCCTCAGTCAGTCTATCTCCCTTAGTATGACACCCCGTAATACCAGCAGCCATTTCCATTTGTCTCTGACTGTGAGACTGACAGTATTGCATGTGTTGAGGAAGAAAAAGAACTTGTAGTTATACCCTTTAAAGCCTTGTAATCAGTTTTTTTAAAGGGGCTTTTAAAAAGTTTGTTGAGAAGACTACAGTTTGGTTGGCTGTGAGGAGGAAGGCTCGCTCTGTCTACCAGAGAGCCGTATTCTTACCCAGACAGTGCTCCTGTGTAGAGAAGTAAGAACCACCTTGATGCCCATGCACTCTGTCTGGACCTTGTGCTTAGGTGCACTTGCTAACTTTCACCTACAATAAGTGCTGGGAAGGGACAGAGAATGAGTGGAAAATTGGCTCCTCCCCTGACTCCCTCCAAGGCACTGGTCAGCAATACTGAGCCAGTGCACCAGGAGTAGTAATTTAGTGCTAGGAGAAAGGAGGGAATGATCTTGATACTGTGGACACCAGTGGATAGGTGTCCGCATCATAAAATATGTTACCATGACTGGCACTAATTGATAAGGTTTTAGAGATCTCAGCCAGGAAAGACGAGAGCTGAATGGGCATGGAGACTGAACTACCTTTTCACTCTTGCCATGATCCCTTCCAGTTAAATGGGTTCTCTGCTCTGTCCCCTCATCTGGATCCCTCACTGTGACCCTGTGACCTGTCCCCTCACATCTGTTTTTCATTTTTGTCCCTGTTAAATTTGGCACTCTGAGGCACCTCCCTCATCAAAGGGTACAGGCCCTTTGTTGTTTTAGTGAATGTCATCCACTATCCCAATATTTAAATAGGCCAATATCTTTCACAAGCATCTGCAAAGACTTGCATTTCCAAATAGCTAAGGGACAATTCCTATATATATTATTGCATGGAGTAGGGAGGCACTTTTTCCCCCCATTTTTGTGACTGTATCCTGGTAATAACACTATGAAATGTTATCTCAAAAGGCACATCAGCTTAATATCAGTATTAATATCTTAACAAGGAAGCTTTATCTTAGAATAAAAGTGCTGTTTTATTCCAGGCACAATAAATATTATACATATTTAACCCACTGGGCTTTGATGGAAAGGTCTAACAGCAATGGAATACAATATTATGAAATTCTAATACAAAACGTTTTCTTGACACAAGATCAGCTCATTTCTTCTTTTTTTTTTTTTTTTTTTTAGCTCCCCCGCCAAACCCAGGAGAAGTACAGGCTGTGACAAAATTCTGGGAATCAACACTCTGATCACTTGAACACCCATTAATTCCCACATGATGGACCTGACTGTGTCTATTTAGTGGATTAGAAAGTTCTGGGGAGGACTAAAGAACTAATTAGCCTATTAACACAGAGGGTGGCACCGGAAGGAAGTGCTGGGGGAGAGGCAGGCTAATGGAGTAAAAACCAAAAAAGATCTGTTTAGTCTACAGAAGAGACGAGTGAGGGGAGATTTGATAGCAGCCTTTACTACCTGAAGGAGGGTTCCAAAGAGGATGGAGCTCGACTGCTCTCAGTGGTGGCAGATGATAGAACAAGGAGCAATGGTCTCAAGTTGCAGTGGGGGAGGTCTAGGTTGGATATTAGGAAACACTATTTCACTAGGAGGGTGGTGAAGAACTGGAATGGGTTACCTAGGGAGGTGGTGGAATCTCCATCCTCAGAGGTTTTCAAGGCCCGGCTTGACAAAGCCCTGGCTGGGATTATTTAGTTGGTGTTGGTCCTGCTTTGAGCAGGGGGTTGGACTAGATGACCTCCTGAGGTCTCTTCCAATCCTAATTTTCTATGATTCTATGATCTCTGGATGAAGAGATCTCTTCCATCTCCTTGGCAGAGGGTTGAAGAGGAACTGATATTGTAAAAGCTGTCATGGATGGATCAGTAAAGATGTTGGGAAGGGCAATGTAAATAAATTGCATGGTGATTTTTAACAACTGAGGGTCTCCAAATATGCACAGACAGAGCAGAAGAAAGGTGGGATCTTGCCCTGTCATACATGCTGAGAAAAAAAGATTATTTCAATATTATATTATATTATTTATATACACACACACACACACACACACACACACAAAGTATATATATAAAACCTCAGTATTCAGACAAAAGATTATCTCAATATTATAATATATATTTTTATATATAGATATATATAGATATAGTCAGATTAGTCCATGGTGTAGTTTCAGTGAATTTGAAAGAGTCACATGAGGCATGAGTTTGGGCCCCTGTGCTAAGAATGTAGGACCCAGTCCAGTGAGATGCTTAGCACAATCATCACTAGCAGTTGAGGGGGCTCAGCATCTTTTAGTTCTACGCCTTTATTCCCAACAGTTTTCAATGAATAGCACATTCTCCATTGCAATGAAAAGTTTTTAAACACAGTCAGAAAACAGCTTAGCTGTAACTATGTTTAAGCAGAATTCAGATAGTTTTAAAACCAGTCAAATGCCAATGTACAGGACCTTTGGAGTGACAAGCTGTTCTGCACTTTTCTTTATCTAAAATATCTAGAAAGGAGTATTCTTCCTCCTGGATTTGAGAAGGTCCAATTCAAAGGTCACACCCTCTATGCTGCTCAGATTGTAAACTCTTTGGGGCAGGGATTGTCTTTGTTCTGTGTTTGTACAACACCTAACGTTCTAAGCTCCTAGGTGCTATGGTAATATAAATTAATAATGATACGCAATGGTAAGGGCTTGCCTCTGGGGTAGGTAAAATGTAGCACATCAGTGCATGCCCTCTGGCTACAGTGCTTCTTTAGCAGAAAACCTTACACAGAAGGCATGGATTAGTTTAAAAAAAAAAAAAGGTTTCTGCAAGACAGGAATTTCAATGTGCAAGAGGCTTGGCAGAGGGTCTGAAAAGCATTGGTTTTTTATGGCCAGTAGTTACTTTAAAGCCTGGCATTTAAGGATATATGTACCTAAGGGCTTGTCTACATGGGCAGATTCCTGGTTTAGTTATAGCAAAATAACTATTCTGCTACAGTGATACCGGAATAGCTACATTTATGCTGGAATAACCCCCTCAGGTGGACACACTATTCCAGAATAAAAATGATTTTATTCCAAAATAATTACTCCACTTTGGAAGTGGTATATTTTTTCTGGAATAAAATCACTTTTATTCTGGAGTAGTGTGTCCACACAGGAGGATTATGCCAAAATAGCTATAACAGAATAGATATGCCAGGAAATTTCCCCACATGGTCAAGGTTTTATATATTAAAAGTTATTCCTCAAGGAGAACTTCCACTTCTGTACAAGTGATAGTGCTAGGTTTACTAGATCCAGGCACAGATAAAACAGAATGGTTAAAGGGGACTGGGGGGGAAGTCTGAATCTCCTCTAGCTCAATCACAGCTAGTGGTGTTCAAACTGAGGATTGACAAGAGAAAATAAAAGAGCTGTGTTGAACAGTATATGGTGAGTATTGTTAGTTTTGTCTGCCAAATCTATTCCTCTTCCCTCAATAAAATGCCTGTGGCTTGGGAACTGTATTTTTAGCCAGCTTTGTCTCTGTATCTAAGGCTCCATGCTACCATTTCTCATGTAAACAAATCCAAAATACTTTATTTTATTGGACAGCTTGATTCATTTAACAATTCCTAATTTGAAGGTGTGTTTTTATCTGCAGCATCCTTAGCTGTGCCCTGTAGATCTCCAAAGCTTTTTTTTTTTTGCCAAAGTGTCCGTGTAAGTTCAGTGAGCATTTATTAAATGAAAGTTTGAATGTCCCATACATGCATGTTCAACTTTGCTTATAAAGTTGAACATATAAAGACAAACAAACCAAAAGAAAGAAACCCACTCAGTGTTTTGGCTCCCCAGATTTAATTGGAACCATTCCTTTCAGCACTATTTATCAACAAAGGATCCTATTTCCCACTACACTGTATGCAGCCAGTGCCACTTAACTTGGTTTAGAGTTTCGATAATGTAGTGGTGCCAAAAATGACCACAATACCCAGAATGACTGCAGCTCATTAACAGTGCTTTCAAGTGCATAAAACATTGATTTTGTTTTAACATGAAGGAGGGGAGTGGGGAAAAAAAACATAATAATGGTTGTCAAAATACCCAAAAGGGTTTGTGGAAATACCAACCCACTCTGCCAAAAGACCCACAAGTAATCTCCTAAAATCCAGGGGCCCTATTTTCCTCCTGCAGGATCTAAGTAACTATTAATATTCTGTCTGTGAAGAATAGGGCCACAGGATTGATGGGGGCAGTAGAGAGATTACTTTTTTAGAACTTCTGTATGCTTCTTGCTTAATTAAAAACATTGCTACACCATTCCACTGTAATGACCACAACACTTTTTCCCAGCTTGTGTCTCAACCTCGCTTGGGTGAGGATAGGGTGTGGAACCCTTGCAAGTGATAGAATCGCAATCTCTGAATTTTGGAATACAGGGCTGCTCCTTGAAATGCATGCGAGATATAGGCATGCTAGGGGGTACTAGGATGTGCCATCCTAAAGAATCCAATTCTCACACACAAATCTTGCAGACTGGGAAGCTCAGGGAATGGTTGACACTATTAGAACTGGCTGGAAAATGGAAATCCCTTCCTGCAAAAAAAATTCACATTTTGGAAAAAGGTTAACCCCCCCCCCCCAAAAAAAAAAAATTGCAGGATGGAATTTCATTAAAAACTCAGTCTGGGAGACACAAAATGGATTTTTTTTATTTTTATTTTTTTTTGGCTTCCTGGCTGCCTGCCTTGAAGGCTCTTGTCAATTTCACTAAAGTGAAGTGAAATACCCAGGGAGCTGCTGGAGATGAACAGAGCCACTCAGCCTCCTACCTCCCCTCCAGCTCCAGCAGCCAAAGAGACAGAGAGCCTGGCCACTCAGCTCACACACTCCCCAAAAGGCAGAAAGTACAAAGAGGAGTCTTCCAGGCAGGCAACTAGGGAGCTGTCATTTCGATTTTCCCAAAAGAAAAAAGAAAAAATCAGCACAGAACATTTCAATTTTGCACAAAGGACATTTTCCATCACAAAAGCATTGTGACAAAAGGTCCCTGCCCAGCTCTACACCCTACACCATTTTCAGGGCATTGTTTATCTTGGACAACCTAGATCTGTTAGCCTTATTCACTTGGGAATCCTTACTTACATAATTGCTCCAATTAAGCCAAAGAGACTTTTGTGTGAATACTGTAAGGACTGCTCAAGTGATCAAGGATTTGCAACACTAGAACCCTATTTTGTATGTGGTCGTGTTTGAATGTCCGTTTATCTGTATAGGCTTTTGTGTATAAAATAGTGGCATATGCCTTCCAGTAACCATATGGTGTTGAACTAATGTGAAGTAGGTCAAAGGAAGGGAGTGAAAGCAATGCCCTAAGGCACGGGCTTTCACAATTCTACAAACTACACCCTAATATGCACTAACTCCCATTAGTTTGACAGGGCATATTACATAAGGAAATCAAACACCCACAAAAGAATTCTGAACAGAATTCTAACAACATTTTCCAAATGCCAAAGGAATTTCAAAATCCCTTCCCTCTCCAATCTAGTGCACTGAAAGCCAAGGAACTGTACTGTGAACTCTAACTAGATAAAACCAAATTACCGGTATGATCCTCTACATGGCTTTCAATAATGCATTTGTTACAGTATGAAATACTGTACGCAGTGTACTGAGCATTTTTTCTTTTCAAAATGTAATAAAATGAAATTTCCACTGAAATATGATCAACAGTTACTCTACCAGCATACTAAAGCTTTTCTGAGGCCGGATATTAGATGTGTTCCAAAATTTATTTTTAAAAAAGACTTTTCTCCAAAAAGAGGAAAGACTCACCAGTAGGATCATAACCCCTGGGTAGATGAAATCCACTAACAAAGGATTAGCACAGGACCTCACTCTGCTTTAATAATCCCTCTAGAGGGTACGTTCCATTCTTTTTCAATGATCCCTCTTGTCCAAATCAACTGAAATTCAGAAAATTCCATTTTTGGTGTTTGTTTTCACTGTCATTACTAAAGGACAATCTGTTGGGTCACTTTTTCTTAATGAAGCAGTAATTGAGAGTCACAGTACTGAGCAGAACAAGTTAGATGAAAAAAATTAGTGATCTGTCTGTCTTCTTACATGGCCTCCTTCACCATAGTATCGGAGAGTTTGTTAAGCTCCATTCAGGATGGGACAAAACCAGGTGCTGGAGTCTTATTCTTTCTGGGATTCCTATGCAGATATACTATAATCACTCCAACATCATATACAAAAAACATCATTCTATTATGTGCCCCACCTATAATAAAAATAAATGTTGCAAACGTAGGGAAAGTTCTACACACATTATTAAGCAAAATAGTAGACACTAGGTGTAACAGGGTTCACGACCTGCCTCTCTTCCTGGGGTCCGCTTGCTCTCCCCAATAAGGCTCAGAGAGGCTTGAGGGTTGTGCAACACCCGTGTCTTTATTTACTTAAGGTTGCCCCACCACCAGTGTCCATCTATATACAAGCTTTACAGGCAGAGTCAGCTTCAGCTAGGAGGTTGTCTGTCTGACTTCTCCCTTGCTGCCCCTCTGCCTTCTGGCTCCCAGTCTTTATAGCCCTGGCTTGTCAGGCCAGCAGGTGTTGCCAATCCTCAGGCCTTTTCCACCAGCCCCAATCTGCTTCCCTTGATTGGAGCCCACCAGGCAGCTGCTAATTAGGTGCTTTTGCACCAGCACCATGCTACAGAAGGTGATAGGTACTTCAAAACATTCATGATATTTTGAGGTTTCAAATGGGAACCAATACCACAACTAACTTTGCCATCCATGTTAACCATAGGGTTTAGCATTATATTTCAAATGTAATATGTTCAAATCCTACTAGCTTCCATTGTTATTTGCAGCATATTAATATTTTTGCATCAATGCAGTGATAGAGTAAACCTCATCACTTTTCAAAACACATAGTTATTGTTCATTCAAAATACTTCACATGTAAAAATAGCCTGTCAGTGAAAAGAGCAATTCATGTTTGCAAAAAGATGTGATTTCTACCTTTAAAATTCACATTAGAAGAAGAGAAAAGAGTTAGCCATTTCAATGGTAAAGTCAAATGTGGCATTATTGTTGATAACGTGGGTCTGATCCTGTAATTGCTAACCACTTCCTGGGAGATGTTGAGTAGCCTCAACTCCCAATAACTTCAGTAAGGGACAAGGTCATTCACTGGCTCTCACAGTGTGTTCAGCACATTGCAGGATTGGGTCCTTGGTCATTCCTCCCTAGTTCAGAGCATTCTTCCTATGGACCTTTCAGATAATGAATTATATCAAGTGTAAGTTGCTCATTTAAATGACTAACCATTTTTGCTAGCTTGGCTTGTACACAAATTCCACATCTTTAAAAAGCCAAACTGTTTCTTTTCTTTCTTATCATTTTTACTCTCCATACAAAGGTAACTCTGCACCCACTGAATCACTCTGAGAATATTTATTAAGCATCAGAAAACCAATACTTCATGGTTTTTGCCATTTGATTTCAGTAACTCCTGACTGGGCTATGCCAAAAGCCAAAAGGTTTATTTTGCTCCACCATTCTCCAGACACATTTAATCCACTTGAAGCCCCATGGGTCCAGAGTCTTTGAATGCAGCTTCACTGTTCAGGGGACTCTTAAATCATCAAGCTTAACAACGTTAGATACTGCACGTGTAAAACATCATCAGGCAATCACTAGGTTGGAGGATCAAAAATACTGCCATGCATTCAAATATTTTAATGGACAGAAGAGAGATGGGGGGGAAACAGGAAAATTATACTACATATGTCCAATGTCTGAAAACAGGGAGCGTCTCCATTATGATTTTAATAAAATGTCTCCGAAAATAAAGGGAAGATCTTATATGGGAAGATTTCGTGTGTATTACACTAGATAGATGGTCAGTATTATATTCTGTTCTAGAATGCTCTCTCTTCAATTAAATTAATCACCAAATATATATCTCAAACCTTTGAGTCAGACTGAATATAAATGGTCTCATTTGATGACTTCACAATTGTGGTAAACTGTGCAATCCACTACCAAGTCCATTTTGGAGGAGCTTGGGTAAATAATACAGGCTTTCACAGCATGGAAGGCAGCTGGAATTTTTATTGAATCTGGTGCTTTGGAAGTAGGTTCTACAGGAATACAAAGAGTTATCAGTTCTGGGCCAAAATTTTAGAACTCAGGCATAGGTTGGTGTGTAATAGTGGACTATGATGGCATGACAGATATCATGAGTTCACCTCCAAATGACCAGCATACTGTGAAACTGATCATTTGTACAGGCAGTTAGCGTAAGTGCACACTCGATCACAATATCATTGAATGCACAGATTGTGTGTATGCATTTTTCTGCTCACAATTTAAAAAAAAACTTCATGCTCTGCTTCTAGATTTATTAACTTTTTTTCTATAGCAAGTGAGAATCTATTACTCCTTTGTAAGAATTTCAAAATGCTTTACAGATGATACTGAGATAAGCCTCTGTGAGGTAGTTAAATATTATTATTGCTATTATACAGATGTGGCACTGGAAACTGAGGCCCAGAGAGCTTTGGTAACTTTCCCAAAGTCATACAGTAGGTCTGTGACAAAGACAGGAATATAAATCAGATTTTCTGACTACCAGTCTTGTACTTTAAGACTCTGATTCATCAAAGCACTTACACATGTGATTCACTTTAGGCACACAAGTGGTCATAGTGGGTGAAATCCTCTCCCTGCTGAGATCAAAAGGAGTTTTGCTGGGGGGCCAGAGAGAGTGGTGGCTGGTGACTGAGAGCACAGCTCTGTAGGCAGCAGCACAGAAGTGGGAGTGGCAATACCATACTAAGCCATCCTTACCTTTACGCTGCTGCTGGCGGCAACTCTGCCTTCAGAGCTGGGCTCCCGGCCAGCAGCCGCCGCTCTCCAGCTGCCCAGCTCTGAAGACAGCGCCGCCGCCAGCAGCAATGCAGAAGTAAAGGTAGCAGTACTGCAACCCCTCCTACAATAACCTTGTGATTTCCCCCCACCCCACCCCACCCCACCCCCCTTTTTGAGGCAGGACCCCTACAATTACAACACTGTGAAATTTCAGATTTAAAAATAGCTGAAATCATGAAATTTATGATTTTTTAAATCCTCTGACTGTGATATTGACCAAAACAGACAGTGAATTTGGTAGGGCCCTACAGATATATATTGCATAAAATGGGGGGTTGCTTTTCTTGCCCTGAAGTGCTTGTAAAGTCTCCTCTATTATTTTTTCCCCACTCTTTACACCGTAAGATTTGCTCTTCTTGTGTCTACACAGAATTTCTAAAACGTTGCTAATTACTACCATTCTGTGTTAATATCAGGGCAGCTTGCATTAAAATTTCAATTGTTTACAAGCTAAGGCACCAATCCTGCATACACGTTTTCTGTTGTGAACATGAGTAGTCCCAATGACCTTAACAAGACCATTCACATGCATAAAATTAAATGTGTGATTATGTGTTTGTAGGATCATGGCCTATGGGTCTGATTTTGTGAGGTTCCAAGTGCCTTTAACTCCTACCAAGTCAGTGGTCACCATGGATTGAGTCCTAAAGGCCTAATACTGCTCACTTTACTTATGTCCCATAAACTAAGGATCTGATCTATACCCCATTGAAATCAATGGAAGTCTTTCCACTGACTCCAGTGAACTTTTAGATCAGCCTCTATATCAATGGGAATTCTTGTGTACATTAAAAAGGATTTGGCCCTAAAATCAGTTGTACAGTAATTGAAATCTGGAAATTGTTCCCCTAAAACTTGATAATGTACAACTAGCTAGATTTAATAAAAACTTGATCAGTAATATCTCAAAGGCAGACATCTATAAAATTAATTATGCTTCTCTGAGGCTATGCTTCTTTTCCCTATTCTACACCATATAGTAGATTAAAAAAATCCAAATTTATTAACTTAATCCTTTTGTGTAAGAGCCATAACAAATTATTAGCATGTACACTTTCTATATTAACAAATCATGTCACCTATTCCTTGAATAATACCAAGAAGAGATGGAGTTCTGGTTAGTCTGTAGTATGAGCTCTAGAGAGTATTAGTAGTGGAATTAATTTCAGCAATGAGATACTGAGGCCAAGCAAAGTGTCCAAGGTCACTAAACTCCAGATGGTACGCTAATATATTTACAGGACTGATGCCTCCTGACATTTTCAATTTCTTATGTCGAGTTGCTCTTGGAACCAATCAAACTGAGAAGCTGGCAGTTGCAATTTGCCCACAAAATTAAATGTACAAGATTAGAGCTCTTGTTTTTAAGCAGCTATTTGACTACGCTGACATGGAGCCACTGTTCCTGACTCTTGTTGATTTTCACTAACTGATCACCCCAGCACATCAAATTCAATCCACACACAACAGATTGGTTGTCTACAGGAAAGTTTATTCACGTTCACTGCCATTGATTTAAGAAAATCTCTTAACTAGTAGAAGCAAAGCACATAAAAAATTACAGCTGGGCCAAGAGAATCCTGCATGAAGTAATTATCTCCGACATTAGTCAAAGGCCCATGGATAAGTGGAATATTTGCATTCCGCAATATGAGCTGTTGCCAATCCTGTAGGCATTCCCCTTAAAAGCCCAGCCCAATATTTTCAAAAGTGTGCACGTACTTTTGTATATGCCCAGTGCATGTGCAGTTTGGATATTTATGTGCACAGAGATGTGTGAACATGCACATACCTGACTTGCAAGTGTACATCAGGTATTTTTTGTACCTCTTTGAATGACTGTGTCAGAACTTTAAGGGCCTTTCCATCACTAAACTACAACCAGAATTTTTTAACCAGTTAAAGTCCCTGTAACCAGTTCTAAGTAACAGTTCAATTTGTGTCTACACAACAGTTCTTCTGCATAACAGCCGGGTCTGCAAGCCTGACTTACAAACACAGTTAGGGAGCATGGTATTAGTGCATTCTGGGAAAATGTAGAGAGCTATCCCACAGTGCTTCAGCATGGAACAGTCAGCTCAGATGAAATGCACAAAGAGGAGCACAGGTAGTACACGGGGCAATGCATTCCTGGATGTCCTATCACACACTGACTTAAAAGGAAGGAGGACAAGCCAAAGTGATCATATTGAAAAAAAAACAAAAACAAAAACCCACAATGACTTATGCCTATTAATTCAATTAATGCAACTCTCCCCCAAAATATAGAGCATGAAGAACTGGATACTGGAAGACAAACAGGCTCCAACTTTGTCATTTGAAGGCAGATGAGTTGTATGACAAATACACTTGCCAGCCAAAGTTTTAGATTGATAGATTGTTTGATGCCTTAAAATTTAGATGACAATGCGATTGATAACTTTTTGAGCCCTGGGAAGTCTGCAGGAGAAGAACTTACTTCCTTCCCCTCCTGCAAGCCTCCTGGCTCTCCTGTAGACCTTGGGAACTCCTCTTCCCCCTTACACTCTCTTCTAATGCCCCAATATTCCTATGGCCTCGGTTCCCCTCTCCCCACCACCACTAATGCACCTTCCACCACCCAATCCACTCTTCTTCTATTAGAACATGCATGTTAGATGTGCGGTAAGAAAGAAAATGTACATGTATCCAATGTAAGCAGCTCTACCTTACAAGGAGTAAATGAATGGAGCAGTGGCTAGCCAGAGGAAGCAGGCTGAGTCTCAAGCACAGTGCAGGCCAGGGAAACAGGGAAGCCAGTGAAGTAATTGTAGCTGCTCCATTTAATACTTTACACTCCCAGCAGAGAAAATTTTAACTCTCTCTCTCCATGCCTGACACTCAGAGCTTTTCAGACTGCATGGCGCCTACTATTTCATGAGTAAAACTCTGAGAATCAGACAGGGGAAGCTGCAGCACTGCAGAATGGTTTTCAGTTCTCTGATGTGTACACTGAGGGTGGCACTATTGCTGAACTGAGCGTGTTCAAGAGAGCCACTGGTGTGGGGGTGTGGCGTGGGGTAATACTTGCAGATCGTACCCTGAGGGTGAATATTGCCTCAGCTGTGATTTCTTTGCTACTTAGAAATGCACTTTGAGCCAACTCAACTTTAAATTAACCAAGATGTTTGGATGGAATAGATGTTAATTTCAGTCCAATAATAACATCCTGTAATTTTTCATCCAAGCGTTGCTAGATTCTTCAGCTGACCCACCACAGTGGCACATGATGGAGCTTTGCTGACTCCCTCTGGCAGGGGCTGTTCATTAACCCACCTTCGCTCTGAAAGGAGACAAGAGTGCCCTTTCCACTCAGAAGACTCTATGGCTGAGCAGCGCTTGTAGGAGGAACCCTAGGAGAATGCTTGTGCTGGAGTTTCTTGTTTATTTTAGTTAACTTGCTAATAGAGAAGGCAGGGGAAGAGATTTAAAGCAACAGCGTGTTGAATGTTTCGGAGCTGGGAGGTGGCAGTTGAATGCCACCTTCTCACCAAGGCATGTTATGCTCTTTGCAGCAATATTGTTTTTAAAAACAGAATTGATTTTTTTTTACAGGTCTACAGTTATGGTAGGAAGCTGGTAAAAAACAACCAAAATGAAAGACATCTTGTAAAGAATTAATGTAGTACATCATTTTGCTCCAGTTTACTATTTTCCTGCAATTTGCTGAATAAAACTGAGGAACATATTACAGTACTAGCACCACAGTAAGAATGAAAATGAAATGAGAGGTTTATTTTAAAACCTAATTTGTCAAAATGTATATGTAACAACATGATGCTCATTTTCTTTCCTGATCTACATCCAGAGTCCTGATGATCTTAAATACATGGCAGCTCTCTATGGGCAGATTACCAGTTTATTATCTGGGTATTCTAGGCACAGCTGATGATGAATGAGAGACATTTGTATCACTAATTCAGCCCAGCTCTAAAACCATTTTTATCCTAATGAAAACCTCAACTATTACAAATCCCAAATATTCTGGCCTACATAAATGAGATCCCAACTGCTGTTACAGTAACAATTCTTTATACATGTTAAATACCATTAGGATGCTGACCTTACATAGATTTCAAACCACATCATTGAACCATATGGTAGTTAAAAAATAAAAGGGCAGTACCATGGTCCAGAGGATGTCTGACATTAAAACAAAAAGGAGGAGATATATAGGCTGGTCCCAAAGACTACCTGATTAAGGTCCCAGACCAGCTCTGAGGAATCCCATTGACTTCAACAGAATTATGATGCACAAAGTTACACACATGATCTTTAAGCATCTTGCTGAAACAAAGCTTCATATGGATGGGGGTGCAGCTAATGTGATCAAGTTAGAGATATCAGGCAGATGGCAGTATTATTGTGGAAGGGGTTCCCGGATTTGGAAGAAGGGGTCTTATTAAGCACCTAACAACAGAACCAAATTGTAACAAATACTCAAGGGCAATGAATGCATGCACCCCAAAAAAACAAAAAAACACAAATATTTAAAAATTGGGTTTCTTAAATATTTGATGGCCAGGAAGTATGGCACACCAAGGACCCATTAAATTATTTAACCAGCAAATAATTCCAGTGTTTACAAAACATAAAGACTCTAAAACTTCAGCAGTGGTGTCTCTCCAACCTCCTGCTTTATGAGCAAGAAGAGGAAAAAGAAGATCACAGTGACCTGCTGGAATAAAAAAAAAATGTTGATCAATAATATATGACTCTTCTTGTCAGCAATATTTCCATTATCATCTCTGGAGGAACAGAGGCACTATGTACAATGTAAGAAGAGTCTTCTTGTTTTTACCTCTGACCAACTCTCATTCAGCTGTCACTTGCAAATATATCTACACCAGTACACCATAAGAAGCTTGAGCTGAAAATTATTCTGGTGAGGAATTAAATGATCTCCAGTTTAGTCTAGGTCCTGTGTAGTGTACCATTAGACTCTTGACTTTTGACAAGCTGAAATGCACTCACACCTCTGGTCACAGTGAAGCTTCACTGAGCTTGAGGTTTAGGACCCTAAGGCAGTTTAAATGCTTTAGTTACTTGTAGGTGATGTTTTGGTTTTTTTTCCTGCAGTGAGACTAACAGAGATATCAAAGCAGGTAACATCCCTCTCTCTTTTGGAGTGAATATTTAAAAAGAAACCATTTGGAAATGGGTATGCTCTAAGCCATTAAAAAGTCCTAGATGACAAATTAATTCTGCAAAGCTTTAAACTGACATGTTTCACCCTCTTTGTAGTGAAGATCAGTAATCACAAACCTGACAAGGCCCTACCATCAGCAGCAGCTATAAGAAAATGTGATATTTCTTGGCACATTTACTTGGCATCCATGTAATTGTTTTGTTATTAGAAATAAGTGCAGGCTGAACTTAGTGTAATAAAAAGGGTTAGTTCCCTGTCCCCCTTTCAATTAGACACATTTTAAATTCCAAAACTCATGAGTTTTGTTTTTGTTTTGTTCCATAGTACCCAGAAAAATAATTTCAATCACATTTTGGATGCTAACAACAGGACACTCACTTTATATTTCAAAAGTTACCGGGCAGGTGGCATAACACACAGCTTCCTTATCAACCAACCTGCTATGCTATCTCCCTGTAAAAATTTAAGTCTTACAGTATCTAGGGCACGTACATAAGGGCTCTACTGTGACTTGCAGCAGCCATATTGGGTTTGGAGCATTGCTGGGCTACACCAGCCCAATTTGAATAGGAGCACTGGGATGACCAAAGAAAGGCACAACACTACCCAGAGCCTCAGAGGGAGTTCCCAGCGGTGGCACCATTTCATGGAGTGCAGCATGTGCTCCACAACATGGCCAGCCAGCTCCACAGGCCGGTGAAGATAGAGAGACAAGGACATGGCAAACAGTGACCTTTAGAACTTTCCTTTCCTCAACATCAAAATCATGGGCTGCTTTAGTATGCACACTATGACCTAGGAAAAAAAGAAGCTGCAAGGAAAGACTAGAATGTGACAGCAGAAACCTTATTCCAGACCTGACCAACTATGAAACACTCCAGGTTCATCTGCATTCTGCTGGAACCCTGGATCCTATCAATCTGGTCTCAGATCTGGGTAAGATTTATGATTTCCTAATGATGGATGAAGTTCAGGTGTCCCTACTGAATTACTAGATCTATCCAGAGTCTCTGAAATCTATCTACCGAGGTGTTTATATAACAGTCCTCCCCATAGTATCTGAGCACTCATGTGCATGAAAAGTGAACTTCAAAGCAAAATTCAGTATTTGCACAGGAATCCGATCACAACTAAGTGACAAGGCTGAATTCATAGACCAAAAAATTGAAAAGGTACTAGAGTAGACTTTAAAAATAAATATATCCGAGAAACTGTAATCTGTTCAATTTCCAAGCAGAAAGGAAGGTTGAACACATCAAACAAATGTTTTTCTGACAAATATTCATGCATCTTTAATTCCTATCCATCTTTAAAACCTCTTTAATTTTTATCCAACTTTAGTGCATAGCCTATAAAATCTTCTTTGGCCCATTTTGTTAAAATGTTACATGAAGCTACCTAGAGAGATGGCATGATTTTGGGCTGTATTCCCAACAGTTTGTTGCTGATACTTAGTTCTACATCTTTTTATTGTTTTAATCAGTTCGGAGCACTGCAGTTTCCTTGCTTTCCCAAGGCTTGGCCAAGATAGACACCTGGATGAGAAACAGTTATCTTAATTACACCAGTTTAGGCTTGGCAAGCCAGTAAATTGGCCAGTCAAATAATGTCAACTATCCAGTCAATTGACTGCCATTTAGATGACAACAGTCAAATATTGTCAAATATTCCAGCAAGAATACTCTGATGTAAGTGGTGGCCTACCTTTCTGGTTGCCATTCTTTCATTTTTTAGAACTTCATTTCATTGTGTTTCGCATTTTGAAAGTCAAAATAATTCAATTAAAAACATTATTGTCTGTAATTAGGCATAAGTATCTATCTAAGGCTAAGCCTAAGGGACACCAAAAAGCATTACTCTTCTTTGTTGCTGTTCTAATAAATAAGTGCTTTAAAATTCTTGACCATTTTTGACATTATTTGACTGGTCAATTAACTAATTTTTTGAGGACCGGACAAATGCCCAACCCAATAATAGTTTACATCAGGAGTCACTCCACTGAAGTCATTGGAATTTCACCAGTGTAGAATAAGTGTTCTCTAAATGAGAGCATAATCAGAAGTGATGCTGGATGTCAAGGGACAGCAATTTGATGAACTGATGAAGACTTTAGCTTTTCCATGTCCTACTGTGATATGTAGATCCCTTGTCAAAGACACTCAGTAACCCTGAATGTGCATCTTACACGACTCTTATAGAATTCTATATAATACTGTATCTTGAAGAAAATACTACCCATCTGAAATCTACAAACCTCAAAACAAAATCTCTTTAACAATCTTATAAAATAATATCATACACAGTGATAACTAAGATATAAGTGATATCTAAATGTTTCCCCATAGCTGCAATAGAAAATAACTGTATTATTTCCAGTAATGTTGCCAGGTAACTGTTTTCAAATGCTGATTTTTTAATGGAGGCCAGTGTGTTTGGATCATATCCCATATATTATAAGGATTTGTGATAAAGTGTTTAGACTTTGACAGTTATTCTTGCTTTTTGTTTCTGGATGGACGGACAGATGGCTTAAACAGATTTCAGCAATGCTGTCTTAACACAATTACAGTACACAGCATTGATTGACTATGTAAGGGACAGGCTATTTTTTGAAGGCAATACCCAGAAAGCAAAAACTGAATCCTAGTAGGTGACGTTTGGCTAGAAATGCATACAGTCAATCACTGTGTACTGTCCACTGGAAATTCAAAATGAATTGCTGCGTTCACTTTTTAAGATATTGCGGGCTGGAATATCGGATATTTAGAAATAAAGCTCTATATAAATGTATGTTGTGTACTGTTACTTCAGGTTATGTTCTGTTGTACCCTATTAAAATAAATATTACCATGACCTTAGAGATGAGGGAGCCAAAAAAAAATTAAACTGACATGATGTGGCATTTCATAAAACATTAACAATATTAAAAACAAAACATTGTTCTGAATATCTCCAGATAACCATAAAAGCACATTGGGTAATGAAAACATTTTTTTCCCCACCCCTGGTGTCAGGAGCCTTGTGCCAGGTGATATTATGAAACTGAAGATGTACAAAAGATTATTTTAAAAATTCATGACATGGTGCACTGCATTAGTGAGACTTGCTGCTCCTCGCCCTCCACACAGGGTATTTGGTTTCATCAGGGGTGAGTCCCCAATAGGAAAGTAACTAATCCATGGTACAAAATCACCTTACATGTGGTAACTAACATGAGGCAAAATCCTAGTGAAGACAAGGCAGTTGTGGTTCTAATATGGGTTAGCTAAGAGGCAAACCCTGGGCTCATTAGCATTTACCTCAGCCTTCTAATGGTGTCAAGGCTACAACCTGCCATGTCCACACTACGATGTTACTACATATTAGCAAATACGTGGTTAAAAATAACGTTAATTAGCATGAGCAACGAGAAATGCAGGATAAATACGAAGTCTTCACTTGTTTTTATGAAGTGGCTAACATATGCCTGGCTAACATAAAGCAAAAATAAGAAGTCATGATTCTCTGTAGGAATTTTTTTTAAAGATGCTTTGAATAATACAACCTTTTCAGTGTTTTAAATATTCTTTACATCAACCCAAACTAAAATGTAATGCAACATGAAAGGGAAGTAAAGTTGTCATTTTAATTAAGAGAAACATATTTTGGACAGGGTATGTATTGGCATCTCAGATGATTTGTATGGAAACTGAAACTTTATCCACACATAATAGAAACACTTTTAGAAGTACAACGAAATTCTATTCAAGATTGAAGATTTCGAAACCAAATATCTTGAATATTGTCTTTCAGAAGGAAATTAATAACACTGTCTAATTTTAGGCAAATTTTAAATGTTTCCTTGGTTTTACAAAAATTAATGGTTCCCCATATATCAATAGCTGATATTTTCGATGACCATTGTTCAGCAAATGGCAGCCAGTTATTAAAGCACTTACTGGGATTCTCTCTCCCATTTATTACTCTGAGGCTATGCAAAGAGATTCAGTAATGATAGTATTTAGGATTTTTAATAACTGTGTTTTGAATGAATGCTTATTTTTCTTTAAAATAAAAAAAATTGAAAATCAAGAACTATTATCTTAATTGTACAAGTTCAATAGACAATCTTCATTTCATTTTTACTGTACCCAAGGGCTTTGTCTAATCTATTGTATTTATTTAGATTTATAAAAATGCTAAAAAGGGTGTCTAACTACACACTCTAGATCATAACTTAGAAATAACCTTGACATAACTTAGAAATACATCCTCAGTGCTGATGCACAGTTTAAGATAGTCCATCAGCAGTGTCCTAGGCAAAAACTCAAAACCCCTTCCTCTTAAAGATTTCCTTTCCTGTCCATGCCCCCTCCGCCCCCAGCCCCATCCCAATTTAAAATGTTTGGGGAAAACAGATGAGCTTTGCAATGTTCCCTGAAGGTCATCAGATTTAAGCTATTTCAGATCAAAGGGAGTCGTGAAACCAAAGCCACAGAACCCTCATAGGGATGGCCCTCTCTCATTTGTACCAACAGGGCTTCAGTTCAAGTGCCTCTGCTGATCTCTACTGTGGCCACATGGCATGGAGAGAGAGGTTCGCTCTCTCAGCTGGGTATGTCCTACGCCATTTGGGCTTTAAAGGTCAAAACTGATTCCTTAAACTTCACCTGAAAATCGACAGACAAGTAGTGAAAATCTTGGAGCACTGGTTTAATATGCTTGTAGCGAGATACAAATTTAATCTGACCTTCAGACGCTCTGCATTAAGTAGCTAGAGGAAATGCACCCTCCTCCAGGAGGGTGCTTTCTCCTCAGCAGCCGCCACTTCCTACCCATTTAGGAATTTCCATGGCATGACCAGTGAATGTACTGGTGTGCTAATGTGAGACCCTGGGGTTTCCCCTGGCTCATGGTCTTGGAAACACATTTTAAAATGGCATTTTGCTGGCAGACTGCTCTGATAAGGAGAGCGTTAGTCAAACACCAGAGACGACAACCTGTCGGCTGAAGATTAACCCCCCCCCCCCCCCCCCCAAATGATACTCCCCCAAGAGACTTTCAGGTTAGTATATGGTTATTTAATAACTATCTGAATTTATTTAAACAAGTGCAATAGCCCCATAATATTATACTATATTATTATGAAATACCAACTGTTCAGTGGGAATCTAACCTACTACAAACCTTTCTAACTGGCAGAAAAAACAGAGATAATTACCAAGATGTAGGGCCAGATTCTCAGCAGGTATAAATCAGCAAAGCTCCTCTTACCTTAATGGAGCTGTGCCAATTTACACCAGCTGAGGATCTGATCCACTGTTCCCGCTAATGGTCATAATCATATCAGCATGGCCACAAAGCATCCTGACAAATTAGTGGTCATTAAATGAAGTCATTGTTCTTTTTGTCACACATAGTCCCTCGACAGCTTGGACCCAAGTCTGATTTCATGCCATTGTATCTCTATGGACTCTGATAATGTGAGAGGGCAATCAGAACCACTGTTGGCCGTGGTTGGACGTCCTTTAAAGAAGAAGAATGCTGCATGCAGCTTTCATGCTGTTTTAGATGAATATGAAGATCAAGAAAGCTCAAAAAAGTCACATGTGCATAGCGTTACTCTTAGACTTTTATAAGGATTCCTGTTATACCATCTTTCCACTGCTGTCAACTCAAACCATATTTGGCCCCATTTCTCTGAATACAATAAAATTCAATAACCAGAGACTGGTTGTGAAAGTGCTGTAGTTACAACCTCCTAGTCTTAACCTTTCCTGGTTAATGATCTTTAGTTCCCTGCCAGGCACATCACTTTGGAAGTAAAATGCCCTACGCGAGTATTTCAGAAGAAGACAACATTACAGTTGCAGGAGCTCTCTCCTCACTATGTGGTTTGTAACCAAGAAATTACTCTGATATATCTTTTCCAGTTTTTCACTGTGATTTATTTTTATTATTTTACTGTAGGCCATAGGTGAAGGTGGCCTGACATTCCAGTATGCCCAAAACAGTCTTTGGTGATTAGAAAGAAAGTATATCAATGCATCAGTCACTTTATGTTATATAAAGCCCTTAATGCAAGGCACCTTGCAGCACTTTACAATATAAAATATAAAATGTCAAAGCAAATAAAGCACATGAAACTAGTTAAAAATGCAATTAAAGTGGTACCATAAGTTTGCTATATAATTCTAAAAGTCTGCTAGCTATTCCTCAGATCTTACCTAGAAGGGCAATGCATTCCTCAGACAAGAGGCATAAAATCTAGCATGATGAGAATCAAAGAAAAAAGCATGCACATGTGGTGTTTTCAAAAGCCTGGCCAAGTGCAGGGCAATAATTGTCCGGGAAGAGGGAAAACAACAACAAAAACTACCATTCAGAGAACGATGACTGGCATGGGAAATGTTCACTAGAATCTACAAGTCCCTCTTGCCCTGCTCAGGGGACTATCCCTATCTGAAGGCGAACAAATCCAATTAGTTTTCCCCAAAGCAAGTTGAAACTTTACAGATTACATAACCCCTTTGCAGTTTACATAATGAATAATCTTGTTGCTGTCTTTTATGGTATACCTTCTCCTCTACTGAAATATTAAATTCATTGGGCCAAATTTATACCTGATATAAATGAGTGCATGTCTATCATTGCATCTGCTTGCACCAATTTTTATACAAAGATATATACACACATGCACAAATTCTTGTTTGACACCAAGGAGCCTCAGAAAAAATCATCAGACTAAGCAGGCAGACTTTTCCTGGAGCAAGCTCCCTTCTTTCGTTCTTTAAGCAAAGAAGGCATTCATAATACACATGGAGTTAATGATAGAGATAATCTTCAAACTAACCCATTCGGGTGTCAGAAAAGGTCAAACTAATCATGAAATCTTTCCCCATGCTGTAGATCTGTGAGGTCCTAATACAGCTTGGTCTGAACCCTATGAATTAATCCAGCACAGAAATAACCAGTTTTCCCCATCATGTCACTTTACGTTTCATATAAAAGCTCTCCAATCTTATTTTGTTTTGTTTGCTGTGGTAGGCCCACAGGCATCCACATTTGGGCTCTCCTTCTCCAATCTGACAATGCTGGGAGCATGGGGTAGGCGAGCTCTCATATCCCAAAGCAAGAACTCAGAAAGTAGGGAGAGCCAATCTTTGTTTCCTCCTGTGCGCCACCCCAAATGGCTCCTGGACTCACATTTCTGAAAAATTATGGGGCAGACGAAACCCTACCAAGAAAAAAAAAAGATGACTTCTTGCCTCTGAGACTAACATAAATAAAGACTGACATTTTATTTTGTGGACAAGTCATCATTTCTGTTCAGTTGAAGGCACATAGGGAAAGATGAATAGCAAAACTGTCCAACTGACTTATTTTTGATGTGCTCCATGCTTCCTGAGAGTAAACTCTAGGGGACTCGCATACACAGTTGACTGTAAATGATGTATTACTTATTAATGAATTGAATCCACCCATATAGAAATACAAGTGGGCAAACTGAAGTATACACACTGCATAAATACTGTACATAAGCTACCAGCATATGCAGGCGACATGTCACTTCATGTGATATCCTGTCATAAAGAGCTGTGACTGTCTAAGCTCTTCAAGGTAGAGACTACTCTAGCAGAACAGGATCTGATCTGGACCCCTGAATACTATGATAATAGAATCAGAAAATTATGATGGTACTCATAATGTAGAGTTTCCTATAGTTTATATTTTTGTCCTTTTGGGGAAAGACCTTTCAAAATGTTTTCTGCTTTCAGGGATTTATCAGTAATCCAACTGTGAATTTTATTCTGAATTCCAATCCAAATCCCTGCGTGTATTTCATTTAGTATATCCAGTACATTGGCTGTCACTGGAAGCATAAGATTTACTGGATTTTGGTATTTTTAAATTGTCTATAAACAATATATGTGCCACTACATACGAAGCTCATTGTGATTCTCTGCTGGCATATTGTCTACCACAAAGTGTGTGTAAAAAGCCTCAGCAGGCTACTATCTTGTATGTCCATTCAGCCTACAGTACATGAACTCTTTCCCAAATTAAACGTCAGGCAACAGAAAAAGCTATAAAGCCCCAAGGGTTCTCACCACGTCCTCCTAAGGAAACGGTTAATCAGCTTAAATGCGGTAAACAAAATGGGGGAAACGGCCTATCCAATTTAACAGTCATTCTAATGCAGGGGTTCTCAAACTGGGGGTCGGGACCCTCCGGGGGTCTGGAGGTTATTACATGGGGGCCGTCAGGCTCCACTCCAAACCCCGCTTTGCTTCTAGCATTTACAATGGTGTTAAATATATAAAAAAGTGGTTTTAATTTATAAGGGGGGTCGCACTCAGAGGCTTGCTATTTGAAAGGGGTCACAAGTACAAAAGTTTGAGAACCACTGTTCTAATGGCTGTGAAGAAGGCAAATCACAAATCACACCTCAAAAGATGGCATTTTACTTTTTAAATGTCAAAATCAGCATTAAGGTGTGTCAGCTATTTATCCAGGGCATCAAATGAAAGGTGTTTCTTATGGGATACCACAGAAGACACTTGGCATAAATCATCCTTCAGGACTGCAGTTGCCAAAAGAACCATTTTCAGAGACTGGAAATCAGTGCATCAACTGAACATTTTGGAATGGCAGAACTCAATGAGTAAATTAGCACATACAGAAGAGACAAATGAACCTTGGAGGGAAAGAAAAGTATTTTGGGCAGATATTCAGGTACATGTTATTGGAATTTTATGTACATTCCTAGTAGTTCGTTTTTAATGTACAGTATTGTTTAACAGTCTAGCCTTTCATATCTGGTTGTTAGGCAGTACATCTTGTAGCTCCCTACATCCTCGCCTCATTCCCCATTCCTTTCTATTTCAAGAAATATGCAATATATGTGCAAACTGTAATACTGTCATGTACCAAAGTGACAGTCCACAACTAAAGGTAAGTATTTAGCACATCCAAACAGTGAATATATAGTTCTTATCTAGTCCACCCTATGGGTTAAACTGTTATGTAGGTAGTGAGGAAGATCTTTCCTCCTGCTGAGAGTTTTCATCCTCAGAAGGGGTTTCTAAAATTACTGCAGCAGGAATGATCAAAGGACTCACAACCTTTGTGGGCAGATATCAGTGAAGCCAGAGCTGCACTTCAGTGCATTTCACTTTCATCCTGAGGTCTAATCTCTAGACAATAATCATGCAGCTGAAAAGTGGCACAGTCTCACATCCAGCCTTTGGAACCAAATATGCAGAATTAATACAGATAGCATTTATGTAACAAGGAAAAAGTGAAAAGATGTTTTTTGTTTAGTTTGCTTCTGCACTTGTGTCAATAAAATAGACAATACTATAGTATTTAGACTTCATTGAGACAAAAACTGACAACAAGATTTACAGCAATTGCCTACCCTGCGCTCTTTCTAACAACTTGTACATTCCTCCATGCTCCAATTTAGAACTGCTATAAAGCCTGTCATATTTGATGGGAAATGCCACAAAGCTGCAATATCAGCAACTCACATCATGAAATGGAACGCTGACAAATTCACTGTGGGACACCTTAACTGTCAACTTGGTTTTTTTCCCCATTCATTGTAGATTCCGCCCCCCCGCCTTTCTTCTTCTTTTTTTTTTTTTTAAAACTTCTGAGTGAAAGCAGGAGATTATTTAGTAATGGTGCTTTCCTAATACATTTGCCCCTTTTCCTAGAAAGGAGAGGCTATCCATTTGTGAGGATATAATGATCTTCAGACAGGACCTACCACATCTTACATGCATAGGATGAATATACACATCTCCAGCACCTGAGATGTTGTATATTAATTTGTGAAGAATCAGATTGTTTTTCAAATACAGACAAAGGTCAATCATGTCGGAGTTGACTTTTGCTCTTCCTGATTTTTTATCCAAGGTATAAGAAACAGACGCTTCCAAATATTAGCCAATGCAAAATATAATGGGTCACATTTCAAACAGGTTACTGCGCCAATAGACATGGCACACTATTTATTGTGACTGTACATATAGACTGAGCAGTTGTACATGCAAATGACTTCTGGTCATTTTCATAATCAGTTACCCAACTTGCATGCACAAACAATGTAATTGTACACACAAAATACACATGTACCCTGGATTTGGTTTTCTAACTCCTATACGTTTACATTGATTTTACTGCAAACCAACATTTTGATTAATTATTACAATATCAAATTTTGCCACATGACATGATCCTAAATGTATGCTCTAAAATCCCTTCACCTAATGTACAATAATCTTTCACTTATTGCTAATAATTTTAAGGCTAAATCAAAAGGACATCAAGAGGTGTTAACTTTGAAAAAGAAATAGAGAAAACTAAAAATGAACTTTAAAAGTTGGATGCAATATAGCATTTATGCCTGTTAAAGGATATGAAATATTTCAAGAGTATTTCAAGTATTGCTCTGTTTCCTGGTATATACAGTATGACAGCTAGTGGGTTGTTCTGACTGATGAATACGATAAAATTGACACGAAATCTGCTTATCTGTGCTCTATGAACAACAAACTAATTCAGCTCCATTTAGGTATCCTCATTTGTAATTGTTTTTCAGTGTAAGCATAGTCTGAATGAGCTCTTCTCTGACATCTCGTGGTGAGCTGTGGAAAAGGACTTCAGGAGCTGATCTCATTTGCATGGGCACACCTGCCCTGCCTAGGTGCTCAGCATGATGTGATTGCTTGCCCAAATGATCACTTGTGGCCGGTGTTAGATCCCCAGTCTCCTTGTTATTGGGGCAGGCATAATAAAGCGTTGTTATCCTTGTTGTGTGAATCGAGGGCAGCAGAACTGTACCCGGCATACCCCGATGGAGGGACTCACCCTCAACTGAACGGCACTCGCTAGGCAGGAGACATGGGTTCTAAAGCTCAATGAGTTGAGACAGGGTAGGGACAGCTACTTCTATATGGGAGTGTGGGATCTGTTTAAGAGTCTTAAATAGCATTTGACCTGTCCTCTCTCCACTAAAAGATCTAATTTAAGCTCAACTGAGAGTCTTGTTACATGCTGCAGAGCTGAAATCACTGATCACTAGGACAGGGTCTCTGATGCAAGTGATTGCCCAGTGTGCACCAGCAGTGAGGCTCCCCCACTAACAGCTGAAATCACTAAGAAACGTGTTAAGTGATGTGCCCTGAAGACATCTTGGCAAACCTAGAGAGGTGCAGCTAACGGAGAGGCATGGCGAGCAACCAGCAGGGCAGCTGGTAGAGAGGGCAGAGCACTGCGGAGAGGTGCGGCAATTGGCAAGCAGGGCAATGAGCGAGTGCCCAAGCAATGGAGCGTATAAGGTGCCTCCTTACCCCCCGCATTCCACTCAGGGTGGGAGGTAAACTCTGCAGATGAATCTCTGAACTCTGGGGCTGCACTGACCAAGGACAGCAACTGTGAGTGGGGTGTAGAGAAGGGACGGACACATTAAAGGGACTTTTGGGTTGCTGGACCTAAGAACCTGAGGGGGAAAGAACACTGCCCAACTTACTTGGGGATGGGTCTTTTGCTCATGGTTTATGTTTATGAATCTTTGTTGCTGTGTTTTCCCAAATTAATGCTGAGTTACTTCCCTCCTTTTATTAAAATTTTTTGCCACACTCAGATTGTGCTTGTGAGAGGGGAAGTATTGCCTCTTAGAGGTGCCCAGGGGGTGGTGTGTAATTGTCCCAAGTCACTGGGTGGTGGCTCAAGCTGGTTTTGTGTTGTATTGTTGAAAAGGAACCCCTAGATACTGAACCCAGTCCTTGTTGCCAACTCTGACTGGCAGAAGGGTTATATCAATACATTTCCTTTATTTTTCAGATACAATAGTAATCTCTTATCTCACCATTATTATGGGTGCATATAGTGTACTAAATAATTTGTTGCCTTTGATTACTTCAGAAATGATTTTCTGAACATACATAAAGGGGTATAGTAGGTAATCTAAATATTGTTCTTTTTTACAAGTTACTGTAGCCCAACAATTATTTGTATTGAAGAAAAACATTTTGTGGCAATTAGACCATGTAGCCACCTTAATTTAAAAATGAAAAAGTGTATTTAAAACTTACCAATATTGTACTCTGAACTGGGGGAAATCCCACAGAAAACAAAGTGCATAAAACAATCTTGCATCACAGCCTGTATCTTCAATTCATTTGAAATAAAAAATTAGTTCTATTAGTTTTTCCCTTCGAGATATTTTTATATTAACCACGTTTAGCAGCGGTTTCCTCTGATTGACCTTAATTTAATTTATTTTTCACAGAAATATTGCTTCAGGGTTAAACATTTTTGTTGCTAATAACTACACATGTTCTATTACTTGGCCTTAAAGATCTTCCATCTTTCTAAGAACATTTGTTTTGCAAAACGCTGTAGCAGTTATTTTTAAAAACATATAATTGATTTGCAATTATCAACAGGGAGGTAAGCCATTGCCCATATTTGCTAACCTAATCGTAAAATAAATTGTTCCTTTCAAGTCGTAATGTATTGCCTCAAGTGATCACTACTTAGCACCAACAGACTAGAGTGGCAGCAGGAAGTGTGGGAGATAGTATTACCCAGTTCTCCATGTAATAAATGGTGTTCTCTTTTAGAGTATTGTTCAGTTCATGAATGTAATTTCTAGATGTTTTCCTCTCAGTGGGATGCAGACCAGGTGCCAGTTCTTGGAAGTAGGGCCATATTCTGAAATACAATCCACCTTCCTGTGAATTTTGTGCCATCTGCTTGACTCAGACGTGGAGAAGGCTGTCTAACATACGAACCCTGCTTTGCTTACACCAGGGGTGGGCAAACTTTTTGCTCCGAGGGCCACATCTGGGTGGGGAACTTGCATGCAGGGCCATGAATGTAGGACTGGGGCAGGAGGTTGGGGTGCGGGGTGTGGGACAGGGTTCAGTGTGCAGGAAGGGGCTCAGGGCAAGGGCTTGGGGTGCAGGAGGGGTGTGGGGTGCAGCAGGAGGCTCAAGGCAGCGGGGGAGGGGGCTCAGGGCAGAGGGTTGGGGAGCAGGAGGGGTGCGGGGTGTACAAGGAGGCTCAGGGCAGGGGGTTGGGATGCAGCAGGGGGCTCAAGACAGGGGGTTGGAGTGCAGGAGGGGGTTGGGGTGCGGGCTCTGGCCCAGCACCGCTTACCTGGAGTGGCTCCAGGATGGCAGCGGCGCGTAGCATGGCTAACAGGCTCCCTGCCTGCCCTGGCCCCTCACCACTCCCGGAAGTGGCCGGCACCGCATCCCTGTGGCCCCTGGCAGAGGGGGGGGCAAAGGGCTACACGTGCTGCCCTCGCCTGCAGGTACCTCCCCCGAAGCTCCAATTGGCCGCTGTTCCCCGTTCCCAGCCAATGGGAGCTGTGGAGGGCGGTGCCTGCAGGAGAGGGCAGGGCACAGAGCCCTCTGCCCCCGCCCCCCTCCCCCAGGGGTCGCAGCGACGTGGTGCCAGCCGCTTCCAGCAGCGGCGCAGGGCCTGCAGCGCTAGGGTGGTGGCAGGCCCGCGGGCCGGATCCAGCCTGCAGGCTGTAGTTTGCACACCCCTGGCTTACACACTATACTCGAGGTGAGGTTTAAGTGTAGAGCCTCCCGACACGTATAACTGTTTCAAATCAAGGTGGTATCATTTCGCCTCCCAGTTTTCTGATGCTCTCCACTTTGAGCGTCCCTGGATCCTCACAGCAACACCAAGCGAAGAGCAACTGCAGCAAATGTGACTTACTTCACAACTAAAAATCTGTCCATGTCTCCACCAGAGTTAGTCCTATATACCAGTCTTGGTCACTAAAAAAGAACATTAAAAATAAATAGTAAACACTATTCAATCTGTGGGAAAAATCCAGGGTTTGATCAAAAGGCCAGTGAAGTCCATGGAAAGCTCCTGACTTCAATAGGCTTTGGATCAGACCCACAGGGCATGATTCTTACGTACACCATCAGACCCATAGTTTTTCTTTATACACTAAGCCAATTTTCATATGCTATTATTTCTAGTGTGTAGGATTTCTTTTAAAATCTCCATTTTCCAAATTTCTAGTTTCTAATTTTTAATCTCAGGTATCATGCTTAATAGACTATTCCTCCCATTTAAGTTTCCTGACAGCTGCATAAAGAAAAATCTTTCTAAGGGCTGATTATGAGGTTCTCTCTAATTTTCATGACCCTTTACCTATTGATTAGACTTGAGCTGAAGGTACTCCAGTCAACAGAAATATTTTGGGGCACGTTCTGATCTCATTTACACTAGTGTAAACCCGACATACCTTTATCAGTTTGGATTGACACTAGTGCTACTGCAGTTACCATCTAGCCTTTTTGCCAGGGTAGCTTTCACATGCTACAATATGAATATTTTTGGTATGGTAAGAAGGTGCTCTTTCTCCTTTCAATGTGCATGCAAAACTCCCAGTTAATGCAATGGTACATCTACACTGAGACAAATAAGTATTCTATGACATAGATATTTTAATCCATTTTCGTATATCAGTTTTCAGTCCTAGAACCGATTTAAGTTGTCTCCATTCTATATAAAGCTTTTTTACTACTACTGCAGAAATATCAATATTATATTTTGCTGAAGAATAGAACTGTTTGAATGTTGACAACTACTGACATCCTTCAATAAATACAGCTAGAAGGGCTACAGGGAATCACAATTTATATAATTTTCTCATTATGAAATTAAAAATTCAGAAATGCTAAATTAAATTCTCATATGGCAATTTTATATGGAAAAGTTATTTTGTTGGTGTGAACAGTCTCCGCAAAGCTTTGAGTTTGCTATCATTTATCCAGAAAATTCACTTTTCATCATCATGAGCCTGCCTGAATGTGCTTACCACATTAAGCTCAGAGAGAGGAGTTAACCTAAACATAATCACCTTAACTCATACTACACAGCTAGCAGGAAATGTAGGCTGTACCAAGTGCAGGACTCAACTGAGCAATAAAAACTAACATTCAGAAGAAGGTCATACCACCATTCAGAATGTGATTTTTTTTTTATGTTGTTGCTTTATATCAAACATGCTTAAGGCAGGACATGTAAATATCTGTGATCTCACTTAGAGGAGCCAGCAAGCATTCACTGAGCACCACAGCAGTGAAATGAGCACTTTGTAAAATTTTGTTTTCTCACAAACATGAGAGAGGTTGAGCGAGAAGGAGAGACAGAAAGGAGATTCCCCTAATGAAGCTCTCATTCCTTTTACAGTTTTCCCCCAAATCCACCACATGCTCAGTAGAACAGCCCTTCTTCATGTTGGCAAGCTCCTACGCAGGTAAGTGCATCCACTGACATCAAAGTACTCGTCTGTGTAAAGAAGAGTTGCACAACTGGGCCCTTAAATTATAAAGTGGTGAGCAGCATTTTTTTGTCATAAGACTTAATTATATGTGAGCACATAAAAAAAAGCATGGTGCAGCAATTTACTGTGGCTCTCAAGCACATCAAGGGGAGAGTTAATTAATAACAGGTTACATTTACATTGTGCTTCCCAAGCCAAAGGATCCCAGATTAATTTACAAAACTGATAGAGAAACAACTTTAAATGTTCTGGTATGGCTCAGATCAAGGACTTCTGCCTGTGTGGAACTTACAAAGTTGACAAAGGCCCCAAGGTTCGTACACCTCAAGCCAACATTTTCTGGCAATTCCTTTAAGTACTGAAAAGCATAGACGTCTTGAGCCATCCCCATTGGTTGCTAGCTGGTGCCAGGGCATCCTCACAGCTCCATCTGCAATGTTTCCAGGAGCTTGATGAGATGGTGACTGTGCTCACCCACATACCTCTCAACTCTCCCACATTTCAAGAAGTCTCACCGGTTTTTGTCCCAAATTCAGTCTCCTTTCATTAGCTTCTATTATTAAGAGTTATTTAAAATGCAAAGCCATGAAACTGAGATTACCAAAAAAATGTTATTCATACGAAAGGAAGGAATCCCACAGCATTTTAAGTTTCTTCCATGAATATTTTTGTGTCCCACATATTTGAGGGTTGGCAGGTTGAGTGGTATGGCCACCCTCAGCATAGGGGAAAGCACTGGCTTTTTGGGTCCTTTCATCCTGACAAACTCGCACAGAAGGAAGATACAAATGAGTCGTCTGTTACCAACACTGAGAACAAGGAACAAGGATACAGAAATGACTGGAGCTGCCCTGAAAAGCTACTAAATATCAAATAATAAAGAACAGAACGATCACCACCAGTTTTATAGTAATTAAAAAAATATGTCTATTTGGGATAAACAAAGAGACCTCATGCTAAGATTTAATTAGTAACGTACGTGTTCTTAAACTTACACTACAACTACACATCAACTGGACAGTGATGCCTCTTATACTTCGTGACCTTAGCACTTGGGCTTCTTTCTGTAATTGTACTTTAAAGGCAAATTCTTGGCTGATCAAGCCCCGCAGAGGTTGGGCTGTTTCTCCTCTCTTTTATCCTAACAGCACCCAAAAACTGCTGGGAACAAGGAGTTTCATTTATCCATCTGCAAAATACCCTATTTGACTTAATGATTAACTAAGGTCCATTTGCCCACAAGTTTTATCAACATCCTGAAGTGTATTCTGGAGAATTCTGTTGCTCCCCAAGAGATCTTTGTAAGCTTCTTCCCAAAGCTATTCTAAAAGCAAACGGCTCTTCATATTTTTTTAAATGATCTGACCAAGCCATTAGTGTCTGTGTCATAAACGAACAACTTTAGCTTGTGCTACTAATTCAACATCTAACAGTAATTTCAGCCAACATTCAATAACACTTGGTACAGTAAGTAATGATATAGTTCAAAAGCAGTCTTTGACAGCTTAACCTCCTTTGACCCAAATATATATAAAACTCCTGCATCCATATTAGACTGTTTGGCTGTGATATCTTAGCTCTACAATAGACCATTTCAAAATGCCTTATTTAGTTTCTAGAAAATGCAAAGGTTTCAAATGATACTTGAGGCTTGCTCCCACTCTGCTTTGACTTCTTAGAACTACATGAATAAATGTTGTTATAATTTGTACAGTCAACACTAAATCATATGTAAATATTCTGTTGGCATTAGATTGTGGATACGTTTTATGTATACTTCTGATGACCCTCTGTCATCTCTCTCTCTGTTCCATCTTCTCTACATATTAAAAGCAAACTATGAAGGAGAGAAGAATAGTTCAGGCCAGAAAATCCTTATTTAACTACACCTCTTTCTGAGTTCAAAAATTTCACTCAAATTACTTACATATGTCTGAGTAGTGGAAATAGGACATTGGGAGACTGTTTGGAACAAATAAATAGATAATTACTTTGGGAGCGAGAAATCTATTTGTAAACCATAATTATTTGGCCAAATCAAAATGGATTTTCACCAGATGACCGAAATAGACATTTCCAGCTGAGGGACTAATTCCTTGCCAGATTTCAGGTTTCTATCCCAAAGCACAGAGATATAAAAGTCACTATTTTTTCATTATAATGACTAAACTTTCCTCCCCACTTTCTTCACATTCAAGAACAACTGAACCATTTGTGTGCAAATTTTACAAAAAATAAACTAACTCTTAAGCAGAGACCAGAGTTGGAAAACGTTAGCCTGTAAAAGAATGAAACTGGTCCTTTAGAAGGAAACAGGTAAGCAGTCTTAACTGTAAGTGTCACTATGGTCTCCACACATACCACATTTAGTGGGATTACTTTACTGAATTAGGCCAACCCATGCAATGTGACATGCTGTGGATCACTCCAGTACCTGGAAGCCTTTAGAACTACCATTCTCCAGGCCAGCAAAGATCAGCCATGCCACAGAAGCGTGTTTTATCCTGGTGTGAGGATCATGACACTGGATATGGCACTCTCCCATTCTCCTTGCCAATGGGGCCTAACCTTAGAAGAGACCATTTACTCACCTCTCCTGGTGAGACGAAAAATGCTGCAATGATGGACAACTTTAAGGGCCACAGGGCAAACTTGAAGAAAATGCTAAAATGTACAATTGTGAAGGGATTCAACAAAAGCAGGTAGGATGATTTGTTTGTTTTTTTGAGGGAGAGAGAGAGGTAAAAGGGGTAAGTTATCAAACATTATGACACAGTGGTTTAAAATAATATAGAGAAGTGAGAGTGATATTAAGATAAAAACCATCTTCTCCTGTATATATCATAAAAGAGTTTTCTCCTAGTGTTCTGCTTTGCAGATGGATAAATGAAACTCCTTGTTCCCAGCAGGGAAATGAAGCAATCTGAAACTGTGTCTACAGTGTATAGCTAGGTCTCAGCCCATCAATAAAGCCTGTAAGTGAATAAGGAGGGGATTATTATTATTTTCCCTCTCTCTTTATCCATCTCTCTCACATAAAATATTTTTTTAGCTAATGGAATGTCAGGTGTTATGTTCCTGTGTAGAAAATCACATCAGTATTTGAGAATACACCATACCCAGCACCTCGTACTGTACTCTACAAATAAAGCATCAAGGCAGTACAATCCCATGCAGCAAATCACATTGCGAAGCTACTCCCGCTACCTAGGAGATTTCAGAACCTAAAGTCCTCATCTATCATTCATGAATATTTTATTGTACATGGATTTCCTCAGGAACTTTATTACCACATCATCCCAAGTAAATATGTTAAGCCAGGTAATGCTCAAACAAGACTCTCTTTGGAGATTTGAGAAATGGCAGGAAACCTAGCAGTCTATTACCTGAATCCTAAACTGTTCAATATATGAAATACTGTAGAGGACTAACACACAAAGTAATTGAGCACATTCTCAGGGAAGATTTTGGGGACCACCAGGAAGGAGGAACTGAGGGGCCTAGGTGTTTCATGGTGAAGTTTCTTTTCATTCCTATTAAAATGCCTGAAGGTGGTTCTCTTAGCAAGAATGGGAGCTGTTCCCTTTCTTTTCCTGGTTATTTGGACATCCTACAGTGGTGATTTGGTGTGGTTAAAAATTCTACATCTAAAATAGGTTATCATCAATTAGTAATCATAGACTTCTTCCTTGCCCCCTCAGTGTTGTAACAGAACTCTTCACTTACAGGGCAGATGTTCCAATCTTCTCACCTAAGGGAACCTGGCAGAAGGGAAATAACTATGCAACAGCTTCTTCCATACATCATAAGCTGTCTCTGGATGCTACAGGGCCAAAGGTTGGGTATTGGAAAGAGTCTGGGAAAAGCAACAACATGTAAGAAGTTCCCTTCAGGGTAGCATAAGTTACCATGCAAAATATATTCACATTACTGTTTCACTGAAAACTCCCCCATTCATGGTTTTCAAATAGTGGACGGGATCCGGATGATCTGGTAGAGCTTTAGCCAGTCGCAGCAAGGCACAGGAAAAAAAAAACATTACTGGTGTTGCAGAGGGCTTGGGTGCTGGAGCACAGATGGGTCAAGATCTAGGAGAATCTGAAGAGAGGTTACCCCGAGAGCTACCAGCTTCATCTCTGGCTGCTCTACTCTACTGCTGGCTTTATCTTCAAAAGGAAACAATGCAATGGAGCAATAGCCAAAGAAAGTCTCCGATACTGTGGGGACCACAGCTTCCTTTCCCCACGGAGAGGAGCATATGGCTCTTCACCTGTGTTGTACCTTCACACACGAGTGCCTAGCTGAACAGATGTAAAAATATTTTAGAAAGGTTTCCATGAGAAAGCTCTTATTAAAATCCTAAACTGCATAGCGTGTAGAATAATGCTGTCTGCCTGGAAATGTCACATCCTTGTCTGAACAGCCCAGTATTGTATGTGCTCTGAATAAAGATAAAGATGTAATTGCTTTTCCTGTTACGACTCACTTGTGCATCATAGATTTTTTTAATATCCTGCAGAACACATGTATTGTGTAAAGGAACCAGGTGAGAGTAGTAAACAGATGTAATGTTGTTTTTCTTTATGATAGATCTGAATGGGGAGCTCTAAGTGAAGGCTTAGGTTTTTAATAATCAACTATATGGGGTTGTGTTTCTTTATTTTGCCTACAGTGAAAACATTAAAACTTAAGCAACGGTCATTGTGAAAATGTCATACTGCTAATTGTTGGCAATAAAGGGACTGTTTCTAAAATGAAATCACTCACTGTAGTTTTGTCTGCACTAGGACATCATCGTTACTATTTCCCATCAGTGCGACTACCAATTCAGATTCTCCAGTGACAATAGGTGGGGACTTTCGAAAGTGCTCAGCATTGGTAGCAAATTGACTTAATTAAGAGCAAAGTTAGGCTAATGCTGAGCCCTTTTGAAAATACAATCCAATGAGACAGAAGAGTAGATAAGATGCTGGCAGCACATTAAGCACCATGTCGTGTTCTGAACAGTGTAAGACAACATGGTGCTTAAAACGCAGGTGGCATCTAAAGCCACATCTACACTAGCTTCCCTACTGTTGCTACCATTGGTGGAGCCGATAGACTAATAGACTGGGTAAATACTGTACATGTGTGTTTGCAGGAGCATGTCTTTTTCTTTGTAATTTTTTTTCTGTGTGTCAATAGCATCCCCACACCAAGTCTCTGCAGCAATGCCTCCATAGGACTGTCCCCACTAACCTTGCAGAGCATTGTGTGAGCAAGAGGAGGGGTTGGAATTGGGGCCCCCCAGGATCATGAACAGAAACTTGCCTAGAAAAGCTAAAGCTTTTCTATGGCTCTACTCAAAGGTATCCAGAGGTAACTATGGCCAGAGGGGTTCCTGAACATGGGAGCATCATGGGGGTCTCCCACAAATGTCCCAGGACCTGCCAGGTTTTGTGGGCAGTCCTTCACCTCAGGGAGCCAACCTTCCACCCCTCTAGCATGCAGCAGGGGAATCTCCATAAGGAAATCCTCAGAGACTTCCTCATATATATATAAAGTCCCACTAGCATCTTATTGTGTAGGCACGGGATAATCTGGGTCTATGTTTTTAAGGACATGCTTTAAATGTTTTTAAAAGTTAATAACTTATTCATGCCTTACATCCTTAAACTGAGGCTACAACTAGGAGTCTGTGTTATTAAAATAGAGAATTAGTCACAGCTGTAACTCAGAATGTTGTGTCTACACTTCCAAGCAATACTAGGTCATGTTAACCTTTTAAGAGTCTTGGTTATTCTTGGATATTCCCTCAGTTAATAAAAAAATGTGTGAAGGAAGCTAAATCACATTCCTATGAAACTCCAAGATAACTAGAACTTCTACAAATGAAGACAATGCTCATGAATGAAAGAACAGGTTGTATCTTTCTTCAATACAATTCAGCCATAGCTAAACTGAATGTGGAAAGACCGTCTTGCGACAGTATGAATTCCACTTGACCCGTGAGGACAAAAGAACAGACTTTGAGGTCACAGTAGGATGAACATGGTCTTTTTCCTTACAGCTTCAAAGGCTCCATCAACTGACAGATATAGACCCTGCTTAAATCCATGTTTGCTTCTAAAAACTGGACTGTCGTGCAGATAAATCCTCATATGACCCAGTGCTTGGGGTTGTCTTCTGCCATGCACATGTTACCAGCCCTTTTGACATAGATGGGAAAGGATCCACTGGTGATGGTTCACCTTGACACTAATGACACTGCATCGTGGGATTTCTCACAGATGATAGTAGATAATACTAGTAGGTAGTAGTTCAGGGAACTCAGAAGCATGCTAAAATTGAAGAATGTCCAAGCTATCCTCTCTGAAATCCTTCCCATCCCACAAGCAAAGGTCTTGGAATCTATGAATCTCCTAAATACGCACCCAAGTTTCCGAGGTGCAAAGCCTCACTTCAGGTGCACACACAGAGTCTCATTCTGTGGGAGCACAGGAAATGTGAGCTCAGGCTTTTATTGTTGGAAATGCCATCCTGTCTCCAGTGCCACATTCTTGTCCCAAAATCTATTACTTCATCACAATGATAGCTAACAAAAATGTCTCTTAAAAAGATCAGTTGATCTGGCCATAAACAAACTTCTCCATGCAACCATGGAGACCTCCATACACTGTTGTGGATTCACTTTACAATCTCAAGAAAAGGTTTAAGCTTGAATCTTCAAAGGAACCTAAGAGAGTTAGGTGCCTAACTTCCATTAAATTTCAATAAGAGCTGGGCATCTAACTCCCTTAGGCTCATTTGAAAATTCCAGCCTTAAAAGTTTTGGATTTTTCAAAGGGGAGCTGTTCCCTTTTAGAAGCCACCCAAGGGCTGAATTGACATGGGTGCTGTTAAGGTTCCTTCCCCACTCTGAACTCTAGGGTACAGATGTGGGGACCTGCATGAAAAACCCCCTAAGCTTATTTTTACCAGCTTAGGTTAAAACTTCCCCAAGATACAAACTATTTTACCTTTTGTCCCTGGACTTTATTGCTGCCACCACCAAGCGTCTAACAAATATAACTGGGAAAGAGCCAGCTTGGAAATGTCTTTCCCCCCAAAAACCCTCCAAGGCCTACACCCCCTTTCCTGGGGAAGGCTTAATAAAAATCCTCACCAATTTGTATAGGTGAACACAGACCCAAACCCTTGGATCTTAAGAACAATGAAAAAGCAATCAGGTTCTTAAAAGAAGAATTTTAATTAAAGAAAAAGTAAAAGAATCACCTCTGTAAAATCAGGATGGTAAATACCTTACAGGGTAATCAGATTCAAAACATAGAGAATCCCTCTAGGCTAAACCTTAAGTTACAAAAAGACACACAAACCGGAATGTACATTCCATTCAGCACAACTTATTTTATCAGCCATTTAAACAAAACAGAATCTAACGCATATCTAACTAGATTGCTGATTAACCCTTTACAGGAGTTCTGACCTGCATTCCTGCTCTGGTCCTGGCAAAAGAAAAAAAAAACACAGACAGAGAGAACCCTTTGTTTCCCCCCCTCCAGCTTTGAAAGTATCTTGTCTCCTCATTGGTCATTTTGGTCAGGTGCCAACGAGGTTATCTTTAGCTTCTTAACCCTTGACAGATGAAAGGGTTTTTTCCTCTGGCCAGGAGGGATTTAAAGGTGGTTAGCCTTCCCTTTATATTTATGACAGGTGCCAAATTACACTTTTACCCCTTGAGTAAATCCCTCCAGAACAAGACAGAGGCACACTGAGTGATACCATGAGCTTAAACTGCAAATTCATATGCAACTATCTTTCCTAAGAATAAAGAGAAGACCTTGGACCAAATCCTGACCTAGTGTAAACTGGTATAGCGCCACTGAATTTATGCCAGCTGACAGTCTGGCCCTGCGTCTCCTTAACAAGCACAAAATTCACAAAAGGGAAAAAAAGACAGAGGAAAACGATTTTTTGGTTTGCTTTTGCATGCAAAGTAGGAAACAGTGAAATATCATTCTAATAAAATAAGTGAAAAGTAATAAAATACTCATAGTAATTAATTATCATTTGAAAAAATTAAGCAAAAACTGGCAAACAAACAGGATTTAGTTTTAAGCTCTCTAAAGACTATTAAATAACCTGATCTTTTAAAAATACTAAAAATTATTTGGCAATGCTAGCGGGTACAAGAATTGTCCCAATTTAATTCATATAAACTGCAGAAAACTAATAATGATACTAAATAATTAGTAACTATTATATTAAAATGCATTATACATACTGATTAGATCATATTAAAATGAAAAGAATTTGAATTTATTTACACAAAAACCTCAGAGAAAGACAAATCTATCGACCATGAAAATGAATTCCTGCAACAGTGACAGCTGATTGCACAACCAGCTTTCAAAAAATATATGTTTATGTCTGAACAGCACCAAATAAAGGACTTACACCCAAAATACCCATATGTATTTACTGCAATAGATTAATTTAATGCACCAGGTTCAAAGATCATTTTTAACTCCTAAACTAAAGATTTTTCATCAACGGCACCGTTCAATATAGTACAAATTATCCAAGAGTATGATGCAAAACCCTTTTGTGACAGCAGTTATATTTAATATTCATTGCCAACTTATCTGAGGAAAGTTGGAGTGCTAATAAATTCAGAATGCATAAGTAATATTATGCACTACACATAAATTATATGTAGTGTTTTATACCAGCACATAAGATTAAACATACAAGGTTTTCAGATATTAAAGCAGACACTCAAGTACCCTTGATTTATAGGAACTATAGTTTTAATCTTTGTGTCCATAATATGGAAGTACAGTATTTCTGCTTTTTTGTGATTTTCCCCCTTTCATTATTAGCCAAGCCAAAGCCCTAATCATATTGTAACGTACCACAGTATCATGGAACTGAGGGCCATTACAGCCTTTAGACATATTGATTCACACCCTAAGTAAAACATGAGATTGTGTGCCTGGACTTAAATAACTAACTTTTGTCTCCTCTGTACAAATTGTGTCTAATTTTACATGTAGTTGTATTATTTACATCAAGTTGAACCTATAATTGCTACTGTTATGGCTGGTGGCTTGGGCGATATGTTCATATTCTATGTTTACATTGCTCAAATATTTCATTTTCTAAAATTATCTGAAGAGAACATACAGCATAAGTGTGTTGTAAATAGTATAAAACAGCTACATTTCCCCTATGTAAGTATGGTCTAGTAGCAGAAAGAGGGGAGTGGAAGCCCAAGACCCTTAGTTCTATTCTCGGATCCTCCACTAACTCACTGAGATCATAATCAAGTGCATGCTCACTTTTAAGCACACGAATAGTTACAGACCAGTGCCATTAAGCATATAATTAGTCCAGTTGACTTTAAATGTAAGAATGCACCTAAATACATTGCTGGCTTTAAGATTAGACACTCGCAACTGACCCATGCCAGTTGACTGGCTCACGGGGCAAGGGCCATGGCGCTGTTTTGCTACGGTGTAGATGTTCTGGCTTGGGCTGCAGCCCAAGGTCTAGGACCCTCCCGCCTAACAGTATCCTAGAGCCCAGGCTCCAGCCCAAACCCAGGTGGCTACACCACAATTAAATAGCCCCACAACCCAAGTCCCACAAGCCTAAGTCAGCTGGCATGGGCCAGGCATGGGTGTCTAATTGCAGTGTAGGCATACCCACAGAGACCTATTTCACAATGTTACAGACCTATAAGGAGACATGAACCTTTACCAAGTAGTGGAGAAGGTTGCATTGCAAAGGTTTTTGACTCCTCCAGAATCATAGTGGCCTGAGGCCAGATCTGGAGACCCTTACTAGCCACCTGGGAAGCAGTTGGACTATTAAAATTGGCAAGGTCAGCCTACCACTTGTCCTGTTATGTTGACTTGTTGACGAAAGTGGTGACCATTCCTTTTCAAACAAACATGTTTGCCTTTTCATTAGTCATTTTTCCTTTCAGCAATGAGAAGATGCGTTTAGCCATCAATAGTGATTGCTTACAAGAGATTCTACTTGTAACTATTGTATTTCAATAAAAGTCAGATCATTCTCTACAGAAGAAAGATCGCAATTATAAGAAAAATTGCATAGTTTTTCAATTTCAGGTTGAGATTTTGTATGACAAATCTTAGGCTGATAGCCCCTTTCACTGCACAAAATATATGGTATTGGCCATAAGTCTTTAAAGCCTTGATGTATTCCAGTCCATTAGTTTTTATGGTTGAATTTATGTTGTATTATGAAGAGATGTGCTGAACTGCCCGAAACTACAGATTTGCCAAACTATCCAAAAATAATCTAGATAAGAGTGAAAGCCAGAATAACAGCCAACTCATAAGCAGCATGAGTGTTTTGCTACCAATATATCTGGTAATAACTTTTTTAAAGCACTGTTAAACATACCCAACTGAACTTGATTTTAAAATCACACCGGGCTGAACATTTAAAGAACTATTGATTTAAAATGCAGCAAGTGTATGGAGGTGATTGATATAGGTTAATGCATTGTAGGCATAATGGTGATGCAAATAGCTTCCTTCCTTTTGGTATTGCACAATATGCAATTAAACAAACTAGTCAATGTGGACTCAAAGTAATCAAAAGCAATTACCTCCCCTGGAAGTGACAACTTCTGCTTAAATGCTAGAATACGTAAGGGTTAACTAGCGAAGGCAGAGTAGTTGTCAAAGGAGTTATCACATCTGTAGGAAGAGCTAGAAGCTATTTCATTAGAGCACACATCTTCTTACCTTACAAGGTTTCAAATTCTGTCGAATGAAGCTTATTTTCTGAATGTTCACTACAAAAATGTAATTTGCTACTCGTTTCATATTTATACATGATTATAATTAAAGGATGATGTACTTTACACCTCAAAATTATAAAAAACATAGTATGACCAGAGAAGGGGAAAGGAAATCTGGATCACTTCTATGTAATTACAGCAGAATATGAATGTCTCCCAATGAACAACCTTCTCGCTCTACAGGTGATGCCTCCAGAACAGAGTTGAAATCATAGGTAGAGTGGTGAAAGCTTGCATTACAGCTACCTTTATTCAATCTGATCTATATGGATAAATAGAGAACTTCAGATTGCAGAGCCACCACTCTGCTTCTTTTCATTTTACACAGTTTTATAAAAAGACTCAGCATCTCTCACACACACAGTTTTCTTTAATTGTCAAAGTGCGTCAGCACCCACAATCTCAGTTGAAAATAGAAAAAATAGATTTTTTTTAAAAAACAGCAACAAAAGAAGACAGAAACTGTTCACATTTTATTTGATTAAAAATAATTTTGTTTTTTGCCAGCATACAGTTAAAGAAAAACAATAACATGAGAGCTTTTATTTTATCTTATTCTTAAAAAGGATTGAAATAATATTATTTAAATATTAAGGAAAAATAAATAGTTGTTATATGCTATGACAAGTTTCAGTCAGATGAAAGTTTCACAACAAAATTCTAATCAGTCTAAATGGGGTTTTATAACAGAAATACTGATAAAATCTTAATACCACCCCCAAAAACCATCACTCAATAGAAACAGTATTTAGGACAATGTCATTTGTTCAAAGAAAACTGCACATATATATTAGAAATAAACACAGGAAATTATTATTATTACAACTGCTAGTGAAAGACACACATTGTTAGAGATTGCTGGGATGTATTTAAGAAGATTAAAAAGTACAATTGTTAATCTAGTGGAATTTTCTTTTGTTGGGACGATAGTTGATCAGTGAATTTCTTGTTAATATAGTGCAATTCTGTTGTCTCTTTCTCTCTATTTTCATCTCTAAATGTGTGTCCATCAAAGCAGTTTCTGGGAATATATGAAATAATTTGAAAGACCACGTGAACGATTAACAATGCAAGTCAAAGGAGCTCAGTAAGGGCTGCAAGAGTGGGCCCTATATCAACTTGTACCCCAAAATATATTTTCCTTACAGTGATAACTCTTCAAATGTGCATTACATTATGTTCTGAAGATCGAAATAATTGCATTCTGATGGCTCAGTGAGAGAACTGAAATCCAGATACAATTCAGAAAAAATAATATTTATTGAAATTAGCAACAGGGGTGTATATAGAAGGGACAATTGTATTATGTTCTGTTGTAACTTCAATTAATTGCATCCATACATCAATAGAACAAGTTGAGAAGAAGCTCATAATTACACACAGGCTGAATGTTATTATGTCAAATGAAGATAATTAAAAGTGAAGACCATCGTGGAAAGAGATGATCTTGGAAATATGATCAATAAGAATACTAAATTAAACTATTTAAGTCAGATTCTGTCAACTGAAGACAATTGCATATTAAATCCCTTTTCTTAGCAGGTAACACTTATGCCATGTTATAAGCAGTTTTAGCAAAACTTCTGTGATGAGGTGTTCAAATTCATTCCAATTTAGCCTGTTCAGGCCATAGAAAATGGACTTTTGAAAAACAGTAAATTAGAATGTCAAGAGCAATCATACTAGGCTCTTGTTTACAAGACTGTTATTATTTTGGTTTCCAAGACTTAGAAGGTTTGCCTTTTTCAGGAATCACTGAGCTACTGTTATCACATAAAGAAACTGTACCTGATAACATTCCCTACTGTTCTGACACATCGATTTAAATTGAAATTTCCTTAGGCCAAGCCAGAGTGTTTCTTGATTTCTCAAACCTTTCAGATTCAATTTCAATAAAACACAATGCTTAAAGCTAAAGGAAAGGAGTAGATAAAGGATGACTTTCAAATCATATTGTTTCACATAGAGGACAACAGTTTTAGTTGGTCCCCTTAACTGTACCCACAAAAAATTGGGAACGCATCCATTTCTCATGCAAAAAATAGCAAACAGACAGAGTACAAATGCCAATTCACACGCACAAGACCAAAGTAATTGCAGATTCCATGGGTGTGTTTAGTAAGTCCCAATAATGTGCTTTGTTAATGTGACACATCTTTTACCCCAAAAGATTCAACAATCAAAGGTAATTTACAGACTGCTAAAGGACAATATTTTGGCCTCACTGCACATGGATTTCCCATGTACATAGACGGCACTTTACCCATCTCTAGAATTAAGCCTCCTCTGAAGTGGAATATGCTGCCTGATTGTAAAGAGCTTCTCTCTCTCAAATTCTGCTGTGACAGAGAGTAAGTAGTATTCTGCATGGGCCTATCTGAAGTCCACTGATATCAATAGAAAGACTCCCATTGACTTTAACGGGCACTGAATCAAGACACACATGCCTTCCCCCTACAAGGGACGATGAATGTCCTAGGATTAGAGATTACAAACAATGCATTCTCTTCTGCTGTCCACTATCTCGTTAAGAACTAATGAGTGCATATTACAATTAGGGCTAAAGCTAGAGTCCGGTTCTTTGTTCCAAATATTATTCTAGGAACTTACAATTGGATAATAAACATTAAAGTCTTACTCTGAAAAAGGAGCCCACCCCTTGCAGGCAATTTCTTTTCTTTGACCAGATTATGATTCCACTTTTATTGATTACCTTAGTAAGGGTGGGCAAGTAGAATTTAAGTCTGGGATGTTAATTTTTCAATGCCATTTTGGACCTAATGGTGAAGTATTTTAAATTTGAATTTAGATTATGCAATTCACCAGAGCTATTTTTAACCACCCTATCTGAAGCACTGTGGACCTAGTCCAGCAATGGGCTGAGTGCCAAAGAAAAAAACACGAGCAGCACTTCACAGGATGAGCTCAGCACTTACATGACTGGACCTTGGGTCACCTCTTTTAATCATGCTTGCAGTCTTGGCTGGTTTTCATTCCTTTCCCAAGGGAACTCAGCATAGAAATGTGCCATTCAGACTTTTGAAAATAGTTTTCCATTTCATTTCCAATTACACTTACTTTGTTACATTTATTGTGGACTTTTTGTTCTGTGTTTGCACTGTTCATAGCACAATGGGGTCACGATCCATGACTAGAGCTCACAGGTAATACAAATAAGTAAAATAAATAATAAATAATAATAATAGCAGGCATATTTAGTTATGGATTTTTTAAAATATTAAATGGCAAAACCTACATAGCTTTTGTACTTCTGTCAATCCTTTCATCCAGGGATCTCAAAGCATTTAGACATGCAAATTAAGCTTCACAACATTCCTATAATTTAACCTATTTTACCTACTCTGGAGATGGGAAAATTGAGGCAGAGGTCAAATAAGTCATTAGCAAAGCCAGAAATAGAATGTAATAGATCAAACTCATATCCCTTGCTTAAAATCATGTGATCCCAGATAGACTGTATTATAAAAAAGGCAATTTAGGGACTCCATCACAGATTGACACAATAGATCTTATGGTAATATCACCAAAGCATCTTGTGTGTCAAGTCTTTTAATTAGCTATTCACCCACACAAAAAACTATAACGTTCCCTTAATGTCTATCATGTCAGCAAGTCTGCGGTAAGTGTGTACTAATTCTAGGTGCTACCATTTCCTAGTACATTTGTGCTGAGAAGCAGCTCTGGTGTGGTAAGTGCTGTTCAAAACAAAAACCATTCCTTGTTTTGGGAGCTGTGAATTGCCGTCCACTTCCCTCCACCGAACAGAGATGCTCCAGTCGGCACTGAGGAGGTGAAATTAGAAAACAGAGATACTATACCACACTTTTTTATCCCAGGACCCACAAGGAAAGCACGGACATACTGTGAAAGATGAAATGCAGGAACCAAATATCTAATCATACCAGGTGTGGAATGCCTCCCCTCACCCACAAGCCAATGGGAGCTGAGGCACTCAGCACCTTGCAAGACTGGGCTCAAAGCCATTATCATTTTTAAGATCTCAGAGAAATTAATTTCCAGTTTTGAGAACTACTGAGAAACTGTATTGCCTTATCTGAACAGCAAAGGACCTTGGGGAGATTGGAGTTTTAGTGTTCCAGTGCCTACCAAGGAGCCTGAATGACATCAATTAGGAAGAAACTTGGCAGAATACAACCTGTTAATTTTATGCCAGTTACATACATTCTCACACTAATACCAACTGTCAACATTTGAACTGTTTACGTTCTTTTTCTCTCCGTGTGCTACATGGGGTTGTGTATGTTTAAAATGTAAAAAGGAAAAATCAGCAGCCAATGTCACTCTGGTCCCCAGTAGGTCTCTTTCTTTGCCAAAAAATGTCACTAGTGTCACTATTACTAACTTTCAGGGGCATGCAATTGCTGCTAATTCTCTCTCTCTCTCTCTATATATATATATATAGTCCATCCAGTGGCACTAATTTTCCTTGACCCTGCAAGATTTTCCTACTGTGGCAAGCAGTGAATGAGAGTGCTGAGAAATGGCTCTCGCAGAAACAAAAACAAAAACAAGGCAGCAATTGTACAACCAAATGTGATTGACATAATTTAAATCGAACTCCTCAAGGAGATTGATAGAACTCTAACTGGCTTCCCATTTGATTCATTCTCGAGCAATTTCAGATGGTTACATAGAAAGTCAATGTAGATGATACTTTAAAAGAGTTACTACCACCAGTCCTGTTTATGTAACGTAACTAAGAAAACCAAAAGGCACCCAATGCATACATGTAAAGTTTCACTGTTCAAGAACACAGCGTTTAAGTTTTTGTATGGTCTGTTTGATTTTTCAACAAACAATTGCATCAAGCTTCCAAACTGCTACCGGTTGTCATTAACTAGACTAGAAGGAATTGTTCTAAGTAATTACCCAATGTCTGGTTATCATCTTCAACTGCCTCCTAATGGCAATGCTCCAAATGGCAAATAAATGGCCCCCATCACTCCAGAGCCCAATCAGCATGATAAACACCTGCCTTACCAGGCCATGATTGTCCCCAATAATCTCCCCCATCTAGACTTAAAATTAGTCTCTCTCCCTCTATTCAGACACCTCCTTTTTCTGCTAACAATATACAAAAAGATGTTGGAAAATGAACAAATTTATGGTGAAAAGAATGAAACCTTACAGCTGTTTGTCTTTCCTTTCTTTACTTGTATTTTTTTTCCATTTCTCAAGTTCTTTCCTTCTGTTTTCTTTTCAGTATTTTTCTTTTTTCCATCCTCTTTTTTCTATTCCATTTCCCCATTACCAGTTTTCCACCCTCATTCCTAGATCTCCCAACATTTTTCCTTCCCAAGCTTTCCCTAACTTTTCTGTTCCTTCCTTTCCATTATTCCAGCAACTACCCTCTAAGCTTTCCCCTTACCTATCTCCCCAGTTAGTCTCTCTCTTGATTCCCTGGTTCCCCTCATGGTGCTCTCCCTCACTCCCCCTCACTACACCCACATTTATCTCTCTCTCCACCTTCTGTGCCACCAGTCCAATGAAATCAGCGGCAACATTTACATGGCACACGGCATTTTCAAAACATTGTACAAACACTAAATCTCCTACTTAGGTTCCAACAATCTCATTGTCTCCTTCTATCTGACTTATCTCCTCTAATAGTTTCTCCTTTCCCCCTTGTTTGTATGTCCTCCATGTCTCTTTCAAGCTCCCCCTCACCTATGGTGGTTTGGGTTAACCTCGAAGCTCTAATTATGCCCACTGTGTGATGGGCTGGAAACTAAAATGCAGGCTCTTATTATGGTGCAACCACTGCCCTCTACCGCCTCAGCCCTCTCCTAACTGCCTGTATTACTCAGGGGGGCTCCTGGGAGCAGGTTCTTCCTTCAGGCGGCGTGTTTATGTTCAGTGTGGGTATTGCACTACACACCACCAACCCCGGGGGGGGGGGGAGTACTGTGTATAAAATCTATGCACTATGAGCCTATCCAATGGCCACTGAAATCTAATGACTCCTGTGGGTGTTGGATCAAACCCTGAAATACATGAATTTCACCCTGTGACACACAGCCTCACCCCAAAATACTTGGGTTGGCAGTTCTGGCTGTGGAGAATCAGTCAACGCCACCTTGGAGCTGGCTGAATATTATGCATCTAATAATTTATTCAATGTATTTTGCCATTTTAATAGATATATTTAATTTTTCTGAAAGAAATTTTTCTTAAGAGCTGAGTAAAAATTTACAGAAATATATTTGCCAAATATTCTAACTGGCAAATTTCACATAATTTTTAATGTCAAATATTCAGCACATACCCCAGGTCTACTCCATTGGTCTTGGGGCAGACTAGAGTAACATTTGCACCTTTTAGTTCCCTGTCCAGCTGAGGTTTTTCAGACATATGCTTATGTACAGTTCAGGACTTGACTTTGATTCATGCTGTATGAGGAATGGGACATCATCATGTATAGTAGCTGCATAATAGTCATCTCCAATCCTTGGGGCCAAATGTTCAAAGGGGCCTCAACCTAGCTCTCTGTACATACATGTAATCACTGGCATGCATGAGTGATGAATTTTTGAGTTTAAAGGCTAGCATATATGGAGTATAGGTTTGATCCAAAGCCCACTGAAGTCAATAGGAGTCTTTCCATTGACTTCAGTGGGATCAGGATCAGGGCCTGTAAGAATACTGGTTTTCCATATCCATTTTAACTGCAAAGTAAATTAAGAATATAATTAAAAGCAGAACTGAGAGCTTTAAAAAAGATTTTGTTTTCTTTGAAAGAAAAATAAAATATCTTTTCATTATAGTAAAATCTTGCCCCAAACTTTTCTGAAATATTGGTTCGGAAAAAACGCAACTCTATTTTTGTTTGAAGCCTTTAAGCTTTTGTAACCCTACTGGGGAGGATGGAGCCTGACCCCCCCACACCCCTTTTTTCTTTTTTAATACCCACATCATCTCTAATTTGTGCCTAGATTACTTGCAAAACCCCAGTTGAGCATTTCTATGAGCAGAGCATTCTGTGTGTAATAAAAAGAGGTTGTTATAGTGAAAGAAAATATATTGGGGGTTAATATTGGGAGCGCTGTTATGGTGACCTTATATCAGAAAACATGTTCCTGTATGATAGAGCGTTTAATAACCTGCACTGAAAGGGAAAAAAAGGAAAGTGCTTTTTATGATGTTCAATCTACTAGGCATCCTCTCTTATAGAGAGGAATTGTTGTTTAGTTGACCATGAGCCAAGAATAAGTATTGGGAAATTTAAAAAGGGAACATCCAGACTATGTAGTTGTTGACTTTACTGTGGATTTGGAATGTTTATTGTTGACTTAATTACTGCCAGAATCAACTCCTAAGCAGTAGCACATTCAAAATAACGCCAGGGGCAACAGGAAAAAAACAAAATTACAATAGAAGAAAGCCAGACACCTTAGATCAAATGGGTAACCACATAAGAAACTCTTACTCCAAGCTGATCACAGCAGCCTGTCGTCATTCCTACTATCGATGCATTTCCCTTAGAAAAGAGAGGGGGAGATGCACAGAGAATATTTGCCCTGTTCCGTCTGAGACCGCTGAAATGAAGCACATATTTTCAAATCTGGAAGCCCATACTTTTCTGTAGGATTTCAAGTGGCTGAACTTGTGTGCCCTATGCCAGCAGCAAGAAGTATCTCTCAGAGATAAAAGGGTGCGTTTTATTGCTCTTAAAATTGAGAAGCAGCAAGCTCGTTTTATTGTTCCTATAATGACACATTATATGCTTACTTTAGAAGGTTAAAATTTATACAGTTCTGTTTCACAGAGCCAACCTCGTTTGAAAAACTGTCAAAATGTGATAATAAGTTAACATTACCTACCCTGCAGGAGGTATCAAGATGCTTATAAGTAAAACTCAGTCAAGGTACTGTGTAGTATAAGACATCGCTCAATTATCTTTTTTCCCCAAAAAGAAGGATGGTTATTAGTATCTAGGTTTTTTTTATAGTAATAAATTCCTAACAATTCAGCTGGAGCCATGAATACAAAGCAGAATTTAACTTGTCACTTGTAACATGGCAGAGTAATTCACTATCATTTTAAATATTCATCTATCTCAGCATGGCCGTTCTTAGTTGGTGAACCTTAGTGGATGTTTTTTGCCACCAGTTCTAGCAAAAGGAGAATCTGAGTTAACAATCACCAGGATTTAAATCTTGGTAGATTTTAATGCTACAGTTAGCATTGTCAGTGGGGGGCAAAGGTGGGGGAAACCTGGTCACTCTTCAAAGAAGTGTCTTAAATAAGGATTCAATTTAGAGTTACTAAGGACCAGATCCTCAAAAGGATTTAGGATCTGATCTTCCCTTGAAATCAATGGAATCTAATCCAATTTAATTCAGTTTAAATTAATCCAATTTTGCAAAAATCAGCACGGCAATTTAGTAGCCCAGGGGAAAACACCTACTCATCTGTCTTTCCAAGACAATGGTGATAAAATAATTTTAGAAGCCTATCAACAAAAATTAGTAGCACCAGGTGAATAACTAAGAACACTTTTGAGGTGCAACAACAATGGAATAAGAATGATACCACACAATTGTTACATCTCTGTAAGTGTATGTTTATTGCATAATGCAAATAGAGATGCCCACAAGTATCATGATATCCCCACTATTTTTTGTCAGGAAATATATGCATATACATTAGTAAAGAAAGAGTTTTAAACATTATTTTAGCATTCTATACATGTTTATTTATACAATTTATAAACATTTAAGAAACACAAAGCTTTCATATAATGAGCCTGATTCAGCAAGGTATGTAAGAATGCTAGTAGTTCCAGTGAAATCCGTGCTTAAATACCTTGCTGAATTTGGAGTCACTGACATCATTATGCTGGGAGCTACCAGGATAATGGGTTAGATACTTTCCAAACACAGAGGAAAATGCAAACTCTGCCCTAAAGTGTGTATAGTTTAAAAAAGACAAAGCGTGGGAATAAAGGATGGAGCATGCAAGCAAAGAAACCTGGAATACTGCAGTTACAGGAGGATTGGTCAGGTTTGAGGATGGGTTTGTTTTTGTTATCTACCTCCCCATCCTCTCTGCAAAATAAAGCCATGCATGTTCTCCCAACAGAATTCCCCAGCTACACTTACAGTGCATTTGCACCCCTCCCTCCCAAGACTCCAATCACTCTGTCCGATTCAATAAGCAGTCCCCTCATAAATCATATAAAATAAATCACACAATCTGTTCAGCTAGATTCATGAAGGTATCACAGAAGGCTGATGTTTTCTACATGTAGATAATACTAGATATTACTAAGAGTAAATGAAACTAACTACATATGGAATTTGTCCTTGTACAATACAAAACCTGTATGTATGTTAACCAAGAGTTCCCTAAAACAATGACTGATGAGGCATCTTCTGTTATTCTGCATGCATCTATAAATTCTCTTCTATCCATTCTTACCAGTATCTACCCCAATAATAGGTTATAATAGTATAATTAATAATTATAACTATATAAATATATTTTAATTATAATATTTAATAGATGTTTTCTGAGTATCCAATACTTTCTGCACATCCACAGATATATATATTTCCCTTACTATTTAGAGCTAAAAATCCCTATAGACAATAGGATTCACAGAAAACAGAACCGCTGGTAAATGTATCAGTGGCATAAGCAGATCTGCCAAACGTGGCCCAAAACATACTGAACGTGGCCCAAAACATACTGAAAATAAAAGAAATAAAGCATGTTGAACTGCGTTCAGATATCCTATGAAGCAAATGAACTGGTGCATCTGTCTGGATGAATCATGTAAAATCCTGTCTGCGATATATCAGATGAACATCCACAAATAGAAGAAGCTAGATTAGGGCAATCGTTGAGTGCATAGCACTTATTTCTCAGTCACAATATCCACAATGCACACAAGCAAAATAAGGTTTCCACTAATTTCTCTGTAATTAAGAGGTACGTATATGAAAACAAAGCCTTTTCGCTCCACATATAGAGCTATCTGCTGGCATTAAAATTGTGCTACACTTTTTTTTTTCCTTTTCGGTGCTCACCAATAACTTGGGAAGGAGACCATAACATTTTTGTTAAGAGGATGGAATGCCATCCAGCTGCAGCTTCATTTTGATTCTTTTGTAAAAACAAAACAAAGAAAAATGTCAACGGACAGTAACATTTGCTAAATGTATGACTCCTAGTAAGATTTCAATACCACCGAATTCCAACCCCCTCCTCAGACTGTGATGACTAGTCCAATTTATAGCTATATTATACATTTATGATATAAAGTTTGTGCCATCACTTTTTGTGCCAAATGTATCTCATCTCTTGCCAAGTGCAAACTGATGTCAATTATCCAATATTTCTCATCCCAAACAAGTATCTCTTAATGGATATCCGTTTCTTGGTACATAATGTTTTGTATAATCCAGAAAGAAATTTTGGATGGATTATGTTCCAGAACTCAGTTATGTTCTCCTCTTCAGATTTTACTGTGGTAGTCCTCTATATTAACCTAAAGTGCTGCAAGAATGCATTTGTTATAATGTCTCATTATACAGTTAATGGACTGGTCTTATGCTATCGATGCACTGCTAGATACTATGATTATGAAACTTGCCCAACTTTATCAAGAGTGATAGCTGTTTTTACAAGTATTGACAATGTCTCTTCAGCCATTCATCACTATAATCTGAACACAGGTGGCCACAGCATATTTTAAATACAAAAATATCTTTTGTAAAGATACATCTGACTTTATCCTTCCTGGAGATTATCCTACTGCTTTCTAGTAGTTTTGTTAAATACTTGAAAACCATGTGCTACCTGATGGTACCTGAAGAACCAGCTCTTTTCATCCAAAATGATGGATAGTTTTGCACATCACAGATTTTAACATTTCAATTTTTTTCAATGTTTTGTCCTTTAAATATTGTGTTAGCAGCCCTAAGCACCTGTTTCTATGTTTTCTTTTCTTCCCTTTTGCCTGCCCCCATTGCCTTTGTCTGTACGTTTCTCCAGAACTAATTTAGTTCTTTTTCAACTTTGGGTTCAATTTTCTGAAGCATTGCCAAAGAGTAACAAAGTAATGGTTCATCTAGATCAGTACATCATCTCTGTTGGTAACCAATGGCAGATGTGTCAAAGGAAGGTATCCCAGTCCTAATGCACCAAACTGAGCACTGCTACGTAATGGTAGGTTGCTGTTTTTTGTTCCTGTGAGTGAGCTTAAGCTCTGAAACACAAGGATTGCTCTTATAATATTCTCTCTCCAGTGCTCCTGCAAATGTGATTGCTACTCACTTCCATGTCTGGTCTTTTTTTTCTTAATTTGATAAAGATATTTGCCCCCACAATAGCCTGTAACAGTGAATTCCATAAGTTAATTACATACATTTAAAATATTTAGATTTTATCAATATTGTATTCTTTAATTTCATTCAGTGCCCTCTTGTCCATGCATTAGGGGAACATGTAAACAGAATGCTCTTTTGTATGTCTTTGGAAGAGTTTTTGAAAATAGATATGTTCTTTCCTTATCACAGTTATTGATTTCACATCCCTTTGTTAATTCTATTGAATTATTTTCCGGCCTGCATTTTATTTTGGAAAGGTTTGAGATTTATGCCTTACAAATAATTTTATAAAGATTTCTGATTTAGTATTTCATTTGTTTGTCTCTTATTTCATTTTCCTATAGGGCTCTGATTATTTTAATCTAGTTTCGTTTTTCTGATCCTTTCCACTGGTTTTGTTCACTTTATTTCCATGTTACCCTCTTAATGTTACTTAATAGTAGTAAACGTGTACATAGCTCTCTACAAGAAGAGAGCTGTGCCAAGAAAATATCATGTTCTGTCCCAAAGAGCATGGGGCCTGGTTTTGGTTTGGGGGCAGGGGGGGGTTATAACTACTATCTGATTTTGTAAGCATAAATTTTATACCCACAAAAAACTGTTCTCACAGTTCTGTACCCACAATTAACTGCCTGGGTAAATAATTCATAACACTTGGGCATCAAATTAGACAGATTCAAAGCTAAATGTACTGAACAGCACATGTCAAGTATCACGAATTACATCTGTGATTACTGCTGTGATGCATGTCCATACTACCCTCCTTGGGTCGGTGGTGCTTCCACCAACCTAAGAGGGGCAGTGCCAGGAGCAGTAAGCCCAGTCTCTGGCTCTGCTGGCAGCTCCCTGCTGGAAGCCACAAGCTCCGGGCAGTCTGCCCCCTCTCTTGGTTCCCCATTCCCCACTGGGAGCAGGGAGAAAGCCACCCTGGGCTTCTCGCCCGCAGGGAACAGGGTGCAGCTGCCCCCATTTCTTGGCCTCCCACACTGCCTGGAGCCAAGCAGCCTTGTCAATTTCACAGCTCTGGTAAGACCACAGGACAACCAAGATTCCCAGCTGGAGGATGGGTGAGGGAGCCACCCAGGCTTCTCGCCCTGGCTCCCAGCCAGGACCGGGATCCATTCTTGCCCTGGCTCCCAGCCTGGAGCAGGGTCCAGCTGCCCAGCTCTCCAGGAGAAAGGTGGGGCAGCTGGGATGTAGCTGTCTGGCTTGCTTGTCAATTTCACAGCTCCGCTGTCAGGAATGAGCGGAGGGGTTGGATGGGTCAGGGGTGGGATTTCCAGGGGCAGTCAGGGAACTGGGAGAAGGGGGGTGGATGGGGCAGGAATCCCAGGGGGGCCATCAGGGAACAGGGGGCTTGGATGGGACAGGAGTCCGGGGGGTGGGCCACAGGGGGCAAGAAGCTGGGGGGGGAGAATAAGGGATGGGGGACTGGGCCACGCCTGGCTGTTTGGAGAGGCACAGCCTCCCCTAACTGGCCCTCCATACAATTTCTGAAACCCGATGCGGCCCTCAGGCCAAAAGGTTTGCCCACCCCTGCCCTAACTACACCGACATAAGCCCTACACCTCTCGTGGAAGTCGAGTGATTATGTCAGTGTAGTAGGGCGCTTACATCAGTGGGACAAGGCTGTAGTGTAGCGCAGGGGTAGGCAACCTATGGCACGCATGCCAAAGGCGGCATGAGAGCTGATTTTCAGTGGCACTCACACTGCCCGGGTCCTGGCCCGGTCCGGGGGGCTCTGCATTTTAATTTAATTTAAAATGAAGTTTCTTAAACATTTTAAAAACCTTA